>NC_142103.1:98410657-99010657 GCF_054644295.1 Miniopterus natalensis | reverse complement strand
AAAATAAGAAGGGATATGGAGCCCTGGCCTGTTTGGCTCAGTGGTTATCTAACCACTGAAGGGTCCTGAGTTTGATTCCAGCCAAGGGCGGCGCGTATCTCGGTTGCCGGCTCATCCCCAGCCCTGGTCGGGGCGCACGCAGGAGGCGATCAATCGCTGTGTCTCTCTCACATCGATGCTTCTCTCCCCCTCTCTCTCTCTCTCTCTCCCTCTCTCCCTCTCTCTCTCTCTCCCCCCCCACCCCCATCCCCTTCCATTCTCTCTGAAAAGCAATGGAAAAAATATCCTTGGGTGAGGATTGAAAAAAAAGAAGGGATATGGAGGTGGGCAAAAAGGGGGAAATGGGGACAACTGTAATAGTGTCAACAATAAAAATAAAGTAAAAAGGGGAGGGATGGACTGTAACACAGCCAGGTAAACAGGAAAGAGAGCAAGCAGAGCCTCAGGAAGGGAGAAGAAAGCAAGGGAGAGCAGGGCTTTCAGGGTGATCTGATTCCTGTGTTTATAAGACCACTCTGCCTGTCCTGTGGTGATATAGACTAAATTGAGTAAACATGTGAGAGTCATGCTGTCATTGATTCACTGGGATTATACAGACTAGTAAATTCCCATACCTCCACCCCCATTATAAGGCCGTCGGCCCTTCATTTCATCAAGACTGAAAATGTTAAAAAATAAGATGGGAAGCTTTAAGACAAGAAAAGGCAATTCATAAGCAAGCAAGAAGATCCAGAATATAGAGCCACCTGGCTCTGTCTGGTGTGAAACAGTGAGCATTCTCCCCCCCACCCCTCTCTCTCTCTCTCCATGAGTGAATGAACGAACACGAACACACACACACACACGTCTGCATGCATCTGAACAGTCTCTTTGTGATGGTGGTACTACTATTAAAACATGCTGGCCTGCCTGGCCGGCATGGCTCAGAGGTGAGCATCGACCTATGTATGATCCAGGAGATCTTGGTTTGATTCCAGGTCAGGGCACATGCCCGGGTTGCGGGCTCGATCCCTAGTAGGGGGCGTGCAGGAGGCAGCCGATCAATGACTCTCATCATTGCTGTTTCTATCTCTCTCTCTCCCTTCCTCTCTCTGAAATCAATAAAGACATATTTAAAAAAAAAACAAAAAAAAAATGCAGGCTTTCTGAAACAAGCAGTACCAAAAGTCCTGAGAATATTCCTGATAATATAATCCTTTGATAAATGTTAACTTAATATAAAATGTGCTTCCAATAGTTACTTAAGCATTTTACTTTAGACTGGGATAAAATTCACCTTAACCCATTCATCCTCACCATATTTAAATACTTAAAGACTATCACATGGATTTTAAAATTAATCCCCTAGCATTTGAACACCTATTACATGCTCAACACTATAAATTAGGTGCTGGAAGAATTTCAGACCAGGTGTTCCTGAGGTGCTCAGAATTTAGCGAGGGAAATAAGGCAGAACTGAAGAATAATCTGGAGTAAAATTTAAGCACTAAGGGGAATGATCTGGGTGTCAAGGAGGAAGAGATTACCTGGGCTTTGTAGCCAGCTTTGACATCTCAAATGGATCAATAATTACCCAAACTTACCACGTCCCAAACCGAAGCCTTGATCCGACACCTCTAGACCTGTTTCACTGGGTGCTTCCTCATCTCAGCAAATAGCATCTCCTCCCACTCACTGGTTCAAGCTAGAAGTCTGGAAATCATCCCCAAGTCCCCACTTTTTTCACCCAACACAGTTCAGTGGATCATACCTCCAAAACCTCTTGCAAAGTTCTCCACTTTGCAAAGTGCTGCCATCCTAGACACCAAATCCCATACCATCTTTTGCCAGGATTACTGCAATAATCTAAACCAGGGGATGACAAACCATGGCCTGCTGCCTGTCTTTATATATAAAGTTTTATTGGCACACAGCTATGTCCATTCATTTACATATTGCCTATAGCTGCTTTTGCACTACAATGGCAGACTTGAGTAGCTGTGACAGAGACTCTCCCACTTTCAAAGCTAAACATATTTATTATCTGGCCCTTTACAGAAAGAGCTGGCCAGCCCCCATCTTAATGGCCCGCAGCTTCCACTCTCTCCTGTCCTACAGTCAAACCATTTGTCACAGACCAGCAGAATGACCTTTAAGAAAACTCAGAATATGTCTCGGCCTTGCTTATACCCTTCAGTAACCCACTGCCTCACTAAAAATAAAACCTAAGCTCCTTTATGTAGCCAACAAAGGCCCTACTCAATCTGGCCCTTGCACAGGTCTCTGATCTCATCTCATATTCCCACCTCCCTAGTCCCCCATCCCCACCTCTCACTCTGTGCTTTGGCCTCACTGGCCTCTCAGTTGGGCTCACTCGCCTTCCTGCGCCTTCTTCATCTACATCTATCTCCCTTTTGTTCCTCAGCCCAGGGAGTTGTGTGCCCCTCAGAAAGTCCGACATTGACCACCCACCTAAAGCAGCCACACTCCTGCTGCCTCCTGTCACAGTACCCCATCTGTGCCTTTCCATTATTATATTTGAGTCCATGTTTCCTGCCTCGCTACCCCACTAGGCTGGAAGCCCCAAGAGGGCAGGGACATGCCTGCCACATTGCCAGCACAAGCCTAGCGCACTACATGCAGCACTGGGGGCTTAGGTTAGTTGTCAGGACAGGACAGAGGGTCTTGAAATTCAATATAAGCCCTAGGTAACAGCATTCTAGTACCTGTTTCCATAATTACAGTGGAATCAAACTAAGAAGTCTCAGGATTTCATCGCTACAAAATAAATTCTTCTTTAACTCAGATAGCAAAGCATAATTAAAATTCAAGTTTCCTGGGTATGGAACAGATAGAAATATATGATAATTCTGTAAAAAGATGACAATCTTTACTATGAAAATCCAAGAAATATCACATGCAATCAGGAAACTGGCGGGGGGTGACGGGTGTTAAGAGCTTACTAACCACAGTGCAGCAGAATCTAATGGGGGGAAATTGTTTTAGGGAAAAAAGAGGTCTGCATTAAACTAAACCTTAAGGAGACATCTGTTTTTTGATGGGGGTGTTCTGGGAGTCAACAGGAAATCCGGAAAAGGGAGCAAAAACTTTCAACATTATCCGCTTCTGCCCCCACATGGCACACGATGGTACTGCACCCCCTGTCTATTACAGCTCCTCTGGCTCCCGATGATCATGAGCAGAAGCTTTCAGCATTATTACTAGAATAGGCCGAAATTAATTATTGCCCCACACAATAGGGAAAATAGCACCCATCACAATATTTTAAAATCTATGTGAAGCTCTTAAGAAAAGGAGTCTTCTCTTTTGAGAAGGAAAGGAAGAAAGGAACAAAGGAAGGGACAGGGGAAGGAAGGAAGGAAGGAAGGAAGGAAGGAAGGAAGGAAGGAAGGAAGGAAGGAAGGAAGGAAGGAAGGAAGGAAGGAAGGAAGGAAGGAAGGAAGGAAGGAAGGAAGGAAGGAAGGAAGGAAGGAAGGAAGGAAGGAAGGAAGGAAGGAAGGAAGGAAGGAAGGAAGGAAGGAAGGAAGAGAGGGAGGAAGGAAGGAAGGAAGAGAGGGAGGGAGGGAGGGAGGGAGGGAGGGAGGGAGGGAGGGAGGGAGGGTAGTAGACTTTTATTGTTATTTTATTTATTTTTTAATGTTTTTTATTGATTTCAGAGAGAGGAAGGGAAAGGGAGAAATAGAAACGTCAATGATGAGAGAAAGTCATCAGTCAGCTGCCTCCTGCAAGCCCCCCACTGGGAATCAAGCCCAGGCACCTGCCCTGGCAGGGAACTGAACCTCGACCTCCTGGTTCACAGGTCGACGCTCAACCACTGAGCCACACCATCCGGGCTTATTGTTATTTTAGAGTCTACACTTTCTACTTATAAAAAAATGTTTGCTGTAAAACACTGTTGTGTTATGCCAGCAGCGGCCTCATACATTTCATGTTCACTGAGTCTCTTGATGGCATCGTTTTCTCTTGTCCTTGACTTCACCTCGTGTCGTTTCATGCAGTAACAGGCCGTGCAGGCTTGGAGGACAAGAGCAATAGGCTGTCCCACAGCCTGGGTGTGTAGGAGGCGGCACCATCTCGGTTTGTGTCAGTATACTCTACGGTGCTCGCACAAGGACAAAATTGCCTGACGGCGCATTCCTCAGGATGTACAGAATGTATCCCCGGCGTTGAGTCGTTAACAGTATCTGTAGATGCCTCACGGTGTAAAATTAGGTTCTCTTCTCCCTCCTTACGCACCAGCACTCCACCCCCTCTACTTCATGAGTGCTTCTTTCAAAGCTGATGACATCTACATCCCTGCTGTTAGGCCTTCTCTGGTGCATCCTGGCAATGATTCTGAAAACGGCAGATCAATACACAGAGTGACCGTGTAAGTCTCCTTCACTGTGGAATCAAGTTATATTCCGGTTACACCTCAGTTCTCATATCAGATGGTATTTTTCTGGAGCTTTTACCTGCCTTTCTCTTAGACTCCTTATCTTTATCATTGCCCCATTTGTTTGCAAACTACTCACTGTATTAGATATTAAATAATTTTTAAAGGAGGCAAGCCTAATTATGCAAGGGTGTTTAATTTGTAAAACTTCATCAAGCTATACATCTATATGTGCATTTTTCTGTTTATGTTACACTCCGATTTTTAAAAATTATAAAGGAAGTGTTCCCTCTTTCCTCATAAACTGTGAAGGAATAAATACCAAGGAAGAAATAATTTTGTAGAGCACACTTACATATTTATATTGTTTATCAGCCATACTATTGTAGTAGTATAGTTAATACATGATAGTATAGCACATTATGTTATCAGCTCTACTATTAACAAAATGGATCTTGTAGACACCATAATACCTATCTGCTAGCACCGATAATAATGACAATAATAACAGCTAGCATATGTTTATTGAGCACTTCCCAAATGCCAGACATTGCCAAATGCTTCGTATTATCACATTTAATCCTCACAACAACCCTGTTATTATCATCTTGTTATTATTACAATATTACATTATTATCATATTGTAATAGATGGCTACATTGAAGGTTTTTTTTTTATCTTTATTGTTGAGAGTATTACAGGTGTCCCATTTTTCCCCCAATTGATCCTCTCCACCTCGCTCCCACCCCCTTCCCAGGCCTTCACCCCCTTATTGACTGTGTCTATGGGTTATGCATATATGCATACAACTTCTTTGGTTAATTTCTTCCCACCTTTCACCCCCATTCCCTCTTTCCTCTGAAATATGATCATCTGTTGCCTGCGTCAATGTCTCTGGATCTATTTAGTTCGTCAGATTCTTTTGTTCATTAGCTTCTTCTTAAAGAAGACCCTTCAACATTTCCTGTAGTGCTGGTCTGGTGGTGATGAACTCCTTTAGCTTTTCCTTGTCTGAGAAGCTCTTTATCTGACCTTCAGTTCTAAATGATAGCTGTGCTGGGTAGAGCAATCTTGGTTGTAGTTCCATGTTTTTCATCACTTTGAATATTTCTTGCCACTCCCTTCTGGCCTGCAAGGTTTCTGTTGAGAAATCAGCTGACAGTCGTATGGGTGCTGTGGGCCAGTTTGGGTTCCTCTTGTTTGGGACCCTCTGTGCTTCCTGGACTTGTAAGTCTATTTCTTTCCCCAGGTAGGTGAAGTTTTCTCTCATTATTTTTTCAAATAGGTTTTCAATTTCTTGATCTCTTTCTTCCCCTTCTGGCACCCCAATAATATTAATGTTGGGTCGCTTGAAATTGTCCCAGAGGCTCCTTATACTATCTTCATATTTCTGGATTCTTTTTTCTTTTTGCTCTTCTGGTTGGGTGCTTTTTGTTTCCTCATGTTCCAAATTGCTGATTTGATTCTCAGCATCCTCCACTCTACTGTTGATTCCCTGAAACTTATTCTTCATTTCAGTTCGTGTAGTCTTCATTTCAAATTGGTACTTTATTATGTCATCAATTTTCTCAGTTGTTTTCTTAATACTCTTACTAATATCCTTGAGCATCCTTATAAACAAAATTCTGAACTCTATCTGTTAACTTGCTTGGTTCTAATTCATTTAGTTCCTCTTCTAGAGATTTCTTGTGTTCTTTCCTTTGTGACATATTTCTTTGCGTCCCCATTTTGGCTGCTTCCAGGTGTTTGTTTCTATGTATTAGGTAGAGCTGCTATGTCTCCTGGAATTTGTAGAGTGGCTTTGTGTAGTAGGTGTCCTGTAGGGTCCAGGGGCTCAGCCTCCCCAGTCCCCTGAGCTGGGCCTTCTAGGTGCTCCCCTGTGTGGGCTGTGCACTGTCCTGTTGTAGCTGAGCCTTGGTTGCTGTTGGCGTCCCTGGGAGGAGCTGACCCCCAGGCCAATCGGCTGTGAGGACCAGCTGCAGCTACAGCCAGAGAGCTGCTGTGCTGGAGACACCCCCATGGAGCAGGATTTACTTCAGTGGGGCTTTGGTGTTCACCAAGTGCGCCCCTTGAGTGTGTCACTGGTGGATGTGGTAGGGTTGTAATCCAGCGTGGTCGAGTCTGACCACCAGGTGCACTGTCCCTGGGGCCTCCCGGGAGGTGCACAGTCAGCCTGTGCCAGTGCCTTGCCCGGGGCCACCCAGCATGAGCCACACAGCAAACCGTAGTTGGCTGCTCCTTGTGCTGGGCCTGGAGGTGGCCAGGAGAGGCCCAGCTATGAGCCAATGCAGCTGCCGCTAGTGCCAGGCCTGGGGCCGCTTATCAAGCCGCATGGGGCAGCTGCTGCTTGTTTGAGAGATTTTAGGAAAGTCCTAAGCATGGGGCTCAAGAGGCCACTTGCACAGAAAAGCCCCTGGAAATGGCCCAGATGAGCTGCAGGTGGGGAGGGGCGGGGCCTCCGGGAGTCACGGGGCGGGGCCAACGGTGAGTCAGGTGCTGGCGATGCAAACATGGCGCCTGCCCAGCCGGGCATGGCTCAGCGGCTGAGTGTTGACCCAGGATCCAGGCGATTGGGGTTTGATTCCCGGTCAGGGCACATGCCCGGGTTGAGAGCTCAATCCCCAGTCAGGGGCGCGCAGGAGGCAGCCGATCAATGACTTTCTCATCACCGATATTTCTATCTCTCTATCCCTCTCCTTTCCTCTCTCTAAAATCAATAAAGATATATTTTAAAATAATAATAAAAAAATATGGCGCCTGCCCGCCGGCTGTGCGGGGAGGACTCGCCACAGGAGCCATGGCCTCCGCCAGCCCTTCTGCCCGGGATGAAGCCGCCCCTCCACCTCTCGCCCGGATCTCAGGCAGGTTAGTTCCTCCCGAGTGTCCCAGGTCCTTTCAGTCTCCTGCCCGGCGCTGGGCTCAGAGGGAGCGTCCGAGTGAGTCCGCGCCGGGCCCTTGAGAGGAGCTGCTGGGGCTCCCGCGGCCTCCGCGACCCTCAGGGACAGTCCCCGCTGGTTTCACAGCCCGGAGTTGTGGGGGCGTCTCTTCCCGGCCTGGAGCCCTGGGCTGGGGCCTGCTGTGGGGCTGGGACCCCTGCTCCTCCGGGAAACCCCCGCCGCCGAGATTCCCTCCCGGGTTTCCCTGAGGCCCCGGGTGTGGGCCCGGCCGCGTCTCTGATCCAGCCCCGCCCCGCCCGCGTCTCCCCCTCCTCCCGTCTCGGTGCTTCCTCAGCTCCCTGGTTGCGGGGCTTCTTTGCAGCCGGATCTGAGGAGGCTGTGAGGGATGGTGGTTCTGTATTTTAGTTGTGATTTTGATGCAGTTGTGGGAGGCGGCGGGGGCAGCTGTGACCTACACCACCATCTTGTTTCCTCTATCTACATTGAAGTTTTGATAAGTAATTTGCCAACCCTCAGTTAGCAGATGAGTTCACTGAGGCACAGAGAAGTTAAGCAAACTTGTCCAAGGCCACCCAGCTGATAAGTGAGCCAGCTGAACTCTGAACGAAAGCAGTCTGGCTCCGGACTCTAACCACTGACCTATACACCACTCAGGGATCATGACAGAAATTTGAACTTGAGCAGACTGACTCCAGGAGCTATGCTATTCATTATTCTGCTCTTCTGCCTGGCAATCAGATCGACTGACATTTAGCTAAGGAGTGCACGGACATCATTCTCATTCTGCACATTAACAAGAAGGGACGCAGTGAATAAGTGGCAAGTTCAAATACAGGGCAGAGCAAAAGTAGCTTTACAGTTGTTCATATGGAAAATAATATAATAATTAATGAATAATAATACAAGAATAAACCGTATTTCAGGTACTCACAACTGTAAACCTACTTTTGCACTGCCCTGTATTATATTCTCTCTTTAAACAGCTAATACTCACCTCCAAATCACCTAACTCCATCTCTGTCTGCTGCCAATGCGTTTTGCAAATATTTCTCAACAAGCACTCACTAGAATATATTCTGTTGTGTAAGGACAGGGAGGTCTGCAAGTTCTTCAAGGCCAGGGACTGCCCATCCCGGGCTTGGCACACAGGAGGCCCTAACGCTTACTTTATGAGCGACTAATGTCTCCTCACGCAGGCTGCTGCACACCTACCCCAGGAGTACTCACCCTGTTTAATGCCAATCTTGCCCACTGACGTGTGACCACAAGGGCAGGAGCTATCTCTTCCTAGCACAGTGTCTGGCACACAGGAGACCAACTTTATATATTTGTTGAATGAATAAATATCAGATGCTTAAAAACCCAGGAGGACATAAGTTTATAAAGAGAAGTTCCATGCTTACCTCAATAACGCATATTTGGGGCTCCTCCTTATGACCGTCCACAGATACCATGGCTTGATTCATAACCCACTCCTGGACAGCATCAGTAATGTGAGGGACAACTGCAGAAAGAAGTAATTAGCATAAAAGATTATTTTGTGGTCATGAAAAAGGAGTGTATCAGAGTCTTTAGATCTCCCAAATAACCTGACGGCCACCTGGCAAATTAGACAAGCTACAGTCCTAACGCTATCATCGTCCTTCACTGAAATTAATACTACAGGCGCAGTTTAGGTTTAGTCATTTAAATTTTATGCCTTTTCTCTTAAAACCAACCAACCCCAGAGAAAAAGAAACAGAAAGCTGAAATGCAATCTTCGAAGCAATGAGAAAACACCTATACTGCCAATGAAAAACTGTGCAAGCAGGACTGCCTAGGGTGCTGAATGCTAGGCTCCACAGGAGGGAAGGGTGCAGAGTGGCCGGGCCCTGCGGGCCCTGGGCAGTCACCCGCCAGTGGGGAGGGGGCCACTCAAGAGAATATACACAAGGTCTGCCTGCTGACTAGGGGCCAGCGAATGCTAATGTCAGCTGATGAGGACAAAAGGTGGCATCTCCGTCAGCAAATGAGGCCCAGGAGTCCCTTGAGTGGTGAGCAGGCCTGCAGTTGGCCAGCTCAACTTATGAAACAAAAAACTGACACCCAAGTGGGTGCATGGGGACTCAGCCCAGCCACCTAACCTAATATGATGGCAGGAAGTAGGAAGTTGGCGTGAAGGTGCATCCCTCACCTGCCCGGCTTCATACCTGCGGGGTCCGCAAGGCAAAAGGCAGTCTTTGATTGGTGCATTCGGAAGAGCCCACTGGGCGTGCCCAGCCCACCCCTTTCTGGAAGGGTGAGGTGGCTGGGTTCTGCCTCCATCTTGGCAGGCCAGGAATCAGGGTTCAGGACCCAGGTCTCGGGCCCTGCCCTCTCCTCCATCCTTGGGCCATGGCAGGCATGAGGCAGTGACTTTCCCTCCCCCGGGTCTTCCCAAGACCTACACTGGGGGGGGGGACTATTAGAAAGCACAGTTGTACTGGACATCTATGCCACACCATCCAGTTTTGGCAATAACATAGCTGATCTTTTGATCTCCATCTGTCCTGTTCCTACATCTGCTTCTCAGCTGGTTCCAACATGAAAGTAATTTAAAGGGGATGGGGAATTATCACCTTTACCATGTAGAAATGTAGAAGTACAAGACTTCAGAGGTGCCAGGGAGAGATCTCTTCTAAGACAAAATAAAACCATACTATCCAGGGAAAGGGTTGGTGAAAAAACGTTAGACCATGCTACCTGCCACTCCAGTTCAATCCCCCAGTCCCTCCCCAATGCTGTCTGCCTTCAAAGGGAAGTGATCACCGTGCATGCAGAGATACAAGAAAAAAAGGAGGGAAAAAGAACACATTAAATAAAAGACAGACAAAAAACAAACAAAAAAATACTGCAATCATGTAAAAAATGAATAAATGGTTCTCCACAGATCTGAGAGAGAGAGAGAGACTAAGGGAAACAATGGCACTGGTAAAAAAGAAATAAAGACTGATGAAAATAAATCAGGAACACCGAGGATGAACTTGACACCTTTAAGGAAAAGGAAAAGGAAAAGAACACAGGGATTTGAAAAGCATTAGAACTTGTAGAGCGCAGAAACCTCCTCATTGTCTCGTCTATTTTGAGCAGGATGTGGGTGCTCGAATGTTTGTGGAATATAATACCTTGTACTGTTTTTCCCAGGTAGTCACCACGCCTCTCTTTATTAATCACATGCTGATATATCTTCCCAGTGGTGATGTTGTTGTCTTTATAAAGATTAATATCCAAGAACCTTTCATAATTTCCAAGATCTAAATCAACTTCTCCACCATCGTTTAAGACAAACACTTCTCCTAGAATAAAAAGGCAATGTAAAATTTTCGAATTTGCTTCCAGTGGGTATTTTTCAAAGATGGACACATTTTATTAAAAAACTGCTAAGAGACTTATTTATAAACCATATTCTATCATCATTTCATTTTTTTATCCTCACTTGAGGATATGTTTGTTGAGTTTTAGAGAGAGAGGAAGGGGAGAGAGAGATAGAGAGCAAAACATCGATGTGAGAGAGAAACATGGATCAGTTGCCTCCCTTTTGCACCCCACCTGGGGATCAAACCCACAACCTTTTTTTTTTTTTTTTTTTGGTGTACAGGACGACACTCCAACCAACTGAGCTAGGGCACTATTTCATTATTTTGATGGGAAAACTTAATAATTCAATTATATCCTTTAAAATGCATCAGAAAAATTCCAGTATCCTATTATGGTATTTTTTAAATGCTTACTGAAATTCTGTCTTCAAGAGTTACCTTTCCAAACTCATCATATGAAAAAGAGACTTTAAAATAGTAATTTTTAAAAACTAATAGCAATTTACTTCAAAGCATCAGTATCCTGGACTCTGGAATTGGCATAAGAGAGTTTTAATTGATTCCCATCTTGGTTAAAGCCACAATTAAAGAGACAGCAGATGAAAAGCAGGGCCCCAACGAGCCCGCAGGGCAACTTGGTGAAAGTGAGCCAGAAAAGCCAGCATGTGCAGTAAGCCACCTGCACAGCAGCACCAAGAAAAGGGATATAGATGCAGACTTAATCACATAAAACACCTGCATTGATTATTGGGCATGTCTCTGGGTCTCCAGTGTCACTTAGTGGCATCCATTGGAAGTCCAATGTCCTAAAGCCATCTTGTAAGAATTGAACTTTCCCCTATTAAGAAAACTCTATCATTTACACCTATTGCAGGATGTTAACAGCAAAAAAGAAGGTTGGCTAGCTTACAAATCTAATCAGAGACCTTTTATATCCTCATTTGCCTCCCTTATCAAGTACCTAAGTGTGGTCGGGAAGATCATTAACTTTAAGGACAAAAGAGCAAATTGATGAAATTGCAGTATATTCCTATTTCCCAAGTTCCATTTCCAGTTCAAATTCCACTTTCTCGTGTTAATCAGGAAGTGCCAGTCTACAGAAAAGTCTTTTTACTTTTATCATCTTCACTTCTGACAAATAAGAGATCTCTGAAATCCCTTTAGGTAATTCTGGCCAAATCTAGTTTGCCAATACTCCACGTATATGTAAAAGATATTCAAATTATAAATTCCTAAATGTTAAAAGTATGTACACACTATGTTCCTAGAAGAGAAAGAAAAACTATAGCTGACAAGTCTTCAAAACAGGTTTTTTAGACTTAATGCAATTATAATTAAAATTCCAACAGTTTTTTTAACTTGATTGTGACACTAAAATTAATTTGGAAGAAAAGCAGGTGTGATTACCAAAACAAAAAATAAGTAAAACTAAAAGCCCTTATAATAACAGTGAGGAAAGGAAGATTGAAATACATATACATATAGATATTCAATATATATAAATATGGAATAAGGTAACATCAACAAATACACAAAAACAAAATATCCAAAACAGGTGTCTAATGCATAAAGGAATTTAATATGTGACTTTAAGAAAACAAAACAAAGATATCATCACAAACCAAAGTAGATAAAATACTCAGGAGTAAACTTCAAAGAAATGTGTAAGAACCACATGAAGAAAACTTTAAAACCTTATTTTAGAGACATAAAAGAAGGTATGAATAAAATGAAAGCCACTTATAAAGTTCCTGAAGGGACCAGTCAATATTTTCAGAGTTTAGTTCTCTCCCAAATTAATTCATAAATTTAAAGCAATTTCTGTCGAAAACACCAATTTGATTTCTTATAAAGTTTGACAAAATAATTCCTAATTAATCCTGAAGACATTAACATTTTGAATTTAAAAAAAAGAAGAAAAGGAATAATGAGCTTGATAATAAAAAGCTGCATCTATTAAAACAATAGACAGAAATAAACAAAGAGATCTGGAACAGAATAGAGTACAAAGACAGAACCAAGTATAGACAGAAATTTAGTACATAACAAAAGGTGGTATTTCAGTCAGTGGAGAACTGACAAAATCTTTGATAAATGCCATGAGGAATATTTGGCTCATCAGAAAAAAAAAAAATAGAAAAAAAATATGTTGCACCCTCACCTCACACCAAATTAAATTCCACATATGTTAATAATGTTAATGTAAAAGCAGGTGAAACTATAAAAGCACCAGAAGAAAACACAGATGACTATTTAACCATTCCTGGGGCAGAAAAGCCTAAAGGTGGCATCAGGCAGAAACCATTTAATCACATAAATGGTAAATTGAAATTGATCAGCAACTAACAGAGGTAATATTAAGACAAATTTCAAACAGAGTAGAAAATATATACGTGTGATAAAAATAGGTTAATAAGCTTTACATCAAGTATTATTGAAAATCATTAAAAAATCCAAAGGAAAATTGGTATAACACATGGCATTAGTCAATTTTGCTGCACACCAAAAAACCCTAAAATCTCAGTGACTTACAAAACACTTATTGAGTTCTCCCTCAGGTTAGGTGGGGCTGTGAGTCAGTTGTGTGTCTGCTCTGTGCATTCTCAGGACCCCAAGCTGAAGGAGAAATCCCTATAGGGACAGGCAGTTCGCATGGCACAGGGCAGAAGCTGAACAAATCATGCCATTGCACTGAAAATTTCTGCTTCAACAAGGCATATGTCATATTGACTAGTAATCCATAGGACAAAAACAAATTACATGGCCAAAGAAGGTGCCCAACCTCTCTGGTTTACTCAGGGCTAAAAGGACTCCCAGGATGAGGGACTTTCACTTTCAAAACCTGGAAAGTTCCTAACAAACCAGGACGTTTTAACCACCCTACAAGGCCAAAGGCCAAAGTCAATGAGGCAGGGAAATTGAAGCCATAGAAGGAAGCTGGTTGATAGTTTCAAACAAAAATACAATCTACCATAGACCTGAATGTCATGCCACAGGCAAAATGAAAATTTAAAAATTCTAAAATAAAACGAGATATCCTTTTTTGGTTTTTGGTTTACTCTCAGGTTAGTAAAGTTTAAAAAGAATAATAATATTCAGTAAAGGCGTAAAGAATTGGGTCTTCGTCTTATACACTGTTGATAAGGATGTAAATTGGTGGAGATCCATAAGCCTTATCAGAAAATTCTGAAAAAAGATGAAAAGTTGGAATTTGGAATATTTCTGATTATAGAAAGGTAATATAGGACAGTTTCTATATATTATAAAACACCTCAAAAGCAAGCCATAATCAAACACATTCCAAGTGGAATAGAGAATAGAAATAGCCAAAGTTTTATGAAGATTTTTCAATTTTCAAAACTTTTGGGAAAAGACTATAAACAGCCACAAACTTATGAAGAATTTTAAAATTTCAGAACTTTTTGGATTTCACAGTTGTAAATAAGGGATCATGAACCTAAAAACCTTTGGCAATATGCATTATGTGTTAAAAGCCGAAAAATGTACCTACCCATCAAATAGGAAATTCTGCACCTAGGCATTTCTGTTTAAAAATATATATTTCAAAGATTTCCATCACAGTGTTGTTTATAATATTAATACATTGGCAATTATTTCGTATTATTCAGATTCTGTGCAGCTTTTAAGAATATAGAATATATTAAAATGTCCACAGTATATTGTTTTAAAAATTAGATTAAAAATAATGTGACTGTAAGATTTAATTCATTTAAAGTTCAAAAACAAGAAAAACTAATCTGTGGTGTTAGAAGACAGGATAGTGTTTACCCTGGTACTTTGGGGGCAAAGGGAGATTCTGTTTATTGATGTAAGGGCTGGTTACACAGTACATTCATTTCATTAAGTGGTTCATTATGATTTATGCATTTTCCTGTATGTATGTAAAATTTTTAAAAAGAAAGTATTTAAAGGCTAATGCTTTGTTAAAAAAATAACTACTCTATACATTGAAATATCCACATTAATAACAGTCACTCCAAGAAGTGAGGAATTTTCTTCATGCCATTCTATATTGTTAATATATACTATATTGTCTGAATTTTTCTCCTAATGAAATGTTAAGAGAAATCTATTACCTTTATGATAAAGTAAAACAAAACATAATCCATACTGCAAAAGCTACAATGAAAATGGTGTCCTCACAGTTTTCCAAAAGGGTGGACTGATGTGGAATGTCACCAGCAATTTGAACAGTGCATCAACGACCATGAGAACATTTACATATTCATAACGTATGATCCAGCAACTCTACTTCTGGAACTGTATCCTAAAGAAATTAACCAATATACATGAAAGAATTGCAGCTGAACCCAGGGCTTTATAAGGGAGCAAGTGGCTCTGTCATACCGTGCTCATAAGGTGAAAACGTGCCCGCATCGATGTTGATGTAGGGGTCGATTTTGATGGCGGTAACTCGGAGCCCACATGACTTTAGAATCGTCCCAATGCTGCTGGCGATGATCCCTTTCCCAATGCTGGAGATGACCCCACCTGTGACCAGGATGTACTTCATTGGCAGAGGAATGGCTGGGTGACAGCACCCAGACAGAATCTGAAAGGTGATAAAATTAAGGGTCAGGAAAGAGAAACATTTTCTCAAACCAGTAAAGCAGAGAGTGTGTTCAACCAGAATTTCAAAAGCACACAGCATTTTTCCATCTAAACTAGATATTTGAAACTTAAAAAAAATTTTTCTTTTTAAATATATCTTTATTGATCTCAGAGAGAGGAAAGGAGAGGGAGAGAGAGAGATAGAAACATCAATGATGAGAGAGTCACTGATTGAGCCCCCAACCCGGGCCTGTGCCCTGACCGGGAATAGAACCCTGATCTCCTGGATCCTAGGTCGATGCTCAACAGCTGAGCCACGCCCGGCTGGGCTTTAAAAATTTTTTTAAACCTTCAGATTTTTTTTTTTTAATCTTCATCCGAGGATACTTTTTCCATTGATTTTTTTTTTTTTTTAATTTTGATTTTTTTAGAGAGAGTGGAAGGAGGAGAGAGAAAAAAACATCAATGTGAGAGAGACACATCAATTGGTTGCCTCCCACAAGCGCCCAACCAGCCGGGGCCGGGGATCGAGCCTGCAACCGAAGTACCTGCCCTTGGCTGGAATCCAACCCGGGACCCTTCAGTCCAAGGGCCGACGCTCTAACCACTGAGCCAAACCGACCAGGGCTCTTTTATTTATTGAGAGAGAGAGATCAATTTGTTGTCCCACTTATCTATGCATTTATCAGTTGATTCTTGTATGTGCCCTGACTGGGGATCCAACCCACAACCTTGGCGTATATGGACGATGCTCTAACCAACTGAGCTACATGACCAGGGCTGAAACTTTTGAAACAAAGTCTTACCCTCTCGATTTTAAATTTTTGTTGATATGCAGGAAGCTGTGTCTGTTTTCTGCAAGCAGGGGGGCTGGCTCCATTGCCCTGATTTTTCATTTACCCCAACTCTGTCATATGACAAACTTCATCGTGAGAAAACAAATTTCTCTGGGATTCAGGGACATGGTGAAATTCATAAGAGATTAGGCGCTGTTGTCAGACAGAACTGTAGAAGCTGTACCTGGACAAGTTACTAATCCATTCTGTGCCTGCTTCTTCATCCATGAAATGGAATAAAAATATCAGTTCCTTAAAATATTATTCAGCACTAAAAAGAAATGAGCTATCAAGCCATGAAAAGCATGGAGGAAACTTAATGCATATTCCTAAGTGAAAGAAGCCAACTTGAAAAGGCTACATACTGTAGAGTTCCAAATATATGACTTCTGGAAAAGGTAAAACTACGGGGACAGTAAAGAGATTAGTGGTTGCCAGGGGTTGGGGGGAGCGAGGGATGAATAGGTGGAGCACAAAGGATTTTTAGGGCAGTGAAACTACTCTGTGTGATACTACAGTGGTGGATACATGTCATTAAACATTTGTCCAAACCCATAGCATGTACAAGACCAAGAGCAAACTCTAATGTAACCATGGACTTTGGATGATAAGACTGTGCCACTGTGGGTTCACTGATTGTAATAAATGTATTACTGTGGTTTGGGATGCTGATAATGGGGGGGCGGGGCTGTGCTTGTGGGGCAGGGGGTATATGGGAACTCAGTACTTTCCGCTCAGTTTTGCTGCAAACCTAAAATTGCCCTAAAAGGTAAAGTCTATTTTTTTTAAAAATCAGTATTTAAATATGCCAACATAAAAAAAATCTCCTAGTTGGTTCTGTGGATTAATTGAGTGAAGGTATAGATAAGAGGTCAGCAAACAAATGCCCACTGGTCACATCTGGCCCACTGTCTGTTTTTGTATGGTCCCCAAGCTAAGAATGTCTTCGACATTTTAAATGGTTGAGAAAAGATCAAAAGAATATTTCATGACACATTAAAATTATATGAAACTCAAACTTCATTGTCCATAAATCGAGTTTTATTGGCACACAGCCACACCCTTTCATTTACATATTGTCCATGTACACTTACTTTCTACAAAGGCAGAGCTGAGTAGCTGTGACAACGGAGACCTCTGGCCCACAACGCCTGAAATATTTACTCTCTGGCCTTTAACAGAAAATGTTTGCTGATGCCTGGTATGGAGGGTCAAAATCAATCCCTACATTAACAGATAGTAAGAACTTAAGAAGATCAGCTATTAACATCACTATTAATAATAAATGTATCCTCCTTAACTAGTCATGCTGAACACTGAATCTTTTTCATTAGTAGCAGTTTTACCATGCAGGAATATCCAAGCAGGAAGAAGAAAAGAGAAAATATTATGTCATAAGGAAATTTTACTTGACTTTTCTGTGGCTGACTAATTCAAACTCTTTTGTTTGAGAGGCAGACAGGGAGCCCAATAGCTACTTGGTTTTCTTTACGTTGAGTACCACTGTTTTTCCCTTGAGCCTGTATCATCGCCATTTCACCATGCACGAGAAAGCAAGCCTTAACAGCATGATTTTCGTAGCCATGGATGGCAGGTAAATGGGCAACTGAGTAAGACCACTAACACAAAATTACAACTGCAAAAAAAAAGAGAGAGGCAGAGAGAGAAACCAACAAAAGCTAATAACTATAAATCCCACTTTCTATTGTAATTCACAATTTTTTAAATACTTAGAAATTAAAGCACAAATGCAGTCAGGTAGGAATGATTTCAATTACTCATTTATCTTATTTGTCTGTCCTCCTCAAAGGAAAGCCCATCCTGATTTTGTAATTTCCTCCGATTATCATTCAAAGCAAACTATCTTAACTTAAAGGTGCAAAGTTACTTCACTTCTAAGCTCTGAGTTCAATTTGAACTAGTTGACCATGGTCAGACCAAGTAAACTGCAGTCATCCACAATATACATGTCCCATCCCGGATGGCTTCCCTAAGTCCTTGGGCCTGCCTTTCAATACACACTACAGTTGATCTCCTTCAATGCCACCTGGTCATCCACTCACTGAGATAGTTTAGCTTAAAAGATTCTCAACCAAGCCTGGACAGCGTGGCTCAGTGGTTGAGTCAGCCAATTGATGTTTCTATTTCTCTATCCCTCCCTCTCCCTTCCTCTCTCTCTAAAATCAATAAAAACATATTTTTTTAAAAAAAAGATTATCAATCCAAACCTAGAATGCAGATCCAAAGTGTATCTGAATGTTCATCTCTTTCCACTCCTACTGGCCCAGGTAATCATTATTGTGGTCATTTCTTCACAGCCTTCCCTTACCCATCTCACTGGTGATTTCTATTGTGATACATGTCCCTCTTCTGGAGTCAGACAGCCTAGATTCAAATACTAGCTCTGTCATTTACAGCTATGACCCTAGGCAACTTCTTCAACTTTTCTAAACTTTGATTTTCTCTACCTATGTAGTACACAGAGTCATAACAGTGCCTGCCTTATAGAGGTGTGTGGGCATTTACAAGAGTACCCAGGTGCTAAAAGAAAATTAGCTGTTATCATTTTCCAGAGCCATCTCCTGACTGATTCAATCAGATGACAAATGTTTACTGAATGTCTATTATATATGCTTGACATGTTCCCAGGTCCAGGGCTATGGGGGTGAACAAAAAGTTAAGGTCCCTGTCTTCTTGGACTTCACCTTTGCTGTGCAATTAAGGAGCAAATAAGCAGTGGTGTAATTGTACCATATTAGGGTACTGTCACGCTATTAAAAAGACTTCCCTTTGGAAAAGTTAGCAAAGTCAAAAAATGCCCCCAAAATGTGATAGAAAACTATAGTGTAGTCATAGTATGTGGTTGCCAAAAAGTGTAAGAATTTTTCATATAAGATGTGCTTATGTTACATGAACAGAGCGGGATATAAAGTTGAACATAACATTACCTCACCTGTGTGTTGTTGTTTTTTTAATTAAGACTGGTCAAAGTACACCAAAATGCTAAATTTTAATATACGTAGGTGGTTGGGGGGGTAAGCAGTTACTAGTTTTCTATATTTTTGAAAGCACAAGATACCTTTTTAAAGTACATTAGATATTTTACAAAGTCCTCCTTGTAAATGCCACTTAATATCAAAGACCCATCTAGTCCTTTTTACCTCTTTTAACTAAACAAGTAAGTTTGAAGCACAGTTTTAAAACAGCAGGAAAAGGAAGGTTCTTCAGGCTACTTCCTTGCATCCAGATGTGTGTGTTTTTTTCCGTGTGAAGACAAGTTTTCATTTACTCTCATGTGCAGTGAGCAGAACCAACTGTCTGTAACATGGGAATGTGTAGGGCTGTCCTGTCTGCTGTCCAATAAAAACACTACACGAGCCACTTGTGTGATTTTGAGTTCTCTAGTAGCCATATTAAAAAAGAAACAGATGAAGCTAATTTTAATCATCTCATTTAACCCAATGTATCCAAAACACTTTCATTTTAACACATAATCACTGTAAGAATTTATTAGTGAGAATTCTACACCTTTTTTTTTTTTTTACTAAATCTTCTGAGATTAGGTGTGTCTGCTCACAGCACATCTCAACTGGGACCCACCACATTTCCAGTGCTCAAGAGTCACACGTGGCCAGTGGCTGCCATGGGACAGTGGAGGCCTAAAGCAACTAAAAGCATCAGAAGCACCAAGAGATACCTTGTCAACAACGACCATTTTAAACGTAATATTAGAAACAAGAGTAGGCAAAACTAAGCTATGGTAGAAATCAGGGGGGGAGGGGGGCATGCGTATTGTCTGGAAGGGCCACGAGGGGACTTTCTAGAGTGATGGAAGTGGCCTATGTCTGCGTCAGAGTAGTGGTTCCATGGGTGTATAATTTGTCAGACCCTGATCTGCACATTTTAAGGGAGGGGGGGATTTTATGGCATGCAAATTATCCATCAAATCTGTAAAAATTGCTGCAAAAAGAAAGCTACTTTGTAGCAGCATCGTCCGTACTTTGGAACAGTGCGCCCGAAGGAGCCGATCTGGGGTAAACGCCAGGATGGTTGTTCAAGGAGTGCGCTGGGCGAGGGGGCAGCAAGGCCCTTCCACCGAGCGCGGGGCTTCACTTCCGCCAACGCCATCTCGGGGCTCCCGGGGCTCCCGAGGCCCGCGAGAAATGGGGCGGGGAGAAGCACACCCCGGAGACGCGGCAGTACCCACCCCGGATCGCGCCCAGGCAGGGCGGGCTCCGACGGCTCTGGGCTCCCGCGCCGCGGCCGGGCCCCGCACCCCCGGGGCTGCGCGCGCGGGGCGCGGGGCTGCTCCTGGCCGCCAGCCCCTCTCGGACCGGGCGCTAGCGCCATCGGGGACGCGACAAAGGCTCCGGGCCTCCCGCGCGCTCCGGGGCTGGCGGCGCGGGTGGGAAGGCCCTGGGACGCGGGGTGGCCCGGCCCGGAGGCCCTGGGGGTCCGGTGAGGGCCGGGCTGGGGATTACCTGCGCGGTGGTGGTGGCGCCCGGAGGGTGACCGGTGGGGACAGCGGGCTCCTCCCCACGGCCGGACCGCGCTCACCTGTGGGGCTGGTAGGGGGCGTCGCTAGGGGTGTCCCGGAGTCGCCGCTGCTCCTCCCCAGCGCCGTTGCAGGCCTGGGGGTGCGCGGCGTCCTCTTCGCCCACTTTTCCCTCGCCTGCCGCCGCTGGCCCCGCTGACTCACGCTGGTGAGCTTGGGGTTTGCACCAGGTTTGCGCGATGCAACAAAACCAGCGCCTAAAAAGTGACTGCTCGGGCACAGCTTCCCGTCCCTCCGCCCTGGAGGCGCTTGGCCTCCGGCCGCGCTCGGCCCCGGCGCTGCTCCTCCCCTCCACGGCTCATTTAGCAGAGGCGCTCGGGGGCCCAGGTGAACACCCCGTTCCCACCAAGCCAGGCCCCGCGGCACGCCGAGCCCCTCCTTGGAGCCTCCCGTCCTGTTCTGGCCACTTAAAGAGCCTCACCCTGTCACAAACGTTCGTGGGTCCCTCGCTGGGCTCCTGGAACTGCACAGTGCTGAGAAGACCAACATAAAACGGGGTTCCTGCCTTTGAGGGACTCACAGTCTGGGGGGAGGTCTACACATCTATCGGAATCAGTAAGGTTCCAAGAACAATACCCGTGTAGAAAAAAAATGTAGGGAGAGGAAGGCAGACAGTTAGGACTTCATAAGTGAAGAGACTTTTTAAGGGTATTTTCGGAGGATGGTTGGTCCTGGGAAAGGACACAGCAGGTTTTTAAGGTGAAGGGAAGAACATACCCAAACCACTAAAGGAGAAAGGATCGAACTATGGGCAATGGAAGGGTCTGGAGTGAAATGGAAGGGTTAGGAGAGGGGTGAAGATCTGTAATAGAGTGCCAAGCTAGGCAATTATCAATCAACACTAGTGGAGTTTAGAAACCATAATTGTGTAATGATGTCCACATATAATTTTACAGGATATCCACAGGTAGGTGTGCAAATGCAGATATTTATGACAAAACCAAAGTTTGAGTAGAGTACAAAGACAAGAGTGAGGAAGCTGAGGTCACTGAAAGAATGTGACTGTAGTAACGCACCAGGGCTCTAATTCACAGAGGAAAGAAATAGAGCAGCAGGAAGCTGATAGACTGGGACAAAGAGAAGAAAGGGACCAATGACAAGGGCCTATGGAAATGAGGGAACTGGCAAGTTGTCACCACAGTGTGGTGTTGATGTTGAAATCATCAAAGGGAAAGCAGTTCAGATGAAACAGAGTCAAGAGATGGGCATTGTTGGCATTGGGTCTAGCACCCACCAGGCCAGTGTAAGGGACATCAAGGGCCCTGGAAGGATGGTGGAACTTGGAGGCGTCAACTGAGGCCAAGAAACCAAGTCTTCAGTGAATGCAAAGGAGTGAGCCTCAAGCTAATATATGACAGCAACAAGGCAGGGTAGAGGGTTATATGGAAAAATTAAATGAGTTTCAAAACAAAAGGGAGTTTCTCCCCTTAAGGATGACAGAACAGAGTTGTGGAAGAAGTAGTAAGGATCTAGGGTTAGTGCTGTCAATTTCTGGGAAAATGGGCAGAGGCTCCACTTAACAGGAACCAGAGGGGAGACCCAAGCCTCCTCGAAGGCAAATAATAAACAAACAAACAAATAAATAAAAAACTTTAAAGGAGGAAACACCTTGTAAAAAGGCTGGAGGCACAGAAGAGTTTGCTATGAAACAAGCCTTCCAAGAGAACCCTGTAGAAAGGATGGTTGTGAAATGGGTTGAAACAATGGTAATAGTTAACATCTGCCATGTATGCAAGGTTTCCTTCCACATTTCAGTACTTCATTGCCTTTTTTACAATCAGGACAGTTATTATTATCTTTTTTTGTAATGAAGGACCCGAGGCTTAGAGATATGAAGTGCCCTGACCAATTGTACTGTACATTAGTTAATATAAGTAACAAAACCTGGACATAGTGGGGAGGAAAAATAATTTTTCCTCCTACCCCTTTAAGTTCTTCTGGCTGGACTAATCAAATTAACACAAGATAGATTAACAGGAGAAAGTTACCAAATTTATTACTTATGTGCATGCAGAGGTTCCATAAGATATGAAACCTGAGGACAGACTGGGTACTTAAGGTTTATATGCCATCTTGAGCTAAGGTTGGTGGTATTTGGGGGACTTCAAAGGCCAGGAAGTCAAATCAGATGGAGATGGAAAAGCAAATGTTTGGTAAATATATGTTTGCTGGGCCATCTTTACCAATAGGACACAGAGAGGACTTTGATCAAACAGGTCTTGCTAGGTTCCTCCCTAACACACACTGGTTTATATTAAACTAGTTACCTGATGCTATCTCCCTTCCTGGAGGAGGTCCTCTATCTAAATTTCTAAATTCTTTTAGGCAGTTAGTGGAAGGTCAAAGGTTCTTCCTGAGTCTTTTGTTTCTGGAAAGTAACCAGTTTAAAATAATCGATATCCAAAAATGCATATTTTAGGATGGCAAACTCTGCTTTCCCCTGACATCAATACAAGCATCTATTCCCAAAGCAAGACTCTTCACCACAGGATGTAGGGCCTCATGTTTTTCTTATTCTATTAATCTAAGAGGCTAATGGAGGAAACATGTTTTGTGAATACACAGGGATTCTTATAACTTTTGTATTATTAATCCAAAATGGGGGAAAAAGAGCAGAAAAACAAATTTGATAACAAGGCTGAGATTGACTGATTTTTGTGGGGATAAGGGTGTGTCTTCATTCAACAAGTGTTTATTCATGGCCTACTACCAGCATAACATTAAGGATAAAAAAGAGATGGAAAAGAAGCCCACCATTAAGGTGATTTGTGTGTGTTTCTTTATCTTTTATCTTGAAGAAGTTACCTTTCAGAACAATTATAAAATTGTCCACTGGGGAACACAGCATTCACCATTGTTTTGGGTGCTCCTGGAAATAAAGCAAAAGTCAGTCTGAATGGCCCTGACTGGTATGGCTCAGTGGTTGGAGCACTGGCTTGTGCACCGAAGGGTTGAGGGTTCAATTCCCGGTCAAGGGCAAGCAGCTCGGTTGCAGATTCAATCCCCACCCTGGTCAGATGCACATATGGGAGGCAACCAATCTCTCTCTCTCTCTCTCTCCCCCCCCTTCTCTCCTTCCCTTCCACTCTCTCTAAAAATCAGTATCCTCAGGTGAGGATCAACAACAACAAAAAGTAAGGCTGAATGGGCTGGGGCCCCACCTCTGCTATTTGTAGGGTCAGTACTACATTCCTTTTGGAGGTGAAGAAACTTGAAGAGTAACAAGTCAAAGATATTCACCCATTATCTTGTTTTTTAATTGATTTTAGAGAGAGGAAGGGAGAGAGAGAAACATCGTGCTCCGTTGCCTTCCAAAGCGGTATGTGCCCTGAACAGGATTTGAACCCGCCACCTTTTGGTGTACAGGATGACATTCCAACCAACTGAGCCACACTGGCCAGGGCAAAGGTATTCACCTATTAGATGGTGAAGTTAGAAGCCCCCTCCTGGGCTTCTGACTGGAATTCCACGCTCATTCTAATCACACTTTAATCAAAAATCCTTTTTGTGGAAAGTGTTGACCACTTTCAGGTTCTCACTGACTTAATAAATCCTAGAAAGACCTTGACCCTCAGATGTCTCCTGACTTTCAAAGCTGAATCAATACCCAGACTCTAAAAACAGGTTGGAATGACACTGATGCCACTAAATTGTACACTTAAAAATGGTTAAAATGGCTTGGCTGGCGTGGCTCAGTGGTTGAGCATCAACCTATGGATCAGGCAGTCACGGTTTGATTCCCAGTCAGGGCATAGGCCTGGGTTGTGGGCTCATTTTCCAGTGAGGGGCGTGTAGGAGGCAGCTGATCAATGACTCTCTCATCATTGATGTTTCTTTCTCTCTCTCCCCCTTCTCTCTGAAATCAATAAAAACACATTTTTTTAAATAGTTAAAATGGCCCTGGCCGGTGTGGCTCAGTGGTTGGGGCATTGGCCCGTGCACCAAAGGGTCGAGGGTTCAATTCCCAGTCAAGGGCACATAACTGGGTTACAGGTTTGATCCCCACCCCGGGCCAGGGCGCATTCAGGTGGCAACCAATCAATGTGTCTCTCACATTGATGTTTCTCTTTCTTTCTCCTCCCTTCCTCCCTTCCACCCTCTCTAAAAAAATCAATGGAAAAAATATCCTCGAGTGAGGATTAACAAAACAAAACAAAAGGTTAAAATGACAAATTTTGTTATATATAATTTACTGTAATTTTTAAAATTAACAGTGTAACATACCAAAAACCATTGAATTGTACACTTTAAACTGGTGACTTGTATGGTATATGAATTATATCTCAATAAAGCTGTTTGGGGAAAAAAAAAAACAAAATGGGTTGGACTTGTTAAACTAAACTCCCAGACCTGAATTGTAAATATACCTCAGGCTGCCCAGCTGGCGTGGCTCAGCAGTTGAGCATCAACCTAGGATCCAGGAGATGGAGGTTCAATGCCCAGTCAGGGCACGTGCCCGGGTTGCGGGCTCCACCCCCAGTAGGGAACGTGCAGGAGGCAGCCGATCAATGACGCTCTCATCATTGATGTTTGTCTCTCTCTCTCCCTCTCCCTTCCTCTCTCTGAAATCAATGAAGACATATTTAAAAATAAATACATAACTAAATATACTTCAGGCTGGAAAACTGGAAAGCAGGAAAATCAGAATTGTAATCCCTCCCCCACATACTTACTGGAACTTGGCTACTCTTCTGAAAATGTTGGAAGGAGAAATAATGGGTGTCCTTTGCCAACAGATTGCTTGAGACTGTGCTTGGGAAATACATTCATGAACTCCCTGCTCTGAAGTAGTTGTTCACTTGGGCAGTTTTTTTATTTGTTTGCATGTTATTATGGAAAAAGTTAAATACTGTATATAGAAAAGCAGACATAATAGTATAACCACCTAACTTCAACAATTATCAATCCATGGCCAGGCTTGTTTCGTCTACATCCCCACCCATTTCCCACATCCTGTATTAATTTGAAGCAAATGCCAGCCATCCTATCATTTCATTGGTAAATATTTCAGTATGACTAAAAGATAAGAACACCTTTAAACACACACACACACACTTACCACACATTAAAATTTAACAATTCCTATGTCCATCGACAGATGAATGCATAAACAAAATGTGGTATTACATACAATGGAATGTTATTCAGCCTTTTAAAAGGCAGCCTTTCTTATGGAAGAATTTTAAAGAAATTCTGACACATTCTACAACATAAATGAACCTCAAGGACATTTGCAAAGTGAAATAAACCAGTCACAGAAAGACAAATATGGTATAATTCCATTATATGAGGTTCCTGAAGTAATCAAACTCCTACAGAAAGTAGCTTGGTTGCCAAGGGCAAGGAGGAGGGGAGAATGGGGAGTTGTTTAATGGGCACAGAATTTCAGTTTCACAATAGCAGAGTTCTGGAGATTGGTTGCATAACAATGTGTGTATACTTAACACTACTGAACTATACACTTAAAAACTGTTAAGATGGTAAAGTTTGTGTATTCTACCACAATGAAAATTTTTAAAATTTAGCAATTCCATTATTTCACGATCTATCCAGTGCCCAAATTTCCAATTCGTATTAAGTCAAATCCCCCCCCCCCCAGTGGGTTTATTTGAATTAGGAACCAAATAAAATCCACAAATTGCCATTCGTTGTTTCTCTTAAATCGTTTTTAATCTATATGTTCCTCTTCTCCACTTCCAATTTATTTGAATAAAGAGTGTCGTTTGTCCTGTGGTTTTTCAGTCTAGATTCTGCTGCCTGCATTCCGTGGTATCTTTTAACACTTTCTTTCATCTTCTGTATTCCCTGTAAATTGGTAGCTGGACCTAGAGGCCCTGGGCTAGTTCTGATTCCGTCTCAGGTGGAGGCTAAAGACAGCCATCTCCACAGGCCGGCCCAGCTGGACGTGAAAAGGCGAAGCTGTCACCAGCCAAGCTGCTTACAGTGACAAAGACGTCGTTTACACGCCCGGGTCCATCACTGCAAAGCTAGAGATGGAGGGAAAGGGGCGCGGCTGGGCTTCGTGGGAAAAGCCCTTTGTCCGCTTTCCACGCGCGCAATAATTCCTGCAATAAACAACCAGCGGGGCGGGGCTCTGGCCGGAAGTGACGTACGCACGGCCGGCGTCCGAGTTGTCATAGAGGCAGAGAGCAGGCTAGACAGGCCGCCCCGGGGTCTTACTTCCGGCCATCTCCCAGGGAGACGGGCATTATTGTGGAGTCGGGAGTGGGCGGTAGCCGCTAGTCTCCGGTGGCCGGGACCGCGGCGGCGGTCCCACGGGCGGGATGTTCCGGGGTTTGAGCAGTTGGCTTGGCTTGCAGCAGCCGGAGGCGGACGGCCGCCGGTCCGAGGAAGCCGGGCAGCCGGAGGGAAACGCTCCCCCCGAGCCGCCCGCCGAGGCGGAGGCGGCGGCAGAGTCGGCGGAGAGGGAGCTCCTTCACCAGGCCAAGGACCTCGGCGGTGAGTCTCCCCCGGGACCTGAGCGCGTCAGGAGTGCCCCAACCTTACTTTTCACGGGTCGGGGTGGGAGGGGAGGAAGGTGTGTCTGTCGGTCTGTGCTCTCAGGACGGGAGAGGTTGGTGAGGAACTGGGCAAAGCCGAAGCTGCATCTAGCGGTCAAATCCTGTGTCTCAAGTTCCTCGTGACTTGTCACTCTTTACAGAGTGTAAACATTGGGAGCAGAGCCGCAGTCAGATGGCCTTTAGGTTTGACAAGAAGTCTTTTTTGTTCAACTCGCCAACTTTCTCCACAATCTCCCACCCCCAGGGCGGGGCCGTTGGGGAGCTTGAGTAGGTTGAAAAATGGGACTTTTTGCCCTTAGGGCAAAATGTTTTGTCCAAAGTAAACTAAGGAAGAGTTATTGAAGGCCTAGGTCAGGCTCCACTCCTTTTAGGTACAGTGGGACCTTTTTCTTTATGGCAGGAAAGTAGCTGCCAGTTTTTGTCGGTGATGTTCAAGTTTCAGTATTAGATGTTTCATGAACGATATCTCATTTCATCTTTTAAACACCCCAGTGAGTTGGGAGAACAAGCCCAGAGTTCTCACCCTAAGTTATAGTCCTAGTAAGTGGTAGCAATGGAATTTGAACCTGGATCTGTCTAACTTCAAAGCCCATGCTCTTTCCGAGTTTACTGTCTAGTTAGGGAGCAGGGTAAAAGTAGTAGGCTTGAGAGGCAAACAGATGCTCTAGTAATTCTGATTTTAGAGAGGCCTTTGCGGGCTTAGTCAAAGGAAACGTCTTTGAAAAGGTAGGCCCTAAAGCAGACAGCCCTAAAAGTGAGAGAACTGCAGCAAAGGTAGATACTAAGTTTAGCAAGCATTTATAAAGAGTCTGTTGAAGGGCAAGAGCACTAGGGGAGGTTGGAGCCTGAAAGTGGAGAAACACAGATTTGAATAAGAAAGACTCTAACATTCAAAAAGTTTACTTCAAAGCAGAAGCTCAGGGAAAACAGACTTAACTAAGTGCTGTGTATAAAATCACTAAAGAGTGAGTGACTGTTTCCTGTGTGGAAAATTAGGAAGAGTTTGGAGTATTGGAGAGATGTGAGGAGATGAATTTAACCAGAGCAGAAAGGCTATGTTAGATAGTTGGCATAGATGAAAGTTAGGAGAAGTAGGGTATGGGGATTTACCTGATTTCACAGAACATAGAGAACCATTTTCATATATCTTCAGTGAAGTATCAAAAGTGGTTTCTGAAAACTGTGAGGGCTTTATTGAAACCTCATGTTTATATTTAGTACTAAAGACCTCTGAATAGTTTTTAATAAATGTGTATTCAATATGGATATCTACTTTGGAGTTTAATGCTGTGATCTCTTTTCTGATCAGACTCTCCTGATGTTTGGGGAAGCTAAGGTTAGATGGAAGTACCCCCCCCCCTTTTTCATGCCCACACACATTGTGAATTTAAAGCTTCCAAATAAATACAGGCTCTTTTAGCTCTGATATTTATGTGATTTTTAAAAAGAAGTAAAGGTTCTAGTGTATACACAAATCTTCAGAAAGAGGAGAGATGATCAGATGTTTTTTATTTCTATGTATTGATCATAAGAGGTATTTTATCTTTAAATAGGCCCATCTATGTTGCCTGACTCCCACTAAGTAGATTAGTTTCTTTAGCTTTTTAAAATCTACTTGGAATCTCCTAGGAGCCCCATTTGTTCTGTAAACCTTTATTGAGTGCCTCCCTTCAAGATTGGACCCTAAATACTTCTGGTTCATGATGACCTATTTATAAATTTCAGCGCCTCACCAGTTATGAGTACTGGACACCCAGACCTACTTTGCACTCCCTCGCCCAAAACCAAATCTTCCCATCCTTGGCCCTCCCTTCTGGTAAACTTAGGATCTCCTATGATCACCTCCTTCAGAGGAGGGCAGTTTATAAGGGAACTCACTGAAGAACTTCTCCCTACCTCCATGAAGGCCTCATGCCCCAAAGTAACTTATTCATAAATTGGCTGTGTGGTTTTGTTAAAGTCAACCAAATTAGAGCTTTATCTGCACTCTTTGTTTAAAAAAAAGAAAAACAGTATCTCTTTGGCTTTTTCAAAACTGTCCCTAAGGCCAGTCCATGCCCAGCACTTCCTTTGAGAAGTGCTGTTAGTAGTATTTGCAGTAGAACTATTTTAATTAGGCCACCCTCCTCTTTTTCTGTAGGGAAAGTGCATTTCAAGTTCTAGATGCCTAACTTGCTTAGTTTACAACTAAGAGGGCTCCAAAAGTTAGTGTGTACATAGGAAAATACATGTCTGCTTTGATAAGTAAAATCCCTAATTCAGTTCTGATGACAAACCCAGGTTTACCATGAGGAGGGCAGTGCAAATGGCCAAGAACTTGGATCCCATGGTTTATGAGCAATACTAAAAAGAACTGGACATTTTAGTTTGAAGAAGAAACTTAGGAGCATTGCTCAAAATTCTGACAGGCTTTTTCTTTGTAGAAAAAAAAGTCATTTTTATGTTACTTAAGAGGACAGATCTTATTCTGAGAGGCACAGATGACAAGGGAAGTAAAAAGGGTTTTCTGAATTTGAGATGGATAACAGTAATAATTGGCTGCCCTTTGAAGACATATGCTCCCCATCCCTAGAAGTGGGGCTACCTGGACAGGAGGTTTAATTAACCCCTCTAAATCCCCTTTCAGTACAAAAATTCTAAAATTGTATTAATGTGGTATTTTTGAAAAATTAACCAGCATCTTCGTAAGACTATTAATATCCTAAGGCTTATATATGCCTTAAAAACCACTATCTGGTTATTTTCCCATTCTAACAGCAAGCCTTAAACTACCTTCCTCTCTTTACTCTGATAAATTTGTGCTTTTTCTGACCTTTGGGGACCTTCCCACTTTCCTTTACCCTTATCATTCCATTCAGTTCTGCAAGCCCTTGGCACTTGCTCAGCTGACATGAGGCAGTATGGGATTGGGGCACGAACATGCCATTTAGAGGCAGATAGCCTGTGTTTAAGTTCTCTACTTACTGTCTTTATTGTGATATCATTTGCAAATTACAGAAAATTCAGCTGCAGCCCGGCTGGGCGTGGCTCAGCCATTGAGCGTCGACCTAGGATCCAGGCGATCATGGTTCGATTCCCAGTCAGGGCACATGCCCTTGTTGCGGGCTGCAGCTGATCAATGACTCTCTCATCATTGATGTTTCTGTCTCTCTCTCTCCCTCTCCCTTTCTCTCTCTGAAGTCAATAAAGATATATTTTAAAAAATAATAAAAAATTCAGCTGCAAATTATAGAAAGTCCCACAAACAGAGGCTTTATGGGAAGACCACTTTGATTGTTTGTGTCCAGGGTCCCCAAACCCACCCCTAGATTTGATGAGCACCCATCAAAATTGAGGTTTCTTTAGCAAGGTGGAAGGGGATAGGCTATTGGTGAGGCTGTCAGTGGGGTAGATATGCCCTTGTCATAATAGAAAAATCATTTATCCTCTGTGAGCCTTGGCTTCCCTATCTGTAAACGGGGCAGATTATACCTACTCTTCCCAGGAAGGTTGTGAGACTAAATTGACATAATGAAAATGAAGATAAAATAACTACACTCAGTGTTGGTGATTTGCCCCCTCTTTCCATAAGGTTTTAGAGGTTACTCACTGGCAGATGTTTTACTTACTTTTCTTCCTTGGCTCAGACCCTGTCTTGTGCCAAAGTTCCTGAAGTGGACATTGTACTCCTGTTACTTCCTGTTAACTCTTCCCTTAGTCAGTTTTATCTAACCACTTAATAAAACTGTCTTTAACTTGGTATCAGGTGGTCTCTTTGCAGAATTAATAAACCACTTCTTGTTTTTATGAGCTTCTTACCTGAAAATCTCCTCTCATGCTCTCCTGCTTCCCTCTCCCTCTGACTTCAGAATCCAGGCCACTCTCTACTCCTGGGAGACCTTCTCCCTCCCTTCTCTCAGTGCCTCTGTTTAATGAATAGTCTTTCTCCTCTGGTTGTCTGTCTTTTGTTTGTTTAGAAATGGACATCCCTTGAAGGCAGGAACTGTACTTTCTCCCATGTTCAGTGTCTGTAGTATAATCCACCCATGAATTGAGATTATTATGCTAAAATACCAGTTTTTAAATGAGAGTTCTCCCTTATGAAAAAAATGTTGATTCTAATTCAAAATGTATTCCTGAGAAATCTTAAAGGGAACCCTGCTGTTTTAGAACTTTAGATTTCTTTATCTGCAAAGAATGTTTGTACAAAGTAGTGTGACTGTGTACCCATATTATCATACCACTCTGGGTAAATAGACTAGTCATAGCCAAAGAGAAATGAGGGATCTTCCTAAAGCTCAGTACTTATTATGTCAGTCCCCATTCATCCATTCAGTAACTACTTGTTGGTCACTCACTGGGTGAATCAGACAGCCTGGTCCCTGCCCCAGTTGGGCTTATGATGGGTCTTCAGTCTTGCTAAGAAGACACATTTGGTAGAGTTTCATGAAATTGTTGACAGGGTAACAAGGATGCTGAGAGGCGCCTACTCCAGTCAAGGAGTAAAATTTCCAAGGAGTGATATGTATGCAGAGACCCACAGGATGTGTAGCCAGTAAAGGAAGGGCAGATAAAAGTGTTTCAAACCAAGGAATAATGTATTTGAGGCCTCCTTGGAGATGATACTCAAGGATTTCTGTGGTTATGTGAATGTAGAATAGGAGTGGGGAGAATGGCCAGAATGAGACCAGAGACAAGTAGTATCCTGTGGTATAGTCACCATGGAGTGTTGATGTCACTGACAGATGGAAGCCACCAGACACAATGGGAGAAAGTAGACTGTTTCACAGTAAAGGATATGGTAAGTGGGAGAGATGGCCGTTCAGATTGGGACATCATATGCTGCTCCCAGATAGCGGTACAAGTTGCCAGAGTCTCTGGAAGTGACACCACCCAGAGTGAGGATTTAATAAAATCAAGCTCCCTTCCCCATTCTTATCAGGGTTTTCTCCCAGCCAGAGTAGTGTGAGAGCCAACCCCTCCCCTTCCCTCTCCCCCCCCCTCAGTAGGCACAAATGGCAGAGGCAAGACTGCCCTAAGTTACAGTCTTCCCACCTGAGATGAGATTCAAAGGCCAGTTGCCCTGGAGCATCCCCAAGCAGGTCCAGCTTGAAGACCTGCCTGAGGTCGCTTCCTGCGGCCCAGATTGTGCAGAGTGTGGACTTTGAGATATTTGTCTACACACAAGCCTTTATATTGTAGCGCAATAAAGCCTTGATACGTCTTTTCAGGTCTTCAGGAAAGTTAGTTTTAGATTTTCGTTTAGTAAAGAAAGTTTGTGTCTTCCAGTTTTAATTTTGTTGTATGTATTTGCTCATTATTAGTTAAGAAGGATTTATATTAGGGCTTGCCATGATTTCTATTTATTAAAAATCTCCCAGATTTATCATGGGATATGTTAATCTAGGAAATGAGGGACATTTTTTCTTTGAGCAGGAGGGAAGAAGAAGAAAATAAAGGTGGGATACTAAGAGACTAGAAAGGAAAGGAAAAGGAGCCTTGATCTTATTTGTAAAGTTGGAGGGGAGATTATTTACTGAGGTAAGTTAGAACTAGAGACTGGAGAAAGGCAAGACAATTTGGAACAGCTACTGGGGGAGAACTGAGGAGTTTGCTAAGGGTCTTTGAAAGAGATGAATTCAAGGCCCAGTATGGATGGGCCAGTCCACCGAGAAAGTGGAGTACTGACAGTGCTTCTCATTTCTTGTTTCAAGTCCTAATTAACAAAGAACATGCCCTAATGGTGTAAGATTCTTACCAGAGCTCTTTAAGGAAGAAATTACAAAGACAATAACCATTGTACTGGAATGGAGCATAGACTCTTTATTTTATTCTTTATAGGCTATCTATTTAACTTTGCGACTGCCGCTACAAAAAAGATAACTGAATCAGTTGCTGAAACTGCACAATCAATAAAGCAATCCGTAGAAGAAGGAAAAATAGATGACATCATCGATAAGGTACATTTAAGTATCTTTGGTAGTAGACATTTATGAAATTCATTAACAGCTAATATTGTCCCTTCTTCTTATGAATTTTATTAACCCAAGTAGGGTATCATATTCTGATAAAAAAATTAATAGCTGAGATTCTTGGTTTTTTTCTTTTTGTGTGTAACAAGTAGCTATGATATAAATTATCTGATTTAAATAGCCTTGGTTTTTATGTAGTCTGAGATATATTGATACTTTTGGGTAATTCTAAACTTTTCATATTGTGAGTTTAATTTTCAACTATAACCACTTCAGAATATATTTATGCTTTTCATCATTTGTTTAAAATTTTAAAGTCTTAGCCCATTAGGAACACCCCTTTTAAGACTCTAAGGAGTGACTTTGTTCATTTTTCACAGTGGTGAATTTTATTTATGTTGGTAATTATTTGAGCTAAGGAGGTCATCAGTTGAACTTTAGATAGCTTGTTATTTAGATATTTTTGTTGTGTGTACTGTTTGTTAGAATGGGATTAGACCTGTCTTATTTTTTGAATAATACAAAATTTCAGTTTTTAACTCATTTTATTTTTGCATTTGAAAAGATAATTCATCATAAAGGAGGTTGTATATGTACTTAAAATTCAAAAATGTTGAGAATTCCCTCTTGTTGTAGATAGGGGGAACTATCACTTTTTTAGCCTTCTTATTTGAAGAAAATGAATAAAATATCTCAGACTTCACAAATCTTGAATGTAATTCTTATCTAATAAACTTTTCAAGGTAATTTGATTCTCTTTGTATTTTTTAACAGACCATTATAGGAGATTTTCATAAGGAACAGAAAAAGTTTGTTGAGGAACAGCATACAAAAAAATCAGGTATGGTATAGGTTTGTTGTACATGACTTACCTGCCAAATTTTATTGAGCACTTAGTACATGCCAGACACCACAATAAGGCCCTGAGAATACAAAAATGTGTGTAGTAACGGCCTCTATTCTTTGGGTAGTGCAAAGACTAGTAGGGGAGATAAACCCATAAACCTTTGGGGTTTAAAGGAAGACATTGTTCCCCTTGGCTGGGATGGTGGGTGAGGTCAGCAGATGATGTCCCCTCTCAGGAGCAGTACACTTCTTTATTGACAAATGCTTGTTTAAATGTTAGCAGTTATAGCCCTAGCTGGTTTGGCTTAGTAGCTAGAGCGTTGGCCTGCAGACTGAAGGGCCCTGGATTCGATTCTGGCCAAGGGCACGTACCTCAGTTGTGGGCTCGATCCCTGGCCCTGGTTGGGATGTGTGCGGGAGGCAACCAGTTGATGTGTCTCTCTCACATCAGTGCCCCCACACACACACCTCTCTCTCCCACTTTCTCTGAAAAGCAATGGAAAAAATATCCTTGGGTGAGGATTAAAGAAAAAAAATGTTTGCAGTTATAAAATCTCAAAATGCCTACTTTTACCATTTAGTGGTGCTCAGATACAAAACTGGCCTGTCTTTGAATGTGACAAAAGTGGGGTAAAATAATTCAATCCATTTGGACAGTGCTACAGATTCAAAAAGAACTATTTAGTCCTGTGGCAAGTTCCCTTCAGGCATTGTTGTGCCTTGGTAAACTCAAAAGTATGAAGCTGCTCTCTGGGACAGATAAACTATGCAAATTAGCATGGCTTAGTGATTCATGGGAAGTGGTAAAATTGACCCTGGCTCAGGGACTTGGCTTAGGAGCTGGTTGGTGCCTCTGAGATAGGAACTATGAGGCATGGGGTGAAAGGCTTGGAGGAGATTTTAGTTTTGAGGTGCTCATTAGACAGCCAGATGAGGGAAACATGTACAAAGACAGGGAAGGGAACTCATGTAGCTTATCAGGAAAATTTCATTCCTTTGTCACATGAGTCACATTTCAGGTGCCCAGTAACCACATGAGACTAGTGGCTTCCATATTGGACAGTGCAGGTCTAGAATATCCCCGTCATTGGAGATAGCTCTGTTGGTCAGCACTGCTCCAAATGAACTGAACAGGGTCCAATAAGCAGTCCATTTGTTCAAAGCATGGAGGAGAATTCCATCTGCAGATACAGAGTATTAGTCAAGTTGTGTAAAACCATGAGAATACTTGAGCTCCTCGATGAAAAGTGTGTCAAGCATGAAGAGAGATGATCACAGATCTGCAGTGTTTAGGGGGAAGGAGGAGTAGAAGAGATTGACAGTTTCTAAGTGACTGCTAAGGGGCAGGCATTTTTTACAGAGTTAGCAAAAGTAGGTTTACAGTTCATATGGGAAATAATATAATAATTAATAAATAACAATACAAGAATAAACTGTTTCACGTACTCACAACTACAACCCTACTTTTGCTCCATCCTGTATATAACATCTCATTTAATAAAAGGAAAGACCAGCAAGGTTAAGTAATTGCTTAAGGTCACTCAGCTGGTAAGTGATGAAACAAATCTGCCATCAAGACCAGTTCCCATTTACCCAAGAGAGAACAGCTAGGAGAGAGAAACAATGGAAGCCCAGAGAGGGGGACTCTCCAGGAGATCTCTGTCAGCTGAGAGGTGCATTTGCAGTGAGCATAAGAAAAGGCACAATGTAAGTGCTCCACATTTGTCTGCTCCCTTAGTGGCCACAGGAACTCTGTGAAGTACTTGCCATTATCTCCATTCTCCAGATAAGGAAACTGGCCTAGAGACAAAAGAACTAAGAAGTATCCATGAGGTTGGACAACCAGGAGGTTTTTGGTCACTCTAAATAGAGCAGTTTCAGAGGAAGGGGGATGTGGGGGGGTGGGGGTCTTATCCTTACCAGTAGCTTGGGCCTTGGGAGGACCTTATATGAGGATAAGTAGTGCTAGGAGGAGCTGCCCAAGGTGAATAGACTTAAAATGGAGACCAAAATGTTATAGTAAGTAGTATGAGAAAAAAAGTTTTAGAGAGTCTTTACCCTAATTTTATTTTACTTTTTAAATTTTTTTTAAATGTTTTTATTGATTTTAGAGAGAGAAGAAGGGAGAGGGATAGAAGCATCAATGAGAGAGACATCCATCAGCTGCCTCCTGCATGCCCCCCCACCGGGGATCGAGCCCACAACCCGGGCATGTGACCTGACTGGGAATTGAACCAGGGACCTCTTGGTTCATGGGTTGATGCTCAACCATAGAGCCATACTGGCCGGGCTGCCATAATATTTTTTTAAAGTATGAAAATATGTTTATCTTATAATTAGCAGAATTTGGATTATAATTGCCACCATTTGCTTGTTTAGGATGAGCCAAAGAAAGAACTGGTATCTGTCTGTCTGTCCATGTGTTTATCCATGCATGCACATAAGTTTTCTGTCAGTTGGCATGCAATAGGATGTCTCTACCATTTGACTTTTGCAGCATAATAGTAAAAGGGATTATTTCTGCAAAAAATACGAGGACCCTCTGCTGTATATCTTCTGTGCTGACCACCCACCTCTATCACCTTAGCTCTGCCCTCTTGTCCTGCTCCAGGCTCAGACATAGAGCTGCTTCCTCTGAACACCCCCCCACACACACACAGACACACCACTGAACTCCTTCTAGTCCAAGATGGGCCCCCAAGTCACCACAGAAACTCCATGAGACTCACCTCTCCAGGTGGTTGCCATTTGTCATCTGGTATTAAATGGTGCTGAGTTGTAATCTCATTTTCTTGTGAGCCCCAGAGACAAAGGCTGGGTGTAAGGCATCTTGGTATTCCCAGCACTTCACTTCTAAAGGCTCAGAGGATTTGATCCCAGCCCCATTGTTTATTGCCTTCTGTTTGCCCATTTCTTTCACTTGCTTTCACTCCTGACAACTGTTTTCTCAATCACTAACTGCTTATCTTGCCGCTTCATCACCTGTCATGAGTCAAGTACAATAACTTTTTTATAAAAACTTTTACTTGGAAATAATTTCAATATACAGAAAAATTGCAACAATAAAAGAAGTACAGAGAATACCCATATACCTTCTACCCAGATTGTTAAAGTTTTCCAGCTTTAGGAAATTTAACATGAATATGATACTAATGTTCTAATTTTGTCATTGACCCAGTAAGGTCCTTTATACATTTTCCCCCTCAACACAGCATCTAGTCCAGGGTACAGTATTGCATTTTTTGTCATGTCTCTTAGTCTCCCTTAGTCTGGAACATTTCCACAGCCTTTCTTTGTCTTTTTTGACATTAATGGGTTTGAAGAATACCCCTCTTTTTTTTAAATTAAACAGACTGTTTCTCATTTGAGTTTTGTCTGATACGACCTTGCGGTTAGATTTTAATTAGATACAGATTATGCATTCTTGGCCAGAATACTGCATAGATGATGTGTCCTTCTCAGTGTATCACGTTGGGAGGCCCACAGTGGCCATCTCTCCCTTGTTGGTGATGATTTTGGTTACCTGCTCAAGTAATTTTTTACCAAATGCATACATGCATAAGATTCATGCATTAAGTCTGGGAATTATGATGAATGGTCATATTTGGAACTCATTAGTAAATTGCTAAAATGGTTATATGGAAACTTTCTCATTTTTTCAAATCACAATTGCAGTGTAACCTTTGTAACCTGTTTTTTCCTTTTCTTCTTGGCTCTTAAAAAACCTTTTAGAAGCAGCAGTGCCCCCATGGGTTGATAGTAATGATGAAGAAACAATTCAGCAACAAATTTTGGCCTTATCTGCTGTAAGTATCTTGTGATATCTTGTGTAGAAGTATTTCCTTCCTATTACGACTTTATCCTTAGCAGATGTTTTTCTTCTGTACAATTTTTAAAATCTTTTAAGACATTGGGAATGTAAACATCAACTTTCACTACTTTTTTTCACTAACTTTTTGTTTTAATTCTTATTTGCTGATTTTAGAGAGAAAGAGGAAGGGGGAGAGAGAGAGCAATCAGTTTGTTGTTCCCCTTATTGATGCGTTCATTGGTTGATTCTTGTATGTGCCCTGACTAGGGATCAAACCTGCAACCTTGGTGTATCGGGACTATGCTCTAACCAACTGAGCTACCCAGCCAGGGCTTTTTTCACTAACTTAATTTGCTTCTCCATAAGTTCTTTTTTCTTAATGAATAGAATAGCCTATTACACAAAATTCTTTCAGCCTTAAAATAATTCTTTTGTTATTAAGAAGGATAATCTTTTGAAATATGTTATCATGCCCGGCTGGTGTGGCTCAGCCATTGAGTGTTGACCCATGAACCAGGATGTCATGGTTTGATTCCCGGTTAGGGTGCATGCCCAGGTTGCGGGCTCCATGCAGGAGGCAGCCGATTGATGATTCTCTCTTATCATTGATGTTTCTATCTGTCTCCTCTCTGAAATCAATAAAAACATTAAGAAAGAAAGAAATATGCTATACAAAGTTTCAAGACAGCATTCTGATTCTTCTGAATGAAATGATTATATCCTAAGTTTCTTTTTAACTGCTATATGTATTCGAAACTGAAATTGAAAGAAATAAAATTTCATGTGCTAGCCCACAAAAATTATTTTGGGACTTCAAAGGGAATGTGGCATTACCAGTTAACAGTTATGTAGACCTGACAGTTTAAGAAAACACTTTCACACACATTATCTCTTTTGAGCCTCACCGCACATCTGTGAGGTAGGCAAGGGCTTCTGTAGCCAATGTACAGGTGTGGGGATTGAGATTCTCAAATGTTACCCTCACTTATCTGTGTCTCCATTGGGCTGTGAACTCTTAGGGGCAGAAACTGGCTTTAATCTCTATTATAAGTACTGAGCACCCTGCCTGGCATAGGACTCAACAAATGGAGCTTTTTACTGTATCAGTGGTTTTCAAGCTTTGTTTTTAACCCACTTTTCTCTTTAACAGAAAGTCATAAATGGAACCTCAGTCTAGACAACAAATAAACTGGGCTTTACCTCTCTTCCGTTGCCTTCCCCCAGGGCATTTTAAGGTTTTTCTTTCCGTTAGTAAAACCTTTAAAGGCCTGAGCATCTGTTAGGAGTTCAGTGTGAGCACCATGTATTGTTTGCCATGTATAGCCACACTTGACACTGACATCACATACCTGCTTATCCTGGCAGTGAGTCAGTGTCATTTGAGGGCAAACATATACTCACCGGTCAACTCCCCCAGCTCCTTTGACCACCCCCGCAAACCTATTCCTCTGCTTATCTTCTCCATCTCAGAATACTGGCTCCAGTTATTCAGCAGTTTTTTGTTTTGTTTTGTTTTGTTGTTCTTGTTAATCCTCACCTGAGGATATTTTTTTCATTGCTTTTTCAGAGAGTGGAGGGGGGGTGGCAAGAAACATCATGTGAGAGAGAGACATCGACTGGTTGCTTCCCCCATAGGCTCTGACCGGGGGCAGGGAGCAAATGCACAACCCAGATAAATGCCCTTGACTGGGAATGGAACCCAACACTCTTTGGTGCAAAGGCCAACACTCTAACCAATGAGCCACACAGGCCAGTGCTGGTCAGTTTTTTCTAGTCACACAGCTAAGGGGTCTTCCTTGAGTCATGCCTTCCCTTCCTCCTGCACCCCCCTTCCCCAGTCCTGACAGTGCTTTGTTCAGAATATAGCTCTGATTCACTTCTCTGCTGCCACCACTGTGGTCCTAGTGCCATCATCTCCTACCCAAGGCATCCCAACTGTTGTCCCCTCCTTGCACCTTTCCAGTACAAGCTTCTTTCAGCAGCCAGAGGGGTCCACTTATGGCATGAATCTCTTCGTGTCACTCCCCTACATAGACCCTTCTCATGGCATCTCATCTCATGACTAAGATCTAAACTCCCTCTGCAGCTTCTAAGGCCCTGGGTTATATATACCTCTCCTCCCTCGTGCCCCACTGCACTGACAGCCACTGTTTGTTTCTGGTGGACAACCAGGCCCATTAGGAGGCTGCTATAAAAACCTTGCTGAAACACTGGGGACACTTTCAGGCTTTGAAATTTTTACATTGGACTGTAAAATAAATAAAGTCCATTTAGGCTCAGGTTTTTGCTTTATTAATATAAGAATTCTCAAAAAACAAAAATGGTTTAAAAATCCAACATGAGCAAGATGAGATGAAATTGGTGCATTTAGTAGCATCATAAACTGCTTTAATCTTTCTAGAGGAGAATTTGTGCAACATGTATTGAAATAATTCTACTCTTGGACCAGAAATGCCACTTCTAGGAATTTAGTCTAAAGAGATCACTTTAGAAGAGCATCTGCATCAGAAAAGATTAGAAGCAATGTGTTGACTACCGAGATGGACCTGGTTAAATAAATTCAGTATAGACATAGCTACTTCAGAGATGGGAAGATGTTTGTGATCCTGAGTGAAAAGGGGAAACAGGTGACAGACACTGTATGTATGTAGAGAGACATGTCCAGGAGGCTATTCATGGGATTGTCATGGATGGTGGGAGTTTTGACACTCTGCTTGTCTTTTGTGTTTTGAATTTTTAAAAAATAGGTGTGTATCATATTTGCACAAAAAAAAAAAAATTTTTTTTTAAAGAAATAGAGTAAAAACAGTCAAACTTAATGGTTTGAGTAGTCCTCAACAGCAGCTTTTTGCCTTGATTGGTTTTGTTTTGTTAATCCTTACCCCAGGATTTTTTCCTTTTTTTTTCCCCCTCCATTGATTTTTTTTTAGAGAGAGTGGAAGCAAGGGGAGAGACAGAGAGAGAGAAATATCAATATAAGAGAGACACATCGACTGGTTGCCTCCTGCCTGCGCCGCAACTGGGGCCGGGGATCGAGCCTGCAACCTAGGTACATGCCCTTGACTGGAAATTGAACCCGAGACCCTTCAGTCCTTGGGCTGACGCTCTAACCACTGGCTAAACCAGTTGCTATGCTCAGTCTATAGGAGAGGGGGTTGATTTGGAGACATTCCTTTATACACTAAGTGGGAGTAATGGGCCATCTCAGAGGAATTCCAAGCTACCCTCATTCCCTAGGAAATGTGCCCTATCCAGGGAAGCTTTGCCTTTGGATTTTTCCTTCCATTTTCTTCTTGGCTAACTAAAGAGAAGTGGTCCAAGAGAAAGACAGTCACAGCTCTTCCAGGTTGGATGTAGTGGGCCCGGGTGCATTGAAGAGTCACAGCAGTGTCTTGTCGGAATTCCGTGTTATGTACTGACTGTGGATCACAGGCCATTTGAGGGTCTTCTGTGAAGGAGATGCTTTCTTTAATACAGTCTTGGGTTAAATTTCTTTTTAATGAGACTCCAATTTTAATATGCTCATGACAAAATGTTTGTATGACATTTTATTTTGTCAGTATGTTCACTGTACCTCATAATGGATTGTGGATTCTCTAACCGTTAGTTTAAGGCATCTAAGCCTGAGTGCAACAGTGTGAAGAATTCACTTAAAGTTATTATTTGTCGGGTGTTTTTTTTTTAATATGTCTTTTATTGATTTCAGAGAGAGAAAGGGAGGGGGGGAGAGAGAGAGAAACATCAATGATGAGAGAGTGATTGATCAGCTCTCTCCTACATGCCCCCCCACTGGGGATCGAGCCCAAAGCCCAGGCATGTGATGTGCCCTGACCTGGAATCGAACCATGGTCTCCTTGATCATAGGTTGATGCTCAACTGCTGAGCCATGCTGGCCAGGCTGTCAGGTATTTTTAAAAGAAGACTAATATTCGGCAGGGCAAGGGAGAGTTGAATGGAGCTGGTTATTTCACTTTCCCTCTGTCCATTGTAGGTGTCCTAGCACCATGCCTTTCACATTGGAAACTTGCAGGAGGCAGTCTGCAGCAGTGAGCAGCTGAGAGGGTTGTGTGAGAAAGTTGGAGGTGCTGTATAAGTTCAGGGTGGCAGGATCTCTATATCTTGCTGTCCCTGTAGTGTTGTCACACCTGTGGCAGTATTCATCTTGCAGAGTAAAGTGAACATCCTACATTAAAATAGATAGAGCTTGTGAGATGCATAGGCAGCCCATTGAGTTTGCCGCTGTGCTAGAGTGGGAGGAGCACTCGACCCTGGAAGGGGGCCCTGCCACTCGCTATAGCGCATACCCAACCATGGACAAGCCATTTTGCTTCCCTGACCCAGTTTCCTCGTCTGTAAAGTGAGGATGGAAGTGCTCGCTTCACAGTGTTGTGACAAAGAAACGGGGGTGTCAGCTGGGGGCCCAGGCCCTAACACTATGGCTGAGCGGAGGTTTCTTGACTGAACCAACAATGAGCCTTTTCCCAGCCTGGCTATGCTCTGTGAAGAAGCTGCACTGTGTCTCTCTCAGTCACCGTCACATTCCTGGGCTCTTGGTATAGGGACTGACCTGTGGCGCTTTGCAAAGATTTGTCAGGCATTTGCCTGGGCCTAGGCATTCTGTCAAGAGGTGTGGGACGAGAGCGTGGTCTGTACACACTTGAAAAATGAATTGCTCAGTGGGTTTCACTTTTCTGAAATCACCACCATGGTTAGCTGACTTCAACTTTGGGTTAGAATGTTTCTAAGATTATCTACACTAGTTTTCACATACCTAACAGTGCCCACTAAAACAAATGTGTTCATATGATTTCAAACTATATAATTTGAACTGATTGCATGATTGAATTTCCTGGCCTCCCACAAGGCTCTCCAGTTGAGAAAAATAATATGAAAGGATTGGTTGTTCTGTGCTGTCTTAATTGGACAGGTTAATGATAGCTCAGTGAACTCTGCGGCTGAAGTCTTTATTATTGAGTATTCAATATTCGTCAAATCAGTGATGCATTGTTACATATTAATTGCATTCTGTGGTTTTCCCCCTTTTCATCAAAGGACAAGAGGAACTTCCTTCGTGACCCTCCCATCGGCGTGCAGTTTCAATTTGACTTTGATCAGATGTACCCTGTTGCCCTGGTCATGCTCCAAGAGGACGAACTGCTGAGCAGGATGAGATTTGCCCTTGTTCCTAAACTGTAAGCACTGTGTTCTCGAGTCAGAGTAGTTCTGCTCACCAAATGTGTACTTGCCTTTTCTGATGGCCTCGGTCTTTGCACAGTATCAGGGAGGAATTGTGGAATGGGGCCAAGGACATTCTCTTCATAAAAGCGCGCTGTGTGGCCCTTCAGCAGCACACACATACATACGCACCCCAAACACACACACACACACACACACACACACACACACACACACACACACACACACACGGCACTATAGATTCAGAACCAAGAGTGGACTTTAGGGAAATTTGGGGTGGGGCTGAAATGTACTCTCTCATCCCTGGTTAGAAGGTAAAGTGCATTTAAGTTAAGGTCTGAGGCCCATCAGGACCAGTCGCTGCCTTCTCTGCACTCTGCTCTGCTCCCCAGCAGCAGTGTTCTTGTCCTCCCCACCTGAGGCTTTTCCTCTGCCCGAAGGCCCTCTCCCCGCCCCAGATCTCTGCCTAATGTCTTCTGTGACATGCATAATGTCTTCTGTGATGCACGCCTCGCAGCCATCAGCAGTGGGCCCCCTTCTCTTCCCCTCTGCCACCACAGGCTCTTCCTCACCTTTTCTAATTCCAGTCCCTTGTTATGAATGTCACATTTTTAGAGTCAGCACCATTAGTATTCCTTTTTTTCTAGCACTTCATTCTTATTATATGGATACTGTGTCTTACTGTTCTCCGAGGACATCAAGTGTAGTTTTCTTGAGATAACGCTTTTCTCTCTGTTCTTTTCTGTGAATTTTTGTGTTCTCTTTGGGCTCTGTCTTTCATGTTGCAGGCTTTTCTTTACCCATCCTTTGGATGAAGGCGCCATGCTGACACGTGGTTGGGGCTGTATGTTCCCATAGGTCTTATTATTCTGCAGGCAGAATAACAGGGAGAGCCTGGCCCGTGGGGCTTCCATATAGCATTCCATCCCCATTTTCAACTGTGCCAGCCGACCCTGAGTGCAGAGTGGCTTAGCTTATAGTGAACCTTCAGTCTGTGCTGTGTTTGGAACACAGTTCCTGACTGGAAGGGCAGCATGGGAGTTAGGGCCATCTCACTGTTCCTTGAGGGCCTCTCCACTGCTCCTCCTGTCTTGAGCCAAGACTTGAAACAACAGTTATATAGAATCCTTTATTTTTTTCTTTTTAGTAAAACTCTTCTCTCCGTAATTACTAACATATTGGTGATGAATTACTATTATGCTCACAAAACCCTGCAAGTTGGATTTGAAGTTCTTATATCTCAGAATTTGAGGTTATACCTATTTTGAATAGCTGCCTCTTTATGAGAGAAGAGCAGCAAAGCTCTGGGGTCCAGGTGGGCTTTGTACCTGAAGGCTCCATCAGTTTGAAAGCCATTGGAATAACCCAGGCCATGCAGTGTGTTCTCTGCTGGCACTCTGGGGACTGTCCTGAAGCGCTGGGACATGTGGCCTGGGGTACTCCTGGCAGGCATGTCACTGTCCATAGTTTCCGTTTCTGACAATTCTAGACACTCTCTCACTACTGAGAGTAATTTTAGATTTTTTTTAAAGCTTGGAGAATTGGTATTTGGCAAATAGTATTTCAGATTTCTCACTGGCTAATAAACTGCACATTGAGTAATATAATTCCAATTTTCTACTGATAATTCTGTTAGGGATGCTTTAGAAATTAGGCTTGGTTTTACAAATAAGTCGTTATCTATTAGAAATGCTTACCGCAGTATTTATGGATGATAAAATATGATACTGTCATTGCCTTAAAATTTCCCAACCCTCCCCCCCAAAGAAAAGCATTGTGTGCAGGGGAAGAGGCATAGATGAAGCATGACTTGCAAAATGGGGGAAGTTCTTAAAGTTAGGTCATGGGTACATGGGGCTGCTTTGTTCTGGTGTCTCTACTTAAGTTGAAATTTCCATAATAAAACAAGCCCTAGATGGTTTGGCTTAGTGGTTAGAGTGTTGGCCCTCAGACTGAAGGGCCCCAGGTTTGATTCCAGCCACGGGCACATACCTCAGTTGCAGGCTCCATCCGGGCCCTGGTCAGGGCTCATGTGGGAGACAACCAGTCGATGTGTCTCTCTCACATCGATGTTTCTCTCTGTATCTTTCTCCCTTCCACTCTCTCTGAAAAACAATGGAAAAAATATTCTCAGGTGAGGATTTAAAAAAAAAAAAATGAGCCATCACACATAAACAAGGACTCCTGGACTTTTCCTTCTGACATGCAGAAATGAAACTTTGATAATTTGAGATACTTTTTCTGAACAGAAGCCATCACTAAGCAGGAACAATTTAGAAAAGAAAACAGCCCGGCTGGGCATGGCTCAGCGGTTGAGCGTCAACCTAGGATCCAGGAAATTGGGGTTTGATTCCCGGTCATGGCACATGCCCAAGTTGCTGGCTTGATCCCCAGTCGGGGGCGTGCAGGAGGCAGCCAATCAATGACTCTCCCATCATTGATGTTTCTATCTCTCTCTCTCCCTCTCCTTTCCTCTCTGTGAAGTCAATAAAGATATATTTAAAAAAAAGAAAACAAACATTTTCATTTTCTCTGTATTTCAAAACACCTTTTAGTGTGTTAGCACTTCTCTGTGACAGCCGTGCTGGCTAGAGACAGGGCCCTACTGGTGCATCAGAGGCTCCCTCTGAGGCCTTTACTCTCATGACAATAGGGAAATCAGAGTCCTTTCCTATGGCACAGCCTTGGACATATACCTATTGTTTCCTAAAGGCTGTTCACAGCATACTAATGCCTTAAAATAGTCCTTGGAATATAAATGGTCAGATAAATGTTTGGGAGTTGCTACATTAGATGGATTTTTATTGAAAGGCTTCTTAGAACCTTTACTATGTCCTCTGCATTGTGACTCTCTCCAGAGGGTAACTGAATATTTCTGCAGTGTGCCTGTGACCACTTCCTCTTACGTCAAGAGGGGAAGGACTCTAGAAAAAGAAAACAATCCAGATGTTTGTTTGTGTGTTTATTTGCTTGTCTTAAATATGTTTTTATTGATTTTAGAGGGAGAGGAAAGGAAAGGGGGAGAGAGAGAAACATCGATCGGCTGCCTCCTGCACACCCCCCCATTGGGGATTGAGCCCACAACCCACGCATGTGCCACCAGGAATCGAACGGGTGACCCCTTGGTGCATGGGACAACGCTCAACCAACTGAGCCACATTGCCAGGGCTAGATGTTTGTTTTTATTTAGAGTGCAAACATTGCCCGTGATCCACTGTAGACAGATAGTACACTCTTCATTTTGGACATTTCACAGGGCTCAGAATTAAAAGTGACCTTGACAGTATTTAGGTCGCCCATTACTTCATGGGAAAGGTAATCTCACTTTTGTGGCTTTTTTAAAATCCTTATCCAAGGATATTTTTTCCATTGCTTTATGGGGGCGGGGGGGGGACATCGATGTGAAAGAGATATCAATTGGTTGCCTCCCACACGTGCCGTGACTGGGGCCAGGGATCACGCCTGCAACCGAGGTACATGCCCTTGGCCAGAATCAAACCTGGGACCCTTCAGTCCACAGACCGACACTCTAACCACTGAACCAAACCAGTTAGGGCTCAGCTTCCATTTCAAAAGCAAATGAGAACCTTCTTGGAGCCTCCCTCGGATTTGCAAATGCCCCTAAAAATCATCCGCTCCAATCTCCATGCAACAGATAAGCCCTGCATGCATCTGTGTGCACGCATGCTCAAATGTGTTGTTTGTCTTTAAAAGTGTGAAGGAAGAAGTGTTTTGGAGGAACTACTTTTACCGTGTGTCCCTGATCAAGCAGTCAGCCCAGCTCACAGCCCTGGCCGCCCAGCAGCAGGCCTCTGGAAAAGAGAAGAGCCATGGCAGAGAGGATGCTTTGCCACTGACAGGTATAGTCAGAGAACTCTCTGTGAAAAAGAGAGTTACTTTAAAAATATTCTTAACTTCGAGAACCTCATGAGCTTGTCATCTTGTATGTACCAGAAATGTCATTGTCATCTTAGGGAAAATTCTTCTTTCCAGAGGAAATATTCATTCTTTTGTTGCCCTCTATCTGACCTCACTCAGAAGTCTTCACCAAGCTTTCCTTTACTTTGCTATCTTTTTCTCATTCTTCAGTTTTTTTTATTTCTTTTTATTTCTCCCTTGATCACCAGTCATTTTCCCACCTCTTTCATTGCTCTTTACCATGTGATTTTTTTTTTTTTTAAATATATTTTTATTGATTTCAGAGAGAGAGGAAGGGAGAGGGAGAGAGAGAAACATCAATGATGAGAGTCATTGATTGGCTGCCTCCTACATGCCCCCTTCTGGGGGTTGAGCCCGCAACCCGGACCTGTGCCCTGACTGGGAATCAGATGGTGATCTCCTGGATCCTAGGTTGATGCTAAACTGCTGAGCCACTCCGACCGAGCACCATGTGATTATTTTTATACCTTCTGTCCTACACCTGTTTCTCAGTATTCCATTCAACTAAATGTCTCCCCAGTGCTGTAGTCTGTAGAGCAGAACTAAGCTCTGTTCCACTCCAAGTTACAAATACCCGGCTCAGAGCCAAGCACCATTAAATTACACATTTGACTCTTATTGTGACAGTTTACCTCTGGTTGTTGGGGAAAGTGTTTTATAATATCAGCAATGATTTAATATCTGTAAGAATAATTAAAATAAGAAGTATGTTTTGTTATATTTTTAACATTTAATAAATACTTGCTCTGTATAGATACTATTTACAACTGGAGACTTTTCCAGTCATGCAATTTTAAATAATTACTCAAAACAGTGTGTCCTGAAGCTCAGGTTATACAGACCATTAGTATAATGAAGTTGCTCTGCGCAGTGAAATTTGGCATTTTACATATAGGTAATTACATGAATCCCAAGTGTCTGTCATTCTTTAGTATTTTCTTTCATCAATTTTATTGGAAAATGCCATTTTACCAAATACCGCGTATGTAACAAAAAGGGCTTAGGACAGGGTTCATTAAAGGTTGTATATCTAGTGTTTATGAGATAGCAAATGCAGCTGTGAGAAAAGGAGAAGCTGTGACTGAGCATTGCACTTTACTTTGAACTTTCTAGCGTTTGTGACAAAGGGAAAACTTGGTAATTCAGTCCTCATCCTAATTTTGCTAACTGAAGTCAAAAGTTATTTCCTGCTGGCAGTCTTGTATAAGGGGCATCGGATATGATGACATAATGAAAATATCCCCAAAAGAAAGAGGTTGAGGGTGGTTTCATCTGGCTATTTCTTGTAATAATGTAAAAACTGAAAGTATAACATTAAAAGTTCATTTCTGTAAATTATTTAGTATCATCATACTTGTGGATTTTTTAGTTGTTATTATTATTTGTATTCAGAATTGAATCAAGCAATTATTGTCTCTTTTATTCTCACTTCTTAGAGGCAGTACGGCCCAAAACGCCACCTGTCGTAATCAAATCTCAGCTTAAAACTCAAGAGGTAATACAGTTTTACATTGTACCTAGTAGTTGATGTCTGGAAATGAAGTCACTCTGTGTTAATAATCTGAGATACCTATTCAAACGACTTATAAATACAGGTCTTACCTGTTCTGAAGAAGAGGGGTCCAGTACTTGAATAGTTAAGGACCTACAGCTCAGATTCGAGGCCATTCCCTGGAATAAGTCATTCTAGATGTGCTCATCGGGGATTGGACAGAATGATTGGACTGATCCAAACCGTGAATGAACACAGTAGATTCAGGTTGTAACTCATTTAGTTACCAACTAACTGTGCAGGTTAGAAGGTTGGAGAGCAGTGATTATTGGACTAGCAGAGGAAGGAAACAAAAATGATGCTGCATTAAATTGTGAGATGACCATAAACAAGAGGTGTAGCCTGTAAATGTCGCTTAGAAAGCCATTTCCAGAGCGTATTTGTTGTATTTCAGGATGAAGAGGAGATCTCTACCAGTCCAGGTGTTTCTGAGTTTGTCAGTGATGCCTTTGATGCCTGTAACTTAGATCAGGAGGATCTGAGGAAGGATATGGAGCAACTGGTGCTTGACAAAAAACAGGAGGAGACAACCGTACTAGAAGGTATAAAACAAAACAACTGTTCTATTCCCCGATTCTGAAGTTGATTGTAGAAGGTTGTTATTATGAAGCATATATACAAAAAATATGCTGTAGCTTTTGCTTCTCTGTCCACCAGAAAAAGGACTCTAGCACACATAACTGGACCTCATACCCTCTGCCCTAAATATCCACAGAAGCGTAGAGAGGAGAAACTGAGACCCGGTGATGCGTCCCGGGCCTCTCAGCCCGAGGACAGGTGGCCAGGACGGGGGAGATAGCAAAGCAAGTACACCTTTCACGTGAAGACATTGCCCTCTGGCACTCTGCTTTAAAAGCAAGCATCCTCCTTGGCTTTATGCTGGTATCTAGAAGCTGCTGTGTGCCACAAGAGCATAGCTTCTGAGAAGAAGCAGGCTGCCTCTAAAATGGTAATTTAGAAGAAAAATGCAAGCAGGGGGTTGCTTTCTTTGACATATCAGGACAAATTACTGGCTTTCTATGGGATGAAAAGCAAAAGCCTGGGCTCATCATCAGATGCAGAGTGTTTCCTGAAGCCTTCTGAGACTTACAATTTAGGGAGTCAGCTGTTTCCATAGTTTGTGCTGAGAGCACTGGTCAAAATACTGGCCAGCTTCCCCCAGGCTAGCTCCTGGCTGCTCCAGAGAGCTGTTCGTTCTCTGAATCCCTGCCCTACTTGTAATTTGTGCCACTTAATATTCTTTTCTATAGTACTTGTCTTGGCCCCCCAGCTAAATTGTAAGTTCCTCAGGGGCAGTTGTACCTTCTTTGGTTGTCCTCCACAGTACCTAACATGGAGCCTGGCACTCAGTAAGCAACTAATATTTCTGGAATTGATTGATTGTTACACAGCACACTGTTTTTTCCCTTGAGGTCACTGCTGCAAAAGAATTTAAACATTTGGTTATTGTTTTCTCTGTAGCTATTAAGTTTATTTATTTTTAAAAGTTGAACATGAATTTAGACTTTAGTTTTTAACTAGCCGGTTGGTTTGTTTTTTCTTCTCACCATTTTATAACACTAGCAGATACCTTATTCTTTACATACATATACACATATGTACACACACATATACATGCACAGGTGTATTAAGTGTCTAAGCAGAAAGTTGCAGCTCTAAATCTCAACACGGAAGACCAGTGCGAGAGCTCAGATGGAGCCCATGTGAGGGGCCAGGCTTCAGCAAGAGACCACCTGACTTCCAGTCCTGGTGTCTCTTGTAATTCTAGGGAGACTACTGCTAAAGTGGTTTAAGCACAGACTGTGGAACCTGGGACCTGCAGGTGTGGTTCCATCGTATGTCTCACTGTCAAGCTGTGTAATCTTGGGCAAGTCCCTTAACCTCTCTCAGCCTCCATTTCCCCATCTGTAAAATGTATATAATAGTGGTGTCTAGTCCATGGATTATTCTAATGAAAAAAAAAGCGATGTGTAGAGAGTGGTTAGTGCAATGCCTGGCTCAGTAGGTGCTCAAGAAATGTTCACTGTTTTTGCTACCATTATCATCATTGTTAGTGGTAAAAATTAATTTGCAACCAAAATTATTAATTATCCAGTTAAGCTGAAGGAAAAGAAGAGGTCTAGGTAAAGCAAAATAACACCCCAAATTTACTGACGACACCTGATACCTTTGGTTCTACATTTAACAAATTTCTCTTTCTAACCCTATTTCTCTTGGTTACTGTTAAAATTTGTTCCGTTTTTCTGAGCACACATGGTGAAGAAGCCTGAGATGTTCAAAATGACGATGGCCAGGACTTACGTCGTAGTTATAGTTGACTGAATTGTTAAAGCCAGCATGGTGAATTCAGAGAGAATCTTTTCCTTCTCATCTGTTTCTTTTAGAGGATTCTACGGATTGGGAAAAAGAACTGCAGCAGGAACTTCAAGAATATGAAGTGGTGACAGAATCAGAGAAACGAGATGAAAACTGGGATAAGGAAATAGAGAAATTGCTGCAGGAGGAAGATTAACTGTTGACTGAAATAAGTCCTTAACATTCTGTAACTGACATTAAATTCTAGCTGGTAAAACTTGCTCAATCAAAAGGCACAAAAAAGTATAACAAGTATTCTTTTTTCACGTTGAAACTTGCCTCTTTTAAAGATATATAGAGCAGTTATTCTAATAATCAGAAAGGGATGTTTTATGTAATATTTCTTTAATATAAATCTAGTTAGAGATGTTCTTATAGTCAGTGTGGATATCTTAGTCACAGAAACACAAGTAAAATTTTAGAGTACTGTTTTCCTTGCGGTCAAAAACATATTCTTCGATTGTGGTTTTCTAGACATTTGTACTTGTTGCACTTTTGTTGATACATATATGTTAAAGTATTTAATGGATTGATAACTATCAAAATGACCAAATTGTACCAAAGAACTTAAGAGGAAGCACTTTCGAAACTGTTTTCTTGGTAAGTATTTTCTACAATTCCATCTGGAAGCCAAAAGATAAAATAACCATGTTGATTTTAATGGTATAAATATCACACAGTTCGTCCTGGCCGGTGTGGCTCAGCTGGTTGGGCATCATCCCTGCACCGAAAGGTCGCCAGTTCAGTTCCCAGTCAGCACACGTGCCCGGGTTCAGGGCTCAATCCCATAGGGGGCTTGCAGGAGGCAGCCGATCGATGTTTCTCTCTCCCTCTCCCTTCCTCTCTAAAAATCAATAAAAAAATCTTTTTAAAAAATCACAATTTGACATTGAGAAGCACTGTACAAAAATATTTTTTCTCTGGGGCCTTTTCATTCTTTCTCATTTGTTTTTAACTATACCACAGTTAATACTGTTTTCCTAAACTTCACATCATAGCTTTTGTAAAAAGCAGGGCCTCTCATCCTTTTCGTATTAATGACCATCAAAAGCCTGTTCACCTTAAAGTCTTTTGTTTTTATTTAAATTGCCACCACATATAAATAGCTTTGTTTGTATTAATTAAACTCAGTCTTTATAAAATTGTGTTTCTCTAAATACAACTTATGGAACTTCATTGATCAGTCCTCTTTGCATTCTGCTAAACTAGACGATGCTTATTTTAAAAGAACAAGGTGGCTTAACTTCCAAGGCATTTGCTTCCCAAACTGTTCATATTTTTCAAGAGCCTTTATTTCATAAGGGGGAATAGAATTAAGACAATTCTTTATAAGAAAAATGTACGTATTTTTATTCTTGACCCCATAAAAATTAGTCTGTGGTCCTCTGACAAAGGTATAGTCAATGAGAGAACTGAGTGTGGGTCCAAGCGTTCATTACTCTTAAATTTGTAGTTTGGGATACACACGTGTGAATGAGCCAGACTGTCATCAGCTAGGATGACTTGGATTGTAGCAATAAACTCACAAACTCATGAAACCACTGACCACCGTTATCAAGAGATTTCCACTGTGGTGCCACAATTGCTAATTACTGAGTTTGGGTTCACAGATGATGCCTGGCAACTTCTGAAATAATCCTATTAACGGGAAAGGTTTATTTGTTTAAACAGTTTGCTGGAGAGAAAGAAACACATTAAATGTTCTTAAGTTGCTAAAAATCCTAGATGTATGCAGAAGGATATGGCTGTGCTTGGTTCTCAGTATAGGCACGAAAATCTTGTTGATGAATGTTGAATAAGTACCAAAAAAAGGTTTCACAGAAAGTTAAAAACCTAAAATGACAATAGGAGTATGTTATTACTGTCAACTTTATGTGATACTCATTGCACTTAAAAACACCCTCATTGTGCATTGCCCCGTGAAAAATAAAGATAAAATAAGACTTTATACACAGCATAAAAATAGGCTATACTTTTATGGATTCATCAAGGAGAGTAGAATGTTTGCTTTTGTAAATTATACAGGTAACTGAAGTGTTATTCCTTTAAAGGGCAAAATAAGCTCTAGCCAGTTTGGCTCAGTGGTTAGAGCATGGGCCCTTGGACTGAAGGGTCCCAGGTTTAATTCCAGCCAAGGGCACATGACTTGGTTGCAGGCTCAATCCCCCACCGAGGCCGGGGCGTATTCGGGAGGCAACCAATCGATGTTTTTCTCTCTCTCTCTCTCTCTCTCCCTCTCCCCCCCCCTCTGAAAAGCAATGGAAAAAATATCCTTGAGGGAAGATTTTTAAAATTTTTTTAATAAAGGGCAAAATAATTTACAACTATATTTGGTGGAAAATTTCTGAGTATTACATGTCTGGGGCTTAGTGAACAAGGTACACTGAGCATAAAGACATTTAGGCTTCACAGTGTTCAAATATGAACATGCTTCATCCCACTCTTCACTGCTGGCTCAGGAACCATCATGAACGGCCTGTCCTGGGAGTTTGTTAGAAATGCAGGGTCTTGGGCCCCACCCCACGCCTACTGGTCCAGACTCCATGGTACCAAGACCCCTGGGGATTACAATGGACTTCAGGGGGCAAAACAGGCTGGACTAATGTACTGATGCAGCTGAGAATTCTGGTGCTTTTTACTTTTTACCCAGCCACTGGCGTCCTTGGCTGACACTGTCTTTCTAGTTACAAGTGCCGCCGCTACTGTTCCAGTCGGTACTCACTGCCCACTTCCCTTTCCACACTGCCAAAGTAAGAGGAACCAAGTCCCCTGGGAGAACACACAATCCTGCAAAATCGGATATTTCAAACATCACATTTCAAAGGAAAATGACACTACGAAGCACAGAGATAAGGCGCTCAGAAACATTTTACACATTTGAGACCTTTCTCTGAGCAGCTCAGGTGGCACCTGAGTGCTGACGTGCCCTGAAGGCTGTAAATGATGAATGGCCTCCTATGTGGCATGTTTATGCACATGAAATCAAATAACAGAAATAGTAGAGAGGTAGTAGAGCATCAGACTAAGTCTTTAAAGCCTGCTTTAGGTGCATGGAGCAATGTAATACAAGTAACAATATCCACTTATTTACGGTCACAGCAGTTTGTGGCAAGCATGTCAAATCCTCAGCTGATGTGGCCAGTCTTAGCAGGAGGTTGTGCTCTGCTAGGGCAGACTCGGTTGCAATGTCAGGATGTCCTTATACTCAAAAGTGGGAAATCTCAATTTGTAATTTGTGAAATGTTAAACTAGAGAAGCTTTTAGGAGATAGAGCAGCAGTTAGACTTCTACTCACAGTGCTTTCATATGCCCTATAACCAAGATAGTTTTCCACAATCAAAATAGTGCTACAAATAGGATTTTTAGAACATATTAAAGGTTTCCCAAAAGAAAACATGATTGCATTCAACTTGCAATATTTTATTTGCCTCCTTGACTGCTTTGCTACAAAACCCAGGACTCTGAATGTGCTTCTATAAATAATATGGTTGCTCTTCCTGGTAATAGATTTTTTCTCCATTTTTAAGTAAATACTTTTCAACTATAAAAATTGGGTGAATTTAATTTTAGCAAATTTTTTCAGCTTTTAAAAACGTAAGTGGTAGAAATTTTGATATAGTTTATATAATCAGTTTTATTCAGAAGAAAACAGGCCATTTTAATGAATGATTACTTCTATAGCCTACATTGATAAGAAAAAATTACAAAATGCATGTTACAGTACCCTAAAATGATGACAAATATATCCATCAAGCTTTAATCACATGCAGTTATATATTTCTTATAAATCATCAAATTATCTGGTCTTCACACTAAGGGATTTGTTTAGATAAAGGCATTTGTGATTTCAGTTATTAAACTATGATTTTTTTTACAGCCTTCAGTGCATTCTGATTTATTTCCAATATGGAAAACTTTATTTATTCCAAATGAATATGGTAAGATATGTTATAATGGTTTTTCCTGAATAACTAAAAGTTCTATTCTGGTAAAGAGGGCCTGCAAATATTTCAAAGTTTTCTGGTATGTAGGCTCCTATTGTTAGAATTAAACCTGCCTTGAGATAGTGTTAAGTCTTAACACATTTTACTTTCATTGTAGACTTCTACTCAAATGCAGTGGGTTGTCCATAATAAAAGGTCATTCTAACCCACAGTCAGTAGGTCTTTTACTCAGACTTTTTGTGGGATTGTTCCCTCCTATAGTGATGATATACAGGGGTGGGCAAAAGTAGATTTACAGTTGTAATACAGATAAATAATACAATAATTAATAAATAATACAGGAATAAGCTCTGTGTTTCATGTTCTCACAACTGTAAGCCTACTTTTGGCCACTCCATATATTGATCTGTCTTGCTCTTTCCTGATAACTGTGATGAGTACTGACTGCTTTCTGCTGGTGAGAGCTAACGCTCAGCAAGATTAACCAGAACCTGTAAGAATGAAGCCCCTTTTCACCCTGGCCAGTGTGGCTCAGTGGTTAGAACGTTAGCCTGCGCACCAAAGGGTTGCAGGTTCGATTCTTGTTCAAGGGCACAAACCTGGGTTTCGGGTTTGCTCCCCTCCCCTGGATGCGGCACATGGGGGAGGCAACCAATGTGTCTCTCACATCGATGTTTCTCTGTCCCCCCCTCTTCTCGCCTCCCTCCCTCCCTCCCATTCTCACTAAAAATGCAAAAGGCATGGAAAAAATATCCTCAGGTGAGGATTACCAGAAAAAAAGAATTAAGCCTGTTCTCAATAAAACTGGAAAAAAATTAAGCCTGTGAACTAGTAAATAGAGATAATAGTTCAATTCATAATGGAGAATTTTGGTTGCTGCTAAAGTCTCCACATTATAATCATAATAATAGCCATTAAGTGCCTAATACTATCTGCCATTACCGCACTTAGACACTAACCTGGATAGAGCAAAATGGCCATATCACACAACAATTTAATTCATGGAGATTACTGCACGATATAAATGTGATGTGAGAACTGAGCTAAATTGTATGCCCCTATCAAATGAGTGCTGCACAAGAATACAATATAATGCCACTAGCAAAATTAATGTAAAGTGTTTCTTGTCAATCAAATTAACAATGCATGCTTGTGAAATTAAGGCATGAAAATAGACACCACTCAAAATCTGGACAACACAAAAATAATTTCATAACAAGAACATGGGCCCAGCCAGTGTGGCTAAGTGGTTGAGCATCCGCCCATAAACCAGAAGGTCAAGGTTCGATTTCCAGGCAGGGCACATGCCCTGGTTGCCAGCTCTATCCCCAGTAGGGGGCATGCAGGAGGCGGTAAACCAATGTTTCTCTCTCTCCCTTCCTCTCTCTCTCAAATCAATAAAAATATTTTTACTTATTTTTTAATCCTCTTCTCTGAAAAGTGATATTTTTTCCATTGCTTTTCAGAGAAGAGTGGAATCGAACCCGAGACCCTTCAGTCCTCAGGCCAATGCTCTAACCACTGAGAAAACTGGCTACAGCGATTTTATTTTATTATTTATTATTATTTTTTTTAATGCTGAAGCCCAAGCCCCACCCCCAGAGGGACTAATTGGCCTGGAGTTTAGCTCTGAGCGTAAGATTTTTTTAATAAACTCCCTGAGTCGTTCTGATGGGCAGCCTGGACTGCAAAGCTCTGAGTCCAAAAGAAGGAGGCCCTAGGAAAAAGTCAGGTTTGCTTGGGCAAGATATTCCATCAGGGATGCTCAGCCTGCTTCCTTCGTAAAATGAAAGGGTGGGATTGCATGTTTTTTAAGGTCCATCCCATGGCCTAAATACCACCCTATTTAAAGAGGCCTTCATAAAATAGGTACTCTTTTAATTCTGTTTTCAGTGTTTTTTAATTTTCCGAAACGTAACATCTTAGACTTTCAGACTGAATATGGCAGATTAAATATATGCATTTATCTCCACTTCATCCACCAGCCCCAGTAAATTAAAGGAATAAAAAGAAAAGGTATAAATTCATAATAATGACAAAAACAGGAGAACAAGCAACAGCAGCCAGGTTTCAGATATTTGGATGCTTCAGAACCCTGGAAAGGCTAAGGAATTCTGGAGGTGTACTACTTTCACAGCCAAGGAAACATTGGTATCAGGGTGGGTAACTAGCTTTCTCTGCCACAATTTAAAACCAAAATTCAAGAAAGAAGGCAGCCCTGGCTGGCTTGCTCAGTGGTTAGAGCAGCGCCTCCTGGACTGGAGGGTCTCTGGTTCGATTCCCAGTCAAGGGCACGTACCTTGGTTGCAGGGTCAATCTCTCACATTGATGTTTCTTTCCCTCTCTCTCCCTCCTCCCTCCCCTCCACTCTCTCTTAAAAAAAAAAAGAAAAATCAATGGAAAATCCTCAGATGAGGAATTAAAAAAAAAAAAAGAAAGCAGTTATTAAGTATGTTATGAGATACAGAAGCAAAGAGATGAAACTGTTAACAGTTTAAAATGGCAGTTCCTGGGAAGTGAGAATTGGGGATGGGGAAGGGCAAGTCGGGGGTCTACTGCTTTGCCTTGTGTCACTGGACTTCTAAATTTAAGTATATGCACCTTTTCGATTAAAAAGGAAAACTTTTTAAAAGCTACTTGTGACAAGGGTATGGGGAAAGGTAGGCAAATACTGTAGATAGGAATGAAAATTTGCTAAATCTTTCTGAATGTCAATTGGGTAATATGGATCAAAATTTTAAATGTCTGGAACATTTTGCACAGCATTTCCACTCGAGGAATTTATTCTAAGGAAGTAATTGGACAAACGCTGCTTTAATTATAAGAAAAAATGGAAACTACTTACATGCCCTACACCAGAATCTTGATTTGAAAAGTCATGTCTCATCCAAACAATGGAATTACATGCGGATATTTCAAATGATGGATTTCACACCCACCACAGGGTCAAAATGTAAAAGTCTGAAAATGGCAAGAGTTGGTGAGCATGGGAAACAATGGGAAAGCTGATATTCTGCTGGTGAGAACACTCTCACGCTGATACCATCTGTTCCAGAAAAAGCAAACATTGGCATTACTTAAATGAAAAGTTGAATATGCACTTCTCTTTGACCAGCAATTCCTCTCCCCGGGAGCATAAAATGATATAATTATGAAGAAAACCACCATTATGTAGTTAAATGGAAAGATATACACCCATGTGCAGCTAGGTGACACATGCAAGAATGTCCATAATAGTGTCCTAGTGGCCTCAGGCTGCCCCCAACCAACACGTCCAACAACAACAACGGCTACACAGTCATGTGAATTAATCTACGAATCTCACGAATAGGTTGCGCAAGAAAAGCAAGGCCCAAAAGAACAGAATGGCTCTACCCACTCAAGCTCCAGAGAGAAGGAAAAGGAAACTATGAACAATTAAATGAGAAGAGGGGCCTACCACTCAAGTAACATAACTACGGAGCCAGAGGAAAAGGAGGGGCTTTACCGCAACGACGGGCGCTGCCTAAGAGGGGGAGACAGGGTGCGTGACCCCACCCGCAAATCACACGCAAAAACACCCTCGCAGAGCAAAAGCGCAACGCGATCACACTGCACAGGCGTTTCCAGTAAAACGCGAGAGGCTGAGTTCTGGGAATAACCGCCACAGCGTTCGCCGCGGGCGAAATAATTGCAGGCAAAACGCCACTCCTGGTTCAGCGAGGGTGAAGTTAAACTCAGTTTGGGGCCAGCTCTTTTAATCAGTTGGGTCAAGAGAGGTCTGGTTCTTTGAAATATTAGGTTGAAAAGAAACCGACGGTTTTTAACTGGAAACTGCACTGCGTGCAGTGCGGCGCTGGCCATGCAAATGAGCTGAGTCATCGCGCCGGCCCGCGCCGCGGCGGGGAAAGGCCGGCCGGCCGCCGGGATCCCGATTTCACCCGTGGTGTTCTTCGAGGCTCTGAGGGTGATGTCTCTGGGATAAAGGATTTTGTTGACCGTTTAAGAAACTGATGTCGGAGCTGTGCGTTTGACCTGAGAGAACGTTCACGATATAGTGTTAAATGAAGTATAAAAGGCAACTTAAAAACATATGTTTAATACCACTACACGTTTTCTTCCAAAAATGCATGTGTGTGTGTGTTGGGCGTGTATCTGCATACAAAAATGCTTACACCAAAATGTTATCGGTAGCTATGTCTTTTTAAAAATTCATTTTTAAAAAAATCCCACGACCATTGTTTATTATAAAGGTGAACCATGTGGGCTTATGGGTAGATTTCTGGGAGCAGGAGCACCAGGACCTCCGAACTTTCTGGATTCGCAGCGATGGGGATCAGCTACCAGCAGGGTCGGGTCACACGGAGTGAGGATGTCTTTGAGGTCCTTCTGGGAAGTCTCACCCATCTGATGGGAAAGACCCACTCTCACTCACGTGTATGGTAATAGGCCACCAGGCTTTTGGAGACACACTGACGGATTGCGTCAATCTGGGCCACATGACAGCCACCCTTCACGTGTACCCTGATGTCCACGCCAGCAAATTGTTCCTAACGCAAAAGCAGAGCAGGTTCCGGTGGCTCCCACTGCACCCCCAGGGGCCGCCCGTTGACCTCGATGAGCCCGCGGCCCGTCTGCAGTTCGCCACCTCTGTGCCTGTCCCCTTTCTAGTCCAGAGGCCTGCACGCACCGCAGAGGACCCGGTGGACAGCATGGCTGGCGGGCGGGCACGAGAGATCCTCACTGTGGGGGGCCCACACCGGAAAAGCTTTTAAAATTCTTTATTTTTGTCTATGTTTTCAGAAACTTCTGTGCTTCGATAATGATTTCATGACAAGGGGAAAAAATTAGAAGGGAAAATAATAAACATAGAGAAGCCAAAATGATTTTTTAAAAGATTTGATCTAGGGGAAAAAGGAGGCCCCAGTAATATTAGGAATGAGAAATGGGATATAACTAAAGATGCAAAAGTGTAGTCAACACAACTGGCTTCCTATCCAGTGTCATTTCTCTTCTTCCCTACTGAGTGTCTGTATTAAAGGGGCAGCAATGTGCTCAGACTGGAAGAGTAAAACTACATTTCCTAGTGTCCCTAGCAGGCGTAAGTAAAAGTTTGTGGGGAACTTTCAGAAATGGTGAGCCATCCTCAATTCCTTTTTCTTTTCTGCTCCCTGGAACATGGATGTGATGGCTGGAGCTGCAGGTACCCCCTTGAGACCAAGAAGAGAAGTCAAAGAATTACAGAGACCTCAGCAGGAGCAGTCAAGGCTCTATGAGCTCATGGGTTTAGAGACATTTGATGTGTGCTCATTCATTTCAGTTTTCATCCTTATTGATGTATAAATTGTCCCATCTCAGGCCAATAGGAGCTTCTTCAAGTAGACTCCTGAGTCCTTTTGACTCAACCTTAGTAGAGTTAATAGTTTGATTGCTTTGTGGCATACACACACACACACACACACACACACACGCACACTCACATATACACACACATACACAAGGTAAGATGTCCCATACTCATCTTTTCTATTTTCTGCCCCAGACCTGGAATCAGGTATTTTTCCAAGGAGCCCTGGTTCCTTTTGATGAGAAAAAGTATTTATTCTGAGTTTATTTTGTTCATCAGTTTATTTTGTTCATTAGATTCCACATAAAAGTGAGATCATGTGATATTTGTCTTTCTCTGCCTGGCTTATTTCACTTAGCATAATACTCTCCAGGTCGCTCCATACCATGTCAAAGGGTATGAGGCCCTTCTTTTTGACAGCTGCATAGTGTTCCACGGTGTGAATGTCCCACAGTTTTTTTAATCCATTCATCATCTGATGGGCACCTGGGCTGTTTCCAGATCTTAGCCATTGTAAATAGTGCTGCCATGAACATAGGGGTGTATATTCTTTCTGATTAGTGTTTCAGGATTCTTAGGATATATTCCTAGAAGTGGGATCACTGGGTCAAATGGCAGTTCCATTTCTAATTTTTTGAGGAACCTCCACACTCCTTTCCACAGTAGCTGCACCAGTCTGCATTCCCACCAGCAGTGCACTAGGGTTCCTTTTTCTCTACATCCTCATGGCAGAGTATTTTAATTTTAAAAAAGTATGTGTTTTTTAATTTTAGAGAGAGGAAGGGAGAGGGAGAGAGAAATAGAAACATCAATGATGAGAGAGTCATTGATCAGCTGCCTCCTGAACACCCCCTACTGGGGATCGAGCCCCTAACCTGGGCATGTGCCCTGACCAGGAATTGAACTGTGACCTTCTGGTTCATAGGTCGACGCTCAACCATTGAGCCATGCCAGCTGGGCTGAGTATTTTAGTTTTTGAAATGTGTGTACTCTCTCCCAATATTCCAAACATGATGAGAGTTTTTACTTGAAGTATCGTCTTCCTGCTGGAGCTGGCACCCCAGCCTGTGCCAGTCTAAGAGTACACTCTACCTGACATCAGGATGTCTGAGCAAGCTAGGTACAAAGTACAATCATTTTCTAAATCTTTCAGTGTCTGCCAGAAATGTGGAAGTGTATAGCAAATGCTGAAATTGGCCAAATTCCTATAAGGACTAAAATCAGGGTTAGCTCAGAAAGATGGTATTGGGTAATCGAATTAAACAATAAGCTCTTTGTTCTATGAAAAAGCAAAACTCCTTTTCACTACCTACAACCCCAATACTATGCAACAAACATGAAATTCAACTCTTTTGATGAAATAATACTCTTGGCTGCTTTAAAGGTTAGTAGGAGCTTTTTTTCTCTCTGAAAAATACTGAGTTGGACAAGTCCAACTAGGGTGGTTAGTTTAACTCCTGTTGACCCTTCAAGATACAGCTCAGATGTCACCTTAAACTTTCTTTAGCCCCCTCCCCCACCACCACCAGTAGAAAATAACCCTCAAGAGGTTACTTTGCAATACCTCTGTTTTATGAATTATGTTATTGTCTTTTGTGCACGTTTCTGTCCAGTGTTGGCCTGAACACCCTTATTCTAAATCATGGTACAGACAGTGTCTAGTAAAGTGCTCAGAAACTAGTAGGTGCTCAGTGAGTATTTAATCAGTGAATGAAAACTTTCAATCCTGGGGTGATCTTGGTCCTGTGGCTGCCTGAGGGCTTCTTGGTGTTGCAGAGGGACATTGCCACTAGGAGACTCTCCAAGAGGTCACATGAAGAGCTGTCACCTTGGGGAATTGAGGACTTGGCCCCCATCTGTATAGACACAGAAAACTGAGTGATCAGTAAATTTTGTCTATTCAGAGGTTCTTTTTCTCAGTACGTATGTGTTGAGAGCTTTCTCTGAGCCTGGCATTCTGCTGGGCGCTGGGTATCCAGGAGTTTCACAGGCACAATTCCTGCCCTCATTTCCTTTAGCACCTGGCTGAGGGAAAGAGTCAATTAAACAAGCCCTTACCCTGAAGAGTGGGACTGACCTGGTATTGGAAGTATGGCCTGCTAGGGATGCTTAACAGGCCCACCTAAAACACTCTGGGTGCCAGTGGGCTTCCGAACACACTTCCAGAATACACTCTCTCCAGAACACAGCTCTCAGGCCTGATGTACAAAGTCAGAATGTCCCTTTATTAACAATGAGCAATGGAAGTGTCTCACCAAATGGAAATGTACACATATCTAGATCCTCTACCCCCCCCCCCCCCCCCAGTCAGACCCATGTGGGAGATTATAACGGCAAGGTTGCACTGACAGGGTATAAGAACCTAGCAGGTCCAAAAACAAAACAAAAAAGAAGAACCTAGAAGGTCTGAAGCCTCGTCCCTTAAGGATAATACTACAGGCTAAGCCTCTAAATGTCCTGTGTCCAGCTATGAACTCTGAGGGCTCCAAGCTTCCTGATACGGCCTATAAGGCCAACAGAATCTTGCTTGCTTCTCTGATAGTGGTGAGTCCACCTGCTTTGAGTGCCTTGCATTTCATGCAAAATGATAAGAGTTGGGGACATTATTGAGTTTACTGTTCAGAACTGTTTTGTGCCTCAGGCTTGTGGCTGTTCAATAAACATCTGAATAAATGAGCCCGTATTCATGTTCTATTCACAGCCCTCAGGGAGCCTGGGGAGAATAGCCTCTACCCAATGTGGAGCTGTTTTCCTTGTGACCTTCACCTTCCTTTCAGGCACAGTTGTTAACAGAGACGATAATTCCTTGAGCAAAGGTGAGAATAATTAATGCAAACAGAACATGTGCCCTTAAAAGACCTTATAGCCCTTGAACACAAAATATTACCCTGACAACGAATTCCAGCAGAGATAAGCGAAGTGCTTTATAGGGTCTTGGGCAAAGCCTTGACAGTAAATGTCTTTGGGGAATTTTTTTTAGATAAAAATCTAAACAAAGAATGGGTTTATCAAAAATCAGGTTAGTCTGACGCAAGGAAGAAGATAGTGACCCAAGACCTAGAGAAACTATTCTTTCTCTCACCAGCATTGGAAGCTACACAGCACTTCTGCTATGCTGTATTCCTTAGAAGCTAATCACTAAGCCTGGCCTACCCACATTCAAGAAGAGAGGAATCAGACTCCACCTTTTGAAGGGAGGAGCATCAAAGAACTTGTGGGCAGATTTAAAAAGCACCATCATTGAAGATGTTATAAGAAACGGATCTCTAAAATTCATATTTCTTGCATGAGCAGTAACAGCAATGTTTCTCTTGAGCAACCAGCTTGTTTTTATTTTGTGATGTTGTGAATCGTTTTGAAAATTGTGTTTTCCTCTTTTCTCAGTTGTCAAGAAGCTCAAAATAAAAATTTGGTTCACTTCCAGCTTGTGTAGAAGACCTTAAGGCATATATTTTATATATTCACCTCACTCATGACTTCATTTTATTTTTCCCATTCTTCTTTCACTTCCACTTTCTCCTCTCTCTCTCTCTCTGAATGCATGACACGTTCTCTCTATATCTATATATCTACACACCACACACATAGGTCATGGCATATTGTGTACATGTTTACAAGCCACCCAAACCCCTTTTGAAATAGAAACATGTATAAATAAATACAATTAAATATTTTTCATTTATCTTAAGACCTAAGGTGACTGCAGAGTTCTTTTGTTTTCTTAATAAAGATAACTATTGATTTTTTTTGTTCCATACGTACTTACACTAAAACAATACAGAAATCATTAAGTAAAAATATTACCAAATCTATCATCCAGGGAAAAACACTATTAACATTTTGGTCAATATTTTTCTAAACACCTCTTTATAAACATACAGGTGATTCTATTTAAATGGAATTTAAAAAATATATATGTCTTTATTTATTTATTTTAAAAAATATATTTTTATTAATTTCAGAGAGAGGAAGGGAGAGGGAGAGAGAAAGAAACATCAATGATGAGATAGTCATTGATCGGCTGCCTCCTGCACGCCCCCAAATGGGGATGGAGCCCACAACCCGGGCCTGTGCCCTGACTGGGAATCGAACCTTGATCTCCTGGATCCTAGGTTGATGCTCAACCACTGAGTCACGCTGGCTGGGCTAACTGGAATTTTTTAAAGCTCCCTATACTATGCATATTTTCTAGCCCAATTTAAAATGTGTTTATCATTTTTAGTAGCTGCACGGTGTTCTGTTGTACCACAATTTAACTACAGTGCATTTTGACACTTAATTCCCTGGACACGTTAGGAGCAGCATTACTGATAGATTTATTCCCCATCTTGCTGGGATTTTTGCCTTTAAGATGAAACATGGTGCCTGAGGCCATCAGCTTTACATAGAGTCTGGGTTTATTATCTACTGATTTAGTTTTGAAATCTCAAAGCTGGATTGAGGTGTTCTGCCCATAAAATGAAATAAAGGCACTTTTCTCAAATTTAAGGAAATAATTAAAATTAATAGCTGGAGTTTATCCAATACTGAAATTTATTCTCATGTATGTTATTAAATTTTTGGCATCTGCTACCACTGTTTTGTATTCAACTCTAATAAAAAGGGGTATAGGATTTACACAAATTTTTATCATGAATTGTTTGAGACTATATGTCAGGATTTTATGGCGGTCCGTGACTTTCAGAAGCTGGTTCTTTGGAGATCTGTTTCCATCGGATGGAAATAGGGAGTATTCCTGAGGAAAACTCCACCCCCACCCAATCGTGTTAAGAAAAAAATTGATTTAGCAAACTGAGTTTGTTTAAAAAATTCAGTAAAGAAGAAAGGATACATTCAACACGTATTAAGTGCCAACTAAGTGAGGAGAACGATGCTAGAAGGCGGGACTGTTCAGCCAAGGTGAATAAGACGCAACCGCCCCCCCGCAGAAGCTCAGGGCTCGGCGCTGAGCGCTCTGGTGGAGCAGCCGGACTCGGGCAGGTGTACCAGGCAGAAACTTCAACTTCTGAAAGCCCTTAAATCTCTCCCGCCGTGAAAGGCACGAAGCATTTCCCCTTATCCTAAAATCAGTCGGGCTTAATTCCGAAGAAGAGCAACAAATACAAAAACACAACAACGCGTCCCCGAACCCACTCCCTCCCAAACCATTGAATATTTATAAACTTTTCCAACGGGATAATAAAATGAACTTCCTGATTCCTGTACATCGCCCCAAGAAAACTACAGTTCCCAGTAGGCTGCATGCGCGGCACGACGCCGCATTACGATCCAATCCCGATCCCGTCCTGCGAGCTTGGCCGCATAGCCTGCTGGGTCTTGTAGTCCGCTTTAGAGTCCCTTTCTCCGCGCAGACTCGCACGGCTGGTGTTCGCCCTTTGGCCCTGCAGAAGCCCAGCCCCGGCTTCAATGCTCCCCACCCCCATCCCTGGGCCCAACCTCCTCCGGTCACGTGGCAGTCCTGGCATACGGCGATTGGCCGTGGGGGCTCAGGGGCGGGTCGCGAGGCCCGACGAGGTTCCGTGCCCCTGGTCGAGCCGCTTGTTTCGCTGCTGCCGTCACCTCATGGCGACGCGGGTGGAAGAGGTAGCGCGGGGAAGAGGCAGCGGCGCTGAGGAGACGATTGAGGCCGGACGGGGCGGACGACGACGCAGCCCGCGGCGGAAGGTCAGTCGGGGGGCTCCCGCGTTGTTGCTGGGCTGGGGGAATGCTCGGGCTAGCTTTTTCGGGGTCCACCTCTTCACTCTCCCCAGTTACCTTTAGCCACCGGACGAACATCCGGCTCTCTTCCCTATCAGGGCTGAAAACTGGAAGCAGGTGGGGGGGGAGGAGTGGGGCCAGGATGGATGGGGTGGGAGGGGGCGACGATTGGGGTTTGGGGCGCACGGCGGAGGTGGGAAGGGAGGGTAGAGGGTGCAGCCTGGTAGGAGGGGGAAGGGGTGCGAGGCGGGGGCGCGCCAGGTGTGACAGCCACGTGCGGCCGGCACCGCGGGGCCGTGGGCGCCAGGTGTGCTCTCTCGCGGCCCCCTCCTCGTGTTCCCCTTGCTCCCTGCACGGGGTGCCGCCTTCGGGGGCTGCTTGGGGCCATCGTTTCGCCCTCCTCTGACCGGGCAGGTGCGCAGGGAGCGCTGCGGGGTGCGTCCGGGCGGCGCGGACGAGGCTGTTGCGCAGTAAGATAACCGTGTGGGTGCCGGGTCAGCACTGTGTCCCCTTTGCCCGCACCTCCTGCTCTCCCCGACACTAAGCGGGCGGTCGTTGCGGGTACGGAGGGGCTGTTCTGTTCCCGGGACCCAGGCCCCGGGGGTCGTCTCTGGGCGCCACGGGCATGGGTGCACGTGGGGCTGGCGATTGGGAGGTGATGCTGGAGAACCTGGGTCCCGCAGAGTTGGGAGCAGCATTGCGTGATAGCATCTTCCCAATCCAGCCCCCTCCCTTCTTGCTATTTTTTAAAAAAAATTTTGCCCTCTTCTTCCTTTCTTAAAATTTATTTTATTTTTGGTGAGCGTAAATTTGAGCACCTTTTGGACCCTGTCCTTTCGTCTCTTAATCTGGGAGACAGGCTGGACCGTTCCCCTTGCCTTACTTGACTCACGTCAAAGGAGTTTTCAGTGTCTCCCTGGATACAGGAAAATCGAGACCTTCAGAGTGGGAGAATTCCACTTGTTCTGGAGTCAGTGGGTGGAGTTCAAAAAAGATTGCACAACGAATGGCAAACAGGGCTTTCAGGGCCCAGGAGTGGAGAACTGCAGGGAAAGGGGCTGGAAAGATGGAAACCCCCTCTCTATTTTCTTGCGGTTAAACATCTTGAAACATTGGAGGTCCGGCTTGATCACTCAGGGCTATTTAATACTACAGTTGAGCCTTAAACAACGTGGGGGTGGGGTTAGGGGCACCCTCCCCTGCATAACTTTTGACTACCCCAAAACTTAACTACACAGTTGTCCCTCGGTACCGAGGGGGCTTGATTCCAGGACCCCGCAGATACCAAAATCCTGCGGATGCTCAAGTCCCCTATATAAAATGGCGAAGATCAATGCATACAGTCGGCCCTCCGAATCCATGGACTCCCAACCCGAGATGGAAAACAGTACAGGTATTTATTGAAAAAAATCCGTGTATAAGTGGACCTGTGCACAGTTCAAACCCGTGTTATTCAAGAGTTAGCTGTACTTAATTATGCATTTGAGTATCCTTAAAAATCACTCCTGTGTGAAATTATGAAATAATGTTTTTCTAACGTGACTCATGAACTTGAAAAAGTAGAACAAAGGTTCGGTTTCCATGTGAGCAGTGTCAAGAATTAGCTTTTGGAGGCCTTTTTCTAAGGTCAGGTATTTTCACGTCTCTGCATGAGGGTGTTACTACTTCTCAATTACCTCTCTTTCTCTTCTTCTCTTTGTACTCTAAAAGAAAGATCCAGTACTCGCAGGACTGAAAAAGAAGCTATGAACCAAATGTACTCTAGGGATTGAACACTGTCACTTTGGACACTTCACTTTTCCCTGAGGGTGGGGAGCCAGTCTCAGTGTTTGATTTCATAGGTCCCCTAGGGGAGGACTGTGATAAAAAGCCACTGCAATTGAGGACATAAATTCCCTTTTATGTCACTGGGGTAAGGACAAAAAATCTGAATTAGGAACTGAGGTTTAATCAACTAGCATTTTAAGCCACCAAGATAAGAGGTAATGACTCTTTGAGGCAGCCCTCCTGGTTAACAGCTGGATATGAGTATCATTTGTGTCTGTACTGTCTCATTTTTGTTTACTTACCTCATGCACCTTTCTTCTTTGCTTATGCATTTCTGGGTACCTTTTTTCCTTTTGATTTCTAATTGACCATGAAATATAATTGAGATATATAGTTAAATATTAGGTTTTGAATTTTCATTCAAAATATTGGTCAATATCTTATGTCTATAAAAATCACATTAAAAAAATTTTTTTCAATTGATTTTAGAGAGAGAGGAAGGGAGAGGGATAGAGAGCTATAAACATCTATAGGCTGCCTACCTGGGCATGTGACCTGACCAGGAATCGAACCAGGGACCTCTGGGTTCATGGGTCATTGCTCAACCACTGAGCAACACCGGCTGGGCTACAAAAATCACTCTTATGTTAATTCCTTATGACCCTTAATTTTTTATTTTTTCTGAGTCACTGACTTGAAAAAGTATTCCTAATTCTAACTTGACCTCTGCCCTATTTTTCAGGAAGCAGAAGTGATATTTAACTAATTGGGGTATTTTGAGAATATTGAAGAAATTAAAATTGACCTGCTTTGGTTGCATTATGGGACTTAAAGTGAGAAAGAATTGGAGATGGGCTTTATTGGTTCCTGGTGTTTTTTAACCATCTACATAGTTACTCTTGATCTGCTAAGTTAATTGTGGCATTGATTCATAACTGTATCTATTTGAATGGTCTCTTGTGGTAACTTTTTTCTTCTACAGTTAAGATATAGTACATTTCTAGGGGCCTCTTGAATTGTCTAAAACCATGCAGTCTAATATGATAGCCACTAAACCACACAAAGCTATTTAAATGTTAGTTAAAATGAAATAAAATTAAAAATTCCATTCCTCAGTCATACTGGCCACATTTCAAGTGGTCAGTAACCAACGTGGCCATTGACTACTGTATTAGAGCAGATCTAGAATATTTCCATTATTACATAAAGTTCTGTGGGACAATATTGGTCTGAAAAGATGGGATGTACATTGTCAAGTATTCCAGGCATGTTTTAGAACACCAAGCTTATTCATGTTACTTCCTAAATCCCTATGTAGAATTTGTCTTACAAGGATGAGTTCTTAAAAAAATTAATAGACAATTTTTTTGAGCAGTTTTAGGTTTACAGAAAAATTGAGCATAAATTGGTGGTGTATATCCTGAATTTTGACACATTTATCCACCGTTACAGTATCATACAGAGTAGTTTTACTGTCCTAAAAAACCCCCTATTTGTCCCCCTTCACTTCCCCCAAATCTTTGGTAACCACTCATCTTTTTACTGTCTCTGTAGTTTGGCCTTTCCAGAATGTCTAAGGTTGATTTTTTTTTGGTCCTTTTACTAGATTTTTGCTTGGGAATGTTAAAAATGATTTAACTACTGTTAAATTTACTTTTAGATCAATAAATCATCTGGAAGAATAAAGATATGTGGAATTTAGGCTCAAATTAATAAGATCTTATATTTACATAGTGCCCTATAGTTTTTATGCCATATTTGCATACACATTAACTCTTTCAGCCTCACTTGGATGCTATGGAGGAGGCTGGGCAGCTGTCATTGTCCTTATTTGCAGGTGACAAACTGCTCAGCAAGGTCAAGTGATTAGCCCAAGGGGTGAAGCTGAGTCTGGATCCCAATAAATACCCTTTCATCTACACTACAGTAATAAGTAGTGTAGTAGTGGGTAAATAGTCTGGATTTTAGTCAGAACTCTTGGCTTTCTGCCACTTACTAGCTGTGTAACCTTGGGCAAGTTTCTCAATCTTTCTAAGCCTTAGTTGCATCATCTGTGAAGTGGGGGTGATGCTAATACCACATAGGATTGTTGTGAAGAATAAGAGTTGGTGTGACGCATTCAGCACAGTGCCAAGCATGTAGAATTTTACTTGGTTTGGAAGAGAGAACATGAAAGATTGATTTCTGTTGCTGTTATTCATTTCTCATCTTACAGCCTTTGTATTCTTACTTCTTCCTAGACTCTCTGTGATAGATACAATGAGGAGAAATCAGTTCAGGGTGGGGCAAGAGTATGGGTGAGGTAAGAAGCAACTCATTATTGAGTTTTTCTTTCATTTGTGGTCTTGATGAATTTCCACTCTTCTGGCACCAAGAGGAAGTAATAAGACACAAAGTGATCGTCTATTTACAACATTGTTGTATAATTCTGTCATTCAGCTTTGGTAAATTTCATTTTAGTGGGAACCAAACAGGCATAGCAGTGAGAACAGACCAGCTACAGCACATTCCTCTAGTATTACCATGGTTTCAGTCCAGAATATGACACATTTATTTATCATGTGACTGGAAGGTGTTTTATATGTTATTCTGTGTGTCATTTATATTGATTTCGACTGGAGAAGTTTCATTTAGGAATGCATATATCAAATCCAGATGCCATGACACAGGGTGCATGTGATTCTTTAGGGAAGGATCCATCATAATACATTTCTTTTCAATAGATATGCTGTTCAGATTTTGTACTTTTCAGAAAGTTATGTTTCAAAGGAAAGAAATTTGAGGCCTCACTGTTTCCTGCACTGTGCTAGGCACTTAAAAAGTGCTTACATTCTAGTATCTCCTCACTTCTGCAGAGTAGGTGGTTTCCCCAGGTATATAGATAAAGCATTTGAGGCTCAGGGGAAAAACCACACACAAAAAAGCCTTGCTTAAATAACATAGCTCATAGATGGTGATGTTGGCCTAGAGGTGGTATATATAATTGTATAATTGATAGTGCAACTGATGTTCCTTACTGCATGGACAGTGTCTGCTTACCTAGTAAGTTTTAACGTAATATCCCAAAGAAATCCCTTTGCCTCTTCCTCCTCTTCTTGCCTCCTCCCACCAAATTCCTTCTTGTTTGGATCTAAACTGATTATTAGTAACTTTTAGTTAGTATGCCACAGTACTTTAAAATGTGTAAAGTAGTATACAAATTTAATATAGTATTTATCAGCATTGAGAATTAGCAGTATTTAAAATTTTCCCAAGCATTTCCAGAGGAGCATAAAAATAGGTCAGGTGATCCTTTAAGGGTTTGAACCCTGAGAGTATAGTTTTATGATTCAATTTATTTCCTAGTTGAAATTCTCTTGGTACTATAACTACTTAAATTTTATTACATGAAGGAAAAGATATATAAAATGATGAGTGTTGTCCTCCTGTGCTATCAAAATAATTTTATTAGCATTTATTGCACAGTGTTGATTTGCATTCTATGTTACATTTCCAAAATGTCCCCAGAATGACTTCCATTATCCCCCACTTCACACTCTGTAGTCTGCCCGTGAGTAATATTGTTAAACCACCACTTTGTGGTTTTTCTTCTTTCCCTACTCTCAGAAAGGTCAAAGTAAGAATGGTTTGGCAAGGAAGATGTGCCAGTAGCTTAGAAGCACATTTTTTTTTTTTTTTTTTAATCCTCACCTGAGGATACTTTTTCCATTGCTTTTCAGGGAGAGTGGAAGGGGGAGAGAGAGACAGAAACATTGATGTAGATACACCTCAATTGGTTGCCTCCTGCATACACCCCAACCAGGGCCAGGGATCGAGCCTGCAACCGAGGTACATGCCCTTGGCAGGAATCAAACCTGGGACCCTTCAGTCCGCAGGCCAACGCTCTAACCACTGAGCAAAATCAGCTAGGGCAGAGCACATTTGTTGAAGGACTTTTTTGGATTGACATGTTGGCCATAATAAAAGTGAGAATGTAGGCATTTTGCATAATTTGTAAATGCATTCTTATTCAGATATTATTGTAATAGTTCTGCACACTAGCAATTTATATTAATTATATCTAATCTTCTTACAACTCTAGAAGGTAGGGACTGTATATCCCTAGTTTACAGGTAAGGAAACTGAGAGGTTGATCCTCCCCATGGCCACACAGGAGGTAGTGAATGGTATATTCAATGGCAGCTGTTACCCATATTGCATGTGGCTTGTGCTCTCTTAATACATTTCTTGAGGATAGTAAATAAAAATGTATCCCTTATTGAATGTGAGCAAAACTTGGCAGTAGAGAAAACAAGTACTAGTTTTTGCCTAATGAAAAATTATGAAGGGTGGGGTTGGGTCATTAGGGCTATAGGAAAGCTATTGTAAACCAGGAACCAGGGAGTTTGAGCCTTATAGGTTTAATACCTTTTGTTTCATTCACTTAGGCCCTAGGTTGACCTTAGACATATGGTTTAGGAAGCATGCTGTGCTGTAACTCCCTGCAAAGTCACCTCTAAGTGTAATTTAGATAGATCGAAAGGTAGAGAATTTAGAGAGACCTCTTTTTTTAACCTCTTAAGGTCCACACGACACGGTGTTAACAAAGAGCTGTAGTGGACTGGGTAAGTAGGACAAGGAAACAGAAGGCTTGATGTTTCAGAGATGCATCATTAGTCCACATGGAGCTGATGAAGGGTGACTTCATGAACTGGGACAGGGATGTTCCATGTAGGTAACACGTAAAAGTAGACCATTTTACATCCTAGGAGTCTGTGGCTTGAAGATGGTAATAGTGTGACCTGGCACCTGCCCCTCTGCAAAATAGGTCAGGCCCAAGCATATTTCAGTTGATTTGGGCATTGAGATCTTTGGATTTTTCTGATCCTTTTGCTGCCTAGGTAGAAGTTAAGGCTAATACACGTCTCTCAGATTGTAGGTAATTGTTGAATTACAGTTTTAGAGCTAGAAGTGATTTTGCAAATCATGGAGTCCAGCACCATTTATTTGTTTGTTTGTTTATTTATTTATTTATTTATTTAAGTTTTAAAGGCATTTTGTCATAGCCGGTTTGGATCAGTGGGTTAGAACATCGGCCCTCAGACTGAAGGGTCCCGGGTTTGATTTTGGCCAAGGGCATGTACCTCGGTTGCAGGCTCAGTCCTCAGCCTTGGTCAGGGGGTGTGTGGGAGGCAACCAATCGATGTGTCTCTTTCACATCGATGTTTTCTGTCTCTTTCTCTCCCTTCCACTCTCTGAGAAGCAATGGAAAAAATATCCTCGGGTGAGGATTAAAAAAAAATAAAGGCATTTTACAATTTATTTGGGCTTCTTTTAATTTCTGAATTGAGCAAAACCAGCTAGGGCCAGCACCCTTTATTTTTATAAAAGAAATGACCATAGAAGTTAAATGTGAAATCTGATACCATCATTTTTATTTTAAAAGGCAAAAGATGTGCACAGTCTAATATAAATGTTAGCACCTACCACTATGGTACTAGATTTTACCTACAAGAGGTCATAAGGGCAAAGCAGCTGTATCCTAACCACTTTTTCCAGCATGGTTTGCTCATTCGTAGTTTCTTCACCAGTGGGGAAGTCAGATTCCCTCCTCATCCTCACTTCAGCACTGGTTTGCCCCTCTTTTTTTTCGTATTTACCTATTAATGCCTCCATGTGTACCCCAGTCCTCATACATACTGCAGCAAATCTTTCTGGAGCCTTTTGCTGCCAAAAGTTCAGAGTTGGGATGACAACTAGAACTTATCTTGCCTCCAGTGTCCCTCCTCAGAACTTTATCATTGCTCTGTCTTTATTCATGTATTCATTTATTAATTTTTTTGGATAACAGCTTTGTTGAGGTAGAGTTCACATACCATACAATTAACCCACTTAGTCATGTTAATATATTCACAGAGTTGTGTGACCGTCGCCACACTTCTTTATTTTTTAAAAATATATCTTTATTGATTTCAGAGAGAGGAGAGGGAGAGAGAGATAGAAACATCAATAATGAGAAAGTCATTGATTGGCTGCCTCCTGCACTCCCCTGACTGGGGATCGAGCCTGCAACCCAGGCATGTGCCCTGACTGGGAATCGAACCCTGATCGCCTGAATCCCAGATTGACGTTCAACCGCTGAGCCACACCCAGCTGGGCGCACACTTCTTTATGTTTAACGTAACCTTGGAAGAACATACTCTTTGGAATATTATAGAGAAAGATAAGAATTCAGCCCAGCCAGTGTGGCTCAGTGGTTGAGTGTCAACCCATGAACCCTGGAGGGCACCGTTTGATTCCCAGCCAGGGCACATGACTAGGTTTGGGCTTGATCCCCAGTAGGGGGTGTGCGGGAAGCAGCCAATCGATGGTTCTCTCTCATCATTGATGTTTCTCTTTCTCCCTCTCCCTCCTCTCTGAAATCAATAAAAACATTTAAAAAAAAAAATTCAATCTCTGCTTTCCAAGTCCTAGGTCCATGACTAGACAAATTATTTAAAATTACCTTATTGCTGAGGCTGTTTGTTCATCATACCTGCCTATAAGATGGTTCTGAGGTTTAAAGGAGGAAGTATATCAAGTTGTCGGAGAGGCTTCTCAGTGAGCCAGATCAATGAAGGCTAAGGGAAAATGGTTTATACCAATTTTTCCTCACCATCCAGATGGATTATACTGGGATTATACTGGTTGGTACACCAATCACTTAACCACAAGGGGGAAAGAGGCCAATTTGTTTTAGGTATGGTTGAGCAAGAAGGAAATGACACTTCTCCCTGTCCTCCCACCTGGTCCCAGGGCATATTCCATGGAGATGGATCTGCATGGTTATGGACCCTTCAACTTTTGACTGAGCTTTCTAGTCTCTGTCCCTGTTCTGCTTCAACCAGGACAGCAGTCTCAAACTTATTGGTTTCAGGATCTTTTTGCATGCTTAAAAATTGAGAACCCCAAGGAGCTTTGTAATTTATGTGGGTTATAGCTAATAATATTTTCCATATTAGAAATTAAAACAAAAAATTCAAATGATTTTAAAAACTGATGTAATAATCTGTTGCTGTGTAACAAATCACCCCAAAACTTACTGCTTGAAACAACATTATGACCTCAGTTTCTGTAGGTCAGGAATCTGGGTGTGGCTTAGCTGGGTCTTCTGCTTCAGGGTCTCATGGGCTGCAGTCATCTGAAGGCTTGACTGGGAGTGGTCCACTTTCTAGCTCACTCATGTAGTTGTTGGCAGGATTCAGTTCCTCATGAGCTGTTGGCTGGAGGCCCCTTGGTTCCTAGCCACATGGGCATTTCCATAGGCATCTCACAACATGGCTGCTGGCTTCATCAGAATGAGCAAGAGTGCCAGTACAACAGACAAGAAAGAATCAGTCTTTGTTACATCATCATAGAAGTGACATCCCTCATTTTTGCCAAATTCTCTCTTTAAAAGGCATTTACTAGGTCCTGCCCACATGCAAAGGAAGGGATTATACAAGGTGATGAATACTAGCAGGATCAGTGGGATCAATTACAGGCTATATCAAAAGCTACCTACCATACATTAACATAAGAAATTTTTTTTTTTAATTGAAAATAACTGATTTTCCGAAATAAAAGTTGGTGAGGAGTGGCATTGTTTTAAGTTTTTACAGATGTCTTTAATGAATGGCTTAATAGGAGACAGCTGAATTCTCACATCTACTTCCACATTCAATTTATGGTAATATGCCATTTTAGTTGAAGTCGTCCATGAAGACATATGTAGTTGGAACAGGGAGGAGTATCTTAATAGCCTTTTTAGGTAATTGTGGAAATTCTTTGATACTACTCTGAAAGTAGTAGTTCTTGAAGGTTAGTTCCCAATGTGGGGTCTGAAACCCTATGGAACTTTTTGTACTGTTATATTAAAATCCATTGGTCTGTTTTGTATTTTGATAGGATGTTGTTTCTCATGCATCATTTTGTCACATCATCCTTTAGTCATTTGGGAAGTACTGGTTTACCCAATTGTGTTGATCTTCCTAGTATTGACACACTTTGTTCTAAATATCAAAATCACATTAGTCAATATCACCACTGATCTTATCAGGAAAGTCTTTTTAAGTATTGGGAAGCATGGTGGTACATAGTTTTCAAAAATTTTTTTTGAAAACTCAATTTTTACATTGACAACAAATGCAGTCAGTTGTTTGCCTTAAAGTAACAAATGCCCATAGTTTGTCTTAAAAAAAAAAAAAGGTAATCCAGGGAAAAAGTTGCTAGTTGGGCTCGTGATTTAGACAGCTGTCTTAGTGCTTTTCCTCAAGATTGCCATCATACTTTGGTGTGTGGCAGAAGTGCCTTAGGTGTACTCTCTGTGTCTAAGAAATTTTTTTTTTAATTGAAAATAACTGATTTTTCCAAAATAAAAGGTGATGAGAAGTAGCATTGTTTTAAGTTTTTACAGAATTAGAAAGATGTGTACTCAAGCCCGGCTGGTGTGGCTCAGTTGGTTGAGCGTCATCCCATGCAGTCGCATGCACCGGGAGGTCACTGGTTCGATTGCTGGTCAGGGCACATGCCTGGGTTTCGGGCCTGATCCCTACCCTAGTAGGGGGTATGCAGGAGGCAGCCGATCAATGTTTCTCCCTCCCTTTCTTTGAAATAAATAAAAACATATATTTTTAAAAAAGGATGTGTACTCAAGGGCTGAGATTTAATACTGATAATTTTTATTGCTTCCTCAAGGGCATTTTTAAGTAAAAATTGCTTTTTCCGCATGACTTAGAGTATAATTTGGTGCCACTGCCTTGATTTGTGCCAAGGAGCCAACAATGTTACTCATTTCTGCTGTTGCATCACCAGTGCAAATGTCAACACCAAAAAGACAAATAACATCTCAGTACTATTATGAACTTAGTTTTTGAGCTTGCAGACCACCTGGAAGGGTCCACAGACCATAGTGTGAGAATCACTGTCCCCAGGTTTTATCAGAAGTGGGGTCAGCTTTTCCTCGTTTCATCTTTCCCAAGACCATGCTGTCTGTCAGAAGAGAATAGGCTTATTTTTTCCTATTCCTAAGACTTATTCTTTAGAAATATGGCATCCCGATTGTTGACTAAACTGCTTTGTCTTGCTAATGGAACAATTGAGTAATCCTAGCAAGTAGAATGTTTTTACATTTAATTCCTGATGACCAGTATAAAGTTAAGTTTTATTTCCTAAAGGTTGAAGAACATTCTAAACCAAAATATACTCATCACGATTCTTTTTTCGTGTGTGGTAAAATATACATACCATAAAATTTCCCATTTAACCATTTTCAGGCATGCAGTTGAGTGGCATTAAGCACATTAACAGTGTTGCGCAATCATCAGCACCATCCATCTCCAGAACTTTTTCCCCCTCCCAAGCTGAAACCCTGTGCTCCATTTGCCTCAGCCCCCGCCCCTGGTAACCACCATTCTGTTTTTTTCCTCTGTGAATTTGACTACTCCAGGTATTTCATATATGTGGAATCATACAATATTGGTCATTTTGTGTCTGGCTTTTTTCCACTTAACATCATGGCTTCCAGGTTCATTTATGTTGTAGCATGTGACGGAATCTTTTCTTTTTAAGACTGAATAATCTAATGTATGTACATACCACATTTATCCATTCATCTGCTGATGGACATTTTAGCATTGGTCATGATTCTTAACTTAAATGTGATTCTTTAGGACTTCCCTTGTGGAAGCATTACCTCCATACCAGGCTCAATAAATGTAGGCCTCACATAATGGCTTTTCCCCCCTTCTTACTCTTTTCCTTAGTTTACCTATATAGTGGAGTAATATTCTCACTCTCAGAATTTTGGCTAGTCTGAAGTTTTCAGTTATTTAGTAAGTTGATCTTCCTCTCCTTAAAAAATAAAATAGCTTCTGAGTTTTTTTATAACCTTAGAAAGGCCTTTCCCATATCAAAGTTATGAAAATTGTTTTTACTTAGGACTTCTAGTTCTTTGTGATTTTCATTTTTCATGTTTCAGTCTTGGTACATGTTGAGGGGTGACACAGGATATCATTACCCCCCTCCCATATGGCTTGGGAGCTATCTCAAATCACTTATTTTCTTTACTAATTTGAAATGACACCATTTTTAATATAGTAAATTCCCATATATGGGTCTGTGTGGTCTGTTTTTGAAGACAGTGCTATAAAATTAGAAAGTTTCAGACAAGTATTTCATGCCTGAAATAAAAATAAGATCTCACCTTCGGGAGTTTATATTTTGAGATATTAAGAATTTATTGTTGGGGGAGGGGGGAATGCCGGGTGGAGGGAATCAATGGGGGGGAAAAAGGGGGACATCTGTAATACTTTCAACAATAAAGATAAATTAAAAAAAAAAAGAATTTATTGTCTTAAAGAATACAGGCATACTGTAGAGACATGTATGCCAGAATATAATTACACATTAGTGCACAGTAATGTCATTTTATCTGTTAAAAATAAAAACCCTTTAATTTTATTTCATTCCTTTGTTCTAACACAGTAAAACAGACTACTATTTAAGGAGGAATTGAGTTATGTAATACACATTTTAAAGACTTTGGTCCCAAATGGTTAAAACAGAATTTTGAGACGAATGATTGATAAAGTGTTAGCTATGTGGAAAACTCTTCTATCTAGAATAATTCTTTGAAAGATTAAAATAGCTTTAGTATATAAACTATTTTAAATGACTCATAAAGCTAAAGTCACTTTTCTAATTTAAAAAGCTCATGAACCCACCAGCTCTATCCACCTATTTAAAAAATAAAGTCCACCAAAATGTAATTTTTATAAGAGGTTTTTTTGTAAATTTGTATTTGGAAATGTAAAAGCCCCTTAAAATACTGGAAATATTTAGGAGGCAGGTTCATATTTTAAAAACTGAATAAGGCCGGTAGCTGGTGTCTTAGGAGGTATGAGGTATCTTTGGTATCTTTCAGTATTTACCCATGCCTTCTGCCTACACTGGGCCACACTGGGCCGGCCAAGCATGTATGCACTCTTGTCCTTACATTTCCTGTTTGATAGTTGACAACTCTTAGTGTAAATTATTGGAAACATAGATTTGAAGAGATTTTTAAAGATAATTTACTTTATCCTAAGACACAGATAAGTTTAAAAAAAAACAAAAACTGCAATGCCTTAAATAATCACTTAAAATTATTTAAAGGTATCTGTACCCCCAAATTGTCTCACCACTGTAAATCCCTGAGTTAATCACTGCTAAAAATCATAGAGCTCTTTCCCAATGTTTTCCTAAGTTCATACTGGTGTATCTAGCATGCTATGTATTTTTAGCCATTTTGTAACTTCATGAGAGATCTGTTTGACTTTGACCTTTCATTTCCCAAGGCTAATCTGTGAAATGAGGGGAGCAGTGCAATGGAGAGAACATGGGCTCTTGAGTTTGACAGACCTAGTTTAGAATTTTGCTGGCCCCTTTTACTGACTTTAATATGATCTTGGGCTAGTTACCTCACTAAGTCTCATTTTCCTTGTCTGGGAACAGTAAGACCTACCTCTCAGGGCTGGGAAAGGTTAAATGGAGTAAGAGGCCTCGCAAGTTCTGATGGTTCCCTTCACCTTGATAGGTTTCTTTGGGAACCAGAGGCAAGCTAAGGATTTCTCCTCAGGAAAATGCATAAATGTGCACAAGCTCTCCCACTAGCTCCCTCTGAGAGATTTCTGCTCTCAGTATGTGCCTGGCACTGGTTGAAGGCATTCTAGCTCATTTAAGCAGATGGTAGTTGAAATAATTAGGAAGTGAGTGTGGGTGTTGGCTTCTTTGCTTTTTATTTACACCAGTCTTAGTAAAAGAACAGCCATTACTAATAACATTTAAGCTCTTTAAGTAAAACAAACAAAAGAAATATGTTTCTTTAGTTTTAATAGTTATTTGAAAAAGCATAAAATGAAAATTTTAAATTTTAAAATTATTCATCTTTCTCTTTATTCACAGAGTAGAAGGGAAAGAAACTAAGTTTTTTTCTTTTAGGCTTTTTAAAAAATTGGTTTTTATTGATTTTAGAGATAGGGGAAGAGAGAGCGATAGAGATATAGAAACGTTAATGACGAACATCATCCATTAGCTGCCTCCTATATGCCCCCTACTGGGGATTGAGCCTGAAACCTGGGCATGTGCCCTGACTGAGAATTAAACAGGTGACCTCTTGGTTCATGGGTCGATACTTAATAACCATGCAGGCTCAGTTTCAAATGTGTTGATCCAAAAAGTTATCATGTTCATTTGCAGAAATTTCTGTAATAGTTATTCTTTGCTTCTACAATTAATTGTTGGTAATTGTTAGTGACTGTGCGTTTTGAAGGTCTCCAGTTAAGGAGACATCTTATCTCCAAGTGTTGAGACAGTGGAAGGAAGATTGAGAAATGTGTCCTTTGACAGGTGGGTAGTGTCTAGGGTGGGGAGCTTATTGGGGTTTGGGGTTCTAGTAAACTCTGATGGGGCCTGATGGCATGCATGCTCTGTAGTCTTTCAAGCTTCAAGAGCTATACACGCTGCTCATGACTGTAGACTGATCAACAAAATGAAAACGTTTTATGCTTTCGTTTCATGATTTTGTTTAGGGAAAGGTTCACATAGAAATTAATCTTGAAACTACGTCTTGTTGGTTTTATTTTTGTTTGAGATTGGGATTTAAATAAACATTTTCTCCTCTTGTTTTTCCTGATAATAGGTACTATATTAGAGAACTCTATTCATCTTGGTATTTAAAAAACAGTAATAAACTGTTAAGAAGGTAACTCATGGTTCCTAACTTGAAAGGTGAAAGCAGGCATGCTGTGAAGCCCAGTGGCCTTCCACTCTGGCCCCACTCACCCAGTTTCTCTCCATTAATATATTTCTTATACAACGTTCCCCCTACAAACACTCACATCATGGCATACACTGCATACTATTGGGTATTTTTCTTTTTCCCTTTTCAACCTATTCTTACAGTTCAGTAATTATTCAACTACCTGTTTTTTTTTTATTTTTATGTCTTTATTGATTTCAGAGAGAGGAAGGGAGGGGGGAAAGAGAGAAACATCAATGATGAGAGAGTCATTGATCGACTGCTTCCTGCACGCCCCCCACTGGGGACTGAGCCCGAAACCCAGGCATGTGCCCTGACCAGGAATCGAACCTTGATCTCCTGGATCATAGGTCGATGCTCAACTGCTGAGCCATGCCGGCTGGGCCTACCTATTCTTTTTGAACAGATGGCTATAGTACTCCATTGTATGGATGTACCACAGTTTATCTAGTTCATCATTAGTTGACTTTAGGGTATTTCTGATTTTTTTGTTACTAAGCTGCGTAAATATCCTTGTTTATATCATTTCACAAATGTGCTGGTTTATCTGTAAGAAAAATAGGAAAGAAATGAATTTGCTGGTCAAAGCACATGTGGCATGATGATTGTTTTTCAACACTTTATTATGAAAATTTTCAAACATACAATAAAGTTGAAAGAATTTGATGCTTAACATCCATATTGCCGCCACCTAGATTCTACCACTGACAGTTTACTGTACTTCCCTTTTCACGTCTCTGCCCATTTGTCTGTTCCTTCACCCATAAACCTATTATAAGTGTGTAAATGCCGAGTTATAACAGATGCATGCAGCTCTCTCTGTAACCAAACTCATCAAGATACAGAGCATTCCTGTCACCCCAGAATGTTCCCTTGTGCCCCTTCCCAGACAGTTCCTGGGAAGGAACTTAGTGGTTAAACTAGTTTATCCCCCAACCAGAAATGCTTGAGAATACCCCACGCCCTCTCCCATACAATGTCGTCAGAGTTTTTTTATTTTTTAAAAATCTTCACCAAATGACATGTTTTTCATTGATTCTAGAGAGAGAGGAAGGGAGAGGGAGAGAGAGAAACATTGATTGGTTGCCTCTTGTACGAGCTTAACTGGGGATTGAACCCGCAACTCAGGTACGTAACCGACTGGGAATGGAACCCATGACCCTTTGGTGCACAGGATGACACTAATCAACTGAGCACTCCAGCCAGGGCTCTCGTCAAAGTTTTTGATGTGAAAAATGGTATCTGAAAGTTTTAAGTGGCATTTCTCTTATTGTGAGTAAAGTTAAGCATATGTTTACAAGTCATTTGTATTTGTTTTCTGTGAATTCTTCCTATCGTTTGCCCAATTTGTTGGGTGGGTGGCCTTAGTATTCTTTATTTCATTCGAGAATCCATTTATGTTAAAAGATTCATTTTTATCTGACTGCTTAGAATTTTAATAAAATTTACATATGTTCTGTGATGCTTCCAGTGTCCTGTCATTGGTTATTAAATTTCTTATGGCATTTTGAAATAGGTGAATACATTGTATCTTTTCTCCAAAATTCAGAGAATGAAGAACAGTAATAAGAGAAAATTCTTGCAAATCATGTATCTGATCAGGGACTTGTATCTAGTATATATAAAAAACTCCTACAACTCAATAATAAAATAATATAACCAAATTAAAAATGGGCAAAGGGCCCTGACTGGTGTGTCTCAGTGGTAGAGCGTCAGCCTGAGCACCAAAGGATCTCCGGTTTGCTTCCCTTGCAGGTTTGATCCCCAGCCCCAGTCGAGTAGTGTACCAGGAGGCAACTAATCCATGTGTCTCTCTCACATTGGTGTTTCTCTCTCTCCCCCCTCCACTCTCTCTCAAAATCAATGGAAAAAATATTCTCAGATGAGGATTAACAACAACAAAAAATGGGCAAAGGATCTGAATAGACATCTCTCCAGAGGAGGTATACAAATGGCCATAAGCACATGAAAAGATTCTCAACATCATTAGTCATTAGATGACTAACGATGACTTCACACTAGGATGGGTATAATCAAAAGGACAGTGTTGATGTGGATAAATTGGAACCTTCATACACTGCTGGTGGGAATGTGAAGTGGTGTACTCACTGGAAAAACAGTGTGGCAATTCCTTGAAAGGTTAAAACATAGATTGACCTTATGACCCAGCACCTAGCGATTCCACTTCTAGGCATATACCGTGGAGAAATGTAAACATATGTCCACACAAAACGTGTACATTAACGTTTATAACAATTATTCATGGTAGCTAAGAGTTGGAAATAATCCAAATGCCCCTCAGCTGATGAATGGATAAATAAAATATGGTATATCCACACAGTGGAATATTACTTAGCAATGAAAAGGAATGAAGTGCTGATACATATTATATACAACTACAAGGTTTCATGGCTGAACCTTGAAATCATCAAGCTATGTGAAAGAAGCCACATCCAAAAGGCCACATATTATATGATTCCATTTATATGAAATTCCACAATAACCACAACTGTATAGACAGACAGTACACTAGTTACCTATGGCTGGGGATAATGGGAGGATTAGGGGTTTATAGCTAAAGAGTACTGAGTTTCTTTTTGAGGTGATGAAAGTGTTTTAAAATTGTGATGATGGTTGCACAACTGTGAACACACTAGAAACTAGTGAATTGTACACTTTCAGTTGGTGAATTATATAGTATACAAATTATATCTCAGTAAAGGTGTTACAAAAAATCATTAAGAGAACTGAAAAACTACAAATTAATCCACTTCATTCCTCAGGTAGATTGCTTACTAAAATTGAACCTGGAAGAAGCCTCAGGTTTCCCTTGGTGAAGATTATGCTTCCCGTCTTCCAACTTGCTTGCCCGTTATACTAGGATATGGCCTCGTACCATGCTTCCTGGTATTATGCAGGGTTTATTATCAATAGGCTTCTGAGAAATTCTATTGTGTGTTAGAGTTAAACAATCTTTTTAATTATCTTTTAATAGACTTTCATCAATATTGAAAGCCAACATTGTGGTTTTGTAGCCCTGTTCTTAATAGTAATGGTTTTCAGGGAAGAGGTTTGAAAATTATTTTTTAAAAATTGAGGAAGATGATATTAATAGTACTAATTTCTTTTCACCCTCTGTATTGCTTTTGTGCAAAGGGTCTGTTAATATTATGTACCCAACTAGTATATGGCAGTTTAACATTTGATATAAAGTAGAGGGGGGAAGTAGTAGTTAAATGTATAATGTAGTGTTAAAATGATCACTTTGATTTGGTTTGATATTAATACTTCTGTAGTATGTTGTTGGGGCATATTAATGGCTTTAAGAAGTTGCAGTAATGAAATTTAACAAAGGACATTTCCTAAAACTTCATTAACTTTTAAGTTAATTTAATACCTATGGATTACATTTGAGAAACAATGCTCTATGGAATGCATTACATGTGGGGTGAAAAAAAATTTTTTTTAATTTCTCATCCGAGGACATGCTTAGAGAGAAGAAAGGGGGGTGGGGGAGAGGAACATCGATGTGAGAGAGAAACATCAATTGGTTGCCTTCCGTACGTGCCCTGAACCCACAACCCAGGTATGTGCCCTGGCTGGGAATTGAACAGGCAACCTTTCGGTGCACAGGATGACACACAACCAACTGAGCCACTCTAGCCAGGCTATAAGTGAAATTAAAATATTTTTTGAATGAATTGAAGAGTCTTCAATATTTTGTAAATTTTTAAAATCTGAATCAGGCTTAGAGTGTGGCATCAAATTGAAATTCAAAATAGCCCATTTCCCCTTAATGCATCTTTTTTTTTAAGAAATGAAAGTTTTACATGTATATTATTATTATTATTGCCTTTGAAATATTGGGGCTACTTTATTATTTTTAAAATTATCTTTATTGTTGAAAGTATTACAGATGTCCGTCCCCTTTTTTCCCCATTGACCCCTTCTACTTTTCACCCCCCCCCCCCAGGCCTTCCCCACACTATTGTCTGTGTCCACGGATTATGCATATATGCATATAAATTCTTTGGTTAATCTCTCCCCACCCATCCCCACCTTGTTATTTTTAAAGTTTCATGAAAAGCAATACTCCTCTCTAATCTCTCTCCCGAGAGGAAAATATTTCTGTTTTGGTTCTTCATAAATTTTGAATAATGTATAAGTTACAACTTTTAGAATAAACCTTATTGAAGTAAAACATTCATTCAGAAAAGTATACAAAGCACAAATGTTTAGGCTTAGTGAATTTTCACAAAGTGAGCATCAGTGTTGCCCCGTCTAGATCAAGACATAGAATATTACCAAGCACTGCATAAGGTCCTGCCCTCAACAGTAACCACTATCCTGATTTTCAGCACCGTCGAGTTTAGAATATTACCAAGCATTGCAGAAGGTCCTGCCCTCAACAGTAACCACTGTCCTGATTTCCAGCACCGTCAATTAGCTTTGCCCGTTTTTGAACTTTATGTATAAATGGTTTCCTAGAGTATGTGTTCTTCTGGCACCTTCCTTGCAACAGTCTGTCTATGATACTCATCTGTGTTGCAGTATCTTGAAGTAGTTCATTCTCATTGCTGGATGGTATGAACATGTTAGAATGATCCATTCTTCTGTTGATAGAAATTTGGGTTGATTCAGTGTTGGGGTAACTACAGATAGTGTTGCTCTAGACATTCTTAGCCTTTGGCTGCACATATGTACACACTTGGGTAAAATCCTAGGACTAGAATTAACTGTTGGAAGGTATCTATATTGCTAAAGAGTTTTTCAAAGTGGCTGTACCAACTTGTTCTTTCAAAAGCAGAGTGCTTGATTTATCAGCATTAGACTGTAAAAGATAAAGATTTATTTCCCTTAACCTCTCTATTCCCTGCTTTGATACTTTAAATTATTTTTAGTTCTTCAGCTGGATATTATTATAACTTGAAATAATCCCCGTTCTCCTATTAACTTTGGAAAGTAGCTTTTGTCCACTTGTGAGATTGTATTATTAAAAAAAGGAAGAAGCTCTCTTTCACACAGAGAGGAAATCATACAGAATTTAAATTTGTGCCACATCATACGACCAAGCAGTGTTAACAAGGGGGAAAACCAGTAAATAAATGGGGTTAACAATATGATAGAAGAGAGAGTAAGATAAAATTACTGATTTGAGTATAAAATACTAGAATAAAGCTATCTTTCCCATGCCAACTATCTATATTAATTAGGGTAGGGATAGCTCCTTAAAACATACTCAGTTTTGTGGCTTAACATGAGAGAAATTTATTTTCTTGCTCCTCTAATAGTGGTTTTGGTATGAACAATTTGTGGCTTTTTGTGTCTGGCTTTCACACAGTGTAACGATTTCAAGGTTCATCCATGCAAACTTGTAGCTTAATAATAGTGGTATGGATGTTTTTTGTAAGAAGGGTGACTTTCCTTATATGTACATGGGATTTAGGGGCCAAGGCTGCTTTCATCCTGTGGCTCTGCCATCTTGTAGGGTCTTGGAGACCTCTGCATTCAGCCAGAATGGGGAAAAGGAGGTGATGGAGAAAGAACATGTGCTTCTAAGAGTAAGTCTTGTTGCAGAAGGGGCAATCATCACTTGGCTCACATGCCATTGGTGGGAACTTCACATGGGATTCCCACCTAGATGTAAGGAACTGGGAGATGTAGTCCTTAGCTGAGCACTGGTCTAGCATTGCCAGCTCCCCAGGATATTGGAGGAGCATGGAGTTTTTGCTGGACATCTAGTGAGCCATCTCTTCTGTACCATCTCTTTGAGGATAAGACCAGAATAATTTTTTTTGAGGTAAAATTGGAATTTAACACTATACGTTTGAGGTATAATTTGACATCTGTGTATATTACAAAGTGATCCCCACCAAAAGTCTAGTTTCCATCAAGACCAGAATAATTCATGTTTGTTAACTTGGGATAATTTCACATTCGTTAAGATGCTAATTAAGTAGTTGAGTTTTTATAGAGAAATAAGTTTAGATTTACAACTAAATGGCATTTCTTGCTTCCTTTGGTACCACTTAGGTGTGTGATATGTTTTAACTTTATTTTTCTTGTACTTTACAGTTAGGTCACCTCTCAGTGAAACTTAGGAACTACCTACCATATTTGCATCAATTTTACAAACTACTGAGAAAGAAAAAAGCTGTCCACCTATGGTGTGCTGTTGGTAGTAAACATCGATTATATTTGAATTGACCCTCCTTCCATCTTTTTTCTCCCTCCCCTCTAGCTTGTGATTGGCACAATGGAAGAGGCTGGAATATGCGGGCTGGGGGTGGAAGCAGCTGTGTTGCATAGCTCCCAGAACAACGATATTCTTCCGCATCAAGACTCCAATTGTGGTGGAACAAGGAGCCAACATTCGCTGGAAGAGGATGAAGGCAGTGACTTTATAACAAAAACCAGAAGCTTGGTGAGCCCAGCATACTACACGCAAGAGTCAAGAGAGGACATTCCTGGGCGAGAAGCTAGAACAGATCCCCCTGATGGTCAGCAAGATTCAGAGTGCAACAGGAACAAAGACAAAACCTTAGGTAATAATCTGTGCTCAGTGGTTGGATGTTTTCACACACAGCTCATCTATTTCCATTTCCTGCCACACAAGTGATTATGAACATGGCCTGTCATGGCCAGTGTTGAGGTGGATGTTTAACATGTCTAGTCTTCAGTGAGGTCCGGCTGCCTGTCTGCTGCAGTTCTGTGCAGGAGGAGAAGATGGTGAAGATAGAGTAGGAAATTCTCTCTAAATAGTTCAGAACTGGCTTTTGTGAAAAAAATGTGGGGCCAACTTGACAGAATTTGTATTCAACTTGCCTTGTTTGCATCTTTAATGTAGTCTGACCAAAATTTAGAGATATAATGTTACCTGTAGTTCAGAAACTGGGTTAAGACTAGCTTTCAAGGATATGTTTTCCTCTCCTGCCGTGTTTGAGATTTAGGACTAAGAATGTGGTATGTTGAATGTTGAATCTCGTTATGAAATCTGAAATTCCCTTACTGGTTGCCCGTATGTTTTTTATACTTATTATACCTAAGATTAACAATGTTTAATTTGTGTGGTTTTCTATATGCTAAATTAGAATTATCCTTCTTATTAAATCCATTTTCTGCTAAATTGGAAAGCTTAAAAATTTATTGAAATACATAATTTTAATTCCTTACAAACAAGACAGATTTCTTCAAAGTCAGCAGCCCCAATTATATGTGTAACAGCAGATGGAGTCTTAAAAGTTACATATAATGTTACTATGTGATTATTCATAATAGCACAAAAGTCGAAACAATTGTCATCATCAGCTTGTACAGTGGAATATTATTCAGTAATAAAAATGGAATGTAGTAGTGATACATCCTATGTGGGTGAACCTCGTGAAAATTAATCTAAGAGAAAGAAACCAGACACAAAGACCATGTAGTATGATTCCATTTTATATGAAGTGTCCAGAATTTGCAAATCCATAGAGACAGAATGTTGGAGTAATGGTTGCCTGGAGGAAGGAGCAATGGGGAGTGACTTCTGATGGGTATGGGGCTTCTTTCTAAGGTGATAAAAATGTTCTGAAATTAGATAGTGGTGATGGTTGTACAACTTTGTGAGTATACTCAATTGAATACTTAAAAATGGCAAATTTTATGGCATATGAATTGTTATGTCAAAAATACCCAGATGGAGGGTGAGTTTAAAAATCATCATAAAAATTACAGTCTACATTATGGTTATTTCTAATTATATTCAGTAATCATGTTTAGTCATCGTTTTTAAAATTCCCATTGGCCTTGGGCTGAATAAGAGAAGGTTTTGTTACTAAGATTTTATGTGGATAGAAAAGTAGCCTATTTTGAAATCAGCTTGCTTATTTCCTCATAGTCTGTATACCATGTACCAGTCATTTTGATGTTTTTTAATGGTATATCCTACATGAAGGAACATTTAAAAAAATAAAAACAGTACCTACCACCCAGCTTAAGAAATAAAACATTATTACTTATTTTGAAACATCACTTGTCCCCTCCTATCTCAGCCACCTGCTTCTCCCTGCCAAAGTCTTTAAATACTGTTGGTAAGCTCTTTTTCCCAAGGGAAGAGATGGCTTGACATCTTTTTATTTACACTGAACTTGGTTAACACATGGAATATGCTTCCTAAATCATCAGAAGTTATTTAATTTGTGCATAGAAAAAGATGTGTCACATGTGAGTGTGTGTATCTTAAGCAGAGAGTAGCAACTGAAATTCCCTTTGAACTTGCTTCTATATTTGTACTTGGTTAGGAAGAACTTTTTAAAAATATTCTGCCCTTTGTTACTTGCCCTTTGTCTTAACTTGGACATCAGTGGTTAAGCAAGGGAATTTTTAAGCATTCAGCAGGAGTTCTTACAAATAGCCGTGTTAGAGAGTGAAGAAATTTGGGTGGGGTGGGGAAGAGGTGCCTGCTAATCCCAAATTTAAAAATAGCTTTCTTAATTTAGCTGGTAAATCTCTTATTTCTAGTTATAGCATACATTATTTTACTCTGGATGTCAGAACATAGGCAGTGTTATGTAGAATTTGCAGGTTAGATTTGATCTCGTTCTTCCAGGACTTATTTCTTATCTTGTTAATCATCAGGAAAAGAAGTTTTATTATTGATGCAAGCCCTAAACACCCTTTCAACTCCAGAAGAGAAGCTGGCAGCTCTCTGTAAGAAATATGCTGATCTTGTGAGTATTAAATGAAGGGAGTGAGGGCCATATAGAATATAGCAAAATGGGTATGTGCTTGATAAGCTTTTTTAAATGTGATTTTGATGTAGCTTTAAATGTAAAATTATGTTTTATTCTAAAATAGAAGAGAATCTAATTTCTTGGCGCTTTCTTTGTTGCCCGTGACATCATTTTATATGGTTATACATACAGAACATTACCATGCTAAGATACGGTATAAATTTTGTAAAACTCAGTTTGGAGTATTTCTAAGTCAGCCTTTGCATTCCTATGTTATGCTTTTAGTCAGTAGGGATATAGTGGTTCCTATATTTAACTTTTTCCAAGGGAATTCTAGAGTTAAAGGTACTAGCTATTGTGATTGAAATTGTGAGTTGGATGAAATAGTCTACCCAAACAATACTGTGTCTCAGGAAATTTTTTTTTAGCATATACTGTGTGACAGGTGTTCTTTTTTCCAGTTTCTTCCAAAGAAATTGACCTTATTTGTTCTGGGTCTATGCTATTTCAAGTAGCATTAATTCTCTTTTTAAAAGTAAGAAAGCAGTCTCAATATGGAAATACTGCCATCCTATTTTAAGCTGAAGTAGGGATAAGTCATAGAACCCTTTGAAGTAAGGGTTTTAGTAGACTTTTAGAATTCTAACATAAATGCTAAAATTAATGCCTTTTGTGAAATACTTATGTGAATCATCATTGACAATTTATATGCATTTTCATCTGTTGTTAAAGCAGTTATTCCATATCATAAACACTATTTTTTGTCAATGACCAGTTCTAAAAGTGAATTCTGTTTATTACTTAAAGAATTAAAGTTACTTTCCCTCAGTTTGTAAAGGGGTCCTAGTAAACCTCCATATAGCTGGCGTTCAGCATTCTGGCACCTTCTGTTCAGAGCAGCAGGAAACCCCTGTGTATCAATGAAAATGGCCCAGAACAAATGCAACAATGACAGAAAACTGTGTGTGTTCAGATTGCGGGCTTTGGGAAAGGAACGCTTCGATTGGCTATGGAAGACAGTCCTTTTTGCTTCCATCCTCATGAGGAGAATCATGCGAGAAGTGGTGGAAAAAGAAGATAAGAACAAAAAAGGGAAAAGAAAAAAATGGAGGAAAGAGTAAAAGACTGAAAGGAAGCAGTGTAGGGTTAGCTACCTGACAACAGCAGCTAGCCATGAATGGGTTAGAAGAAGAAAGGGCAAATAGTCACCTAGGGCGGTCCTCAGACTCACACAGGCCATTGGCCCTTTTGTTAAAAGGCACCTTCTGATTCACTGGGTCTGGGGTGGGGCCCGGGAGTCTTCGGTTTAACAAGCTCCCAGGTGATGTGAGGATACTGTCAACCCTTGGATCACACTTTAAGGAGCAAGGATCTGGGGTGTTTTTGTGTGTGGGGGGCTTGGGGGGCTATGTTTATTTTTAGGCACCAGTAATAATCACTAAATTAATTTTTGGATGTGAAGTGTCACATCCAAAAGACTATTTGTGCTGAACATATGAAGAATGAAATGTGTACTGTTTTCAGAAAATATTCTAAAACTTGATTTAAAAAAAAAAAAGTCTTTATTGATTTCAGAGAGAGGAAGGGAGAGAGAGAGAGAGAAACATCAATGATGAGAGAGTCATTGATCGGCTGCCTCCTGCACGCCCCCTACTGCAGATTGAGCCCACAACCCAGGCATGTGCCCTGACCAGGAATCGAACCTCAATCTCCTGGATCCTCGGTCGATGCTCAACTGCTGAGCCACACCGGCCAGCTAAAGCTTGATTTCTTGAAACAATACTCAGTTCCTTTAAAAGGTAGAGGATATATGTTACGTAGCAGCGAGACCATCAAGGGAGTAGCCTTTTCCTAAGGATTTTTCAGAAAACTTCCCTTTGCCATCACTGCCCTCTGCCCTTTTTGTGACAGCATCTTCTGACATTATTGATTGTTTTGGTATGGACACGTAGAAACATCCTGTAGAGCAGGTGCACTGGTGCACTGCACCGTATCGGGATTGTCCATTGGGGAGACCTTGTGGCCACCACATTCACCAGTTAACATGGGTTCATGAGATCACATTTCACTGGCTAAGTGTGGATAGCATTAGGGCTCTAACATGGTCCTTAGTACATTAGGGTGCTATTCTTTCCCCTTCCTTGGTTTGTGTAGATTATTATAGCTAATAAGAAATCTTGATATCTGGTTGGGTAGCTATGTCCTCCTTATTACTCTTCTTGTCAGAAGTATCTTGGCTATTCTTGACTCTAAATTCTCTATACAATTTTACAATTTTAGATTCAACTTATTAGTTCCGTGGGGGGGGAGAAACACCTCTTGCGGATTTTGAAGAGTATTAATGGATATCTTTATATGAAAAAAATGAAATTAGATCCTTACTCATCATATACAATGATCAACTCTAAATGGATTAAGGATTTTAATGTCAAAAATTAAGCTTTAAAAATTTGAGATATCATTTATTTAGACATATTAACAGGTGAATATTTTTCCAAACTTAGGTTATAAGGGGAGGATTTTTTACAACACAGAAAGACCTATCAGAGAAAAGATTGCAAGAATCAACTATATTGAAATTAAGACTTTCTGTTCATCAAAAGACATTTTATTTTTATTTATTTTTTATTATTATTTTTAAATCGTCACCTGAGGATACTTTTCCATTGCTTTTTCAGAGAAGAGTGGAAAGGAGAGAGAGAGAAACATTGATGTGAGAGAGACACATCCATTTGTTGCCTGCCACTGGGGCTGGGGATCAAGCCTGCAATCTAGGTACGTGCCCTTGACTGTAATCAAACCCAGGACCCTTCAGTCCCCAGGCTGATGCTCTAACCACTGAGCAAGCCCGGCTAGGGTGGATTTTACATTTTTAAAGCATTATTTTAAGAAAAGAGGATGACACAACAGACACCACATGTGGCCCACAAAGCCTAGAATATTTACTTTATGGATATTTACAGAAAAAGTTTGCTGTTCCCTGATCTATAGCTACATGTGAACAATCTGGATGACTCCTAGCAATATAACCTACAGCTGTGCTGTCCAAAACAGCCATTAGCCACATGTGGCTATTTAAGCTTATATTAATTTAAATGAAAGAAAATAAGAAATTTCATTCCTCAGTTGCAGTAGCCACCGTAAAGTTAAAACAACTAAAACGAAAATGATTTCTTTTAGGACCACACACAGATGACATAAAGAGGAGAGCAAAGGAGTAGTGAACCCAGGATTCAGGATTGTGGTTACCCTGAGGCGGGGAAGGCTGGGGGCCGCTAGTCCTCGCTGGAGTTACAGATAGTATCTGCAGAATTGGCAGCCTTTTGGAGCTGTGCCATAGAGTTTACAAAGGTATTGCTTTTCCGCAGGAATTTTCATAAAGGAGTTTTTAATAGCTGTAAGGACACATTGCCAGTAAGGATGCTTGGTATGTTTTAATAGGCCACCAGGTGTCACCCTTGTTCTTGAAATCATGACTCGGCATAATTTCATTCTGTGAAAGGTCAGTAAGGCTGCCATCTTATCTGTTAGTGTTGATTTAACCTTGAAATAGAACCATTTGCTCCAAACCTGAAATTGCAGTGATTCCTCTCTCGCAGAGAACCCTTAGTGCTGCTTATGAAATTCTACTTTGGAGAGCCTTTTCATGAAAGTAGCCTGTGTGTGCTTTCAGAAAAGTAAAACTCAACACTGTTGATTCCTAAAAAGTTATCTGAAAAACATCATTTTTTGTTTTCAGTAAGAAAATAGACTAAGATGGTTTTTCCTACTCTAGATTGTTTGCTTACTTGCCTATCACAACTGGAAAAGAGAAGGTTGGCAGAGTAGAGTGGCATAAAACAATTGGAAATAAAATATTACACTAATAATTTGGTTATTAAAAATGTGTTCATAGCTCTTACTGTAATTCTTCCATCCATAACTCAAAGGTTTTCAATGTACTTCCTAAATGTAAAGTGCTTGTTATTTTAGCTGGAGGAGAGCAGGAATGTTCAGAAGCAAATGAAGATTCTGCAGAAGAAGCAAGCCCAGATCGTGAAAGAGAAAGTTCACTTGCAGAGTGAGCACAGCAAGGCTATCTTGGCAAGAAGCAAACTAGAGTCTCTCTGCAGGGAACTTCAGCGTCACAACAAGACATTAAAGGTTAGTTGGTTCATTGTTCTGTTTTTCAGGGGGAACTAACTCAGTTTTTTATAATCACCGTGTACCTATTTAAAAAGTCCTTTTCTGTATTTGGAGATAGAGCTACCATCTTGCTTTCTATTTTGCTTGGCCTGATGCTTCTTAGTGTCCGTCATACTTGCTCAGGGGGATCTAGATGAGTTTGGTGTTTAGAGCAAGCTTTCCTGCTTGGAGCCATGACTTAGGAAGCTCAAAGTTGCCAGTTTTCTGCTGAGCATTAATGTAGTTCATTACCATGTATGAGAATCTGACATGCGATGAGAAGTGAGTGGGAACAGACTAGAGGCAGAATGAGCCAGGGAAGGGAAAGCATGTGCTGAGCTCCTCCAGGCTGTTACTCAGCTGCCTTGCCAAGCTGCCCTTGTCCATGCCAGCTACCCAGTTCCTGAGTACTTTTAGAAGAGCACTTACACCTTGGCCCATCATAAAGAAAGAGAGAACAGGCACCCAAAGATTAATTGGTACCAACAGCGGAAGAAGGAAAAAGAGCAGAGACACAGGGTGGGCCCTTCCTCTTACAGAGTTTCGGTTTGGTTTCACTGAGCAGGACTTTATCAGACTCCTCCACCACAGCACACCCCCAAGGCCTAGAATACAGGAGCACTTAGGAGATGGACCTGCACCTTATGTGGGAGCCTATGGTTTTTCCTTTGCTTTTGAACCTTTGGATTTAGATGTTAATTAAAATAGATGGTATTTTTTTCCCCATAGCAAATCAATAGTTTGGTTGGACTGGTAACTGTTTAGACATGTAGAAGTCTTTTAACAATGTCTATCCTAACACGAGTTGAAAGTAGGCTTTTTAAGATACAGATTCTGTTTGTCCTCTTGCTCCTGGGAAGTAGAAGGTATGTTCCAGAAAGTCAGCTGCAAGAAGGTATCTATCTCTTGAGGCTGATTTAAGATGCTGCCTTGTGGAACCAGCAAGGAGGGTATTTGGGAACATAGGTAGAGGGAGCTGGGTACATGGACAAGCTCCTTACTTGTCTGTCAGTATAGTGAATTTTAGATGGTCACATGGCACTTAGAGCAGGGCAGTTTGTGTGTCTCTGATTGTTCCATGTATTTAGGAAAAGCTGCTTGCTTTTAAATGAGAGCCTTCTGTAGTAAATAAAGGGAGGAATTAGAGTTCAGAAGCATCCCTTTAGGGTAGCAGTAAATGAACCCACATAGCAGCAGCTTTTATGAGCATCTTATCCATAGGCCTATGCCATTAACAGAAATTATTTTCCATAATAAGGAAGAAAATATGCAGCAGGCCCGAGAGGAGGAAGAAAGACGTAAAGAAGCAACTGCACACTTCCAAATTACTTTAAATGAAATCCAAGCACAGCTGGAACAACATGACATACACAACGCCAAACTCCGCCAGGAGAACATTGAGCTCGGAGAGAAGCTGAAGAAGCTCATTGAACAGTACACACTGAGGGAGGAGGTAAAGACGTTTTGTTTGTTTCAACAGCTTCTCATTGTTAGCAAGATCTTTTCACCATTCACTACTAAACAAGTCAAACTTGGCACAGGGTGTTGTTGAACTGTTGTGTTTGCAGAGTGGAAGGTGGGCCTCTTTTAGGAAAGGCTCAGCCACCACTCTTTTCTCCCATGTGATACTGGAAGATTGTGTTTTTAGCATACAGATCCCCCCCCCTTATTTAGGCTAATAATGAATAAATGGCCATCAAATGCTCCATCTCTCAAGACGTGTGATAATCTGTACAGTCCATACCACCATTGTATTACACCTATGTTTCAGATTTTTTTAAAAAAATAGGGGTTTTAAACTATTTGGGAGGAAAAAACCAATTTCTGAACCATCATACATACAGCCATTGAAATAGAAGGTTTACTGGAAGGATCCATGGCTGCTGATTTTGGTCATGGGCCTCCAACTAAGACTTTTACAAGCTAGTTGAGGAGTTCAGAGGTGGTATCTAGATTAAATGCAAATAGGTGATAACCTGCTTTGTAAGGTTTCTTCTAGAGGTCAAATGGGCAGGGTTAGAGGTGTTAGGGTTTTTAAATGATGCATCTATTCCCTGCCTTTTTAAAATTTATTTATTTATTTTAATTTTTAAAAATTGATTTTAGAGAGGAAGGGAGAGAGACACACACATCAGTTTGTTGTTCCACTTATTTATGCATTCATTGGTTGGTTCTTGTATGTGCCCCGACCAGGGATCGAACCTGCAATCTTAGTGTATTGGGACAACACTCTAACCAACTGAACTACCAGACCAGGGCCTCCTCCTGCCTTTTAAGTTAGTAAAATGTACTTTTATCTGTGTTGTATTCCTTACACAAATAGATTTAAATGGCTGATTCAAATTAAAAAAATAAAAAGATTGTGGCATCTTCTGTGGGTTACTTTATCTAGTTTTCAAGGCAAACCTTAGATTATATTAATTCAGAATTTTATATACAGCCCTTCAAAAATTTAGGTGTTTTCTTTAGTTTTTTTTTTTAAAATCCTCACCGAGGATATTTTTTCCATTGCTTTTCAGAGAGAATGGAAGGGAGAGAGAAAGAGAGAGAGAGAGAAACATCGATGCGAGAGAGACACATCAATTGGTTGCCTCCCGTACGCTCCCCAACCGGGGCCGGGGATCGAGCCTACAACCGAGGTACGTGCCCTTGGCCGGAATCAAACCCGGGACCCTTCATTCCAAGGGCCGACGCTCTAACCACTGAGCCAAACTGGCCAGGGCCAAAGACTTAGTTTTTAAAATGATTTTATTTTTATCACTCATCACCTTTTGCTTTTTCCTTTTCTTTTATGTTTTATCATGGAAAATTGCAGACTTAGACAAAAGTAGAGAAGATATGTCACCTGGCTTCAGCAGGTGAAACCATAGTTTCAGCTATATTCCTTTCACCTTCCCCTGGGTTATTTTGAAGCAAATCCAAGGTGTCATATTATTCCATTTATACATATTTGAGGGTGTACTTCAAAAGATAAGGATTCTTTTTTTAAGCATACCCACAATAGCATTTCATACCTAAAAATTAACAGTAATTATTTAATGTTAAATATCTAGTCATTGTCCAATTTTTCTGATTCTCTCCCCTTTTAACATTTATTATTATTTTTTAATCCTCACCCAAGTATATATCTTTTGATTTTAGAGAGAGGAAGGAGAAGGAGAGGGAGAGAGAAACATCGATTGATGGGTTGCCTCTTGTACATGCCCCTATTGGGACTGAACCCACAACCTAAGTATGTGCCCTGACCAGGAATCCAACCCGTGACCTTTTGGTGCATGGGATGGCACTCCAACTGGCCAGGACTCTCCCCTTTTTTAAAAAAAAAATTATTTGGATCAAGATTCAAATAAAGTTCATCCCTTTCACTGTTTGGTATATCTCAAGTCCCTAACATAAAGATTTCCTTTTGCTCTTTATTCTTAGAATGTCTTTATCAAAGATACTTTTTTTGCCCTAGAGAATAAAATTTCTATTAGATTATAAACCCCCCAAATTTTTTTTTTTTACAATTATTCTTTTAGTTTTGTTGTTTAATGTGACAGTCTGCCACATTGTAGATGTAGGATACTTGAAAATTATATGTTTAAATCACATTACTGTGTCTTATTAATTTGAACATTGTCAGATGCTCTTTCTTCGGTCAGGAAGAGTTACTCTTTCTGCATCTGAGAAGGGATGTTCTGATTAAATTATTGTACATAAATAACCACATAACAGTTCTGTTTGGAAATAATAATAGCCTTTTACCAAATGGCTATTATGCGCCTTACATAATGTGACCATTGGATTGGCTTTTACACCTCTGCAGTGTGGGCATGGCCGTCCCCCCATAGGTAGGGGAATGAGATTCAGCAAGGGGGGGGCACCTGCCTGAGGACATTCCTGCCTTCACAGTATGCTTCCTCCAGCTAAGAAATTGGGAAAATTTAATGGGCAGAAAAAATCATGAATTCTGTGTATGATGTATGGCTTAACAGTTGGAGCTCCTTATCCATCTTTTTCTTGATACAGCCTTAGCCTCATCATCATCGTAGGTCAGAAATAGGAAAGTACAGGCATGTGGCTGCCAAGGCCCTTAATGGCCCACCTCCAAAAGGGAGGGCACGGGGTGGTAGGAGAGGGCCCCCTTCCTGAGGTGCAGGGCAGAAAGACACACTGTTACTAGCTTTGGTGGCATTAGCGGAGAAAGCAGGGTAAGAAGCAAGGCATTGTCACTTGTGTTATGTTTCCTTGTCATTGTGCTCCATTTTCATTAAGTGATGGGAGAATTTGACTTTCCCTGCAGCATATTGATAAAGTGTTCAAACATAAGGAACTGCAGCAACAGCTTGTGGATGCCAAGCTTCAGCAAACGACACAGCTGATAAAGGATGCTGATGAAAAACATCAGAGAGAGAGAGAGTTTGTAAGTTCTATTTCTCACAAAAGAAATTATTGCCTAATTGTAACCAAAGCCATTTAAAATATGTAAACTTATTCTACATATATTGTAGCACCTGGGTCATGCTAATTGTTTTTTTTGCTCTAGATTGAGAAGGGCATGTGTGTGTTAGAAAGCAGTTGGCTTTTTATTTCTGTTTTTTTGTATAGAAGATTTACTAGAGAGATTAGACCACATTACTGGAAAGACCTGCACTTGTTTGATTTCCTGTGCTTAGAATATTTATTTCACTTTTAAGTAATGGTCACCAAGTTCAAGAATGATACCAGTGTTTAGTACATTTGGCAATTCAGTTTAATATCAAGCTTACCAAACACGGGTCTTATATAATACTGTTATATTTTGTTTTCAATAAAGTACCTTAAAACTAGGGAAACTATTTGTTTACTTACTTGCCTAATTTTCTGATAAAATTTTTAACAAAATTCTCTATGCCCTAATCACTCAGCATTGTTCTGAGAGTGTATGCTCAGATTATATTGCCTGTCAATAATTGTGAATACAATGGAATCTCATTGGGTGGGTATGTATATTTAACACGTGGAAAATCAACTATATGTGCTTAACTAAACAATAAAGTAAAAATGATAAATGGTTATGATATGAAGACTGTTCATCCAGCTCTCCCTCAAATAGCCTAGGCCCCGAGGTGGGCGTGATATGAAGACTCGTTCCTGAGTGGCCCTCATGATGTGAACATGTCCTGTTGAGTGTGCGTGTAGGGTTAAGAGAGACACACTGTTCACACAGCGTGGGTCTGCCATGTGAATTGACAGTGCTATCCCATGTGTCATTTCCAGAGTTGGAGTGTAAGTTTCATGTACGTACACACACACATCACATGTATATGCTTTGTAGTTTATTTAAGGACTTTCGAGGCTTATTTGGACTATATGTGACATTTTACTTCAGGGACTGAATTTCACAGATGCCTACTATGCAACTTCACTATATAATTTTCTTGAAGCCCAAGTACATAAATTAAAGCTCCCATTTCCCTCTCCCCCACTTTTTAAGAAGTGGCCAGAAACCAGGCCTCTGATTTCATTGATTTGCTCCATACCCTTTCACCCTGCCTCTCATCTTGCCTCTGTGGAGTAGGGGCTTTCTAAAGCACCCAGATAATGTCAAGATTCCTAGCCATGTTTTTTGCTAATACTAGACTTCTAATTATTTTCACCTAAAACACAACAATTTAGCCCTGAGTTTTATAAACCTATTATTAGGCCTTCACGATACTTCTTCTAAGCTGTAACATTATTCCTACATTCCTAAGTGTTAACAAGTGGAATGGATCAAAGATATAGGTAACTGGCACTTGATGTAACAATATTTCATCTATATAGAGTTGGGGTTCTTGGTAAACTAATGAGTAGAAGGATTCGGCCTAACTGTTGTGTCATTTGACATTGTAGTCATATTTGTAATTACGATTAGTATTTTGCCAGAATGTTTCTGTTTTCTAGTTGTTAAAAGAAGCAACAGAATCGAGGCACAAATACGAACAAATGAGACAGCAAGAAGTACAACTAAAACAGCAGGTAACTTGACAGCAGGGTATAGTAGAATTTATAAGAAAAATCTATGGTTCATTGGATATATGCTTCAATCTCCCAAGATGCTTTTGCTTGTTCACAGCTAGAACTAAGAGTAGATCATGTGTCCCTCTTGGAGTTTTCCTCTTCATTTAGGGTCACCAACTCGTCCCCATTTGCCCAGGACTTTCCTGGCTTTAGCACTCAAAAGCGCTGCTGTATCCCAGGAAACACTTAGGTCTCAGGCAGACTGGGACGATTGGTCACACCATCTGCAGCAGCCCCTTTTCAATATCCCAGGTATTTCCTCCCTTTCTCAGCCTGTTCCCATGTGTGTCAGCTAATTTCCTACTAAAGAAAAACTGATAAATCTTCAGATTTTAGTTCTTTTGTATTAAGCAGAGCCACATGAAATTGCTGAAACTTGACTTCTTTGACCTACAAAATGGCAATCTCATACAGTTTAACCTAAAATCTTTGAAAGTTTGTGCTCTGAGAACATAACTTATTTTTAAAACTTCCTGTTGGGACCATACAGCTCCACTTCCAGGTAGAGCTGTAGGGGTTGTGTTTTTAATGGGAGCCCTCCCTACTTTTTTTTTTTTTTTTTTTTTATGGAACAGTATTGTTGACTGTAGTCACGATGGTGTACATTAGATTCCTGGAACTTACTCATCTTATAACAAAGTTTATACCCTTTGACAACACCTCCCTGTTTTCCTCACCCCTCATCTCTGGCAACTGACATTTTACTCTATTTCTACGAGTTTGACTTTTTAGATTGCACATATATATAAGTGAGATCATACAGTATTTGTCTTGTTCTGTCTGACTTTTATCACTTAGCATATGCCCTAAAGGTCCATTCATGTTGTCACAAATGGCAAGATTTCCTTCTTTTCTTATGGCTGAATAATATTCCATTGTGTATATACACTACATTTTCCTTATTCATTCATCTGTCGATGGGCACTTAGATTGTTTCCATATCTTGGCTATCGTGAATAATGCTGCAGTGAACAGGGGAGTGCAGATATCTTCTTGAGATAGCGATTTCATCTCTTTTGGATAAATACCCAGAAGTGGGATTGCTGGGTCATATGGTGGTTGTATTTTTTGAGGAACTTCCGTAGTGTTTTCCTTAGCTAGGCCCTGGCCAGGTGGCTCAGTTGGTTAGTCATCCCAATACGCCAAGGTTTCGGGTTCCATCCCCAGTCAGGGCACATACAAGAAGCAATCAATGAATGTATAAATAAGTGGAACAGCAAATCAATGTTTCTCTCTCTGTCTCTCCTCATTCCCTTCCTCTCTCTCTCTAAAAAGCAATAAAATAAAATTAAAAAAAAATTCAGTTTGCTAGTATTTTGTTGAGAATTTTTGCATCTATGTTCATTAGGGGTGTTGGTCCGTAATTTTCTTTTCTCGTATCCTTTTCTCGTTTCCTTTCTTGTATCTGGCTTTGGTATCAGGGTAATGCAGGCCTTGTAAAATGAGTTTGGGGGTGTCCCCTCCTGTTTAAATTTTTTGGAAGAATTTGAGAAGAATCGGCATTCTCATTTAAATGTTTGGTAGAATTCACCTGTGAATCCATCTGGGCCTGCGCTTTTCTTTGTTTCCTTCCTATTTTTCAATCCAGACCCCTTAGGTTTGTCCTACTGTGGTGTTTCTTTGTGGTTGCCTTGTGTGGAGTACGGGTGCCAGATGCCTCCTCCCTCAAAGAAAAGGCACAGAAAAGACTTCCCATGTGTTTATGAACAAGAGGAATTAGGCATTTGTACCTATAAGGTACCCTTTTTCACTTAACTAGATTACATTTTGTTGAAAAGTATTACTCATTTTAAAAATTTATTATATAATCAGTTTCTTTAAGGACTCAAAATTAGTTCTTAAGTGCACTGATACATTGAGATTGGCCTGGATCTTTATCAGCGCCTTTTTGGAGTGCTATTTATGATACTTAACCACTGAGCCACGCTGGCCAGGCTGGGCACATTTTATAATGTGATACTCATTTCCTATAAAGCTAATGTACTTAGAGTGAAAATCCAAGAAGTTTTTTTGAACTTTCCACCATAAGTTATAGTCATGCTGGAATGCTTATAGGAAATTTGAATCCCTTATTTGCCCTATAAATTTAGTTGTCTATAAAAATGGAGAAGAGAATCGATGTGGAAAAGGTATAAAAAGTTCATACATGGCTTCAGATGGAGTTTAAAGCAGGTGTCACTCCTCACTGTCCAGTGCAAGGCACCGGAGGGTCCATCTACCAGGCTCACAGGCAGCTCTGATTCTGTTGTACTGTTAGTGCAACTTTTCTTGTGCGATCTGTGTGAACCTGCATCGTGTTATCTGATCATTAGTTTCTTTGCTGTTACCTCTTCCTTTCCCGCTCCCTAAATGTGGCTGTCCTTCCCAAGACTTGGTCTCATTCTGGGCTCTTACTATGTCAGTTTCCAGTGCCTGTTCATGATGTCAGCGTCTTGGTGTGTCTTGACCCACTGTTGTGTAATCCAGACACATAAGTGCAGGTGTCATGGTAGTTCCCACTACCCAGAATGAGCCAGCGTTGACCTCTCAGATGGGGCAGTCTTACCTGGATGTGCCATCCTCAGTGAAAATGAGCCATGCCAAAACTGCCGTAACTTCTCAGCTCCCTCAAGTGCCAGAATTCCCTCATTCCCCGGGCACTACCATTGTTCCCACCCCCAGGCCAGCAGCCTCAGAGGCACTGTCATTGTGTGCCCCTTCACAGACTGCTCACAGATCCTCTGCACTCTTCTCCAATGTGCCCTTAAATGTCTTCATCTTTGCCCTAGCCTCACCTTTCTGCAGGCACGCTTTGGCTATCTTAGTTACCTCATCTAGCATGTCGCTGGTAACATTGCTTTCAGTCTGCTTCTCTCTCCCACATACAGCAGAGCTTGCTTCTAGGTGCTCCCCATTTGCCCATCCCACATGGTAACTGGTGGGCTGGTTCTGTCATAGCACATCCTCCCCCCACCCCATCATGTTCACGTGGCTGTTTAATATTCCTCATGCAGCACTGCTGGAAGTGGAAAGGCTTCACTTATGCTATTTCTTGGCCTCTGATTTCTTTATCTGCTTTCCTTGCATGTATTGTGTGATCTTGAGCAAAACACTTGATTCCTCTGGGCCTGTTTCCTCATTCTGAAAATGTAATTACATTAGATGGGTTTTAAAATATTCCCTTTTGGTCTAAAATAATTCAGCCTACCCTTGAGGCCTCAGTCAGGCCTCACCCACCTGAAACTTTCCTAACTATTCTGTTCTGACCCTACTGTGTGCCCCTTTCTCTGAATTCCTGTTCCTACGGGGAGAAAAAGGTGACTCCATGTTCTGGATTCTGCTTGGCTTCTTGGTTAGCATTATTTTACCACCTAGTATAAAAATTCCTTGAGGGTAGGAGTTAAAAGAAAAATCAGTATTTCTACCTTTTAGCTTTGTTCTCTTAACTGGACTCCCACTGAATTCTTTGTCCCCCTACAAAACCGGTTCTTTGGCTTTTATTTCATTTTCCTGCCTACGTTAAGAAAAAAGATATCTTTGATATTAAGCTAAGAACTGTGCAGGTATTTTTCTAAAAGAATGATCTTTTTCAAGGACAGTTTTTCAAATGTAAGGATGGACAGTGGGTAGTTCATAAAGGATCAGTTGTCTGAAATTTATAGCTATACAACATCCTTCAGTTTTTAATATAATTGGTGGAATGAAGCTAGTAAATGTTTTTACATTTTTAACATTACATCTGAAAAGATGGCTAAATCAACAGATTTCCTAAATTTCGATGCATTTCAGTGGGTTATTAGGACTTCAGCCATCTATGCCCAGGGTCCAAGGATTGGGTGGGTGCACATTTGTTCATTTGTTTGAAATTCTTTATTCACATTTAAGTTTGGCATTTGTTCTTATGTCTGTCATTTATATAACAATTAACATTGGACCATACATAATGTGTTCGTTTTCAAAGTCTTTGGAATTTCAAATTGTTTACCTGGAACTCAGAATATTTCATACTTTTTTCTGTAGCTTTCTCTTTATATGGATAAGTTTGAAGAATTCCAGACTACAATGGCAAAAAGCAATGAACTATTTACAACCTTCCGGCAAGAAATGGAAAAGGTATTTGCATATTTTTGGTAGAATATTATTTAAAAGGGATTTTATGTAAGAAGCTATTTTAAGCATGATCACCGCTTGGATGAGTTTTTGCTGTTATGGTACTGTCTTAAGTTCATCTTTTCTCACCCTCCAGTGGCATCTTATTCGGTCATTTTTCTCTCAGTGTACCCCACAAAGCTGGTGATCTCTATGCTCTTAAATTGTCTTTATTAAAGTGAATTCCTCTATTAAATACAGTTTGTTGTTAGAAATAAAGTGGTTTCTTTTGTGTGTGTGCGTCTTGTTTTATTCATTTCAGGTGATTTCCCCCCCCCACATAGCTGTGTATCCTTGGAGATTAAATTATTTAAAGACATCCAAGCCCCAAACAGTAATTACCTATTTTAGTTGGTTGATATATATATAGGTGTTCCTACCTTTTTAGCTTTTCTTTTTGTGTTAACTATACTCCCAAGTGAATTCTTTTTTCTTCAACCACACCAATTCTTTGGCTTCTGTTTCATTTTCCTATCTACGTTAAGGAAAGAAATTTCCTTGTTATCAACTAAGAACCAAAATACATCCGTATATATCCATCCATCCACCCTTAGTTTACTTGGCAAATTCCCCTTAAAATGGGGGCTTGTTAAAAATGGCGGTGGCTTGGGGAGCAGTGTAGCAGTGCCTTGCACTTCGTAACCATTTGGTAGGTGTTAGTCATGACTATTTCTACATCTTACGCATTGGTTGGGTGTGCGCTCTCTAGGTTAATGTCCCTGTTGCATCATATGTGAGACCATAGACAAGTTATTTAACCTTTTTGTGCCTGTTCTTTCCTCCTTAAAAATACCTTCCCTTCGTAAAATAGAGTATTTTAGACAGTGCTTAGCCATGTTAAGTGCTCAAATTACCACCTTCAGATATTTTTAGACCCAGTAATCTGGAGAATTCAGTGAGCAGCAGATTAGTTCCGCCTGCCAATTCTTTCAGCTGAGGCTCCAGTCGAGGGAGAACTCTTCCCACAGTGAACACTGTAGCTGGGCTCCAGTGCATGGGTGCTGTTGAGGTGGAAGATGGGGGTCCCCCACTTCAGGATCTTCCAGAGAATCCTCTGGACTGGGACACATTCCTCTCTGCTGGTGGCTAGAGATCACTGGGTTAGCACTCAACCCAGATCTTCCACACACTCTTCCCACAGCCTTTGTCCCACTCGGCCTTATGGTAGTTTCATGGGTGCAGCGCTTGCTCTGTCTTATCGATTCCTGTTACCAGCACCTTGCGTGGTGCCCCGCACTGCGAGCAGAGCTGGGGCACAATCAACACTGCATAAGGAAATCTTGAAAACGGGGCTCATTGCTGGACATAGACACATCTCATTCTGAACTCCTAAAAACTGGGGTCTTGTAGCATAGGTTTAAAAACATTTGTTTTTAGACCCATTTTAAAAAAACTGATTTTAGAGGGTGAGGGAGAGGGATAGAGAAACTAGAAACAGCAGTGATTGCTGCCTCCTGCACGCCCCCTACTGGGGATGGAGCTGGTAACCCAGGCATGTGCCCTGACCAGGAATCGAACCTGTGACCTCTTGGTTCATGGGTGGATACTCAACCACTGAGTCACACCAACTGGGCTGTTTCTGGACCCATTCTATCATTAGCAAATCTGAAGTTGTGAGGATGACCAAAGCTAAGGATTAACTACTTTTATCTTTTTCTTGGTTACTAGAGTCATCCCTAAATCATGCTACCTCTAGTTCTGAAACTGATGTAGTCTCAGAGGTTGTGGTAGAGCAATTCTTAAATCTCTTGGGGGCTTTTTCTTCCAAGGATCAGATGAATTACTTTAACTCAGAAAGCTCACAAACATGGCCATATTTTTGTACAATTTGGGGAGGAGGCTCTCATCTTTTGCTACCCCCAGCTGGAATGAAAGATGCACTCCAGCTTAACTGAGTCAGGTGTGGTGTCTGACAGCTTCCTCCATGTGCTGCTGCCCCAGAAATTGATGTTAGATTTTTCTCATAATATGAAACCCCTGCTTTGGTTCCTAGGAGCTTCTGAGATAAGCTCTGCAACCAGCATTCAGCAACAGCTGTCAGCAGGGCCAGGCAGGTGCAGTGATGGGGGTGGGGAGGAATATTTAAACATTTCTGTGGTGGGACTGTGTAGAGATAAGAAATGGATCTTTAAATTTGCAATTGTTGATTCACAGATGACAAAGAAAATTAAAAAACTGGAAAAAGAAACAATAACGTGGCGTACCAAATGGGAAAACAATAACAAAGCACTTCTGCAGATGGCTGAAGAGGTGAGGTGGTTTCCTGTGACTAAGGTGTGCTCTTAGTCATGGGGACTCAAGGCTCAGGTACCCAGCAGGGCAGGGGGCGTGTGTGGTAACAGTAGTGCTATCTGTGGTTGAGGACTCTGGCCAGAGCCAGGGGTGGGGGGTTCTGAGTGGAGCCTGTGCCAGCTTTCCTGGCAGTAAGCTCAGCTGGAAGTGTAGGGGCCACATGAGGCATCGAGTTCCCTAGCCCCGGTGGGTTAGCCCAGGCGTGTTGGCGATGGCTGTAAAGCACCGCGGTTTTGCTTTTGTCTAGAGGAGGGTTTCTCAAACTTGAGCTTGCATCAAACTCCAGCTTGTTTACGACAGACCTGGACGGCTAGGCTCACAGAGTTTGATTCACTCGGTCCAGGTCGGGTCAGATAATTGGCCTTTCTCGAGGGCCCCCACCTTGAGCAGCATTGGACAGCTTTCCCAGTGAGAGCACAGATGAACGACTCAGGCGCCCTTTCTTTCTGTTTTAACTTGGTCTTTTAAAAAAGGCAGTTTTCTAAAGCTGAAATATATTGTGTACAACACTTGATTTCACACCTTCTATCTTCTCACCTGAAAATTGGTAGAAATCTATGCAAAAATGAGTCCCTTTCTATTTTTAATCAGCCCCTTAATTTTCATCTACTAGTCTCTGTGATGAGTATCTTGAATTTCCTTAATATTTCATCAATACAATAAAAGTAGATTTGGTTGTTTTTAAGAAACATGACAAAGGGAATTTAGTTTTGTCACCCTAGAACAATACTGTTACAAATATCGTGGTATTTGTAGATATCTACAGTGAAGCTAGCTAGAATGTTAGATGTTTTGAACATATTCACAAGGTGATTAAACTAGTTTCCAATGTGACTGCCGACCTAATTCTTTGGTATCCAGTAACCCAGTTCATCTTCAGTGAGGTTTTGTACATCTTTTTTTCCCTACAGAAAACCGTCCGTGATAAAGAGTACAAGGCCTTTCAAGTGAAACTGGACCGGCTAGAGAAGCTGTGCAGGGCTCTTCAGACGGAGCGGAACGAGCTTAACCAGAAGGTGGAAGTCCTGAAGGAGCAGGTCTCGGGGAAGGCGGCAGGGGCAACTCTAGCACCGCGCGTGACCCAGTCCTGCGCAGCCCTGGCTTCTCCTAAGGAGCTGAACACTGCCTGGAACAGCGGCACTGGAGTCCCCACAGTGGCGGTTCCCAAGGCAGCCAAGGAGAAGCCGGCTGCACACAAGGCTGTGTCCCTAGGCACCGGGCCAACCATCGAGTCAGTGGACTGAGATGAAGTATGATCACTGTATTGAGAGCTCTATTTTGTGTATAACTTTCTCTGTTAGTAGTAACTATTGGTTTTGTGGTGAAATTTTTCTTACTTTTTCTACCATATCTGTATTTTCTTAGAACTACTGGACTTAGGTGGTACAGGAGGCTGCTTAGCAGTTTTGAATAGTTTTCCTCAGCTGTGTGGCACATCTGCCTCGTTTCCCTTAATTGGCATGCATGTGGTCATTGCCTTGTCCCTTCTTCCCTGCTCCTTGCACAGAATCATCCTAATTAAAATTTCACCCAAGACAGGGCCGACCATTCATGACAAGGGAACTTTGTTCTGATAATGGTTCCTTGATGTGAAAACAATATTCATTTAAACGTCCTGGTCTCCCATCAATATTAATAAAAAAAACACACACATCAAGATGATTAGTTTTGTCTAATAACCCATTTAAATGCCAAGTGAAAAAACCCTCTAGGGTTGGGACAGAAACAAGCTTACCATATTTAATTCAAAATAGTGTTTTGATAATATATCACTTGACAAATTGAGATGGTTGTAAGGCTTCAAATTCCTTAAAGTTTTGGCAGAATATGTACATAAAGGTATCATGTAAACAAACTAGTATATACAGGCAAATAATTGGACAAACAGGCTTAATGTTTATGTAACTAACAACCGTCATACTGCTTTGGTTTCAGGTTAGTTAGAACCAGTGGTGAATTTGGACCACCCAGATGCTTATTATGGGGTAGGTGGTTTGTTTTCCTTTTGGGATTTGGGTACACATCCTCTACTTCGCACAGAAAGCAGTCACTGGTAGCCCTTTACAACAGTGAGGGTAAATTAATGTGTAGCTCTCACCAGGCAGAAGTCCCTCCACTACCTTCTGGCTACTTGAAATTGACGTTCAACTTTTACAACAGTCCTATCGCAAAGTTCTCCATTCCAACCGAAACGGATTCTATTTCCAAAACAGACTGAAATCAACATTTTTAACTTTGGGAAAACTTAGCATAGTTTAGTAGTCAGGATGTACTACACCTTTCTCACCCTTATGTTGTTGTTGTTTTTCTTTTTAAGGAAAAAAAAAATCAGTATTATCAATGTCTCTACACTTGGAATGGGGTACTTTTGAAATTAAGCACATCACCTTTCGATTAATTTTCCTTTGTTCTTTACAGCTAAGTTATGCAAATGATTACTCAGGCTGCAGTGATGGAAATTTTGATTTTTATCCCTAGTATAATTTGCATTGAAATACTTTATGAGATAAAAAGGCTCCATTAGAACTGATGTTAAAGCACATTCCACTGAGCAAAACTATCAAACTGACACTTGTTAAAAATTGCTTACTGGACTGAATAAAGTGTTGTCCAGTTAAGAGTTTTCTCTTTGTTAACATTTATAAAATCCTGCCACATTGATGGTCTAAAATGGGTTGAAAGAATTGAAAATTGTCCAGTAGATACGATAGGAAACAGCACCTGGAGTGGAGGATTATATCTAAGCTTCCACCATCGGTCATATTAATCAAGGGGCCAGATGGTGGAGGAAAAGAAATCCACAAAGTAGGTTATCTAATCACTCTGTCAGAATGAGCTGGAAGCAGAAACAAACATACCCTCCTCCCTCCAACAGCCTCTTATAAATACCCCCCACCCCTCGCTTCTAAATGAAATATTGGACTCATTTCCCAGAGAGGAAATGAATGTATATCAGAAATATCTACTTTAAAATTAGTACTAATGATCACATTTCACCAAGAATTCTGCTGGATGTACAGCTCTTAACATTTTAAGCCATTTATGTAGCCCACCACGTCTTATTGTGGTGCTTGTCTGTGTGGAAGATTGTAAATCTTTGGACCTGTTGCCTATTTTCAAGGGCTTTATAAAGCAATGTGATTAACAGTACTTGGCCTGCTGCTTTTGGCTTACTATGTATTTTTAGCTAGATGCTACCATGGTGTTTAAAGGATATGGATTCTGTCTTGGATGCGCTTGGTGTCCTTTCAGAATCTGTCCTCCCATTATCCTGTGAATAAAAACAAATGGGACCCTGAGGAGGACACCCTCCTAAAGCAATCACCTCACCAGCCCAGTGTTGTGGCTTTGTAGCACGCTGTTGTACCTAACATATTCTAGAACACTGTACTGCTACTAGGCTGGCCCAGAAAGGGTTTCAATGTCGACTTCACTTTAATCGCATTTGTTGCACCACCATGGAATCTTGATGTGTATTATTTATAGTGGCAGTAGAGAAAATGGACCATTTCATCCTGACTTGTAGGAGCACATTTCTTGGTCTTGAGACCAGTATTTTTAGTTATGTATGCAACTGCCTTTATTACACCTGGTCATCACAATTCAATTCTCAGGTGTTGCAGAAAAATCTACCTCTTTCAGACTGTAGATGGAAATAACTGTGAAAAAATGATGCAGATATCTTCTAGTTTGTGCTAAACACACTGCTTTATTTTTACAGCCCACATCTTTCATGAGGATACGAATTGTTAAGAGGCAGTCTTGATTTCCTTTTCAAAGACATTTTGTAGAGATTTTTCACTAATGTGAATCTGATTTTATCTACTCGATTCTGTATAGATTAAGTAAATATGTATGATAAATTTAACACCTTCTGTGTATTCTTTTGTTACCCACATGGCCTTAATTATATAACACTGAAGTCCAAAGACAGTTGTAGGTAGTTGGTTTCTTGGACTTTTTTAAAAAGTATTTTAATTACTGTACAATTTAAGCAATAAGGGATGGGGCACTGTTCACCCTCTGGGTGGCAGAAGACTCATTTTATGTAGCCATACCACTTAGTATGTTTTTAGTCTTGGCTACTCTTAGCACATTCCAGGGGGTACCTATTTGAGTAACAGGAAAATAGTTATGTATGCTTTACACATAGAGAAGCATGAGGAGCAAAAAGTAACATACCAGATTTTCTCTAAGTCAGGTGTACAGGCATAGTGGGCCATACAAGGTTTTTGTTACATTTTTTTGTTTCTGTCTAAACATTTACTTTTCTTTCCCCCCCCTCCAATATATCTTTATTGATTTCAGAGAGAGGAAAGAGGGAGGGAGAGAGAGAGAAACATCAATGATGAGAGTCATTGATCAGCTGCCTCCTGCACACCCCCGACCGGGGATGGAGCCCGCAACCCGGGCATGTGCCCTGACTAGGAATCAAATCCTGATCACCTGGATCCTAGGTTGACGCTCAACCGCTGAGCCACGCCCGGCTGGGCTCTGTCTAAACATTTAAAAAAGAAATGTGAAAACCATTCCTAGCTGGCAGGCTTTACAACATAGGTTGAAGGGCCAACTTGCAACCTGGTTTTGCCCCCTCTTTGGGTCCCTATCATGTGAGCAAACAAGCTTTCATTCTCTTGAGGGGAAAATCTAGTGTTTCTTTAAAACTGTCTAAAGGTGTGTTGTTTTTTTTGGCCAGGCAAAACTGTCTGAAGTTAAGGCACAAATAGGATGTGGGTCAAAGGTAGTTCTAGGTTTATAAATCTACCAACCACAAAATTGACACCTAACTTCTCCCACCTTTGGATTTAGGATACTGTCCTGTACCATAGGAAGAAAATCGGTAAAGGTTCAATGTGGGCACCTAACGGCTTCCTCACAAGAAAGGGACGCGCACACACATGCACTTCTTCTCAATAAAGGGACAGACACACATCCCTACCCAGGTTCTAAAAGAATAAAACAAGTTTTATTTTAAAACTTTATTTTCTGCAAAGCAAATCAACAAGTGTTGGGAGGGGAGTGGAAAGTGTAAAAGTTATTCTTGCATATTCAGAACAGCAAGCACTTAGTTTGAGAAAACAAAACTTAAAATATTTGAATCAAAGGCAGTACCCTGCTACTTGTATTTTAAAACTGTCATGTTCTTTCTCAGCAACATTTCTTTCTTCCCTAAAAGCTACGATATGATACAGAACGCAATAGCTCACTTGAAAGTGCTAGAATCAGAAGGTAAAGAATGCCATATGCCATCCCACTTAACATTTCCTACTATACAATGCTTTTTTTGGCGCTTGATAAACCAAGCATTCATGTTAGCATTACATTCAACAGAAACATTTCTCATACTTTGGGTTTAAGATCCTTGCCCCTCCAGTTCCGAGGTTGTGACATCTGACTCTTCATCATTGTAAATATTTTCAGCCTGGAGATAACAACCAAATAAATTCATAGGTATAACTCCCCATGGTTTTTATAAGACTATCTAAAAATAGCATTTAATAATTCCATCCAGATTTTTGGATCCACAGGGCAATGTGTTTCAGTGTTGGAAGTGGACACATTTTTAGAGTACTTCAGTAGTTTTGTTTCCCCCCCAAACACTCTAATCAATGTGATGAGGAAAGGCAGGCCAGTGTAAATTCCACATATATCCCTAGCTGCCTATGCACTATTTATTTCAGTTATTGTTCATAAAGGTGTTTCCCCAAAGCATTTCAAGCATCATTTAGAGGGAGCAATAGCCCTGAGATTTATGAGGGTTGGTTAACACCTCAATGCCTAAGAGATGTCAGTTGTGTACTCAGTGCTAATCTTCAGAGAGCTGAGTATCATGTGGACACTTTCCTCCTGTATCCTCCATGTCTATGACAACAGACACTGGACATAGAGCAGTGACACCAAGAACCCGGTTGAAGAAGAGTAATCATGAAAATCAGAGCACATGCTGTGTCTACATCTATGTTTACACAGATATGTATAGAGATTTCTCCCGACTTGACAGGTACATACTAAACTAAGGATTGTTGTTAAAATGGAAAAATGTTTTTTAAAATTATTCCCTTTCTATAAATATTTTGTACAATACACATCTAGACTTTTGAAATATTTCCATTACATTATATCATTAGTTAACCTCTCCTTTACAAGATAAGTCATTTAAGGAAAAAAAATATTTTAGCTCACCATTTGCCATATCTGCATGATGTTATCCTCAGACACTGAGCAAATGACCCATGGCTCATTGGGGTTCCAGCTAAAGTCTGATATCTTGGCGGTGTGTCCTCCATGAATAAACTGTTAATAGGAACAAAAAAAGCCTTGGTTTCATCTCTTAGGTTGTTAGTTTTTAGAGCAACAGTCTTACAACGGCAGGGCTGGGTGTCGCTGTCCTGCTGTTTGGAGGGAGGGCACTATAGGCTTAATACACCACCACGTAAACCTTAAACTTCAAGGGGTCACCAAGATCCCAAGATGATTCGATTAGGAATGGGAGGGAGACAGGCACTGCTGGCATCAACAAGATTAAGGGAGTTTAGCTTCTGGGCAGGGAACTTAAAAATCTAGTCATTAAAATTTTCCCACAGTTAGAAAGTGTTAAGTGTTGCTAACTAAACACCTGCTCTCTCCAACCCCCAAAAGCCCTCAGAAATACTACAATTGAAATCAGTGAGGAGTTATTATACACTATTTTCCAGAAGCTCAAATTATTTTTAATGAAACACTGGCCAAAACCTACTGGGCTCTGTTTCCTTTTTTAATATAGCTTTATTGATTTCAGAGAGAGGAAAGGAGAGGGATAGAAGTATCAATGATGAGAGTGTCATTGATTGGCTGCCTCCTGCATGCTGACTGGGGATCGAGCCCGCAACCCGGGCACGTGCCCTGACTGGGAATCGAACCCCGATCGCCTGGATCCTAGGTTGACGCTCAACCGCTGAGCCATGCCTGGCCGGGCTGTTTCCTATTTTCAATAAATGCCAAACCCCAACCACAACCACCTCCAAGACCTCCAACTGGACATCATCAAGAGCTAGAATTTGAAGTTTTGACTCATTTTCCATATACACAGGATCAATGACAGAATCCAATCTGTATGTGACATTTCATCTTGCATAAGAAAGCCAACATATACCAGGAGTTCAGGAGGCCCATCTTCGGCATCTTCTGCTGATTGTTCTTCTCCAATTTTGCTATTAAGAAAGAGCATAATGCTTTTGTTATTGAAATTCTTGAAGTGTGAATGTTGCAAAACCAATGGCAGCCCAGAAAGCGCATCTTAAAACACACACTTAGTGGAAAAACATCTCTAAGCTGCTATGAATTAGAGTTTTAATATTATTTGATGGAAAGGTGGGGGGGGGTTACTTTCTGGAAATGGGTAAGAGCTATTCATAATTGAAACTGCAGAATAGAAACTGTTAATATTAAAATTCATTTAATATTTTCATTGTGATGTTTACTGCATTGGAATTAAAAGGTGAAAAGTGTGTAAGTACTGAAGCCAGGCCCCCATACTTCTCTCTCAAAGCCTTTTTCATTCCAGGAGTGAGAAATAGTAACACATCTGAACCACAGACCTGAAGATATGACTACAAAGCAACTTTATGGATCGTATAGGCCAAGGAAATGTTAAAATTTTTTTTCTTAAAAACTTCACTTTGTAGAATCTACCACCAGTATTGGTGAACTCATTCTTAAGTGACATAACACTTATCAGCCTATCTGATATCTAGCCCAAAGGTGGACTTTGCTAGTAATAAATGCTGGAAAAAAACAGCCAAAACATACAACCTTCTAAGTGATATTTTTTCCTTCCCATAAAACCAATCAATCAAATAAACCAAAAATGGGAGACTGCTAGACAATTATGTTTCTACTCCCTGTCAGAAATATAATTGCTAACACTGACCATTTTAATTTGTAATTTTACCTAATATAATTTTAATAGTAAGCAAGTCATAAATGAATTTTAAGAAGAAATTATACAATGTGTGCAAATTTATTCTTGGCACCTTTAGGGATAATCCAGTTGCCAGGGCATCAGACTTCCAAACCTTGCTGTACCACCTCATACAACCACTATATATTTTTGTTTTAGGTTTCTAATTTTACTACTAAAATTGTTTTCAAACATACTCAACTGCTTTAAAGGTCCTCTACATTTTAAAGCATCTATCATGTCCAGAGTTTGTTCCATAAGAACACGGAACATTAGATGTTTAAAAGTTTTACCAGCATTTTATTCTGCACTGTTTGTTCCATATGCTGAATGATGGGTCTACTGTCTGTAATTAAGGCAGTGTTGGTTTTAATACTAAAAACTCAGTCCACTTCAATACAACACATTTACTACAGGCAGGAATAAAGTTATTCTTTGGTAATTGAATGGCCACTCTGAAGTCAAGAACTTTAAGAACTGGAAGAAACTATACAATGAGCCCTCAGAAGAACACAAACTCTCCAAAAGCATGGGTTGTGCTTATCCCATTCCCAAGTATATCCCCAGCAGTTAACCTACTGCAGGAACTTATCTGCCTACTGAATTGATGAAAGCACGGAAGAGCAAATGGTAGAAAATCTGAGAAAGACTAGTCCCGCAGGTATATGTGAGATTCCATGAGACATGAACAGCTAACATCTTTACCGCTTTCTACAGCAATAGTATTTTCAATACAATCATTTGGATGTTAAAACACAAAGGCACCCCTCCCCCAACTTCAATTTTGAATATCAACAGAAAAATAAGACATGGCATAAACTTGTTTTACAGCTCATTTGCTGATTTACTTCAGTTTTATGGAACAAAGATTCTTCAGGAAGGCACTTAAAAAGTCGCTTTAACATTAGACTTATTAAACGGGGGTTAGAAAATTGCTCTTCTAAATTTATGAATTACATAATCTCCCAGATTAGCATATTTATGCCGTTTCTGATCATTAGATTTGGAGTTACCTTAAATCCCACACATTCAGGCGGCGATCAGTACCACTTGAAGCCAGAATAGTTTCGTTATGTGGAGACCAGTGGACCTAGCAATACATATTTGAAAACGTAAAACAATCACCCTTCCTAAGGTTTGTGGATATTGTCCTAATCCTCACTATTTTCCCATGGTGTGTCTGTACCCTCTCCTTGGCCTACAGCCCTCACCCTTCTTGTCCGATCCTTTCAAGTGCTCTTAAATTGACCATCTCCCTGGCCTGACCCCAGGAAGGATGCACTCCCCAACATAGAATTCAGCTAGGGCGTCCAATAAACTTATTCAGCCCCATAACCATCCCAGAAGCATTTAAAACTTTCAACGAAGTATATTTTTTATTGGAGGGGGCAGGGAGGGAGAGGGAGAGAGACAGAGACATCAATGATGAGAGTCACTGATCAGCTGCCCCCCACTGGGGATCGAGCCCGCAACCTGGGCTTGTGCCCTGACCGGGAATCGAAACAAGATCTCCTGGATCATAGGTGTATGCTCAACAGCTTAGCCATGCATGCCAGCCAGGGTAATGAAGGGTATCTTAACCTATGCAAATCTCTCTTTTAAACCACATACAAGATATTTTTTTACTAGAGGAGCCGCCACACTGGCATACCTTAACTGAAAATGCTTGGATTCCACTTTTTATACTAATCGTATTTTGCAAGGCTTTTTCTTCTACTTCTGAACTAATAGTCTCTCAAAAAGCTCCAATTTATTTCCTGCTAGTTAACTTATACATAAGAGGAGCTTTTAAAAAAACAATGTTTCATGCCCACTATATAAACAAAGAAAAAATTTTAATTCCCCCCTACCAAAAAGTTACTAAAACCTGATAGAAAGACACCAGAAAACTGTCACATACCTGGAAAATTTCATCTTTATGAGATTCAAAGGTATGGAGCTTTAGTTTCAAATTACGCAGATCCCATAAAGCTACAGTCTGAAGAAAAATAAATGAAAAATTCATTCTTGCACTTTCCATAGTTTTAAAGTACCTGATTACCATACAAGACAACTGGGTTTGTAAACACCAAATATGCAAAAATGTAAAAACCTTATCCGCAGAACCAGTTGCGAGAATGAATTCGCTGTAGGGATTGAATGACAGGCAATTGACTTCAGCGGTGTGCGCATCCACCAGGTGGCTCGGCTTGGAGGTGGTATTGGACCTGGTGTCCCATCTAAAACACAAAGGTACAAGGCACACGAGGCCACTTGACCCTCCCCAACTTCTCAGATCTCATGCTCATTTCCTTGTGAGCACCAGTCTACACCACCTCTAAGCTTGCCCCTTTAAACACCAACCATGCCTAGGGTTGGCAATTCATAGTTCCAACCACTAAGTGATATCTTCTAAACCTATGGAGAATGAACTAGGGCTGCTATTTCTGGTTTCTCATTTATTAGATTCCTGTCTTAATTTACCAACTATTTCAAGCATACACAAAATACTGACAATAACATAATTTGAAATCTACAACCCAGACTCATCTAATTTCAGTATTTTGCCTTATTTGCCCCCAGTATTAGTTCGAGATAAAAAAGCATTCTAGGTTGTTGACTGCAGCCCTGTGGCCATGCCAATATAATCATTCTCCTCCCTAATTTTCAAAAAAGTCACCCTGATCCCAATTTTGATATTTACCTCCACACCAAGCATGCTTCTTCACGTTTACATCCGTTTTCTTTTTTAAATAAAAAATTTTGTACATACAGCACAGTAACTTTTATGTGAAAAGGCCATTATATACATGCAGTTTATTATATGCCAATTATAAAAACCAGGACATAACTTAAAAAAAAATTAAATCACAGGCTACCACAATCACTGACAGTCATTCAGGACAACCTATAACACCCCACTGAATTTTCAACCTTACATCATAAGTTTCTGATCATCAGCGACAGATCCAAACAGTGACTCGTGCAGCAGGTGCCAGGCCACATCCTCGACAACAGCCGAGTGGCCAGTAAAGATCGCTTTAGCATCCACAATTTTGCCTTCCTTTGGTCCTGCATTTATATCCCACAGACAGACAGTCTAAAGGAGGAAAAACCACAAAAGCCATAAGATTGAATTAAATGCTAACCACTTACTTAAAACACCTTCATTAAAAACAAAACTATTTAACTATATAATGTTAGAAATAAACATAAGAGTAATACAAACCAAAGTGAAGCTTCACAAACAATAGAGTGTATGGGTGCAGCTTCCATGATCCAAGATGTGAAGTGCAAAAAAAATACACTGTAATGGGGACGGCAGGGGGAGACTCAGCATGCCGACAGGCAAGGGACACTCAGATTAGAGTTTCTACCTACATACATTCAGCCAAGTATCTAAAACTCATCTAAACTAGATTACACAACACTGAGAGCCCAGCATTTGGCATCCCCTGAACTGATATGCATGCCCTAAAAATTCACGCTGGGTTGGGAAACTGATAATTAAAACTAAAATGTGCCTCTTAAAAGGCAAAAGTCTTTGAACAAAGCCTCTCATAGGAGAAACCACCACAGACATCAGAAGTGTGACAGGTGAATGACCCAGAAAGTCCTACGAGGCTACTATGAGAGGCCAGAGCTTGGGGCCTGCAGACAGATCCCATGGTGTGCTCCTCAAACATCAGCAGGGCAAGCCCAAGCAGAGGCCAGGGCGCCAGCAAGCTCTGGGAGCTCTGTCTTCTCCTGACATCCCAACACACAAAAAAAAGTTAAAAGGAAAGTTTTAAGTTTTTATGGAAAAAAAAAATACCACAAGCTATAGGGCAATGATTCTCATCCAATCGTATAAAAGAGGCAATTCCATCAAGGTATATTCACAATATTTCCACTGACACTGGTAATGGCTTCATCTGTTTTGCCACAGGCCCCCCTCACCTTAGAAGGATGGATCCTGGGAAGATTAGCAAGATGCCTGGCACATGCAGAGCCCGTGGAAAACATCAGCTATTATTTTCAATGCAACTCCCAGCCTGGTGTCTTCAAAAAGTACTAGTAATTAAGTAACCCATTTTCCCTGTTTGGAAGACTACCCCCTGTCCACTGTGAGGAAAGCAGGAATGTGATACAGGCTCCATGAGTCCAACCAGGACTTTGAATTGTGAACTGAAACTGGGGAGAATCTGTACTGATGGGTGGGGGAACATAACATCCACTTTCCAGGGTGTTTTCACTGGCCTGATTTGCTGGCCTCCCCTCTTTTTTCCAGGCCATTTTCTAACCATCACAGCAATTCTGTGTACCTTACCCAATGCCCTTCTGATAAATTCCTTTTCTGTTTAAATCAGCCAAAGTCAGTTTTGGTTGCATTAACTAAAGAATCTTGACTGGGCCAATTAACTACTTTCAGTATTTCAAAAAGCTAACAGAAACTGCAATCAGCAGAAATATAAAGGTCCGTGATGTGACAGATCCTGTTCAAGGCATAGAGATATAACTAAGGAAGGCAAAAAACCCGCTTTCAAAAAGCTGGTATAAAATGCTAACTGTGGCCAACTTACATGAGCTCCAGAAGTCTACTCTTGGCTTCTGGTTGGAGTCATACCAAACACTTTCTGCTTACAGTATGGGATCCCTAAAGATATGGGGCCATTAGTGGCAAGAATGCTACAAACATTGTTCTACAAGAAATTAATGGGATCCCTCTGCATTTGTGTGGTACTTTTAATTGTTAAAATAATTTATATTAAGAATGCTGAGGCAACTCAGCAGGGAAAGATTTGTCTTTTCAACAAATGGTGCAGGGAAACTGGATATCCACATGCAGAAAATGTAGTTGGCCCCCCTACTTCACACTATATATAAAAATTAACTCAAAATGGCTCAAAGACCTAAATATAAGAGCTAAAACTATAAAAGTCTTATAAAACATAGGTGTATATCTTTTTGATGCTGGGTTATGTATAGCTTCTTAGATATGATGCCAAAAGCACAAGTGACAAAATAAAATACTTACACTGGACTCAAAATTAAACACTTTTTTTGTTTCAGAGAACTTCATCAAAAAAGTGAAAAGACAACCCACAGAATGGGAGAAAAATTTCTGAAATCACATTATCTGGTAACTTCTATCTGTCTAGAACTCTTACAACTCAGCAATCAAAACAACAACAAAATTTATCAATGGACAAAGGATTTGAATACACACTTTTCCAAAGAAAATATACAAATGGCCAATAAGCACATGAAAAGATGTTCAACATCATTAGTCATTAGGGAAATGTAAATCAAAACCACAATGAGACACCACTTTACACTCACTAGGATGGCTATAATAAAAAAGACAGACAATAACAAGTGTTGGTGAGGGCATGGGGAAACTAGAACCCTGGTACATTGCTGGTGGGAATGTGAAGTGGTGCAGCTGCTTTGGAAAACAATTTGGCACTTCATCAATAAGTTAAACATAGAGTTACCATATGACCCAGTAATTCCACTCCTAGGTAATTACCCAAGAGAAATGAAAACATGTCCACACAAAACTTGTACAAAAATGTTCACAGCAACATCATTCAAAATAGCTCCAAAGTGGAAGCAAACCAAATGTCCATCAACTGATAAATGAATAAACTACAGAATATCAATATGATGAAATATAACTCAGCTATAAAATGAAATGAAGTACTGACATATACTTCAACACAGATGAACCTTGAAAACATTATGCAAAGTGAAGGAAGCAAGACACAAATGGCCACATACTATATGATTGCATTTATATGAAATATTAAAGAGAAACAAATCTTTAGAGATAGAAAATAAATTAGTGGTTGCCAGGAGCTGTGGGAAGAAGGGATTGGGGAATGGCTGTTTAATGTGTATGGAGTTTCTTTTTGTGACATTTGATGAAAATGTTTTAGAATTATATAGTGGTGATGGTTTCACAGCTTTGTGAATACACTAAATCCCACAGAACTGTACACTTAAAACAACAAAAACATAAAACTTAATTTCTATTAATCATGCCTCACAAACACTTCATAGTTTCCATTATAGAGGTCTAGTTTTACATAAGAGGATACCCTTTGAGCACCTTCCCTTCATTCTAAGGCTACTCCGAAAAAGCTTTGTGAAATCCTAAGGCTCCAAAAGGAAAGTTTGGTAACCACTGATCTAAATCCTGTGTAAACGTTATCACAATAATCAGCAATATTATCTTAGAAAACCTTTCATCTATATAGTGCTCCAGCAATGCAGAGCTGTGACACTGTCTTTAACTCTACATGAGTAGATTAGGAAGAATAAATTTCTTACATGGTCGTCAGATGCACTTAGCAGATGCCCACTCAAATTAGAATTCCAGGAAAGGCCATAGCCTTCCTTCTGGTGGCCTCTTAACCGAAGATCAGGATTACATTCTCCACTTGGGTCTAAAGAAAGAAAGAAATGCATTAACTACTGATTATCTGTTTATTGGAATTGTAAGAGCAAAGCCTCACCTGAGTGAGCCATAACATTTATTATGTTTGGAAAAGCATTGCATACCCACATGGACTTGGTCTGACACAAAGCCACCTTGAAAAGCTGTTCTCTGTGCGTTTCAAATATTCAATGCAAACCAGGTCGCATGACCATAAAACCACCAGTTCCTTTGTAAAACTTAGTATTAGCTCTAACACAAAATACTGAAAACTACAGCTGTTCTACAAATTTGCACAATGACAACTTGCCTCACCCCTGGGTCACTTAAAAATATTTTTGTGAGGAAAGAGGTAACACAGCAGGCCTGGTTGCTCAGCCCTAGTATTTATCCGGGGTAGCCTGTAACCATGACTGACCCTTAGCCAGTTTCTGGGAATGTGACCCTCACAAAATTCTTCAAGTCACTAACGACGAAGTTTTGTACACTGAGAGCAGTAGGGCATGCTGTGGCAGCTTGTCAAGACTTGTAGGATTGTTTAGCAGATTTACGATGTTATCTGGCTTCGCTGCTGGGGTCCTGACTTTCCCGTACCTTGACTGGTCGTAGAATGAGATGTGCCTATGTAACCAGATCTCCATAAAAAACTCCAGACCCCCGAGACTCAAATGGGTTTCCCTGGGCAGACATTAGCACATGCCCCCATGGTTTGCTGCTAGAGAGAACGCATGTTCTGTGTAGCTCAGCAGGGAAGGACTCAGAAGCCTACGACTGACCTCTTTGGACTATGTCTGATCTGTATCTTTTTCCTCCTGCTTTTCCTCTATACTGTTTGCTGCCAGGAATATAATCTGCTGTGAGGTCCTTCTGTTAAATCACTGAAATCGAGGGTGGTTATTGGACCCACAAAACCAATTTTTAAACCTTGAAAAATTATAGCATATACTAGTTTGAATGACTTTAAAGCAATGATTTTGAATCAAGAAAAATGGTCAAGCAATGCCCCCCCCCTTTTTTTTACCTGGTTTAGCAGGGTGCTTTGTATAGTCAAAAACCAGCACGTCAGAAGATGGTGTTTTTGTAGCAATGATGTGAGGATTCTGTGGCATGTAACGAGCACGGTTTACTTCTCCTTCGTGGTTAATTTTAATTTCACATTCAATTTTTCCTGTTACAGAACCAAAGCCACCAAATTCTAATGTGAGAAGAAAGAAATAAACACATACACTTACAATTAAAATCCAAAATTCAATTTAATCAACCCAGTAGATTTTAACATGATAGGATACAACACAAATTGAGAGAGAACACAAAAATATTGGTTCATTTGCCACTTGGAATTAATTTAGTCTCAAAACCCATTTGTACTGAAAAATATTGAGAGCTATTTTATGCCAGTTAATTCAGCTCCACCTTGGATTTAAAACAATTAAAAATCAGCGTCTTGCCTGGCCAGTGTGGCTCAGCAGTTGAGCATTGAGCTATGGTCCAAGAGGATCATGGTTCGATTCCTGGTCAGGGCACATGCTTGGGTTTCGGGCTCAATCCCCAGTAGGGGGTGTGCAAGAGGCAGCTGATCAATGACTCTGTCATTATTGATGTTTCTATTGCTCTCTCTTTCCCTTCCTCTCTCTGAAATCAATAAACATATATTTTTTTAAAAATCAGCCTCTTTCAGTTTTGAAGATGATGTAGTTATCCACTAAAATTCAAATAACCACATAATAAACACACTTCAGCCTTTCAGTGCAAATACAACTCATTTGGAAGTGCTGCAGTGAATTAGCATCTTATTTTAGGTTTCATCAAGACAGGAAAGGTTTCACCCTCAAGAGTATAAACACTCCTGTGTCTAAAGTCAGAAACATCCTCAAATAGGATGTCCATGCCAACTAACCACCACCCAAACCCAAGGAACACATACATGCTAGTTTCACCAGCATACTTGGTTCTACTGCTAGTGGAGTGCCAACGCTAAAACGAGGGGGCTGAACCTCTCTATCTGGTGTGGGAATAAAACTATAATGTTAAAATAATTAAAAAGGCCCTGGAAAAGTAAAAAAGCCACATAAAAAGTAACATAACGTCTGGGAAGCAGCAAGATGGTAGCAGAAATACAAGCAGAGAACATCTACGCAGATAATAACAAAGAACATTTTCTTTTTTGTGCTCATAGATAAAAACTTGAATTAGTTGCCGACACAAAAAATTCGGAGGCTTCACATTGTAACTGTTATTTTTCCCTGAACTATCTTGCTGCTTCTTTGCACATTCCTTTTTAGCTCACCCTGTGTCTCTGGTCAGAGAACACTAACTCAAATGCCTAATGGACCCAGGCAGGTAACAAGTCTAAGAGACTAGTTTGGACCTGGAGAAAACATGCTGAAAGCAGTAAACTACTTCACAGTTTCAGCCAGCTCTTTCTGTGTGGGAATGCTTAATGAACATTGGCTCCCATGGCTTCATACCAGAATTTAGCCACTCTTCTCCATGGCAAACGTTAGCTTACTATTTCTGCGTGGCTGAAAACCACACAAAATCATCTGTTTCACTCTCAGCATTTCCTCTGCCCATTGTTTCAATGGAAGAAATGTGTCTCCCGCTTCCTAAGGCCACCCCTCTAGATTATCTCACCTCCTACCTCCTGAGAGCCTGCTTCAAACCGGCCCCCACCCCTGTGGACTCCAAGGGTTCCTTCTAACCCTTTTTCTATCAAGGTATTCAGTTTTCCAACTCCCTTAGTTAAAACAAACTCAACAGCTCTCTCCACTACCACCCCCTTTTAAAAAAAAAATTAAAAAAAATTGAGTTTCTAGGTAAGATTTACTTTGAACGCAGGGCTGTTTTCTCAAACTTTAAAAAGTGTAAAAAACCACTACCTTAATGATAAATAGCATCCATTAAAAATACTGTAAGAGAAAAAAGGTGTTAGCTTTGAATTATTTCAGTCACTTGCTAGACTGTAATACACTAGACAAGTGACTTTAGAGCCATTAAAAACTTTCTGATTACAACATTTACAGAAATAAGGCATAAGGTGGCAGGGGAATGGACTGAATTGTGGGAGTAAACCATTTTGGAAAATAGTTTTATATTATCTTTAATTGACAATGAATATACCATACAACTCAGCAATTCCACCCCACTAGATAAATTCTGCGATGTGTATACAGGAGATATGGCAAGAATGTTCACTAAAGCATTGTTTGTAAGAGCAAAAACCCACAAAGATATAATCCAACTACCCCTTGGTAGAAGAATGGATAAACTGATGTTTAATCACAATATAATACTATACAGCAATTAAAAGAATGAGACATCAATATGGGACATCAACACACATAAAAAATAATAGAGTGGCCTGGCTAGGTGGCTCAGTTGGTTGGAGCGTCGTCCCACACACCAAAAAGGTTGTGGGTTTGATCCCCAGTCAGGGCACACACCGGAGGCAACCAATCGATGTTTCTCTCTCACATCGATGTTTCTTTCTCTCTCCCTTCTTTAAAAATCAATAAACATATCCTCAGGTGAGGATTAAAAAAATGTATCTATTCTTAAAAGAATAATATTGAATGAAAAAAGCAAGCGGCAAAAGAACACTGTGTGTATTTACTACTGCATGAGTAATAAAAATACAAACAGTTGAAAATGGCACACTAATTTCAGGACAGTGATTAATTCTGGAGAGGGAGGAATGGGATGGGGTATGGGACTTGAGCTATAATGTACTATTTTCAACAAAACCACTAGAAAATGGTAAGATCTATCCACTAAGTCATTTGAGGATGTGCAGAGAGCACTAACTAACCCAGCAAGTCTGGTTGCTTAGCGTTCGCAGCTGAGAGACACTGGGACCATAACTGACCCTTGATTAAGTCCTGGGAACATGGCTTTCAGAATGTTCTTTATGTTACTGATGGATTGATGATTCTGTGGTGTACACCTGGAGCAATAGACTGTGCTGTACCAGTTTGTCAAGGTTGCTGCGCACGAATATAAACATTGACGAAACGCTCCTGGTTTCATTATTGGGGTCCTGAGTTTCCGTGTCATGGCTGGCTGCCAGGACAGGATGTTCCTATGAAACCAGCCCCCCATGAAAGCCTCTAGACCTTGACACCTGAATGGGTTTCCCTGGGCAGAGATACTCGGCACTTATCCTTGTTATTTGCTGCCAGGGAGAAAGCACATCCTGTGCAGCCCTGAACGAGACTTGTAACAGACCTCCCTGTACTCCCTGATGCATATCTTCTTCCTGCTGCTTGTGTTATGTACTCTTTATTGTAACAAACTTTAGCCATGAGTATAATTTGTTATCAAGTCTTGTGAGTCCACCTAGCAAAATTACCACAACTTGGTTGGAACTTGGGTGGTCATGGGAATAACAAAGCAGGGGGAATGAATGTTTGACTAGAGGGGAAAAAACACACCCAAGGAAGTCAAGAGCTTCCATAAAACCCCCCACTATTAACTGACTAAAACTGTTTGGTATATATGCCTCCTGACTTTTTCTTATGCACGTACCAGTTACCCAATTTATCTAGGGCACGTTTCCATACCAGTACATACAGATTTATCTCATTCTTTGTAACTGCAGCACAATATTTCAAACATACCATAATGTGTTTAACTAATTTCCTATGAACTACTATCTGGGTTGCTTTGCTAGGTTGATCCTAACATTTCTTTCAATCCTGCAAAATAATGCTACTGTGAAATCTTTGTGCACCTGTAGTGAGTAGTTCTGTACGGTAGAGTCCTAGTAATTAAACTGCTGGGCCAAAAGAGAAATTAGTATAAAGTTTTAGTAACATGTAATTAGAAAGAGGCTTACTCCCTTAAGACACCAATACTAGAATATATGGTATACCTACCACCTTTTTCACTGTCACAGTGGGAAGCATCAAACTGTGCATCATCATTCGGAATATGGACTCGAGCAACCACGAGATGATTCTGCTCATCAGAAGTGTGAGTCCCCAGCACTAGCCAATGAAGGGCATAATCCTTTCCTTCCGGTCTGTTTGGAAAAGAAAAGAAGTCACACTAATCCTACAAGAAACCAGTTGCCAAGAAATTCAGTTCATCGCTGATCCCTGTACTCATAAATCATGACTTCTCATATAAAAAATATCTTCCATTTTAATACACTACATGTTTCTGATTTCCCTGTAAGAGGCAACAAAGTAGAATGAAAAGAATAAGGTGTTATGGCAGAAAAACTGGTTACATCCTGGCTCAAACTAAAATTAGCTATATGCAATTTCTTAAATCACGACTTCCCTGTGGGCTTCAGTTTCTTCACTTAAAAAACAGGTTATAAGTGTAAATGGCAAGATGTGACCCCCCCCCCTCCATTTATGGTTATGGTGTATGAAATGGGTGTTCTCAATTTTACCGGGTGTTTGTGTGTGTCTTTGTTACCTAGTTCTATGGAAATCAATTTGAGGTTAAAGAACGTGCTGACGCCCCTTGGTACTCTGGTCCAAGCAGTGATTTTGCATTTGTATCTATTAACAATGCTTTCCCCTTTGTATTTTCTAGAATAGCAATTTTCACCTGTGCCCCAAGGTCCCACCTCAGTGAGGAGGGGAGGGAAGTAGGGCTCTGGACCCCAACACTAGACTAGTTAGGCTATTTATCTGTTTCTCGATTTCAGTTATACAAAGGATTCAGTAGTTTATTAAAAAAAGGTTTGAGGGTTACTTCTAGACATATAATTTAGTAATAACTAAAAAATACAAGATGAAATTTTATCAAGATTTGGCTTAAAGTTAAGAAAGGAACAATAAATACTCATACAACTCCAAGAACAGAGTAAGTCCTCCATGGCGAAGTAACAGCAGCTTGTTGGGGAAAAAAAATGGGTCTTAGTTGATGTCCATTTAGTGGCCAAGGATATGATGTGGTGGTTATCAAGGAGGAAAAATGGGGGGGAGGGGATTTGTAATACTCTCAACAATAAAGGGGGAAAAAAAAGGTAATTCCATCTTAGAGGAACTTATATGGGGAGGGGGAGGCAATGTGCATGAGCACTTGCCCACTTATTTAACTGGAAAACCACATTTAGAAAATTGGGCTCTAGGCAATGTACTTTAGGAGGACCTAGACAAAATGAAACCTTTACAGGGAATAGTGGCTCAACATGAAAGGGGATTTTAACATATCTCATGAGAACCATTTGAAAAGAAATAAGAATGCTTGAGAGAAAGGAGGCACCAAAGAGGGCTGACATAAAAGGAAGTGACTTGTTTTTATAGGGTTAAGCAGAAAAACTAAGACCAACAGGTAAAAGTTACATCACAGGACCTTTCTGAGGAGCACAATTCCAAGATGGATTGGGAGGATCTGGAAAATTTCTTGACTCTAAAATTCAATTATCATTATATTAAGATTTTTCTTTTTACTACAAATCCTTTCCTCTCCCATCATTAAAATACAAGCTTATTTTCCTGAACCAATCATTATTACACTATTTCCCTCTAATACTGGCTACACCTAAGGCTGCAGAAGACTAATGATAAAAAACCTTGTCCATTTTCAGAATGGTCAGAATCCTCTGACCACTTTGACTCCACTACTAAGAAATTTACCCAACAATCACAGATTATCACAAGGTTACTCTTAGCAGCACTGTCTGAAGCAGTGAGACTGAAAACCACCTAAATATCCATTAATATAGGGAACTGGTGACATAATTTATAGTATATCCATAAATGGAATTCTATGGAGCCTTTAAAACAAATGAGTGCATCTAAGCATGCCGCTAAGGAAAAAGCCTCCAATATAAACTCCTAATTAAAAAGTCAAGTGAACAACTTGCTACCAGAAAAAAAGGTGGAAGGAAGATATATGTATGTACTTCATGCTGGCAGGATGCCTAAGAAATTGCAAACAATGACTGACTCTCTGGGTAAGGTAACTAGGAGAATAGGGGATGGAGAAGGAGTTCTTATTTTTCACTCTATACACTGTTGTACTCACTGAATTTGAATGACTACAAAGCTTTTTAGGTAGTCTCATGTTTAAAAATTATTTAATAAGAGATATAAAATAATGACCTACCAGTTTTGAAAAATAATTAAGAAATACCTAAATAAAAACTTTAAAAAGCCAAATCAATTACCTAACTCAGTTTAAAGACAACAGCCGAGAAAGTGCAAATAATCATTCAGAAGCATGTTGTATATGTAGGCAGGTCTTCTTATGAGATTGAATAAGAACTAGTTCCTCAAAGACCCAGGCAATAAGAGCAGCCAACATTTTCAGCTGCTCTGTACAGTGACAAAACACAATCACAATCCCTTCATACCCCAAACAGAACCCTGCAAAGCACACACAGCCATCCTCAACATCCAAGAATGCAGGCTGGCTGGCATTTTCTTGAATTCCCAGAGCCACTACACATCCCACAACCAGATCCTACATCTTTGTATGCAAAGACCACCACGGAATGTACAATTTAAAGTATTTTCTGCTAAATTCTTAAGTGTTCATATAAAAGCAGTATCTGGGCTGAGAACATATAGATCTGTTCTTAAAAAAATCTTTACACAGAACACGTTATAAGTACATTTTACAAAGACTTCAGGTAAGCAGCGTTCATTGAAATTCAAATGGGAGAAACAAGAGTTATTCCATCCTACCTAACAAATTATTTCTGAACAGGAAGGGGTGGGAGATCAGCATCAGTCATCACTTACTGTGTACTTACTCTGCGCCAGCACTTTAACATGCACTCAGCCCCTAATTCCACATCAGTAAAACAAGGATGATAAGAAGTAATCTAAGTACTTGTTTTAAATATTAAACCAAATAATAGGATATAAAACTCTATGTCAGCAATTATTACCGGAGAAATTTTAGAAATAGCTGAAAAGAACACTCTCATGAAGACCAACAGTGACCTCAAAATGTATTCCATACTATAAGCCAATAACAACACCTTTTCTTCAGTGAACTGCTGCTAAATTCTTTTCCCTTTTGCCAATTAAAATATATTCATTTGGGGGGCTGGTTACATGGGTGTGTTACTACGTAAAAATTCATCAAGTCATATCCTTATGATATGTACATTTTTCTGTACATATGCTATTTTTCAATAAAGTTAAAAGAAATCCATTCTTCTTGACTCAAAGAGATGCTGTTGTATATTTAAGTGCAAGAAATGTCAAATATACCTGGTGCTTCCTACAAATATCATTAATCTCACAACAGATTCTCCCATTTTAGTGCCATACTTATACCTCAGAAATCATCCCATAAATCACTTGTTAGTTTTGAAAATAAGTCCTCTGCCCCCTCAACCAAGGGCTAAATTGATTACATGCTTATGTTCTATGTATAACATTCCAAGAGTAGGAAATTCAGGACAATAGTTAAATCTGTGCAAAATAAGTTGCCAGGAACCCTTACTTAGTCACTTCAGGAAGCCACTGAACCGTAAGACTCGGCCACTGAAGAGCATGGGTCATAACCAGATCATACAGAAACGGTGTATTCTTCTTCCAGATTTTATATTCTTCATTGATGACACGCTCCTCCACAGTATCTTCAAACACTGAAATTTGGAGAAATTAAGTGGCTGAGAGGGATAGAAGTCAGAATCTGCACAGATACTGGAGGTCACCTCGAGATGGCCACACCTAATCTACTCTTTCTCTTTACCTCTAATTTGGACACGAACGACTAACCGCTTTCCCAGAGCGTGCAGAGAATATTAACGCCAGGAAGCTGATTTTTTTTGCACTTTGAGATCAATAATACCTCCTGCGTATACAGAATTGGGTAATTAATTACACGAACACCAAAAGTGTTTTGACGGTTACAGCTGTTCGCACCTGTTCTAAGATGACGACCCGTATGCAGAGGGGCTCCACGACCCACCCGGGGAGACGAATCCACGTGTAGCAGAAAGCCATCGACCCGCTTCCCCATCCCCCATCAAGAGAGGCCTCCACTGCCACGAAGCCGGCGTAGGCAGCCATAGGCCGGCGGGTTCCAGAATCCCCCGGACAAGGGCCGCGACCCCGAGGCGGTCGGCGCGCGCGCGTAAAGAGCCGCCGTGCCCGCTTTCCGGCGGCGAAGGCCGCCTCCGCTCGGGGGCCAAGGGCGCCTGAGGGAGCGCCACCGCAGGAGGGGGGACGGGAGGGGGGAAGGGGGTTCAACTCGCGGCCCCGCGCCCGGCTCCGGAAGTGCTCCGAGCCCTCGGCGCCACAGCCGCGTCCCGCGTAGGCCCCTCGAGGCGCGCGCCCAGCCTCGCGCCCGGCCCCGCCCCCTGCCCCGCACGCCAATTCGCGCCTTTCTCCGGCGCGTGCCGCGGCCTCGCGCGCCCGCCGCCCCCCGCGGCCCTGGCGCGCGCCGCCCCGCAGGGCCTCTTACTCTCTTTACTCGCCATCTTGCGTCGGGTCGTTCGCCCCTCGCCGCTGCCTCAGACTCCCCTCGCTAGTCAAGAGCAGCCCAACCGGAGGCGCTCCTGCCTTCCCCAGGCGCGCCACACGCTTCTAGCTTTCGAAGACTGAGCTCCGTCTCAGGGCCTGGGTGCTCCCCAGACGCCGCGTCCTTCTCTCCTGCCTCCTCCCCGCTCGCGGGTACAGAGGACTGAGGCGCTCTTCTCTCTCTCTCCAAACTTGGAACGAGACTTTTCAACCCGCGCCTCACAGCCCGCCCAGGCAGCTGAGCGCAGGCGCATCCGCTCTGGGAAAAGTAAGAGGCGGTGGAGGGGCGGGCCTGGGAGCCGATGGCTTCGTCGTCTCTACCAATGACTTGCGGCACGCAGGCTTCACGCGGCGTTCGGAGGCGGGCTTCTGGGGAGTGGGCGGAGCGTCCCGCGGCAGGAAGTTTCCGAGGCGCAGGCGCGAGAACTCGCCCGACGCTCCCAGGGCTGGGCGCGGGGGCGGATGGGGTGCGCGGGGGTGGGGCGAATGGTGGCGCGGCGTGCAGGCTGCGCGGGGGCTGAGAGCCCAGGAGGCGAGCCCTGGGGCCGCGGGGTGTGGTTGCATGCTGAGGCCCTGGCCGTGGGGGATGAAGAGGGGGGTGGAGTGGGGCAGGGAGACTGTCGCCGCTTAGCCAAGCAAAATCTCAGCGAGAAGAAAATGGTTTCTAGTCTCGAGAGATTGTGTCCTCAAAGTCCACACGATAATCACGGACATGCAATTCCGTGCACCCCGAAAGGTTTCCCTCCAGCCGACTAGCCTTTCCTGGAACCTGGTGGAGCTGAGGTGGGGTTTGTCAGAGGCTAAGGGGGCCTTTTGTAGAGGCCGTGGGCGTTTTCAGACTGCAGAAGACGCCGGGCCTCCCTGTTAGGCTAAACCTGCGGCCTGTGCTAGCTCAGGCCGCCAACTGGCCCGAAGCTGACTTGAATTACATTTCGTTTGTTCACACATTTGAGTCCTTCGATGTTGATTCGCAGCCTCTCACTCGAATTCAGGAGATTTTTTTGGTCCGTGCACTGGCTTTCTTATCTCAGTCCCAGCCGCGGCCCCTGCTGAGTCATTCTTATCACCTGCGGGGGGGCCCAGGGCGAACCCCCCCCAGGCTTTCGAAGCTGGGTAGAGCTGCTCTAAGCTAACCCGGGCTGGCTCGCCTGAGTCCCGCTCTGCCCCGGAACTTGGTAGCCCCTGAAGAGTGCATTGGGGTGAGCAGAAAGCGGGCTGCAAAGCCAAAAGGGCCAGGAGCAGAGGGGATGGGGTCGGGGGGCGTGTTCCAGGGGCCCTCAGTCTACATCCAAACTCTGAGAGGCTCACCCTACAAAAGCACCCCCCCGGAATATTTGCTGCTTTAATATTTTCTAAGTGTCTTCATGCACATGACCGTGGGGATTATCAAACGAAATCGTGCAGTTGCCGCTGTGGTGTCCACTTTTCTAATCGGGAAACAAACCCAGATGTCATCCTAATCGGTGGCAGAACCACTCATATTACTTTATATAGAAATTTACCGTATGGTGTCTCCTGTTCTCTATACCATACAATTCATTTTAATGCTCTCTCTGCCTTCCTGTCGGGCCTAGGATTGTTAGAGACCAAAGCTGAGGAGGGGAGGATCTGGAGAGGAAAGAGAGTTGGAAGGGTGTTTAAACAAGAGAGCCCTCTTGTTCTAGGACAATGGTTAGCAAACGTTTTTCTAAAAGGAGCCAGATCCGAAAGATTTCAGGCTTTGGGGGCAACTACTCAACTCTCACGTTATAGAGAAAGCAGCCCTAGACAATAAGGGTGAGCCTGGCTGTGTTCCAGTAAAACTTTATAGACACTGAAATTTGAACTTCGTACAATTTAACCGTGCCACAAAACATTCTTATGAAAATGGAAAAATTATTCTCGGCTCATGGGTCATACAAAAACAGGTGGAGGGGTGGGTGGGTTTAGCTGGAGGACTGTAGTTTGCCCACCTTGTTATGGAATAATTGTGTTACAGCTCTGCTTCAATGGGAACCTCCTTATGTGCACAGCGAGAGGCTTCCCAGATGATATCCAGTCTCCCTTCAATATATTTCACTTATTTCTGATGGGTGGGCATGATTTCCAAAACCTATTAAATGTTTAAAGGATTGAAAGAAATCTTCCCAGACGATCTCTTTTAAAAAGGTATCCACCTCACTGAGGGTAAGAGCAGAGAGGATGGAGCAGATATTTGGGAGTTTCTGAAAGTATTCAGGCACTATCATATACTGCACCTGAAAGTATCATATACAGCATATTTCATTAGCTTTGGGTTTTGTTTTTGTTGCTAAATTGAATCTGTCAATTCTGTTTCTCTAATTTTTTTTGGTCTTTTTCCTGTCAAGTACTTTTTTGCATCAAAAATGTAATACCAACCCTGGCTGGCATTCTCAGTGGTTAGAACATCAGCCTGCGCACTGAAGGGCCTCAGGTTCAATCCCCAGCCCTGGTCTGGTGTGTGCGTGCATGCCTGCATGCAGGAGGCAACCAATCGATGTGTTTCTCTCACATCATGTTTCCCTCCCTCCCTCTCTCTCTCTCTCTCTCTCGCTCTCGCTCTCCTCTCTATTTCTCTTCCCCTTCTCTTTCCCTTCCACTCTGTCTAAAAATCAATGGAAAAAATATCCTTGGGTGAAGATTAACAACAACAACAAAAAAGTAATACAGTTTTCTCTTTTGAATTGCTTAACTGTTCAGTTTGTTTTTGCCTTTTGCTCCAACTTCTTAGCTCTGGTCTTAATCTTTTCTCCTATTTTCTCTGCGGTTGTCTTTTTATCTCTTTTGTACTCAGCTTATTCTACTCCCCAAATAAGGCACCAACAAGTTCACTCACAAGGTGTGGGCTATCAACCGAGAGAGACCCTGTTTAGGTACCTTTCTCTGCTTACCTCAAAGTTGCTCTAGTATTAACCACCATTTTCTCCATACTGATGGTGTTTTACAGGCTAGTGTAGTACACTTGTATGTAAAACGAAACAAATTACACCAAACAGTGCTGACCTTTAATATGTGTGATGTATTCTGGTATTTCATTTTTTAAAACATGCAGATTAACCTCTACATTGATTTTGTGATCGCACTTAGTCACAACTTGAAGTTTGAAAAACACAGGGACACTAGGATATTTTTGAAACCTCTAGCCAATCCCTGCGCACCCTTTATAAAATAACAACAGGCCCTCATCCCCCCCCCCCCCACACACAGGTAACCACTTTCTGTCCCCTTCACTCTATTTTCTTTTTTCTCATAGCACTTATCAGCACCTGACATATTTGTTCATAGGCTTTTCCCTCTATGCCAGAATGTGAACTGATGTCAGGCTCTTTTTTTGTATCCCCAGCACCTGGGCCAGTATTTACCAGATGAGGAAGTTCAGGCAAAGAGTAGTGAAGTTTCTTGCCAAAGCCACAGTGTGTTGGAGTTGGAATTTGAAATCGAGCCATCCCATCTTATATTAAGACAGCGAAAGTGACTGTATGTGATAGAATGAACTATTTACCAAAAGGAATGAGAGGGGGAACTTATCCCGGACATGGCTGCCCCGTGATTGTGTGTTCATTAACAACACTGTCTCACTAGTTTTTGGTGAAAATCTTAGCCATTCAAAAAAATTTTGGAGTACCTACTGTGTGCCAAGCAGTGTTCTGGGAACTAGAGATACCTGGAATGAACAAAACATAGGGAGCGCCTGCTTTTTTATACATTCCTTTATTTGTTTTCTTATTACAAAAGCAAAGCTGGTTACAGAAAATCTGATAATTACGCAAGCAAAAGAGGAGTGTAAAGAATACCAATTTTGTTTCTGGCCATATTATTTTCATCCAAATTATTAGAGGGGAAGAAAATATACAAAAATATTGTCTCTTGGTTGCTGGTATTATGAATGATGGTTATTTTATTCTTCATATGTTGCTCTATGTAGAATTTTTTTCCAATGGATGGGAAAAAAGGCCCCACACATTTTAGAAAAAAATATATAAAGGAATGGTAGAAGAGTAATGCAGACAAATGAAGAGTTGTCTTAGTGTGATAGGATTCTAAGTAATTTCTTTTAAAATATTGTTTAATGCAATTGTAGGAGAGGGAGCTGAAGGAAAATTATTATAAAATAGGTAACACCCTGTGCTTGTTTGAACTTGTACTTTGTTTTCACTTAACTATTGTAATATTTTATTAGGTAAAGTGAAGTAATTGTTTTATACTTACAAATGCGTTAATATTTAACCTTTGTGGGGTGTCCCTCTGGATTTCTGAAAGGCCAGCTTACCCCATTGTGCTAGCTATTAATGTTAAGCAACTTGAGCTACTCATTGGTGACAGTGAATAAAGGAAATGACCTAGACCAGAATCCCTGGGGCTTAGACTTAGAATCACTGGGGCGTAGTAAATAAATATTTGTCAAATGAAAAATATTGAATAGGAGACTCCTCCTGGTCTTGTCCCAATCCATAAGCAGTGATAAGAAGGCTTCACATGTAGAACCTTCTTCTAGAAAAATTGCTCCGAGCTTTCCACCCCAAGCACATTGTTCTTTTGTTTAAAGTTTTAAATGCAACACATTGTCATTTACAACGGAAGTGAGGACCTCTCCTGTGGTTCACGGTAGTGAAGGTTTGTTGCAATTGTTAGCCATCATCCATTCTTTCTTCCCTGGGAAACAGCGTGCTAAAGTTCTCCTGGGTGTGCTCATCCTTCCTTCTTCAAACTCCTTGCAGTTTGCTAGGACTATCCATTAGGATACCCTGCTCTCCACCAGCCAAAGGTTAGGCACCTAACCACGGTGGGGCCATTCAGTCACGCCCTTTGTGGAATGTGGATTCCATAGATTCCTGCTGGTGAAGCGCCACAAGGTACCTCCATTGGTTCCTACTTCCTAGAACTCTGGAATGGCTCCGGTTGCCACCCTTTACAAATCTGCTCCTTTGATTCTGCGAGCTCCCCATATCCTCCCATATATTCCCTTTTTGCTTAAGTTAGCCTGAGTCCATTTGTTGCTTACTACCAAAGAATCTCTGATGTTCACCTAACCCTTCTCCTTCCTCCTCCAAGTCCTGAATTCAATCACAGATTCTCCTGTAAGGACCATGACCTAGTAGTTGGAGAGGAAATAGATAAGATACTAAAAAAGTTGCAGAATTTTGTTTGCAATTATATAAAAGCTACAGGAAAACAGAAAGCCATGCTAAGTATTTCCAGTAGAGTGGATTCACTAGATAAAGTTGGGTACATGAGTGCTAGGAGGCTGAAAGGGGGACAATGAAGTAACCCAGATATTTGTCACTGCTTCCTGTGCCCCTAAGCAGCTAGCACATTTAGGGGTAGAGGAACAAAAGGAAAGAAGTGAGGTTACCAGAACCTGGGAGCTTGGAGGAGAGTTCCTGTGCTGGCTGGCACATGGACCTCTGGTGGAGGCATTCCACACAGCCCCCGCTTGGACCACCAAGGAAGGCATGGCTGGTGGGAGGTGGTTCCTCTCTGGGGACCTGGTATAGTGATGCTGGTAAGGCTGAAAGAAGCTGGAGGCTGAAATCATTGGGTGGGGGTGGGGCAGGGGGTGGGGTAAGGTTGTTGACGGGAGCTGACAACCAGAGATCCCTTCTCCCTCCTTCTAATCTCCCATCAGACCCTCCCATTGACAGAACCTACCAGGAGGGCAACTGGCTGGGGAGTTTGGAAAAAGCAGTTTGCAGAGTCCCAGCCCTGGCATCACAGAGCAGAGCAAAAAAGGGTTACCTTAGAGCTAAGAGATGACAGGTAAATAACCATGACAAAAGCAAGCTTTGCTTTTAAAAGGATCAGTAATGGTTTTTGAAAACAGAATTCCCTAGTAAATTAGAAAATTTCAATATATCTGTGGCTGAATGTAAATTACATCATTATTGTACTTTATGCTGAAAGACCCGAGGCACAAACTTCAAACCTATAACATGTTCTCTGGCCCTTAGTGATGGCATATGGAAAATTTGTCTCCTAATACATATTTGTGAGGTGCAGGAGGTATAGCAAGATTGTTTTGTTTGATTATTACAAAAAGGAAACCACCATTGGTGTTAAACTATCTTAGTCATCTAAAGGCCTGTAATTGTAAGATCATTTACAAATTCTTGTTGAAAATTGCTTTTCAAAATATGTTAGAAGAAAAGCCAGAGAAATTAATTATATTATTAAAGAAATACTTCACAATCTCACTTGAGATTACACATGCTTCAAAAGTATATATTTGTTTGGAAAGTTTGCAGAATTACTAATCTTGTAAGATTAGTGGATAGAGGGTGATATTATTATACTAGTAGCAAAACAAACTTGATGAAAAATGCATCTATGAATGTTCATAGCATCTTTATTAGCCAAAACTGGAATCAGCACAGATACCCTCCAACTGGTGAATAGTTAAACTGTGCTGCAGCCGTACCGTGGAATACTACTCAGCAATAAAAAGGAGGAAACTGTTTATATACAGAACTTGGACGAATCTATAGGAAATGATGTTGAGTGAAAAAAGGCCAATTTCAAAAGGCTACCTACTTTATGATTCCATTCATATTGCATTTTGAAATGACAAAATTTTAGAAATCAAGGAGAGATTAGTAGTTGCCAGTGGTTAGGGATGGGGGTGTGTGAGGGAATGTGAGTGTGGTTATAAAGGAGCAAAATGAGGAATCCTTGTGCCTGTGGCATTGGAGCTGTTTAGTATCTTGACAGTGGTGGTGAATACATGAACCTACACAGGAAATAAAACTGTATAGCACTTAACACACACATACACACACTCAAATGAGTACAAGTAAAACTGGAGAAGTCTGAATGAGATCAGTGGATTGTATCAATATCAATATCCTGGTTGTGATATTATACCACAGTTTTGCATTATGTTATGTTTGAGTGAAAATGGGCAAAGCATACACAGGATGTCTCTATAGTATTTCTTACAACTGCATGTGAATCTACAATTATCTCAAAATGTTTAATTAAAAATTAAACATAAAAATGGTGTTCAGGAACAGTAAAAACTGTAGTGATGCTTTTAGTCTTGTTACATTTATTAACTGAAGTAAAGACCACAGTTCCTGCATGTGTGGGTTTTCTTTTAAACTTTTTAAAAAATCCTCACCCAAGGATATTTTTTCCATTGATTTTCAGAGAGAGTGGAAGGGAGGGAGGGGACGAGAGAGAGAAACATCTATGTGAGAGAAACACATCGATTGGTTGCCTCCCGCAAGCTCTGCGACCAGGGCCGGGGATCAAACCTGCAACCCAGGCACTTGACCGGGAATCCCGAGACCCTTCAGAGCGTAGGCTGATGCTCTAACTACTTAGAAACACCAACCAGGGCTTTTTAATAACTTTTAAAAATTATGACAATTTCACACATACACAAAAAAAGGAGACTAGTGGAACAAATGCCTATGTACGCACCACCCAGCTTCAATTATTATCAACTCATGGTCAAATGTGTTTCATTAGTCTCCTGCCATCCCTCGTTATTTTGATGCAAATATCACATCTCATATTATGTAAAGAATAGACATCTTGCTAAAAAGATACACCCATGGTAAATAAGCACATGAAAAGATGCTCAATATCATGTCATCACAGAATTACAAACTAAACCAACAACAAAACACTACTACATACCTATTAGAATGGCTAAAAACTATGGAGACAGTAAAAAGGATGCCAGAGTTTTAGGAGGAGGAAAGAAGGGGTGAATAGATGGGGCATAGGGAATTTTTAAGGTAGTGAAACTATTTTGTGTAATTCCATAATGGTGTATACATGTCATTATGTGTTTGTCAAAATAGAATGTGCATAGAATGTACAGCCCAAAGAGTGAACCCTGATAGAAACTATGGACTTCAGTTAATGTACTATAGTCGCTCATCATTTGTAAGGAATGTACCACACAAATGCAAGATTAACGTGTGGAATTGAATTAATAAAGGTTAACATGAGAATCTGGATTGGTGGGATGAGGAGCTATATGGGAACTCTCTACTTTCTACTCAATTGTTCCGTGAACCTAAAACTGCTCAAAAAAGGAGGAGGAGGAGGAGGGGAAGGAGAAGACGAAAGTATCAATTAAAGAAAGTCTTATCCTCTCCAAGCCTCAGAAGTGAGGAGTGATTAGATCTCAGAATGAAATTCTATCCTTAGAAGCAGAGATGAATTTCCCCCCCCTTAAATTTCCCAAAAGGTTTACTTTAGGATTTCAATCTATCCCCACCATGTGGCTTTCAATGATCACATTGATAGATGAGTCAAGCTGGCATCACTTGGCTCTGGGTGTTCTGGCAAAGAATAGGCTCATACAGAAAAGTCAAAAATTTTCTTTATCAGGAGTTTTTGGTGAACTTTTAAATAAAACTTTAGGGAAAACTTGTTTCTATGTCTATCAAAGATTTTCTGTCCATGTGAGTTTGAAAGCCATTTTGTGTGTTTATCTACAATTTTGGTTTCAATGACCTTGAAAACATGGTGATCATTTCATGTTAGAGGAAATATTCTGACTTTTGGGAGAAACTTTAGATTATATTATAATTGCAGTGAAATTCTTCATTAACTATTCCTTATAACTATCACAAGAGTTTAGTCTTAAATGAACACAAAGATTTATATAATAATGTAAAGTCAATAGGTCACGTAAACCTTATTGTGTTATCCTGGTATGAAGTAAAGCCACTCTAACTTGTACTCACTGAGCGGAGATACATTTATATAAGCCTAGTGTCCCATGTTCCCTATGTGAAGTCATAAAGTTTAATAACGTTTAATGAATCAGACTGAGTGAAAGAAAGAGGTACAAGAGAACTAGATTGAAAAACATCAGCAACCATCTTAATGTACACCACAATGCAACTTAAATTGCAAACATATAAAAATGTTGTAGATGATTCTTATTGAATCATTTAATTCCTCAGAAGTCAGAAAATTTGAACTGATGGAGCCATGACTTTAAATTTACATGAATATTGGCTTATTTATTAAATATTGACTTAGTGTGGGTATCAGTTTTCTCTAAGTAATTTTGCTTATGTTATATTGCTTTCTTTTAGTCAAGAAAAAATAGGCTTGTCCCATCAAACACTTCACTCTCATTATAGAAAAAAATGTTAAATATATATTTAGATTGCTTAAAGCAGTGGCTTTAAAATTTTTCTTGGCTGCAGCTCACAGTAACATATACATTTTACATGGTCTATGTTTCTATATATGTCCCTGTCTATGTATATATGTACCCATCTATATATCTATCTATTTTGCTATCTTTCTATGTTACTGGAACTAATTTCTTACAAAGTAGTGCCTATCCTTGCTATGGGTAATACACTCTGATATGATCTGTTCTATTTCATTAAAACAATGCTGATCATGATCCTCTAATTTGATTTCACTAACAGGCCAAGGCCCGCAGTTTAAAAAACGTGGCTTAGAGCACTGCAGATGAAATGTGGAGCGAATAGACCACACTATCACATGTAATAATATATTAAAAGAAGACTTTTACCATTTCACTTCTGAATCAATATAGAATTTTACAATTGACGTGCCAGAGACTATATTTCTGGGGAGTGGGATTTTGAGATACATCCTTTTTATTTGATCTTCCAAACTGTTTGAAAAAAATAATTTTAACATGTATAACTTTTATAGTAAAAAAAATCTAGTGTGACATAGCTATTTATCCTAAGTAGCTGATGTCATACATTTATAAAAACAGTGGATAATTGGACACAACAGGAATGTACAATTATAGGGTATTAGTTGCAAAAATTATAGATTATCCATGGGATATACTACACAGCCATTAAAAGTGATGTCAGGTTTAACTCAGTAGTTCTCAGCCAGGGGGGGATTTTGCCTCTCAGGACATTTGGCAACGTCAGGAGACATTTTGGGTTGTCACAACTGGGGAAAGGGAATGCTACCGGCATCCAGTGGGTAGAGGTCAGGGATGCTGTTAAACATCCTACAGTGCATAGGACAGCCCCCACCACAAAGAGTAATCCCCAAATATCAATAGTGCTCAGGTTGAGGCACTCTAGCTAAATTACTATATCTATGTGGAAGCTTTACTTCCTTCCTCATATCTGTAATTTTTTTTGTAGTATTTTATATCTCTCTCATACCTGGAATTGCAGTTATGTTCATGCCTTATTTCTCTTCCTAGGTGGAAAGGTCCTTTTTACAAGTAGGGTACACTCCTGATTCATCTCTATATAACCAGCGATCAGAACAGCTTGTGTCTTGTAATTATTTAATAAATATTTGTTGAATTATTACATAAGAAAAAAATATTGCCCTACCAGTTTGTCTCAGTGGTTAGAGCATCGGCCCTCGGACTGAAGAGTCCAATTCGTATGGAAGGTCAAGGGACCTGGAAAAGGCGAAATAATCTTGAACAAAGTTGGAGGATTCTGGCCAAGGGCATGTACTTGGGTTGCAGGCTCTATCCCCAGCCCCAGTAGGGGGTCAGGGCGCGTGGGGGGAGGCAACCAATCGATGTGTCTCTCCCACATCAATATTTCTCTCTCCCCTCCCTTTTCCCCTCCCCCTCTCTGAAAAAGCAATGGAAAAAAAATCCTTGGGGGAGGTTTAAAAAAAAAAAAAGATATCATGACACTGTAATTATTGACATGGAAAGATGTCCACAATATATTTAACTGGGGGGAGCAGGTTATAAAACGATATGAGCGATCTATAGATTGAGTGCAATCCCTGTCACAGTCTTAGCTAACCTCTCTGCAGAAATTGATAATCTGATCCTCAAATTCATATGGAAGGTCAAGGGACCTGGAAAAGGCAAAAAAATCTTGAACAAAGTTGGAGGATTCATACTGTAGAACTCTCAGAATAAAGTATAGGAGTAAATCTTCGTGACCTTGGGCTAGGCAATTTCTTAGATATGACACCAAAAGCACAAGTGACAAAAAAAGATAAACTGGACTTCAAAATAAAAAACTTCTGTGCTGCTAATAATACCATCAAGAAAGTGAAATGACAACACACAGACGAGAAAATTTTTGGAAATCATATATCTGATAAAGGACTTGTATTTAGAATATATAAAGAACTCTTACAACAACAAAAAAAGACAAATCACCCAATTTAAAAATGGGCAAAGGATCGGAATAGACATTTCTTTGATGAAAATGTATAAATAACCATTGTAGGGGAGGAAAACAATTTCTCTCTACCCTTCTAAATTCTTGGCTGGGGGCCCTGTAACAAAAGACAAATTAACGAGAGGAAAGCATACAAGTTTATTTAATATAAGTTTTACATTATGCAAGAGCCTTTATAAGGAAATGAAGACCTGAGGAAGCAGTTAATCCTGAGTGCTTTCATGCTAGACTATATGAAATCTAGCATGAAAGAGTAGACAGTCATGGAAAAATGTGATAAGACAAAAAGGGTCTGAGCTAAGAATAGTAAACTGGGGTAGTGTATCCTGAACCCTGTCACCAACAAGCCATGAAGAGGGAGGTGCAAATAAAAAACACAAGATGCTCCTTCATACCCACAACTATGGGCTAAAATAAAAAAGACAAAAATCATAATAAAAAGTGTTGGCAAGGATCTGGAGAAACTGGACCCCTCAAACATTGCTGGTAGGAATGTACAATGGTACAGCCACTCTGGAAAACAGTTTGGCAGTTCCTCAAAAAAATTAAACACACAGAAATTAAACACTCTTAGGTACGTACACAAGAGAAGTAAAAACTTATTCACTCACAAAGTTGTACAAGAGTGGTCATAGCAGCATTATTCATAACAGCCAAAAAGTGGGAAAAACCAAGTGCCCAAAGAGTGATGAATGGATAGATAAATTGTAGTCTGTGCGTGCAGTAGAATATTATTGGGCAATAAAAAGAAATGAAGTACCGATTCACTCTACAACATGGATGAACCTTGAAAATATTATGCTAAGTCAGAGAAGCCAAGCATAAAAAGCCACATATTGTATGATTTGATTTGTTTACGTGAAATGTCCAGAACAGGCAAATCCATTAGAGAGAGATACAAAGCAGGTTAGTAGTTGTTTGGAGGTTTGGGAGGAAATGGGGAGCGAGTGCTAATGGGCCCAGGTTTCTTTTAGGGAGGAAGAAATGTTGTAAAATTAGATTGTGACAGTAGTTGCACAAGCCTGTTAATATGCTAAAACTCAGTCAATTGTACATTTTAAATGGACAAATTGTACAGCATGTGAATTGTATCTCAAAGCTATTTTTAAAAAGCAAAGAAAAAGCAACACTAAGTGTATTTGTTCCTGAGAATGTAGCAAGCTAAGATAAGTGTGGACTGTTTGCTGGACAGCTGGTACCTGGTTTTCAAAAACATTCTTTGTGAAACCCCTGATTGATGAGTTGCAGCTGCAGTAGGGGGGATGTGACTTGGCACTTACTCTCAGAGACAATGCACCAAGCATAGCATGCATGTAGGTGCCGAATCCAAGGGTGGCTGCCCAGAGTTGACGTGCTCTGCGCTGCGCTGGGTTCTACCCAGTGCTTGCAACTGAGCATGCTCCCTGTGGTGGAGGGACACTGAAACTGCTCCTGACCTCTTGGCCAGACCCCAGGAGGCAGCTGCTTTTGGGCCGCATACATTGCTTAGTGCATGTCTTTTAAAGTTAAGTAAATGTGTGTGTGTGGTGAGGAGGGGAATTTGTAGTGTGACCTTATGTTTAGCTGTTCAGTGATTCTCTTTAGGTGACAGGATTCTGGATGATCTTTTCTTCCTTTTTCAATTAAAAATTTTTTTTCAGCCCTAGCTTGGCTCAGTGGTTAGAGCATCAGCCCATGGACTGAAGGGTCCCGGGTTCGATTCTGGCCAAGGGCACGTGCCTCGGTTGCAGACTCGATCCCTGGCTCTGGCCAGGGCACGTGCGGCAGGCAACCAATCTCTCTCTCTCTCCCTCTCTCTCTCCCTCTCTCTCTCTCCCTCTCTCCCTCTCTCCCTCTCTCCCTCCCTCTCTCTCTCTCTCTCTCCCCCTCTCTCCCTCCCTCTTCCACTCTCTCTGAAAAGCAATGGAAAAAATTTTTTTCAATCACAGTTGACATTCAATATTATTTTGCATTGGTTTCAGGTGTACAGCAGAGTGGCTAGAGAATCGTATACTTTATACAAAGTGTTCCCCCTGATATTTCCAGTACCTCCCTGGCACCACACATAGTTATTACAATAGTATTGACTGTATTCCCTGTGCTGCACTTCACATCCCATGACTATTCTGTAACTACCGATCTGTACTTCTCAATCCCTTCACCTTTTTCACCCAGACCCCGACCCCCCTTCCCTTCTGGAAACTATCAGTCTGTTCTCTGTGTCTATGAGTCTGTTTCTCTTTTGTTTGTTCATTTACATTGATCTTTAGATTCCACATACAAGTGAAATCATATGGTATTTGTCTTTCTCTGACTGACTTATTCCACTTAACATATACCCTCTACGTCCACTGGATGATCTGTTTTAAAATACTTCTCAGGCCCTGGCCGGTTTGGCTCAGTGGTTAGAGTGTCGGCCCATAGACCGCAGGGTCACGGGTTACCTCGGCGCATGCGGGAGGCAACCAGTTGATGTGTCTCTCTCACATCTGGATGTTTCTCCCTCTCTCTCCCCCTCCTCCCTCCTCTCCACTCTCTCTCAAAATCAATGGAAAAATGTCCTCGGGTGAGGATTTAAAAAATAAAATGAAATAAAATACTTCTCTGTGTTTTCTGATTTTTTTAAACCTATAAGATTTTATTTTATTTCTTTTTAAATAAAATGGTCTGAAAAACAAAAGTCTTTGCATTCCTGGGCTAAACCCTACTTGGTCATGGTGAATGATTCTATTAATGTATTGAGTTCTGTTTGCTATTATTTTATTTATAGTTTTTCATCTAGCACCTTGGTTTTTCTGTTCTCTCTCTTTCCTTCCGCTAGTCTTTAAGATTGGATTTCAGGGTTGTATTGTCCTCATAAAATGAATTAGAGAGAGTTTTCCATGCTTTTGTATAATTTGGAACTATTAGCTGAGTATAGGAATAATCTGTTTTAGATTGTTGTTTTATTGTAAAAAAAACAAAACTCAGGAATAGTCAGATGGAAGAGATGCGTAGGGCAAGGTGTGGGGAAAGGGGCCTGTAGCTTCCATGCCTTCTCCCAGCATCTCCACATGTTCACCAATCCAGAAGCTCTCTGACTTTTTCCTGGGGTGTGGGGTGGAACTGCTATATTAATGTTGTCTTCAGAAAAACTAAATCTTTACAAAGTATTTAATTTTTCCTTTCCCACACCAGGCGAGGCTGAAACCCTGGGCAGGAAGTCAGCGGCTGAGCTGGTTCCCATGCTCTGTGCATCAGAAGAGAGGGTGCTTGGGCAAGGCTGCTGAACTCTGGTGTCCACCGCTCCGGGGGAGGCCCCACCTGCCGCCACTGATCTCCGGTTTTATTGTGCAAGCGTGAGACTGCCTGACATGGTGAGTGGGGAGATGGGGAATATACTTTTGGGATCAGAAACCAAGCAGGCTGAGCTTGAGTGCCGCTGCATAGGGGAGTGCTGGGAAGGGCCACATGCTTGGCACCCAGAAACAGGTGCCCCTTCAGTGGGAAGTTGAGTCTCAGTTTAGTGGGCACGCACACTCCCCGCATCCACACTGGGGGAGCCACAGTCCAGCTTGTTTGTTGCCAGCTGTCACTGAGAGCACCTGGAATCATTAATCGAATAATCCTGCTTGTCTTTCCTCGCTCTGAAACAGTTATATAGTATTGTCCTTTGTTAAAACAGGGAGTGCCCCACAAATGTGGGTAGTTCAAAAATCACTGAGATTTAGGAATAATATGATGACGCTATCAGACCTTCTCAAATAGATTCTCCTTAGTAGTCTCTAGAGAATTCAAAATGCATATATGTGTTTTATGTTACTTTTTCTAGCCATAAGATTACTAAAGATTTCTAAACTCTCCGTCATAAAATGTCCCACTTCACCTCAGACACAGACCAGTTTTCATCTCTAGCCACAGGAGGGCGCACAAATACATTTATCAAGTGAAGTTTGGTATAAAATGTTTGGGACGATCCTTACATGGGTGTGAGAAGAAAAACCATGAGCAGTATTGTACTTTTGTTAGTGTTGAGCAGCACTGTCTGATACAGCCTTCTGCAATGGTGGGAGGGTTCTGTGTCTCTGCCATCCAACTGGATAGCCACCTGTGGATGTTGAACCCTTGAAATATTGCTAATGCGACTGAGGAAATTCATTTTAAAATTTAATTTAATTATATATTTCAATGGCCACATGGGGCTGGTGACTGCCATATTGGACAGTGCAAGTCTAGAGCACTAGAATAGAGAAATATAGGTTTTTCTGAATGGCTTCATGATGTTTACATTTCAACAACTTTGAATCTAACAATAATAACTTAAGAGGTAAAGGAAACTAACACTGATGTTCCTATTATTGGCCAGTTACTGTGCCAAGCATACTTATAGATCCATCTCACTTGACCCTCACTGGCACCTGAGAGATAGATATTAGTGTGTCCATTTTGTGAATGAAGAAGTGTGCTCCAGAGAGAATGAAGTAACTGGCCCAAAGTCATCGAGATAGTCGTTGAACCAGATATGCCCATCTAATATTTTTGAGAACCTACAATGTGCTAATAAATATATCACCTAGGCACTATTATAGATGCTGGAAATCTGTAATAGGAACTAATGCTTGATATGAGGGCCTTTTTAGTAAGTGCTATCATTCTGTCCTATGTAGCATTTTCTAATTTAACTGAGGATGATTCATACATTTGTGCACATCAGAGGAACCTCCAGGCTAACTCTGAGCACTATTTCTGATGTATGAAATTCTCTGTCACTGTGAGCTCTGATCTAGGCAGGGGGATAACTGAGTTCCAATTTTGTCACTAACTAGGCCTATGTAGATGGTTTGCCCTTCCAGAGCTAGAATTTCCTCATTTTTCAAACAATGCTTTTAGCTTAGGAGATCTCTAAGGGCTATGTCATATTTCACTGATTCTGAGACTCACATTTTTCACATTTTATTTTATTTTTTTTATTGATTTCAGAGAGAGGAAGGGAGAGGGAGAGAGAGAGAGAAACATCAATGATGAGAAAGAGTCATCAATCAGATCGGCTACCTCCTGCATCACCCCCACTGGGGATCGAGCCCACAACCTGGGCTTGTGTCCCTGACTGGGAATCAAACCATGACCTCCAGGTTCATAGGTCAATGCTCAACCACTGAGCCATGCCCACCGGGCCATTTTTCACATTTTAACATCAGGTTTCTTCTGATGGTCAATGACACTTCAGAGTAAAGTGGGCAGCATTTTTTCTTGGTGTTTTAATATATAAAATAATGGTGCATCTTATAATCATGCTCCTTAGACTAGATGAAATATGGTCTGTATAATTTTAGAATATTAGTGAAAATATTTATCTTTATATTTATTTTAATATACACTTTGAAATCCCCCCAGAGGCAAAGACAATGACCTTCTATTGTGATTAGAAATCCAGTTTAGAATATTACATTGCATATGTCATAATCAGTGCTTCCTTAAGTGGCCAAGTCATAGCATGCAACACATAAACTCAAAAATCTCTGCTACATAGAATTGAAGATCAGCCGGATTAATCTTAAAGTTGGAGGGTGGATACAGTTTTGTTTGTCTTGAGAGTTTCCTATCCTTTTTCTTTATTTCTCTTCTCCATGTACTCAAAGCTCTTAAGCATCATCTCCTCTGTGATGCCCTCTATCTTTTCTCCCCTCCCTAACCCCCCTCTCTATCAGCTACACTTGAGAGTAAATTAATTATGGACATATTTTCTCATGACCAAGGAAATCACTTGGTACCAGTGATATGTTGGTATGTGCTTAACAACTGGCTTTCTGGGGATAGGGGTGGAGGAAGGCCTGATTTGTAGCAGTTGCCAATTTCTGTGGTATAAACACTCCCACAGTCGTTGATTTTAAAGTATCACTATGACGTCAACCACTTTGTAAAATTCCTGAAAATTTGACAGCTCTCACAAGCCAGTGTGACCCTGCTGTGGCATACAGGCCCTCCACAATCCTGTGATGGTTCCTGATTGCCTCCAGGATAAAAGCCAACTTCTCTAGCTTGATATTTAAGGGCAAGGAATGACCCAAGTCTCATGGGTTCCAATGCTTATGCAGTTTGGGGGCCCTCTTTAAGAACAGTCATACCCACTTAACAATACAGCATTAGGTACAAAAATGAATAATTATTTGGAATGAGAAAGGAAAGCATAACAAATTACAAATGTTAAAAAACTGACAAATACCAGAAACATCACAAAATTTGAAAAAAAAATCAGATACTATGATTGGAAGAACTTTCCATAGACTTGCTTCTGGCTCTGCAATTTTAAACCTTGTCTCTTGTCCACTACCCACACACTTCTGGTGCCAGGTGTCCTAAGACATGATCATATTGCCATATGCCTGCTGGCAGTGGGCCACAGGCACATTCCTGGAGCCATTCCTACTTGGGATGGCTGTCAGTGACCTAACCATTTGTGGAAGTGATTGTAAACCATGTAAAGATATCTGAGTGCTAGCGAATGCATTTCTAACTCAACTTCCCCTTAGTGGGCCCCCCAAATGCCTGTGGCCACTCCAGTACCCCCAAGCATGAGGGGAAGTCTGTCAGGGTTCATCAGAGAAAGAGAACTGCCACGTGTCATGTAGAGTAAGGGACTCAATATGGGGTTAGATCTTTGGCAGCTGTGGGAGCTGGTGGACAAATCTGTGGGCTGCTGCCTCTGTGTCTGCTCTTGAGCCCAAGTCGCTGTAGTCAGCTGGGCCAGCAGTTGGGAAGGAGAACTGAATGTAGGAGATCTGGTGGCAGCTGAAGGAGCTGCAGGCCTGAGTGATGCCCAGTGCCATCCAAGTGGGGGATCAGATCAGTGACACTACTGCATACGAGCTGCCACGGTGCCTGGCACCCTGGACTAACCTCCAGAACATCAAAAATAGGACTGCAGGTTCACATCTGCCTCCCACAAAATGTCTCTAGTGGCCAGTGCTAACCTGGAACCACACAGGGAAGAGAAAGAACATAGCCCAGGTTAGCTAGGTTGATGCAGGACCAAGCCACTCTCAGGAAGTGTGAAGGAGGGGACCCTGGAATGGAAAGAGATGATGTTTTTCACTGATTGCAGCTTAAGCATTTTACTCTTGCAAATTTAAACATATGGCCATGTAAACACGTTGCTAGGACCTTTCCTTAAGCTTCATTAGCTTCATGATAAATCCATCCTGTTAAGAGTCAGTAGCACCGAGTTTCAACACACCTCTCCACCTTATCTGATCTTTTCCCCCTCCAGTCTCCCTCCCTCCCTCCCTCCCTCCCTCCCTCCCTCCCTCCCTCCCTCCCTCCCTCCCTCCCTCCCTCCCTCCCTCCCTCCTTCCCTCATTCTCTCTCTCTCTCTCTCTTTCACACACACACACACACACACACACACACACACACACACAAATATTTACCGAGCTCTATGTACCAGGCATGTTTTAGGCACTGGGGATCCAGAAGTGAGCAAAACTGACAAAAATCCCTCCCCTGGTAGAGCCTACATTCTGGTGGGGGTGGAGTGGATGAAACAAAGAAACAGGTTTGCAATGGGTGTAAGTGCTCTGGAGAAAAGTAAAGCAGAGCCCTGCCGGGCTGGCGTGGCTCAGTGGTTGAGCCTCAACCTAGGATCAAGGCGATCAGGGTTTGATTCCCTGTCAGGGCACATGCCCGGGTTGTGGGCTCGATCAATGACTCTCTCATCATTGATGTTTCTGTCTCTCTCTCTCCCTCTCCTTTCCTCTCTCTGAAATCAATAAAGATATACTTAAGAAAAAAAAAGTAAAGCAGAGAAAGGGAGCTAGGGAGTGGGAGTGCACAGGGAGGAATTTTGGTGTGGTCAGAGAATGTCTCACTGAGGACACTGAGCACAAATCTGAAGGAGGGGAGGGAAAGGGCCAGAGGGCTATCTGGGACGTAATGTCCCAGGCCAGGGAATTGGCCCAAAGTCCCCCAGCCAAGTGGGTCGAGCTTGCTTTGTTGTAGCAGAACAGCTCAGTGATCCACGGCCAATGGTGGGAGAAAAAGGCAGAACCGTGGGTGAGCGCAGCTCCTGCAGGGCCTGGGGAGCCATTAGCCCTTCACTTGGAGAGTAAGAGGAGTAACACGATGGGGGACAGAAATGACCTCAGGGGCCCAGGCAGAGGCCTGCGCAGTAACCCCGACCTGAGCCCTCTGCTCCGCCCTTTCCCACTTGCTTTGCTTTTGTTGTTTCCTCCTGGTCCACCCAGATGGCGCTTCTCGCTTCCTCTTCTCATGTTTAGATCAACTTTGACGTCAGAATTTTGTTTTTCAAATTTGATAACATAATTTTAAGCTTGCAAGATTGCCTCCTGAACCTGATAAGAGATGGCAGATGAACTGCTTATGTGGCAAAGTGTTTTTAAAAAGGGAGCCTAGTATCTCCTTATCAGGGGCTGGACTAGCGCTTGCCTGGCCCTGAGAGCGAGCGTCTCCTTACATTTTGTGCCCTAAGCACCTTGCTCACCTCATTTTAGCCCTGGCCCTGTAAGCACCCCCCCAATAATATTACAAATGGGTAATTAGTGACTTTACAGTGGAGAAACCTGGCAGACACCAGACCCCACCTTAACCGCTTTTCAAAGTTAACCTCAGCAGGAGTGGGAGAAGCCGGCTTCACGATCCTCCTGATAGCAGACACAAGGCCAGTCCAGGGAATTGGCCCTGTCAATACTTAACTGCCTGTTACTATTTGAGCCAAATTAAGCAGAGACAGGGCTGAGTCATATGTGAGCATTTATTCCAATAATGCCGGCAGTATGGGGAGAGCAGTCGGTCACCCTGGAAATTCTGCTCTGACTCCCCTCGCCAGTTGGCTGATCATACATGTGCGAGGGAAAGGATAACTACATGCAGCTGCGAGCTACCAGCGGAACAGGGAAAGGGGAGGGGAGGGTCTGCAGGCTGGCCTTCAGGAGCTCCAGACCCAATAACGAGGTGGCGAATCCTCTGTGATGTTACAAACAGCCCAGCCCATTCCTGGGACCAGAGGATGGTCAGCGTTCCTGAGGCAAACTCCCAGAGAGGGTCAGGGTCCGGGCACAACCACCAAGTCAAAGCATGTCCTGTCCTTGGTCTGTTCTCAAAATGTATCTCTTTTTACAGCCCTGCTTTTCTTCTTACAACACATCCTCCAGTTTCCCAGGGTCTGTAAGAAAACCTTTTATCTGTAGTTAGTAAGGTGAATAATTGTTAAACAACTGTGGCTCTATTTTGTTTTTAATATATCTTTATTGATTTCAGAGAGAGGGAGGGAGAGGGAGAGAGAGAGAGGTAGAAACATCAATGATGAGAGAGTCATTGATCGCGTGCCTCCTGCATGCCCCCGACTGGGGATCGAGGCCACAACCCAGGCATGAGCCCTGACCGGGAATCGAACCACGATCTCCTGGATCCTAGGTCGATGCTCAACCGCTGAGCCACGCCCAGCCGGGCTCTATTCTCATTACGTGCTCTTCCCCACTATCACTCCTAATGTGGTACCCTGAGAAGCACACAAGATCTCACGTGGTATCCCCATCCAAAAATGCAAAACTCAATCTAATTATTAGAAAACATCAGACAAACCCAGACTGAGGCACCTCCTATAACATAACTGGCCTGTACTCTTCACAACTGTTGATCTCAAGGAAGGCAAAGAAGGCCGAGGAGCTGTTTCAGATGAAAGGAAACTGGAGAGACATGACAACTAAATGCCATGTGTTGTACTCTTGGTTTGGGTCCTGGACTGGAAAAAGTGCTAGAAAGGACATTATTGGGACAGTGGGAAAATTTGATTATGAACTGTAGATTGGATAATAGTATTATATCAACGTTAAATTTCCTGATTCTTGTGACTGAACTGTGGTTATATAAGAGAATGTTTTTATTCTTGGGAAATACACTCTGAAGTATTTAGAGGGTAAAGAGGTATGATAAACTTACTCTCATAAGTATCAAAACTATCTATATCTACCTGCATCTATCTACATCTATTATCAACCTATCAAGAGAATAAAGCAAATGTGGTAAAATGTTAACAGTTGAATTTGGGTGAAGGGGATATGTGGGATTATTTGTACTATATTTGCAACTTTTCTGTAAATTTGAAATTATTTCACAATAAAACATCTTTTTAAAGTCAGCTACAATTTTAGACTTCAAGATTAGGGTAGTGGAGATTGGAACATTCTTTATAGCAGGCATCTCTTTTGCTTTCAAAATAAGCACAAGTGTTATTAAATAGTCATCTTTCTGCAGCATCAGGGAGAGTAAATCATTAATTTCCGATAGTTTGAGCTTGCAGTTTCCATTTGCATCTCAACTCCATTAGTTCTATTAGAGTGAGCAATAAATAAGGTACAAATATTTATGAGTTAAAATGACTCACCTGTTTATTTCTAATTGCTTGAACAGACAGAAATGCACAAGGAAAATTTATGTAAGAATAGCATGTTATTAAAAAGGAAAGGTCTGTGTCAGGTAGGTACTGGAAATATCAGGGAGAACACTTTGTAAAGTATATGATTATCTAACCACTATGCTGTACAGCTGAAACCAATATAAAACAATATTGAAAGTAAACTGTAATTGGAAAAAGTAAATAAAATAAACATAAAGACAAAAATTTTTTAAAAGCGAAGTGCCTCCATGTACAGACACTGTATATACTCCACATACAGTACAGTGTAGAATTTAGCATAGGGTTTTGGATACAATAATAGTCTGTTAGTTCTCAACCTTGGTTGTACATTGGAATAAAACTTCTGGGAAATTTTAAAAATGCTAATCTCACCCCAAATTTTGGTGTAATTGATCTGTGGTGCAGTCTGAGATCTTTTAAAGCATCCCAGATGATTCTAACAAGGGGAAGAACTGATCTAGAGTCCTCTTCTTTTCCAGATTTATCATAGTAACATCTTTCTTTTTGTCTTTTTTATTTTATTTATTTATTCTTAATCCTCACCCGAGGATATTTTTTCCATTGCTTTTCAGAGAGAGTGGAAGGGGGAGAGAGAGAAACACCGATGTGAGAGAGACACACTGGTTGGTTGCCTCCCGCACATGTCCTGACTGGGGCCGGGGATGGAGCCTGCAACTGAGGTATGTGCCCTTGGCTGGAATCTGTCCTGGGACCCTTCAGTCCACGGACTGATGCTCTAACCACTGAGCAAAACTGGCTAGGGCTTTATTTTATTTTTTATAATTTAAAAAATTTAAAGTAAACTTATTTTTTTTAGAAAACTCCCCAGAAATTTCTTGACATGTGTGTTGTGCATATACAAGGGAGAACTCAGAAATGAGTTACTCAAAAGGGTGGTAAGAACTTGGGCTTATATAACAGTTTAACGAAAGAATAATACCTTTGTTCAGAAGTTACAAAACAAAGGAAAAGGATTTTGCAATGGCAAATTGTGGGAAGGCATACACATGCGGGAACTAAGGGAAGATAGGGCTAGTAAGGAAAGTTTGTTATGTAGATTGCTTAGGTGCTATCTCTGGGCGGATAAGGGGCTAGAGTTGTATCTGTTGATTAACTTCTGTCCTTCTAGGTAGAGAGGAGAGAGGGGTACACCTTTACAAATTTATGTCCTGCTTTTAGGCAAATAGGGCAGGGCAGATAGTTTTTCTTATATCTGCTTCTTCTCAGTTGCCTTCAGCTCAAAATCCTTATGTCAAGGTGGCATGTATTGGCCTGGCATATTCTGCTACCCTTCATTCTTCAGTCAGTCAAGCCACACTGACATATGTGCACAAAGAACTCTTTCACTCACTTCTCAAACACTGGCAACCCTTGTGGACAACTTCTATTTCACCTAATGGCGCTATGTATTACATAACTAGGCAAGGTAAATAAAATTTATCAACTTCATATTGTTATACAGCAGATAAGCAGCTGTATAACAATATGAAGTCACAATCAGAGCTCCATGTAAAATCCTGTATGGTTGCAAGATGTTCTTCTGAATTGGCTGGAGTGGAAGGGTGAGGAAGTGGAGTTATCTTTTCCAATTTACTCTGTCACAAGGGTCTGAGCCAGGAAGTCTCATTAGTAAGCACTGCCCTTGCACTCCATGAAATCCACCTTGATCTGCCATCTACTGATTGACCCACTCATTCATTCAACAGTTATGTAGTAAGCACCTATTCTGCTCTCATGTGAAGATAAACCAATGAACAGAACTGACCATGTCCGTGTCCTTAGGGAGATGTGACTTCTCATGAGCAATCTACCAATCAACTATTATAGTAACATCTTAAGAGATGCTATAGAGCAGAGGTGACTCAGCCTGGGAAGGCAGTGTCCCAGGATGGGGACATGATCAGTAGAAATTGTCTCTTCTTCCTCTCAACTCCCATAGAATTTTCCTTTCAGGTGACTTAATATTTTTAACTTTGAATTATAGTTATTTATATTCATACTTTCTTCCCTGCTCAACTTCAGACTCCTGGAGCACAGGATTCATGGGAAAATGACTGTGCATTTTTGTCAAGTTAAGATAACAGGAACACTGTGCTGGGTTCTTGGAAGGCCAGAGAGTGGCCTTTCACCCTTTCCCTAGTGCTTTCTAGCAGATGGCATTGTTTACATTTGTGTTGAAGAAATGCTAAAATATTCGGAATCTGGTACAGTCTCACCCAATAAAACTATATGTGTAGAAAAAAACTCGGAAGGAAACAAACCAAAAAGTTAACAGTGGTTGCCTCTGGTGCATATGATTATGGATGACTTTTTTCTTTTTTTCTGTATTTTACATGCATATGTATTAATTTGAAGGCTATTAAGAATAGAAACTAAACACATCAGATATGCATTAGTCAATGAATTCATCATGATTACTTGAAAAAATAACACTAAAAAATTCATTGGTTACCTTTGGTGAATATTAGAAAATCAAATGATTATTTTTAAAGCTGGTAGATAAAGGGAAAAAAATCTTTATCCAACTTTCCTCAATGAACTGTACCTCAGAACACTGCATATTGTCTATCCACTCATTGGTTGATGGATATTTGAGTTATTTCTAATTTTTTGCTATTATGAATAATGCTGCTATGAACTTTTTAATACAAGTCATTTAAAAATATATATATATCTTTATTGATTTCAGAAAGAGGAAAGGAGAGGGAGAGAGAGAGATAGAAACATCAGTGATGAGAGAGTCATTGATCGGCTGCCTCCTGCATGCCCCCAACTGGGGATGGAGCCCGCAACCCGGGCATGTGCCCTGACCGGGAATCGAACCCCGATTGCCTGGATCCTAGGTCGACGCTCAACCGCTGAGCCATGCCCGGCCGGGCTACAAGTCCTAGTGTAGACATATTTTAATTTCTCTTGGAAACACACCTAGGAGTGGAATTGCTAGGTCATATGGCAAGTTTATGTTTAACTTTTTAATAAACCACCAAACTGTTTTCCTAAGCAGTTGTACCATTTTACATTCTCACCAGCAATCTATGAGGGTTCATATTTCTCCACATTCTGGCCAACATGTTATTATCTGTCTTTTTTATTATAGCCATTCTTATAGATGTGAAGTGGTATGTCCTTGTGATTTTAATTTGCATTTCTTTAATTATGTTGAGCATCTTTTCATGTGCTTATTGGCCATTCATTTATCTCCTTTGGTGAAATGTCTGTTCAGATCTTCTGTCCATTTTTAAATTAGTTTATTTGGCTTGCTATTGAGCTGTAAGAGTTATTTATATATTCTAGATACAAAATTCTTTATCTGATACATTATTTACTAGCATTTTCTCCCAATCTTGTGGCCTCTTCCTGACTGTGCCTTGCATATAGGCAGTACTTCATAAGAATATATTAAATGAATAATTTAGCTGATTAGGCCTGCTCTACCAGGATGATCCATTTCATGGCCACAGGCTGTGCCTCTAACTGTTTTGCTTCTGACTTGACTAAAATTTTATTTAGGATTTAGCATGTGTATTCATAAGTGGCATTGGCTGGTAATTGTCATTTTTCAGGCCTATATCAACCAAGGTTAGTTAGGAGACAGAAACCACATCAGATATTTGGACAAAAGACAAAGTACTGCATGATCTCACCTGTGGAATCTAAAATAGTCAAACACAGGAGTCGGCACTGGGGTGTGCGCAGTGAAAGGGCTCAGTTTGCCTGTGGCTGGGCCGAGGGAGCTGGTCCCCCTGTTGTCCCCATCCAGTCCCTGCCACCCTGGCTGGTTAACGGACACCCAGGCCCTCGTCACTAAGTGCTGGTCTGGGTCAGCCGGGCCGGTACTCCGGCACCGTCCCCCAATTGTCCCTGCCTCACGCTGAGCAGATCGGTGTGCCCAGGCCATACTGAGGAGAGACGGTCGGGTTCCCGTTACCAGCTTGTCCCTGTTCCCCTCTTCCCTGTCACCCCTTGCCTACCCTTCTCCAATAAAGAAAAATAAAATAAAATAGTCAAACACATAGAAGCAGAGAGTAGAATGGTGGTTGCCAGGGGCTGGGGAGGGGAGAGAGACATGGGGAGGTGTTGGTCAAAGGGTAGAAAGTTTCAGTTATGCAAAATAAATAGGTTCTGGAGGAAAATAAAGGTCACCTGGAAGAGGGTCCTCTTTATGTATGGAATCCAAATGGAGTTGTATTATATAATTGGGCAAAAGAAAGCTTTTATACAATATATTTTCTTTAAAAATTGCAATAATCCCATTAGCTTTAAGATGGGATTAAAGCTAATGGGGCGGGGCTCAGTGGTTGAGTGTGGACTTATGAACCAGGAGATCACAGTTCGATTGATTCCCAGTAGGGGACCTGCAGGAGGTAGCCGATCAGTGACTCTCTCATCACTGATGTTTCTCTCTCTCTCTGTCCCTTTCTCTCTCTGAAATCAATAAAAACACTTAAAAAATATAATCTAGGGAAATCACTGTTAAAGGGACATCTTATAACTCTGTATTGAGTTCTAAAATAAATAATAGATTATAATATAAAAAGAACTTCATATAAAGAATCATACAGTCATACTAGGGAATGTTAACACCCCACTGACTTCACTGGATAGGTCTTCCAGACAAAAAATCAACAAGGAAACAGTGACTCTAAATGACACACTAGATCAGATGGATTTAATTGACATTTACAAAACATTCTACCCCAAAGCTGCAGAATATACATTCTTCTCAAGTGCTCACAGGACATTCTCAAAGATAGACCACATGTTAGGACACAAAACAAGTCTCTACAAGTTCAAGAAGATTGAAATCATATCACGCATCTCCTTGGACCACAGTGGCATGAAATTAAAAATCAACTACAATAAAAACACTAAAAGACATTTAAACACGTGGAGGTTGAAAAGCATGTTTTTAAGCAATGAAGGGTTACCAAAGAGATCAAGAAATAAATAAACTTCCTGGAAACAAATGAAAATGAACACACAACAACTCCAAAGCTATGGGACACAATGAAAGCAGCCTTGAGAGGGAAGTTCATAGCACTACAAGCTTACCTCAAAAAACAAGAAAAACTTCTAATAGACTCTCTAACCCTACAACTTAAAAACTTAGAAAGAGAACAACAAGGAAAGCCCAGAGTAAGGAGAAGGAAATAAATAATAAAGATCAGAACAGAAATAAATGACACAGAAACTAAAAAAAAAAATACAAAAGATCAATGAAACCAAGAGCTGATTCTTTGAAAAGATAAACAAGATTGATGAACCTTTAGCCAGACTCATCAAGAAACAAGAGAGACGACCCAAATAAATGAAATCAGAAATGAAAGAGGTGAAATAACAACTGACCCAACAGAAATAAAAAGGATTGTAAGAAAATACTATGAACCACTATATGCCACCAAGCTGGACAACATGGATGAAATGGATAAATTACTAGAAAAATACAACCTTCCAAAACTCAATCAGGAAGATTCAGGAAGTCTAAATAGGCTGATAACTGCTGATGAAGTTGAAGCAGTAATCAAAGGGCTCCCAGCACACAAAAGCCCTGGCCTGGATGGCTTCACGGGAATTTTACCAAACATTGAAAGAAGAATTAACACCTATCCTCCTCAAACTATTTCAAAAAATCCAAGAGGAAGGAACACTTCCAAACTCTTTTTACAAGGCCAGCATTAGCCTAATTCCAAAACCAGATAAAGACACTACAAAGAAAGAGAATTACAGGCCAATATCCCTGATGAACATAGATGCTAAAATCCTCAACAAAATATTAGCAAATCGGGTCCAGCAATATATTAAAAAGATCATACACCACGACCAAGTGGGATTTATTCCAGGGATGCAAGGCTCATGCAATATTCACAAATCAATAAACATGATACATCACATAAACAAACTGAAAGACAAAAATCACATGATCATATCAATAGATACAGAAAAAGCATTGGATAAAATCCAACACCCATTTTTTATAAAAACTCTCAGCAAAGTGGGAATAGAGGGATCATACCTCAACATAATAAAGGCCATATATAACAGACCTACAGCCAACATCATACTCAATGGGCAAAAACTAAAACCATTTCCCCTAAGAACAGGAACAAGACAGGGTGTCCACTTTCACCACTCTTATTCAACATAGTACTGGAAGTCCTTGCCACAGCGATCAGACAAGAAGAAAACATAAAAAGCATCCAAACTGGAAAGGAGGAAACAAAACTCATTATTTGCAGATGACATAATATTGTACATAGAGAATCCTAAAGACTCCACCAAAATACTAGATTTAATAAATGAATTCAGCAAGGTAGCAGGATACAAAATTAACACCCAGAAATTGATGGCATTTTTATATACCAATAATGAACTCTCAGAAAGAGAAACTAAAAAAAAATCCCATTTACTATTACAACTAAAAAAATAAGATACCTAGGAATAAACTTTACCGAAGATGTAAAAGACCTTTACTCAGAAAACTATAGGACACTGAAAAAAGAAATAGAGGAAGACATAAACAAATGGAAAAATATACCATGTTTATGAATTGGAAGAATTAACATCATTAAAATGTCCATATTACCCAAAGCAATCTATAAAGTCAATGCAATCCCTATTAAAATACCAACAGCATATTTCACAGATCTAGAACAAACACTTCAAAAATTTATATGGAACCAAAAAACACCCCAATTAGCCATGGCAATCTTGAGAAAGACGAACAAAATTGGAGGGATCACAATACCAGATATCAAGTTATACTACAAAGCCACTGTATTCAAAACAGCCTGGTACTGGCACAAGAACAGACATATTGATCAGTGGAACAGAACAGAGAACACAGAAGTTGACCCACGCCATTATCGCCAATTAATATTTGACAAAGGAGGCAAGAACATACAATGGAGTAAAGACAGTCTCTTCAATAAATGGTTTTGGGAAAACTGGACAGGTACGTGCAAAAAATTGAAACTAGAACACTAACTTACATCATACACAAAAGTAAATGAAAAATGGATTAAAGACTTAAATGTGAGACCTGAAACCATAAAAATCCTAGAGGAAAACATAGGCAGCAAAACCTCAGACATCTCTCCTAGCAATATGTTTGCTGATACATCTCCTAGGGCAAGAGAAACTAAGGAGAAAATAAGCAAATGGGACCGCATCAAAATAAAAAGCTCCTGCACAGCAAAGGAAACCATCAACAAAACGAAAAGGGAGCCCACTGTGTGCGAGAACATATTTGCCAACTACACATCAGATAAAAGGGTTAATATCCAAAATATATAGGGAACTCATACAACTTAAAAGGAAGACAAACAATCCAATTTAAAAATGGGCAAAGGACCTAAATAGACACTTCTCCAAAGAGGACATACAAATGGCTAAGAGACATATGAAAAAATGCTCAACGTCGTTAATCATCAGAGAGATGCAGATTAAAACCACAATGAGGTATCACTTCACACCTGTCAGAATGGCTCCATCAACAAATCAACGAACTACAAGTGCTGGCGAGGGTGTGGAGAAAGGGGACCCTAGTACACTGCTGGTGGGAATGCAGACGGGGGCAGCCACTATGGAAAGCAGTATGGAGGTTCCCCAAAAGATTAAAAATGGACCTGCCATTTGACCCATTGATCCCACTTCTAGGAATATATCCTAAGGAACCCGAAACACCAATCACAAAGAACTTATGCACCCCTATGTTCATAGCAGCACAGTTTACAATAGCTAAGATCTGGAAATATCCCAAGTGCCCATCAGTAGATGAATGGATAAAAAAGCTGTGGCACATTTACAACATGGAATACTATGCAGCTATAAAGAGGAAGGATCTTTTATCCTTTGGCACAACATGGAGGGAACTGAACAGTATTATGCTAAGTGAAATAAGCCAGGCAGAGAAAGACAAGTACCACATGATCTCACTTATATGTGGAATACAATAAACAAAATAAACTGTTGAACCAAGTGGATCCAGAGACATAGAGGCATGGAACAGACTGAGTGATCTCAGAGGGAAGGCTAGGAGGGGGGAGTGGGTGGGGAGAGATTAATCAAAGAACTTATATAAGCATAACCCATGGACACAGACATTGGTATGGGGAAATCCTGGGGGTGGGATGGATGCGGGGTGGAGGGGATCAATGGGGATAAAAAGGGAACATCTGTAATATTCTCAACAATAAAGATAAAGAAACCTAAAAAGAAAAGAAAAGAAAATAATAGAACATAAAAAAAGAGAATAATTTCCTATGAAAGGATAAAAAGAGCTCTCAGATGTCATGACTGAGTGAACAAAAGGAAGAGATTGGAATTATTAAAGCTTAGAAACTTAGTAAGGGGACTGGGACCCAGACCTCAGGGCGGGGTGCTGCCCCCTGGGGCTGCTATCTCTGGGGTTGGGGTGCAGTGACAATGAAACTGGCTCAGCAAATGTTGGAAAAGCTGCCAGCTGGATTCAGATGCTGCTGTGGGAAGGAACTGCTGCTGTCAAGAGAGCAGCAAGTCTCCTTCCTTTTCCAGTCTTTCATCTCTCGCTCTAGTTCCCCCTCCTGGCAGAGATGTGGTTTGCAGATTAGCCAGAATATAGGACCAATTTAGAGCTGGAAACAAAAACTGTTTGACACAAAGTCGTAGAGAGAATCTTTTCATACATTTACCATAAATTATTACAATTTATATAATCCTAACTCCTCCCCTTATTTTCTGCATAGTTTGGATGAATTTTTAAGTTTCCATTCCTTTCTTTTACTTGTCTATAATCCTGTACCTACTTCATAGTGTTACTATTTACAAGTCTCAAATAAATTCTCTAAGAAACAAAAGTTCTGGGTGCTTTTATTTTAGGAAAGTCTTATACAAATTTCCCTCTTTTTCGCTCTCTCTTATTAGTTCTTAATTTGTTTTTGTGTCATTTTAGGTCACATTTATTTTCATCAAGAATCATCTTGCCCAGCCAGTGTGGCTCAGTGGTTCAGCATCAACCTTTGAACCAGGAAGTCACAGTTCTATTCCTGGTCAGGGCACATGCCGAGGTTTCAACCTCAATCCCCAGTAGGGGGCGAGCAGGAGGCAGCCATTCAATGACTGTCTCATCATTGATGTTTCTATCTCCCTCTCCCTTCCTCACTCTGAAATAAATGAAAACATATTTTTTAAAAAAGAACCATCTTGTGTGAAATCTTACCTTTTGTGAAAGCACGGATGGACCTAGAGGGTATTATGCTAAGTGAAGTAAGTCATCCAGAGAAATGCAAGTACCATATGATTTCACTTACATGTGGAATCTAAAGAACAAACAAACAAAATAGAAACAGACTCATAGATACAGAGAACAGACTGACAGTTGTTAGAGGAGAGGAGGATTAGAGGACTGAGTGAAAAAGGTAAAGGGATTAAGAAGACAAATTGGCTTGGCCAATGTGGCTCAGTTGGTTAAGCATCATCCCATGCACTAAGAGGTCGCCGGTTCAATTCCCAGTCCTGGCACATGCCCGGGTAGCAAGCTCGATCCTCAGTAGGGGGCATGCAGGAGGCAGCTGATCAATGTTTCTCATCAAGTTTTCTATCTCTTTCTCCCTCTCCCTTTTTCTCTCTAAATTCAATAAACACATATTTAAAAAACTAAAAATTATTTTTAAAAAAGTACAAGTTGGTAGTTATAAAATAGTCATGGGATGTAAAGTACAGCATAGGGGATATAATTAATAATATTGTAATAACTGTGTATGGTGCCCGTTGCGTACTGGAAATCAGGGGGAACACTCTGTAAAGTACATGATTTTCTAACTGCTATCCTGTACACCTGAAACTAATACAGAATGACACTGAATGTAAACTGTAATTGAAAAATAAAATAAAACATTAAAATTCAAAAAGAAAGAAGACTAAGCCCATCTCAAGCTTAACATGTCCAGAATTGAACTTTTAACCCCTGTGTACAACCTTTACCACATGCCCTGCTCAGTTGTCTTTACTTCATTGAAAGTCAGTGCATCCAACTGATTGCTCAACCAGAAATCCTGGAAGCATTCCTGATTCTACCTTCTACATCTAATCCACTCAGCAATTTCTTTAAAAAATATTTTAAATGAGTAAACATTTTGTGATTCATCAGTCATCCAATTAATTATAAGTGCCGGAATATAACTTTCCCCCCATTTTAGGTGAATTAGAATGATGTGTTTTCCCAAATCCTATGGCACTTATGCAACAGTTCGTATAGATTTTTTTTTTCTTTTCTAAATACATTTTTATTGATTTCAGAGAGAGGAAGGGAGAAGGAGACAGAGATAGAAACATCAATGATGAGAGTCATTAATCGGCTGCCTCCTGCACGCCCCTTGCTGGTGATTGAACCCGCAACCCAGGCCTGTGCCCTGACCCAGAATCAAACCTCGATCTCCTGGATCCTAGGTCGATGCTCAACCACTGAGCCACTCCCAGCTGGGCTCATATAGATTTTTAATACCATATTTCATCTAACTCCTTCAGAATAATTTCTTTGTATGTAAATCACAAATGGTAATATAATTTATCTTTTCTTTCTAGAATACTCTTTACATTTTTTGCCATTTTGATCTAGGGATATTGCATGTTTTTTATTAATAATGAAACAAATGAGTCTATTGCTATTTGATGAGAGTGGATTTTTAAAAAGCAGTTTCCTTTAAACAGCCCAAGTGCCCATCAGTAGATGAGTGGATAAAAAAGCTGTGATACATTTATACCACGGAATACTATGCAGCTGTAAAAATGAAGGATCTCTTACCCTTTGGGACAGCATAGATGGAACTGGAGAGTACCATGCTAAGCGAAATAAGACAGTCAGAGAAAGAGAAGTATCACATGATCTCACTCATATGTGGAATATAATGAACAAAATAAACTGATGAACAAAATAGATCCTGAGACGTAGAAGCAAGGAACAGACTGAGGTATCTCAGAGGGAAGGGTGGAGGAGGGGGTAGGAAGAGATTAACTGAAGAACTTATATGCATAAATGCATAACCCTTGCACACAGACAGTGGTATGGGGAAGGTCTGGGGGTAGGGCAGATGCAGGGTAAAGGTGTCAATGGGAGAAAAAGGGGACATCTGTAATACTTTCAACAATAGAAATAAATTAAAAATAAAAATAGAAGTAAAAAGCAGTTTCTTTTTATTCTAACTCCAAAATATATCTTTAGATCCCTCCAGTTATTTCCATATTCATGGCCACCAGCCCTGTTCCAACCTCCGTTATCCCTCACCTAACCAGAACCACAGTCTCCTACCTGGTCTTCCCACTGTCACCCTTAACCTTTCCAATCCATTTCCACAAACCATCAAGAGATAGATGATTATTTCTCTTTCCTAATTAACTCTCCAACACCTTCCCATTATATCTTGACTAAAATCCAAACTCCTTACTGTAGTCTCTAAGGTTGTATGTAACTGGACTCCTGACTACCTCTCAGGCAAATTTTATGCTCACTGTGCACCAAGAACATTCTGGTTTTCTTTCAGTTTGCTGAGCTTGCCAATTTTTGTTCCACCTCAGGGCCTTTGAACTTATTAGTCCCTTTCTGCCTCTCCACACCCCAATCTCACCCCTCCTTCTCTTTCTTAGATTCTCAGCTTAAATGTCATTTTCCCAGGGAGACCGCTGCCAACCACTTAAGTCAGCACCCTCTCTATTGTTTGCTAATTTAATATAACACTCTGCTTTCTTCCTAGTGCTTATCTCACTGTGTGAACTTTCTCTTTATTTATTTACTTTGTTTTTCAGTGTCCTTTGCTAGAATGTAAGCTCCAAAATACTGGGACCATTAGTGTCTCATTCACCTCCTGTCCCTAGTAAATAGCACAGCACCTGTCCCATAGCAGATACTCAAGATTTATGGAAAGAAAACCAAAATGGAGGTGGGCTGGGAATTGAGCAAGGAGAGTGAGGGAGACTGTTTAAAGTGGCTGAGATATGATGTCAGGCTGCCTTTCTCATCCAGGCACGGGCAAGGTCCAAACCGTGCAGGTGGAGAATGGACCTTGTGCTCACACTTAGTTCTTTTTTCCCTTGAAGGGGGAGACAAAAGGGTTGTGAGAGGAGGCTGACTAGAATTATCTATGCAAGTTTGTCTATCAAGTGTATAAAAGGAACATGGGGATTGCTAAAATATTTAGGAGACATGTGGAACTGTAGAGGAACACGGGTGGGATCAGGGAATCTAGTTAACTACTTTGGTAGTGTCGGTGAGACGATTGTGGTTTGGACTGGGGTGGCAGCAGTAAAGATGTGAGAAATGGTTATATCTGAGGTATATGAGAAAGATCTTATAATGACGTATTATCCTTTTTGCTACTTCATTTTAGCTTTGTTCTATGAACTGAAGAATCCCATCCACTTTGCCCTGATATTCTATTTACATTCTGTAATGTTTGTATATCTGTGGGACTCTTGAGCAAGTTTCTTAAAAGCTCCAAGGCTGAGGGTTCTCACCTGTAAATTGCAACAATATTATGGTGTGAATTCCCTGGTTATGCTGACAAAGACTCTTTGCTTAACCAAACTTTAGTCAGGCTCCTGAACTTTCTCCTAGGCCCATCCATGAACTTCCTTGTAAAATTGTTTTAGCAAGAACCTTGCTAAGTCAGTTTAACCAGAACCTCCCATCCTCCACATCAGATCCCCCTCAATATCTAATCAGGTTAGGCATCCTTCACCATCTCCTAGGTGATGTCTGATCACACTGGCTTGTCTTCAGCAAGGAATCCAGTTAGGTCAGTTTAACCAGGATTTCCCTTACCCCTGATGTTTCCTCCTAGTAATTTTCCATCCACTGCCCCCCCCACCACTCGTTGGCTAATAGATTCCCACTTGCCCACACTATATTGAGAATTGAGCCCCATTCTATACTGTACTCTCTCTTCTCTATTGTAATAGTCTTGAATAAAATCTGTTTTTACCACGTCAAGCTATTTAGCTCTGGTTTTTCTTTAACAATGTCAACAGGTAGCATGGGGGAAGTTTAGGCCTCCCACTACAATCCTCATATGGGTAGGCCCATTTTTAGATATGGACAACTGACATGTTCTCAGTATTTGTAAATTGCTGTGCAAACACAGATTCAATAGCTACTTCTGGATACTTTCCTTTATAGACATTTGCAAGCAACTATTGTGTAGATTCTAATAAAGTTATTTTGAGAAATCAACCCAATGCTGTGATAGGTACTGACAAATGTGACTTTCCCACTCTTCATTCTAATTAATTATTGAAGAAATAATTAAAATGGAAACCATAATTCATTTCTCACCCGTTAGCAAAGATGGAAAACAAAATGAACAACAAAAACTCCGTGGGACCTTTGAGGCTTTAGTGAAATGGATACTCAGACAATGTTGATGGGCGTGCAAATTAATATGAAATCCTTTGCAAGAATTGTCTATATGTATTGGCTCTAAAAGATATTCATACCCTCTGATCCAATTACTTAATGTGAATATTCTAAGGAAAGAATTCTAAATATGAAAAACAGCTTTATGCTTATGCAGGTTCATTGCCGCATATACCTAATTGGCTAATAACAGTTAAGAAATTGTGGTTCATTCAGTAGAGGGATTATTACCCAGCTATTAAAGATGGTAGTTTTGAAGAGCAAAAATGAAAAAACATACTTTAAAACTACAACTTAAAAAGCACAATGCAAAATTGTCCATATAGAATTATCACCTTATAGAAAACAAATATGTGCAGAGAAAAAGATTGGAAATGAAGATCCTTTAAAAAGGTTATAAAAAATAAAAATGAAAAGGTTGTAATGGCTATATTTAGGTAGTACAACTATAGGTGACATGTTTCTTCCTTTCTAGCTTTCTGGTTTTCCTTAATGAGTATGTATTAAGATAAACTATTGGTCTAGTATGGCATCACTCACATAGCTGGAGTGGGTGCTGGTGTTGGCTAGGGCAATCAGGGTGACTGGTCATGTGTCTCTAATAGGCTAGTCTGGACTTATCCACACGGTGATGGCTGCATGGTTTCCAGGAAGAGCTCCAAAGTGCAAACACTTTTCTTTTTCTTTTCTATTTTTATACTGAGTATTTTATTTGTATGCTGCTGCCAGTGTATATAAAATAATCATCCGTGTGAAACAGAAATTCATGAAAATTCAGAGAGATAGGTGTTAAGGACTGACAAAAGCAGAAGTTTGTATAGTATGGTTCATGTTATAGGGTAAGCTTTTTGTACAGGCTTCAAATTTAGCTCTTTGAATATTGACCAGTTCAAGAAAAATGATTTAGAACACTTTCAAAGATTCATTTCGCTATAAAAAGGAATAGACTTACTGGGATCTGAAGGGATTGGTACTTTAAGATACTCCAGTCAGCAGGTGGTTCTGTAGACAGAATTGTTCCAAATCTGCAGCTGCCTGGGAGACCTTCACGCAGTTGATGGCTGCCTCCTGCAGCGCCGGGACCCTGGGTCAGGATCGAACTTGCAACCTCTGTACGTGCCCTTGACCGGGAATCAAACTCGCGACCCTTCGGTGCGCGGGCGGAGGCTCTGACCGCTGGGCAGCACGGCCAGGGCTGAGCCACTTTCTTCATGGTGGTGAGGCTCGCTGAAGGAACCAGGCGCGCTGCTCGCCGTAGCCGAGCTGGGCAGATTTGTCCGTAAGTAGCGAGTCGGCGGGTAGTGATCCACTGGCCGGGGGGCGGGGCAGCGAAGCGAGGGCCAAGCGCGGAGCGTTTCTAAAGTGCAAACGCTTTTCAAGTTTTATATTTGTTATTGTCCCATTTTCCAAAGCAAGTCAGAGTGGGAGGGGACTACTCAAGGCCTAGATGCGGAGAGGAGAATGATGGCAACCATTTTGCTAACATTAATCTATCACAGCAGTCGCTGACTTTAATAGCCAGTCTGGATCAGGATGATCTAGGCTAGGACATAAATATAAACGACTAGCCCATGGGTCCCTATGAGATAAAGTTCAGAGTTCTCAGCTCTGATATGACTGCCTGTCCCAATGATCTCACTCTACTCCTTTCCTCCATCTCAATACCGGGCAACTGAGCGTTTTATAGTTATCTGAACACACCTTCCTATTTCTTATCCTACGTCATTGCTTCTGCTGGAATACAGTCACCCATTCTGAGTCACACATACGAATCCACCATTGATTTTTTAATATCTTTCAAGACAGAAAAGGGTGTATGTCCTTAAGAAAGCCCATCCTGCCCATTGGGTAGGTTTGGAACATTTCCTTCTTGGGAACCTGTAGAACGACACACAGATTTCTAATTTTGCACCTGCATAACTTTAGTATTCACTTGTTAACATGCCTGTTTCCCTTTTTGTAGACTCTCAGATCCTCAAGGATAGGGACTATATGTTTCTTGTTGTATTTATATCTCTAGAATTTCTTAGCTGGAAATTATTATATGATGACTGTTTGGATAAATTGTCTTAATATACATTTTTAAAAGACATACAAGGGGACCAACAGGTAGATGAAAAGGTGCTCAACATCCCTGGTCAGCAGGGAAATGCAAATCCAAAACACAATGCAGTATCACCTCACACCTGGCAGAATGGCTTTCATAAAAAAGACAGGAGATAACAGTGTTGAGAGGATGTGGAGAGAAGGGAACCCTTGTGCACTGTTGGTGGGAATGGAAATTGGTGCAGCCACTGTGGGAAACACTATGGGGATTACTCAAGAAATTAAAAACAGAACTACCACATGATATAGCAATCCCACTTCTGGGTATTTATCCAAGGAAATAGAAACAGGATATCAAAGAGATACCTGTACCCCAATGTTTATTGCAGCATTATTCACAATAGATAAGGTATGGAAACAACCTAAGTTTCCATTAGCAGATGAATGGGTGAAGATGTAAATACATGCAAAGGAATATTATTCAGCCACGAGAAAGAAGGAAATCCTGCCATTTGTGACAACATGGATAGATCTTGAGAGCAATCTACTAAGTGAAGTAAGCCAGACAGAAACAAATACTGCATGGTATCACATATGTGGAATCTAAAAAGAAAAAGTCAAAGCCATAGAAACAGAAAGTAGAAAAGTGGTTGCCAGAGGCTGAGGGTTTGGGAAAATAGGGAGAGGTTGGTAAAGTGTACAAAAAGAAAAAAATGTACATTTTAAAATCATTAGTAAAATCAGGCATTTTTCATATACTATATATATTTATCACTTGTACATTTTCCTTATGAGATAATCACCAGTAAAATTAATCATTTTTCATATACATATTTATATTTTCATGATTCTCATGGGATAAAAGTTTACTTCTACTTAAGTGAGTTATACACAATTGTAGGATTGAATATATTAAGAGACTAACTCAAACATGTTTTTGAATCATATATATTTTGTTTTATTTATTTTGCCAAAAAGCAGGCTTGAAATTCTGAAAACTTTCTAGGAAACTTTGTGGGGAAAAGATCTGCTATTTTTGTTGTTGTTAGTATTACAGATGTCCCCCATTTCCCCCGCTTAACCCCTCCACCCATCTCCCATAGTTCCATAGCCTAACAGAAACAAAACTCAGCTTGACATGACATATTAAATGTAGAAATAATTATTTAGGTGGAAAAATGAAAACTTTGTCAATTTTCTTTAGAGTAGGTGTCTGTTAAGAGTTATAACAACATTTACATTTAGAAAATCAGTCATCTCAAAAAGTTTTAACAGGTTAAATATTTTTCATACTTGTGTTCTTGAAAGCAATAAAAATGAAAAACTCAGGAAACAAGACGATGCTATTACTAGTTATAATTTCTATTTTTAATGCCCTAAGTTACTTAGCTCCCCCCCCCCCCCCCATTTCAGCTTGTGGTTGGTTTTGCAAGGCTAACATTTTCTTTGGTGACAGTTTTTAAAACACAAACCAGAAGAATTTGGTCAGTAACTTCCCTATTCCATAGAACATTTAAGGACTTTTTTGTTACTGACTTTAGAGAGAGTGGAAGGGGGAGAGAGAGAGAGTGAGAGGAAGAAACATCAATGCGAGAGAGAAACATCGATGGGCTACCTCCCGTATGGGCCTTGACTCAGAATGGAATCTGCCACCCTTCAGTGGAGAGGTGGACAATCCAATCAACTGAGCCACACTGGCCAGGGCAGAACATTTAAGAACTTTTTAGAAAATAATTTAAATTGCACAGAGGAGGTAAAGTAATGCGATGTTTTGGTAGGAACAGGCAGTACAGTTCTTTCTTTTGTTATTTTGTTTCTTTCTTTGTCCTTAATTTATAGACCCACACTAATGTTTTCCAGCATCCTCAGAACACCTAGAGGTGTTTATTTTTAAATCATCCTTTTGTTAATTTTTATGCTGATTTATATCTTATCCAATTTTTATGCTGTGACTCATCAAAAAGATTAACTGCTAAGATAACCTTCTCTGTGCTCCTGCACGTATTACGGCCAGGCCAGCCAGACCCTGCGTTCTGAGTTCCAGTCTCTAGGCCCCCAAAGGAGGTAAGGGCTTCTATTTTCATTTATGTTGCTAGAGGGACGGAGTGGAGGGGAGAATTTTGATGGATTTGGCCAAACCCTGAGGGATAGCTGCATCCTTGGAGACTGGGAAGCAGGCAGCTTCATGAGCGAGTCACCCGTGTAGTGGCATAGGGCCCTGCTTGGTTTAATGCTCTGCTGTTGCTTTCTTGGGATTCTTCATAATTTTTAAACACGGGGCCCTGTATTTCCATTTTTCACTGAGTCCCAAAATTATATAGCCAGGCCTGCTGGGAAGACCAAGGGGTAAGGGACAGCAATGGTAGGGACTTTCTCCTTCTCTGACAGGGAGGCCACAGGGATACTTAAAGACAGACCGTGGTGCACCTTAGGAGTCACTGTGAGGGTCCCTGAAGCTGAGTTTGGCAAGGAATAAGTGGATCTACCAGAGAACCCCCCACTCCCCTTGCTTTCATAGGGATATAGGTGTTAGAGGCACCTCTCACAGACACCAGAGAGGTGTTGTCGGACAGGAGGGAGAGGGCTGTCCCCAACCCCTATTTTTGTCTTCTCATATAAATGAATTTAAATGAGAAAACTCCAGTTGATTGCGTTGTGATGAAGCCAATTTTAGTAAAGCAATTAAAGCAAGCACCTTTATTAAAGAAGCAAGGCAAGCACATCTATATGTCTGGCTTACAAAGTGCAGATGGGCTCTCAGCTAATCTGAAGAGCGAGGTGGCTGGGGATCGAGGCGTTAGATACCCTCTTGTCTATAGGTCTCAGACTTCCTCTGCTGAATATTTTGGTTCAGATTAATTCTCAGGGTCCCTTTTTACTTTGTTGTGGCCTTCCCAGAACTCATGAGGAGCACCTGGCAATTTTATCTTGCCAAGCCCCCAGGCTGCTGGCTTCTCTGCTTAGGGAGTAAAACTGCCCTTTTTCCCCCTTTGCCTTCCCCCCTCCTTTTCTGCATGCTGTCGTTTGGGGAGGCTTTTAACCATTTGCTCTCAAGTGTTCTTGTCGGGGGTAGATAATGGCTTATTTACAAACTGGCTGCAAATTGCCCACACTGTTTGGCCTTATTTTAATTTTCCTGTCTCACTTTCCCTAGTCCACTTGCCCTGAAATTTTCCTAGCTTTTCACTGCCCTCTAACATAGGAGCTTGGACAGTGACTATGGTAGACTGAAAAGAAGCCCTTTCTCAAATGCCCTGGATTTCATAAGCCCCAGAGTTCAAGTCTGAGCTAAAGGAGGGTCTCCCTCCAAAAAGACAGATGGGGCCTGTGTAGTGGGTTGAATGGGTTCCCCCCGAAAAGATATGTCTACATGGAACTTCAGATTGTAACCTTATTTGGAATAAGGGCCTTTGAGATGTAATTAAGGTAAGGATCTCAAGATGAGGTCATCCTGGATTATGGTGGCCTCTAAATCCAATGACAGGTGTTCTTATAAAAGACAGAAAAGGAGAATGCATACAGAGAGACACAGAGAAAGCCATATGAAGCTGCAGGTAGAGATTGGAGTGATGCATCTTTAAACCAAGGAATGCCAAGGATTGCCTGTAGCCACCAGAAGCTAGGAGAGAGGAAGCAACCCAGATAACACATTGATTTTGGACTTCTGGCCTCCAGGATTATTAGAGAATAAATTTCTGTTGTTTTAAGCCACTACAGTTTTTTCAATTACAGTTTACTTTCAATATTATTTTGTATTGGCTTCAGGTTAGTGGTTAGACAATCATATACTTTACAAAGTGTTCCCCTCCCCCCGATATTTCCAGTACCCACCTGGCACCGTCCATATTTATCACAATATTATTTACTATATTCCCTATGCTGTACTTTATATCCCTGTGACTATTTTGTAACTACCAATTCGTACTTTTTAATCCCTTCACTTTTTTACCCAGTTCCCCAATCCGCATCTGCTCTGGCAACCATCAGTCTGTTCTCTGTGTCTGTGAGTCCGTTTCAATTTTGTTTATTCATTTATTTTGTTCTTTAGATTCCACATATAAGTGAAATCATATGATATTTGTCTTTCTCTGTCTGACTTATTTTACTGAGCACAGTACCTTCTAGGTCCATCTATAGTATTGTAAATGGCAAGATTTCATTCTTTTTTATGGCTGAGTAATATTCCATTATATATATGTACTATCACTTTTTTATCTACTCGTCTATTGATGGGTACTTGGGTTGCTTCCATATCTCGGCTATTTAAATAACGCTGCAATGAACATAGGGGTGCATATATATTCTTTCGAGTTAGTGTTTTGGGTTTCATTGGATAAATGCCCAGAAGTGGAATCATTGGGTCATAAGACAGTTCCATTTTTAATTTTTTGAGGAACCTCCATACTCTCTATATTATATATGCTGTTGCCTCAGTCTCATTTTGTGGAAATAGAAATACTTATGATTTGCAATGTTGCCTTAGGCCAGAGTTTATTTAAACACAAATAGATTGGTTTTTAAAAACATAATTTATTTATAATAGACCACAGCCTCCAGTCATTGTGCTGGTGCTGAAACTGTTTATTTAGTGTACATTCATAAAACCCAGAGTTGGAAATAAAATAGTAGGGTCAGCATTTTACTTTGGGGATGTCATACCAATTTTTTTGAGCAAGGGTATTTGCTTTTTAACAGCGAAACCGTATCAATATACAAATAATATTGGCTAAATGTACTGTTTGAATTTATGTGTTTTATCACAGAACTCTTAGGCAGCAAACTTGGATAACTGCTTCTTTAAGGGGATAAAGCAGGCTGTATTAAAAATGCAGGCAAATCAAAGGTTTCAAAATCAGACACTTCACCAAAGACGATATAGGCATGTCCAATAAGCATGTGAAAAGGTGCCCAACATGATTAGTTATCACAGAAGTAGAATTAAAACCCAACTGAGATATCACTACAGTGACTAAAATAAAAAAGACTGATGACACCAACTATTGGCAAGGATGTGGAGCAACTGGAACTTTTTTTTTTTACTTTGAAATAGTTTTATTGGCTCATAAGACATTAGCATATAAAAATACCCCCAATACTATGCAGTATTAGATCACAATTACATTTTTTTACTAATTAAAACTACCCAGAATATACATTTTTTAAAGAAAAAAAATCCTACAGAACTGAATTCTGAAATGACATTATGACTTAAATACTGTGACAAAATAGATAATTCCTTATAACATTAATTCATGGCATGAAGCTGCCAGATACTTCCATAAGCATAACCATGGCAGAGTGCAAATGAATGCAATTCAACGTCACACATTTAGTTGAAGTAGCTGTGCCCCACCTAAGAAACCCTCAAATTTCTGGCACAAAAAGTTGGTGTTTTAACTTTTATCAGGCAACCAACTTCACAATCCATTGACTGTCTTTCTGGCCTTTTTTTTTTTTTTTTTAAATCTATCTTTATTAATTTGAGAAAGAGGAAGGGAGAGGACGAGAGATAGAAACATCAGTGATGAGAAAGTCACTGATGGGCTGCCTCCTGCACGCCCCCGACTGGGGATGGAGCCCGCAACCCCCGGGCGTGTGCCCTGACTGGGAATCAAACCCAAATCTCCCGTCCGGCTGGTCATTCTTATTAAAAAACAAAAAAGTAACATCCCTCTGCTGTCATAGCCTCAGAGTCAGCACCGCGGCTGCGTGAAGAATTCCGCTCCTCTCAGCTTCTCTGGCGGGTACTCCCGGTCCACGGGCTGGTACGTGGGGTTGCATTTGGAGCCCAAGCCGTAGTCCAGGTCCTTCACGAGCCGGGTGGGCCCGTTCCTCAGGTGCAGCAGGACAGGGGTGGGTGGGCAGAGGCCCTGTTGTGGGCACTGTACACCTCAAAAGACTTTGGGACTCTGGCAAAATAGACTACACCCTGGGCCAGAAGCACCTCGCGCTCGGGCGTGCCTGTGAAACCACAGCCCTGGTAGGCGGCCGCTGCCTGCGTGAACGCGGATGGGTCTGCCAGACCTATGTCCTCACTGGCAACGGGAACTTTCTTGAATTACACGGGGGAGTGTAAAATAGTACAACTTTGGAGACTTTTTTGTCAGTTCCTTATAAAGTTAAACACACTCTAGGACCCAAGAATCCCACTCTTAGGCATTTTTCTTATGAGTCATGAAAACATTTGTCCCCCAAAACGTTGTACAAAAATGTTTGTTCGCAATTTTACTTATAAAAGTTCAAACTGAAAACAGCTCAGATATCTATCAGCAGGAGAATGGATTATTAAATAGTGATATATTAAATAGTGACTATTATTAAATAGTGATATATACAATGGAATGCTACTGAGTGATAAAAAGGAAGTAAATAGGTCATGGACAACACTTAGATGAATCTCAAAAACTTTATGTTGAGTGAAAGACGTCATTCTGATTCCATGTAAATGAAATTCTAGAGCAAGCAAAGCTAACCCGTGGTGATAAAAATCAGAAAGTGGTTGGAGGGGATTGGGGATTAGAAGGGAATTGACTGGAAAGAACCACAGGAAAACTTTCTGGGAAGAAATATATATTCTATGCCTTGTTTAGGGTGGTGGTTACACTGGTGTATAATTGAAACCCATTGAACTGTATACTTAAAGTCTTTGTGTTTATTTTATGTCAATTATACTTAAATTAAAAAAATAAGAGCCCCTTCTACTCTGATCCCATCCAAGAAAATGTCTGCCCAAACGACCTACAGTACAAAACATCCCCTTTCAGCCCTGGCGGGTTTGGCTCATCGGCCGAGGACCTAAGGGTCTCCTGGGTTCGTTCCTGGTCAAGGGCACAGGACTGGGCACGTACGGGCGTCAGGGACCCGGTCGCCCGCGGGAGGCAGCCAATCTCCCTCCCTCCCCCCCCTCAAACATCCTCCGTGAGTATAAGAAGCACACACAAAACATCCTCTTTCAGGCTAAGACCTCCTAGGCATTGCCCATTCACACTGGAGCTCTAACCTGGTTCCTCTGCATGGATTACCTAGCTGAACCCAATGATCCTGGAGTTTTAACTCCAGTCTCATGTTGGTGTTTCAGTAAAGCCTGCCTTTCCTGCTTCAAGTTTTATTTTTATTTCTTGTCTTAGCTTTTCCTTGATCCTTTGACTACAAGCACTTGTTGGTAAGGCACAATATATATGAAAAGAAAAAGAAAAAAATTGTTATCTCTTTTGAGTCTTAATCCCCTCCCCCCCTTTTTTAAAGACTGCACAATGGTGTGTTTGGCTTTTCTAACTGCCAAATCTGAGGCAATGTAATTATTTAATTAGATTAGATTACTGTTTATATTAAACTCAAATAATGATTAAATTGAAAATTTTATGGCAAGGGCTCACAGGTAAAATCAACCAGTGCTTGTCTTAACCCATCCTTTGTGTATCCTTCCTCCATCACCAGGAGGTATACAAGGCTGAGCTGACAGTTGAATGGCCCTTGCTAACGGAATACACCTAGGTCACAGTTAAGCTCACATATGAAGCCAAACACTGGCAGCGACATTTCTAAATCTCTCTTTCAGCACTGCCATATGGCAGGAACCCAAGTGGTGCCCTCAAGAGGCCTATCTCTCTCTCTCATGCTCTCTCTCCCCAGTATACACCTACCTCCAGCTCCAGAGTTCACAACCTCTCCAAATGATAACTTTAGAAAACTTTTTAAATTGAGGTATGACATATATACAGTTGTGGCAGCTAGTCTTCATGTTCTGGTATTTCCCTCCCACATTGAATCTGGCTCATCTGTGACTCAAGTTAAACAATAGAATGTGGCCTAAAAGGCCCTGGGCCAGTTCTGGGCCTAGCTTTTGGAGCATTTGCTAGGTTCTGCTTTTTTTCTCTTGAAACAGTCATTTTTGGGAGCCCTCTTAGTTTAGATCCTCTAAGAAGCAAGCACTGAGACCAAATTATATATTCAATAGACTTATTAGGGGCATGCTAGTGAAGGATCAAGGGAGAGAGAGCAGGAGTAGCCTAGGAAAGCCATCAGATTGTGTTGCAGGTCTGACATTACCTTACTCAGCAAGTTTAATTTGTGAGAGCTTTGACAAATTCTATACACTTTGTATTGCTATATAGAAAGCGAAGAGTGGGAGAACATGACAAAACAAGAACATCCGCAGATATAACTTGAAGCAAGTTTCCTTTCGTTTAGACTTCTTGGAATTAGCAATAAACCAAGAGGAGTATCCATCATCCTTGGTTTGAGGAGAACAGGCCTCTGCCTGCATTTGTAGTAAATTCCAAACCACGGTTAAATAGTGGAAACTTCTGGAGAAGGGGAAAATAGGGGAAGTGTTGAGTCTCAAGTGGCTGCAATCTCTCTCCAAATAAACCATCCCTACCTGCCTGAAAGCACGGGGTGATTCTTTTGGTTCTATTTCTGCAGTATTTGACAATTTGATCACTACCTCCTTAAAATTCTTCTGTAGACCTCCATGATACTGTGCTTTCCGATTATCTTTCATTCTCTGATAATTCCTTCTCAATTCTAGATGGGCAGGGAGCTGAAGCAAGATAAGGAATAAGAAATGACCTTTGAGTTAGTAGTTATGATGTCGTCCACACTTTTAGCAAAAGCAGTGGAGTGGAGGAGACAGAAGTTGGACTGCAAGGGACAGAGGAAAGAGTAGTAAGTGACTGTGGGCCTCTATTTCACAAGGGTTGGAGGTTGCTATTGTTTTTGTTTGAGGTTTTTGTTTGCTTTTTGCTCTCTTGTCTACTTTATTAATGCAATTCTCCGAGCAATTAGCATACGCCTTCCATGCACAGAAGCTATTCCTGGAGCTGCTGGGATGCAGAGATGGCAAGGACCCCTCTCTGTTCTCCAGGAACAGGTTTCTGATCATGACCAGAAACCACACACACATTTGAGGGTCACAGAAAAATAATGACTACCCAATGAGAGCCTCCAGGTTACGTGGAGAGATCTGTTTTAAAAAATTCAAGAGACTTTAACGTATTTATGTAAGAAGATAAAAGCTAGAGATATGTTAATGTGCTTTTAAGTTCATTCTTTATAAAACTGAATCTTACATCACTAAGCCAGAGACATCCATCGTTTTGAAGGTTTTAAAGATTATTACAGCATGAATGCAAAGAGAAAGTCAGTGTCTAGCTTTTAATTACCAAAATAGCTTCTGAAACCCATTTCAGAGGTTGTGGTTGACAGCGAAAACCATCTATTCCCACAGTTTACTGCCTATATTAACACGACTTTACTATCCCAATGTCTTCATGAACAATGACTTAAATACCCCAGGAAACTATGGCCTAGGAAAATAGAAGTGTAAATAACTTTATTGTTCTGTTCAGAAACCTTTTGATTTAAAGGAATGCTAGATACTCAATATCTCAATAGATAGCATCAAACAACTCTTTGTTCTCTAAGACTTGATTGAAATAGTCACCTCATTGTGTCTATCAATACTAAAACTAATATATCATACATCAAGATCTCATATTCATTCAATTTGCGTGAAGCTCCCAGATCAAAAGTCCAGCCTTAAATCAGACCTGGCAGTCCTGGCCAGTGTGGCTCAGCCGTTGGAGGCTGGCGGACCCCGAAGAGTGGCGGGTTCGATTGGCAGTCAATGGCACGTACCTGGGTTGCAGTTCGTTCCCCCCCACCCCCACCCCCATCCGGGCGTGTGGTGGAGGCAACCAGTCGAGGTATCTCTCTCACATCGATAGCTCCCCCCCAGACTCCCTGAAAAGCAATGGAAAAAATATCCTCAGGTGAGGATTAACAAAATCAATCAGACCTGGCAAAAATAAAAATAAAAACCCTCGTAAATATCCCAATTTTGCCTTTGCTCTTGCAGAGAGACTGTGTAAGACTGTCAACGTAGTGATATCCGTTACTGCGATAAACAATAAGCTTTGCTCATCAATAGTTTATTTTGGTGGTATTTGGGAGAGCCAGTATTGGACATAGTGTGAAAGCCAATGCTTTTTTGCATGAGCCAGGTTTGTTGTTTTTTTTCCTCCCCCACTGATTTTAGAGACAGTGGAAGGGAGGGGGGAGGGGGAGAGAAACATTGATGTGGCAGAGGCACATCGATTGGTTGCCTCCCGCTCGCGCCTAGACGGGGGTGGGACGAGGATTGGATCTGCAACCGGGGTACGTGTCATTGACCCGGAATCGAATCCGCAACCCTCCGACGCCCGGGCCGACATTTAACCGCCGACCCGCTGCGGCTAGGACGAGCCAGGATTTTTGAGGAAAGGTAAGGTTTTTGTAAATCAAAGGGTAAAACCCTAAAGGAGTTGGGAATAAGTTTTATTCGTGAACAGTGACCTTAGAAGAGAGAGGAAAAATATATGAATGACCCGGTGTGAGCATGGGCGTGTTGTTTTGGAGCAAAATTATGCTCCGAGACTGACTCTGTCTTTGCCACACTTTATTTAACACAGCTTCACTGCGGGAACTTTATGAGCCAAAAGCATACGGGATAATGTCTCTTAAGCGAAGAAAAACCCTCCTCCATAGCAATGCTAGGCTGCTCGCGCTATTCTTCCAGGCAGGAATAAAGTCCAGACTTAGCTGTGGCGGACCTTTTTATATCACCGGGCGACGCGGCTTGACCGCCTGGAGCTGACCCCCCGCGGCGGGAGGCTGGCCCTCTGCGGTCGCTGAGCCCGTGGCTGGGGAACCGAGGCGTCCATGTTGCGAGCGGGCGGCCGCTCCGAGGGGTCGCGCTCCGGGAGCCGAGAGCCGGCGCCGGCGCGTCCCGCTGCCTACGGGGGGCCGCCCAGGGGCAGGAACAAGCGTCCCTTCTCTTCCCGAGGCGGCTGCCTGGGGCACAGCCACCGCCCGCCAGGGTGCCACCCGGCCCAGTCCGAAACTTTCGGTATTTATAGTCTGTCAGTTGCCCCTCGACAGGTTCTTATCGATAAGCCCCCAGCTGAGCCGCTGACTGCTTCTCAGTGACAGGCGAGACGATGACATCCTGATACAGCTTCCTCAGCCTTATACCCAAACAACTTCACTTCTAAAAACAACTTTTTTGTCTTTGTCATAAACAAGTAGACTTGAAATCATATCAAACCAATGCACAACAGGGTTAGGATTGCCTTGGTTTCAGAGATGGGCAGGCTGAGGTTTGAGGAGGGAGAAAAAGGAAGCAAGAAAGAAGCCAGTGGGACTTTGAGGACCTGGAGATATGCAGAGAAAACAGCCTGGAGGCCTTTTTAGGGAGCCTCATGAACAGGGTGGTTGTCTTGTTTGAGTCCCTTGCCTGGGCAGTGACAAAGCCCATCTTTGCTTTGTGACTGTGCACCTATTATGTTTATGTACTAGGGCTTGTTTTCTTAAAATATGGTCAGACTCTCTGGTGGGCCTGAATCTGCCCTCTTTAAAAATAAATACTCTAGGTTATATTTTACACCATTACAGTACTTTTAAGAACCAACGCTCCAAGGGAAAGGAGCTAGTAGTGTAGAAAAAGGTTGCTTCTCTTTTCTACAGTACTAGCTGTATTCTTGCTATTGTAATATGGAGAATGCTTGTAAGTATTCAAATTATGGATTTTCAAAGACTGTTTATTTCTCTTATTGAGAAAAATTATTCAAAACATATAAACAAGGCAAAAGAGTGACTGGATGTCCTTTCAATGTCGTGTTGCAGTACTGTCCATCGGGCCTACCCAAGGATTATTTCATTTTCTGGAATATGGTTCTTTATTGGACATACTACTTTCTATTGATGAGGGTTCATATTCTGTGAACTTACATATTAACTTGTAGATTTTTGTTCAACAGAGGTGTCCAGTAGAAATGATAACCCCAAGGGTTATGGTTTTATTGGCCTGTTGTATAGTAATGGTTTTGTTGTTAAATTAACAAGCTTATTTCAGCATGGTTTTCCTGTTTGAGTACATACATATCAGTTTCTTAAAAGATCTTTGAACCAGTTTTGCCATGCTACAAGGTTTTTTCGTTATAAACTAAGTTAAGTTTTTACACACATTCATTCTATATTTGGGAATGAGTGGGGTTAGGATGAAGATCTGGGATCTAGCTTTTCCTTTGAAAGAACTTTCACCCACTCTGTTTTGGGCCCCACACTGCATCCCACCTTCAGAGGGCCTTCTCCCTCTAGTTCATAAGCTTTTCTGGGGGTTCTGAGACATGGATTGTCTTACTTTTCATTGGTTTTCCACCTTGCAGGTACTTAGCTTTTTATGCTTCACTATATCATATGCCATTTGGCCATTTACCTTCCAGCTTTCAAAATTTTGTTGTCATGTCTTATCAGCTGTCACCTTCTCTAGGGCCTTCTATTTCCTTGAAAGTCTGTGCCTTTAAAAATTTCCTTTCATTCGTTCAAGTGCTATTTCAAGAGAGGATCTACCTTGTTTAAGTAGAATAGCATGTAATTCTAAAATATACCCCAAAATACAGCAGTGGTTTCTTTCTCCATCGAATGAAGGAGCTCATCAAAAGCTGATAAAGTGTCAAAGTGCTGGGGATTGAGTCATTTGTACCTCAGTCTGATCTCTAAAAAGTCCAGTATCTTATGCTGAACATTAGAAATCACAGTATTTTGGATCTTGAGTGATAAGCTCAAACAATCCAGTGTATTAAATGCATCACTGAATTGCACTTTGGAAAGCAGCAAACACTGGAATATGTAGAAATAGTCTTTATTGGCATGATAATTGTCATGCTTATATGAGCATCATTTTTCTTGATAGTTAATGCACTCTAGTGTGGAAAAGTCATCTTGTATATGCTACCTATTTCTTTTCACAGCATAATGAAAAAAACAGCAGTAGTGGCAGTTTAGTGAGATTACTTTCACACTGAATCAAGAAGCAGGTTGCTGACATCCTGCTGTCCTGAATGAATGGAGTGTGAAAAAAGTGCCATTTTATTCACACACTGTAGCTGTCATCTATTATTATCTCCTTCCACATTATCCATTCAACCTTTGCTTGATATAATTTCCTGGTTTTTCTTTGGAAGACTGGCCCCTCTTGCATCTCAGATTCTGTGTTTTGGTGAGAGTTTAATTCATCCCCAGTTCCAGGGATGGATGGTGACTCGAGTGTGGCCAATCAAAGCATAACCTTCCCTTGGCCAAAGAAGCTGATTCACGGATGAGAATGTGACCCAGTTAGACATAGCCAATGAAATTCAAGTAGATGTTAGTTGGGGCTATTGCAAGAGTGGCCAGTTGGACTTCAACCTGAGAGCATGTGCGACTGGAGCAGCTGGGAGACACTCTGTGGAGCCTGAAAATGAAGCTAACAGAGGGAAAGGCAGAGAGGAGAACTGGAAACAAAACAACTTGCAATGATATTGCTTGAGTCCCTAAATTAAGCTGTGTGAGCCAATAAATGATCAGTGGCCTGAGACAGTTTCAACTATTTTTCTGTCACTTGCCACTAATCTGACTCACCTAGCAAAGCCTTGTATTGCTGCGTGCATAGCTGGTGCTACCCTAGCTACTGGTTCCCACAGTAATTTTTACCTAAATGAAAAATTGCTATGTAACATGGGTATTCAGACATAAAAGAAAACTGAGCACATCTCACTCATATATGCCAAGAACAAATTTATTGTAGCTGTAATGTGAACTACCTATTCACATAAACACCACAATAAGTGCTTGTTTATACAGAATGCCATTGATATTAGGGGATGTACAACACCAGCATTTGATCAGAGAATTTTGGCAACTGACCATTCCATTTTCCTTCTTAGCATAACATTTCCATTAACTCTGTAAGTGGTTTTACAAACTTCTTGGCAGTAGTACAAGTTGAACCTTTAGCATCCTGGAAAGCACAATTTTTAGCTTATTCGGGAAATTTTCAGTTGGTTTACCAGAGAGGTCATTGTGCTTTGTTTATGAACAGTATTCAAAGGCCTTGGTGGCTTCCTGCCACTATTTGACAGTTGCAGAACAAGCAAAGCACAGGAATCTAGAGACAAAATCTAATTTTTGTATAATTACTGTATTTCTTATTCCTCTTCTTTTTTGTCTGCCCATTACACAGATAACAGAGTCAGCTCAGACTTCTTATGCACTTAGGCATTTATGAATTTATTCTGCACTACTGTATTTAGATAACTTTTTTATTTGTTGATTTGAGAGAGAGAGAGAGATTTGTTGTTCCACTTATTTACACATTTATTGGTTGCTTCTAGTATGTACGCTTACCGGAGATTGAACCCGCAACCTTGGCGCATGGAAACGATGCTCTAACCAACTGAGCTACCCAGTCAGGGCCTAGATAACTTTTTCTTAACTGCTTTATGCTTCAGTGGACTGCTTAGCCAGTTCTACAAATTGGGAATATGAGGAAGCACTTTGGTCACAGCTAAAAGTGAAAATTGGACAAATGTAAGTAATAATATGCAGTTGACATAAAAATACATTAGCTGAGATCAAATTCACTCTATCAGCGGAATGTTAGCTGAAGGAAACTGGTCAACTGAGTCTTTATGGTGAATGTATAAACTTTAGGATTGTAATGATAATTGAAGTATCTGTGAAAATCATAATTTACTTTACATTTAAAACTTATTGAATGTATGTAGACACAATTGTTTTATTTTTCCTCTGAGACTCCTGAACTATAGACCCCTTCTGACGACTGCACTCAGCCAACACTTCTCAGAGGATGCTTGTTGGAAGGTGACCAAGGAGGTAATTGGAGACAGGAAAGGCTTGACAGTAGGAAGGAGAACCATTGGCATCCACAGTATGATTTACCAAAATATCAGCAGCATGGGACTTTAAAAGATCTTCTTTCTTAGCAACTTTCAAGTACACAATACATTATTGTTAACTATAGTCACCATGTTCTACATTACATCCCAGAAGTTATTTATCTTATAACTGGAAGTTTGTACCCTTTGACCTACACCTCCCCATTTCCTTCTCCCTTCAGCCCTGGCAACCACCATTGTCTTTGTTTCTATGAGCTCGATGTTTTTAGATTCCACATATAAGTGAGATCATAGAGTATTTGTCTTTCTCTGTCTGACATTTTGTGGATGTACTCAAGGTTCATCCATATTGTAGCATGTGTCAGGATTTCCTTCATTCGTGTGGCTGAAAAGTATTCCATTATATGTATATATCACATTTTGTTTATCCATTCATCTATTGATGAAAATTTGGGCCAGATAATTATATATTTAAAAATTTAGTTATTGTTTTACAGGTTTCTACTCTGCCTCATTCTTATATAAATTAATTTGAGGGAGAATTTTCATTTATTTAAAAAAAAGAACAAAAAATAAAACGAGATCCACTTAGAGTTAGCCTTACTAACTTACAAGTACATTTTGAATGTGTGGTTTGAAAGTAGCTAAAAAGAAAGTTTTAAATTAATTTCACTACTTAAGATCTGAACTTAGTAATTTTCTGTGTTCAGGAAGCTCTTCTCTGATGAATTATAAATATTCAGATATGTATGTATAAATGTATCTATAAAACAAAAATCTTTAATGTCTCATGTGCTTTAAGTCAACTAGATAGACGAAAATCAAGGATGACCCAACAAAAAAATAGTTAATCATTTAACAAAATGATTCATAATAAGATTTACTTTTAAGCCTGTCCTGAGTTTGTTCAAATTTCAGTTATCCTTATGAAAACCTGGTTTATACAGCTTCAGAAATGTATGTAACATACCCACTGTGTCAAGTGAGAGAGCCCACTGAGCTGTTAAACTGCTTTCCCTTACAGGCTATCACAAAGCCTGGGAAAAGGCTGGAGACCTGCCCTCTCCACCTGGACACCCAGATGGAGCTGCCTCATGTGGTCTTACTCTCAGGAACCATGGACTTCTGTTGGGGACTCTGATCCAGGGTAAGAAAGAGGAAGGGAGAGGCAAGATTTAAAAGGGCACCATTTGAGAAGGCTCAATTTCACTGCTCTCCCTGCCTAGTCTGTTTGTTTTTAGTTGAAGTAGTCCAAGGTGATCATGGCATTTGCATGATGTAATGAAGTGGCAAAGAGTGCAACACCTGGTGTGAAGTGTTGCTTATTTGCGTCAGTGTGGACTGGTATAGGCTGGGGGTTAAATTCCCAGCATGACTTAGGTAAAGGAGAGCAACTAGATTGTTGTCTTACCATGCGCTGTTCTTTCTTTGCTCTGACAAGGGAATAATGGAGAGGTGGTAGTGACATGCTATGTATTTAAAAAAACAGTAAAAAAAAAAAAAAAAAAAGGAAACATAATTTACATGCCATAAAATTAACCCTTTTAAAGTGTATAACTCAGTGGGTTTTAGTATATTCACAAAGTTGTTCAAACATCACTACTAATTCCAGAACATTTTCATCACCTCCAAAAGAAACCCTGTACCCACTGGCAGTCATTCTCTATTTTAGTCCAGTCTGTCCCCACCCATCCGTAGGCAACCACTCTGTCTCTCTAGATTTGCCTGTTCTGGACATTTCATAGAAAAAGAATCATATAATATGTGGTCCTTTGTGTCTGGCTTATTTCACTTAGCATAATGTTTTCCAAGTTTATCCATTTTACAACAGCACATACCGTTACTTCATTCCTTTTTATTATCAAATAATATTTCATTGTATGGATAGACCACATTTTGTTTATCCGTGCATCAGCTGGTGGACATTTGAATTGTTTTTACTTTATAGATAAATGAATCATACTGCTATGAACACATGTACAAGTTTTGCTTGGACATATGTTTTCATTTCTAATTGCTAGGTCATATGGTAATTCTGTGTTTAATTTTTTGAGGAACTCATACTGCTTTCCTAAGCAGCTGAACCATTTTACATTCCCATCAGCAGTGTATGAGGATCCCAGTTTCTCTTCATCTTCACCAACACTTGTTATTATCTCTTATTTTGATTATAGTCATCCTAGTGGGTCATGCTATGTATTTGATGAACTCTCATATACTTGCCTAAGTATATTTTTTAAGCTAGTTGTTATCTCTGGGGATGTAACAGGCTTGTAAAAGTTTCTAATAGTGCTTTTCTAAAGGATCAGAAATCTGATGAGGCGTTGCTAGGTGAGATTGGGCTCCAGAAAGCATAGTTTTAAAAAAAAATCCGTCGGCTTAAATGAAACAGCTGGTTTAGGTCAAAATTGAGAATGAATTTTATGAACTCAAAAAATGTTTCCAAATTTTGGTTGCACAAGGCCTCGTATTAAAGCTTCATTGTACGTTAAGGCCTTTTTCTATCAATGCAAGTACAGCATTCCAGTTCCGAAATGGAAATAATTACAGAGGTGATAAACTCTTTAATTTTTTTTAATCCAGTGTTGTTATTGTCACCGTTATTGAGTTGGCATGTGTAGTAATATGGAAACTTTGCAAACACATTCTCCCAAGAGGTTCTAAAGCTAAAAAAAGAAAAAATTCCAGCTTATTAGTGAGTGCTCCTGTTCCTGGTCGCCATTTCAGTTAAGGGGTAGAGTCTTATGAAGATAATAAATATCCCACATGTGAAATAAACATCCTTTTCAAAATGAACATACTCTTCTAATTTCTTTCAGTGCAAAAGGAAGGCAGGCATTGTTGGCCAGATGTACTGAACTTTCTTATGAGGTCACATTCTTTAAAAAAAAAACCTGAATAGTTGCCAGGTATGTCACTATTTTCAAAGAGAAAGGCATGACCTAATATTGTTATTTCGTTTAACATTTCTGTTGAATGTTAGGTTCAAAAACACTTAGATACTGTATAGGAGTCCAGGTGAGAGCTTGCATATTGGAATTAAAAATGGGACTGCTAAGGGGGGTGCTCATAAGCACCCCCCTTTATTTAAAAATAAATACTTTACTTTGGAAAATGCAAACATAAAAAATTAGATTGATATAATTCTCCCTTTGTACCCATCACTCAGCTAAAACAGTTGCCAACATTTTACAATTCTTTTTTAAAAAAATACGTTTTTAATGATTTCAGAGAGAGGAAGGGGGAGAGAGAGACACCTCAGCGATGAGAGAGAATCATCCTACTGGGGATTGAGCCCGCAACCCAGGCATTTGCCCTGACTAGAAATCGAACTAGGTGGACACTCAACCACTGAGCGACGCCAGCCAGGCATCATTACAATTCTTGTTTCAAACTAATCCCTCTCTTTTTTTCCTTTTGTGCATGAGTATTTTAATGCAAATTCAAAATAGTATGTCATTTCACCTGTAGATAACGTAGAATGCATCCATCAGAGTTGTTTCTCGTAACACTATGTTGTTATGTCATTATCACACTTTAGAAATAAACATTATCATTTAACATCATCTAATACACAGCCCACATTCAAATTTTCCTTATAGTTGACTGACTTTGTTTAAATTTTTTTTTGTTATGGGAAATTCAGACATACACAACATAAAAAGAATAATAAAATGAATCCCCTCATGTTTTTATCACCCACTTTTAGCAGTTATCAACTCTAATTCAGTTGTTTCATCTATAATACCACATGCTCCCCCATTATAGTTTTATTTTTCTTTCAAACATATTTCTTTTTTATTGTGGTAACATTCATCTAACATAAAATTCACCATTTCCACCATTTAAAAGTTTACAGTTAAGTGGCATTTAGTAATTCATAATCTTGTGCAACCATCACAACTACCTAATTTCAGAAGGGTTTTATCAGCCCAGAAGGAAGCCCCACACCCCTTAAGCAGTTACTCCCATTCTCCTTTCCTTCCAGTCCTGTTAAACACTAATCTGCTTTCAGTCTCTAAGATATGCATGTTCTGGATATTTCATATAAATGGAAACCCCTTATAATTTTAAAGTGATTCTAAAACAATATAATTTCACTCATAAATTCTTCACAATGTACCTTTATAAGGACTCTTTTATACTTAACCATAAGACTCTTATCACACCTGAAAAAATTAAACAATAATTATTATCACAGTGTTCAAATTCCCATTTGTGTCATAAGTGTCATACATTCGTTTTAGTTTGTTTGAATGGGGATCCAAATAAGAACCACAGATTGTGATTTAGTTATATGTACCTTAAATCTCTTTTCATGTAGAGGTCCACCCCCAATCTCCTTTTCTTCCTTGTAATTTATTTATTGAAGTTAGATTGTCTTGTAGAGAATCCCTCTGTCTGGCTTTGGCTGCTCACTTCTCTGTGGTGGTGTCTAACATGTTCCTCTGTCTTCTGTGTTTCCTGCCCATTGATCTGTCTAGAGTTACACTGTCCAACATGGTGGCCACTGGCCATATGTGGTTGTTGAGCATTTGAGATGTGACTAGTGGTAAAGACTCTCTCCTTGACCAAACTTGAGTCAACCTCCTCTGAGTCTGAACCTTTCTGACTAGGTTCTGGCCTTGGGCTTTGTCCTTGACCTGCTTAATTCAGTTCTAGCAAGAATTATTCTGGGTTAGGTTAGTGAAAATCTCCCACTCTTAATATCTGATCAAATTCCTCATCTTCTACCCTCAATATCTCATCACTCTGGCCTACCATCAGTTGAGCCCATCTTAGAAGAATCCCCCTAACTTTGATGTTTTGTCTTAGTAATTTTCTATCCACTGATCCCCACTCTGCTCCTTGACTATAAGTCTCCACTTTTCCTTGTATTCAGAGTCGAGCCCAGTCTCTCTCCCCTACTGCAAAACCCCTGTGTAGTAATCCCTCTTGAATAAAGTCTGCTTTACCATCTTTGACAAATATCTGAATAGTTATTTTCTTTAACACTAGTTGAAATTGAGATGTGCTGTAAGTGTAAAATATGTACTAGATTTCAAAGACTTAGTACAAAAGGAGTCTAAAGTATTTCTTTAATAATTTCATGTTGACATGATAATATTGTAGATATATTGGATTAAATGTTAGTAAAGTTGATTTCACATATTTTTAGTTGCTTTTAATGTGGCAACTAGAAGATATAAAATTACATAGTGGCTTGATCGGACAGTACTGAGCTAGAGAGACTTGATGAAATTGAGGTTTGCTTTTTGGTAATTGTATTTCAAAGGTAGCATTGCGTATGACTAGCCAGAAGCACGTGTCCTGCCTCTTTTTATATATTAGCAGCCATTGATGATTAATGTTCAGATTTATTCATTAGGGGTTGCAAAATGGTGATATTTTAATTCTGTTGTTCCTTTTCTAATTCTATTTCATCTACTATTTGGTTCACCAGTGGTACAGCTCGATAGGGAAGCCAAGATCAATGTTTGATTCTTTCCCTTTATTAATTCTTAAAATTATCAGTTGTCTCACAAGCCATTTATAGACTTTAAAAGTATTTAAGAGTGCTTATTTTTATGTGCTTGTCAGAACAATTTACAAAGCTTACATAGGAATGAAGATACAGGTTTGTAAGCAAATTGAATACTATCTACTCACAAACTGAAATAATAAATGACTTGTAGTCTTCAAGAATGTCAAGGTCATTATACAAAGAAAGACCAAGGAGCTGCTTCAGATGAAGGGAGAGTAAAGAGACGTGACAGTTAAATATACCATGTGTTCCTGAACTGGATCCTGGATGAGGAAAAAAAATTTCCCCCTTTTACTCTAAAGAACATTAGTGGGACAATTGGTGACAATTGAATAAAGTTTGTAGATCAGATGACAGTTATTTTCCTGATTTTGATCATTGTACAGTGATCATACAAAAGAATATTCCCTTTTTTAGGAAATGTACACTGAAGTATTCAGAGGTAAAGGGATTTTATGCCTACAGCTTATTCTCAAATGAATCAGAAAATATATCTAGAAAGAGAGAGGGGGGAGAGTGAGAAACAAAGAGAGAGGGGGTGAGAGTGAGGGAGAGAGAAAGCATTACGTGATAAAGATGGCAAAGCAGACTTTATTCAAGAGGGATTACTACACAGGGGTTTTGCAGTAGGGGAGAGAGACTGGGCTCAACTCTGAATACAAGGACAAGTGGAGATTATAGCCAAAGAGTGAGAGGGGAAGAGTAGAAACATTTGGGGAATCTGGGTGAAATGTATATAGGAATTCTTTTACTACTTTTGCAATTTTCCGTGAATCCAGAATGACTGAAAAAAGGTTAGTAAACTAAAATAATGCTTATGAATGTTAGTAATCCTGTCTGTTCTCATTATAAGGTTATAAATAGATTGGCATCAAAACCAATCTCATGGTTTGAATTAAAAATCACAGCACTTTGCAAATTTGAGAGTGATGCTGTGAAAAACAAGATGATAGTTAAGAACCTGTTCTGTGAAGAGTTGTGTGGTAGTTTAAAATGTATCCATAAATTCTTTGATATTCCTTTCAAGAATTGGAGCTCAAGTCCCTTCCTCATGAGTGTGAGTTGGACTTAGTGACTTGCTTCTAACAAATAGAATATGGCAGAAGTGGTATGTCTCATCTGGGACTAGGTCATAAAAGACGGTGTGAGGGAAGTCAGCTGCCTTGTCCTGAAGCCACTTAGGCAGTCTTGTGGAGAGGCCACATAAGGAGGACCCGAGACCTCCTGTCAACAGCCCTGTGAGTATGCCATCTTGGACATCTAGTGACTGGCTGGACTCCTAGAGAAGAGAATTAAAGAAATGAGTGAAAATGTCACAGAAGACATGAAGTTGAGATAAAGTCATGTCATGAAAGTAGGCTTAAACGAGAAGATTTGGTGGCAAGGGCAAACATAAGCCTCTCATGAGAGGATATCTTGAAAGGATACTTTGCCATTGTGTTTCTAGTACTTTCCAGGTAATTCTGATTCCTCCTTTAATTTAAATCAATAATTTATTGAGCATCACATGATTAAGACATGCTGCTTTTTCTCAAAAATGCTATTTGGAAACATCCTTGACTGTGAAAAAGTTTTTTTATGTACATTGTCCTTACTTAGTTCCTTTATTTATTTCTATGGTCCTATATTTGAAAAGCAATTTTATTATTTAAAATTTATCCCCAACTCCAGGAATTTGTGGCAGAGTGGCAAATAACTGCAGCTTCCCGGTACCCCGATACTTGCATCATGTCGAGGCGCAAACAGGTGAAACCGAAACACCTCACCTTGGAGGAGGAGCAGGGAGAGCAGCGGCCGCAGCAGCTGGCCCCGGAATCTGCAGATGCAGCCGCTGCGGAGCGTGCGGTGAGGGAGCCAGGTGCTCCAGAGAACCACCTGGGGACTGCAGACACGAATGTGGACCAAGTGAAGGTAAAGAGGCCTTGTTGGGAGCAGACTCACGTCTGTGAGATATGCTGTGGAGAGTTCTTTAGCTTCTCTGAGTTCTTAGAACATAAGAAAAATTGCCCAAAACCTGTACCTGTCTTCATCGTGAACAACAGTGAGGGGCTGGTGCCTTCAGAAGACTTCTTCAGGGCTGTGGAGAGCCACCAGCCATACAATCAAAGCAGTAAGGACAGTCACAGAGAGCATGGTGGCAGCTCATGGGGCATGAAGGAGAAGCCAGGGGTGGAGTCTGTTCTGCACTTAAAGATGAAGACCGCCCTGCCACCCACACCCCAGGACTTAAGCTATTTACCCAAAGGCAAAGTGGCCAACACTCATGTCACTCTTCAAGCACTACCAGGCACCAAGGTGGCGGTGGGTCAGCAGAGAGCTGACACGCTACCTGCCCCCCCCCGTGCCCATCCCCCTGCCCGTCCCCCTGCCCGTCCCCCTGCCCGTCCCCCTGCCCGCCCCCCTGCCCGTCCCCCTGCCCGCCCCCCTGCCCGCCCCCCTGCCCGTCCCCCTGCCTGCCCCCCTGCCCGTCCCCCTGCCCGTCCCCCTGCCCGTCCCCCTGCCCGCCCCCCTGCCCGTCCCCCTGCCCGCCCCCCTGCCCGTCCGCCTGCCTGTCCCACTGCCTGCCCCCCTGCCTACCCCCCTGCCTGGTGCCAACAGCGTCCCATGGTTCCTGGAGCAGATTCTGTGTCTGCAGCAGCAGCAGCTACATCAGTTCCAGCTCACTGAGCAGATCCGCGTTCAAGTGAGCATGTGGGCTTCCCAAGCCCTCCACTCCAGCATGACAGGAGCTGACACCCTGAAGACCGTAGGCAGCCAAGTGCCCCAGCAGGGCCAAGGTCTATCTCTGGACACCTCGAAACAAGCTAACCTCCCTCACACAAACACCCCTTCCACCACCAGCTCTGCGTCCCCAGGGCTGGTATCCTTTGCTGTGAGGCCAGATGGGTCAAGGGTGCTCCCAAACCACGTCCCAGGTGCTTTGATACCTCAGTCCCAAGGCTCTGTGCTCTTCCAGAGCCCTTTCTCCACTGTGGCATTAGACCCATCCATGAAAGGGAAAAGGAAGCCACCCAGTGTGTCCCCAGTGGCTGTGAAACCCAAAGAGAAGGCTACCCTCTATAGGCATAAGTGTAAGTACTGTAGTGAGGTTTTTGGGACTGAGAGCTCCTTGCAGATTCACCTCCATTCCCATACTGGAGAGAGACCCTTTGTGTGCTCTGTCTGTGGCCAGTGGTTCACCACCGAGGGTGACCTCAAGGTGCACTTTCATCAACATCTCCAGGCGAAGGCAAACCCCCAGCCGTTTGCCAAGTTCCATGACAAAATGACAGCAGGTAATGGTGTTCCCTGTGCATTCTCTGTACCTGTCCCTGTAGATGAATCGAGTCTCTCTTTCGACAACAAACCTGTCGTGGCCCCAGGGACCCCCAATGTAGGACTACCTCAGAATCTCCCTTGGGGGACTAACCCCAGGGACCTAGTGGGTCGCCCATTGGCTAACCCCCTGCAGCCCTGGCCTTCACCACAAAGTGAGGATGGATTCCTGTTCTTTGGGGTGGGGCCAAACCATAATTACCCAAGGGTTGGTGACTCCCAAGGGAGAGGGGCACCCGAGCCAGGGTCAGAGACTCTGAAGTTGCAGCAGCCGGTGGAGAACACTTACAAGGCCACCACCGACCCCAATGAATGTCTCACTTGCCACCGTGTCTTAAGCTCCCAAAGTGCCCTCAAAATGCATTACCACACCCACACCAGGGAAAGTTCATTCCGGTGTGAGATCTGTGACCGAGCCTTCTCCACCAAAGAAAATCTGAAGACACACTTAGAGGCTCATGGAACCAACACATCAATAAAGACTCCGCATTCGTGCCCCATCTGCCAGAAGAAGTTTACCAACGCGGTCATGTTGCAGCAACATATTCGGATGCACATGGGTGGCCAGATTCCCCACACACCCCTGCAAGAGAATCCCTGTGACTTTATGGGTCCTGATCTGGTGATGGTCAGTGAGAATGGTGCCATCTGTCACAATAATGTTGAAAGCACTGAAGTAGACAAAGCCGGCTTCCAGGATGCCCCCAGCAGCTCCTTGAAGGTCCCCATGCCTCTTCCCAGCAGCCACTTGGCATCACCCATGCCAAGGTTCACTACCACGGCCCCCCTGGTTGCCCATGGGAAGGTGGGTCCTGCTCCTGTGGTCCTGCAGCAGCAGAGCAGCAAAGGAAAGGGTTCAGTAGAGAGTGGTGTCTTAACCAACAACTCATCCTCAATGATGGGAGATCAGGAGTATCAGAGCCGAAGTCCAAATTTTCTGGAAATCAAGTCCTTTCAGGCCCTCACCCCAGCCAATAGCCAAGCAGAAAGTATCAAGTCCAAGTTTCCTGATGCTGGTGGCAATGCAGAGAGCTCGGAGAACAGCCGCACTGAGATGGAAAGTTGTAGCAGCCTTCCATCAACAACTGTCCGAGCTCAGCCAACCTATGTCAAAGTTAAAGTTCCTGGTGCATTTGGACCTGAAACCATATCCCCAGGCATGGCACCTTTGTTAGCAGCCCAGCCATGCCAACAAGGCAAGCAACACGGCTGCACATGGTTCGGAAAGAACTCATTGGCTAGTGCTCTTCAGGTTCATGAATGGACTTACACTGGGCAGAAGCCTTTCATATGTAACGTATGTGGACAAGCTTTCACCATCAAAGGCAACTTGCAGGCCCACTATATGATGCATGGGGCCAACAATAGCTCTGCACATTGTGGGAGGAAGCAGGCCACTGAGAATACTATGGCTCTGTTAGGAACAGATGGAAGGAGGGTCCCTGAAATGTTTCCCCAGGAAATCATGGCCCCTTCAGTGAACGTAGACCCTGTTACGTGGAATCAGTGCACTACCACGCTCAGTGGTGGTCTGGCCAAGAAGACCAACAAGATCTCAGTGATCCAGAGTGTAGGTATTCCTACTCCCCCAGTTTCCCTGGGGGCCAGCTCCGTTGTGGGTAACACTACTGTCCCCAAGATACATGGCTCTCAGTCAACTATTAGTGCTGATGTGGAAAAACCAGGTGCTGCTGACAGTGTTCCCAAACACCAGTTCCCTGACTTACTGGAAGCTAAGCCACAGGAGAGCCCATTTGAAGGAGGAATGCAGAGTGACCGCTCTTGAACTGGACCTTTTTTTTTTTTTTTTTAAGAACCCATCTCCTCCTGTTTGTTTTCTTACTGATGTGCAAATGTTTATAGTTGTGACCACAACCTCAGGCAAGTCCTGCAATCACAATGTTGCTATGCTGTTTTGAAAAAACAAAACAAAAAAAGTCATACTGAAACAAATACAGACTGGTATATATATTTTTAATTTTGGAAAGAAGTAGGTCTTGCAAAGTAGTTTTGTTACTTGAAACAAACTACATTAAAACCTTTGTTCAAACTAGAGTAACTATTTCAAAAAATTGTCACCTATTTCAAGTTGGAACTTATTGAACCACAATGGAAAAGATAACTGCTTAGCCTAATTGCAAGGGAGGGGATGCTGTATACTTCTATGGTGACTGTATGCAGGTAAATAGACAAGGTCTGTTGTCTTTAGGGACCTGCTTTGTGTGCCTCCCAACCGTACACCCATCTTTTTTTTCTTTCTTTAAATTTATTGACTTAGAAAGAGAGGAAGGGAGAGAAAGAAAGAAACATCGAAATTGTTTCACTAATTTATGCATTCCTTGGTTGATTCTTGTATGTGCCCTGACCAGGGATGGAACCTGCAACCTTGGCATGTCAGGACCATGCTCAAACACACTGAGCTACCCAGCCAGGGCCTTTTTTTTTTTTTCTCTTTTGAATGTACTTTTTAAAAAACTAGGATTGTAGAATTACAAAATTCCTTTAACCTTGGAATCTTAAGTAGGATGCCCTCAAATGGACTGATTTTAGTCTTTAGGCCTGCAGGGGTGGGGAACCTTTTTCCTGCCAAGGGCTATTTGGATGTTTATAACATCATTCGAGGGCCATACAAAATTACCAACTTAAAAATTAGCCTGCTATATTTGCTCAAACATTTAATTAACTCACACTGAATGTGATGGCTGGAACTGCTTCTCTTTGGTGAGGCCTTGGCAGGCAAGACCAAAGGATTTCGAGGGCTGCATGCAGACCACGGGCCGGACTTCCCCACCCCTGTGTTAGGGAGTCAGTGTATATGTTGCTGCTTATTGAAGTACAGTTCAGGTGGAGCCTAAGAGTGGCAATGTATTCCCTGTGCTTTCCAGATGCCACCTTCTTCCTGAACACCAGAACAGATGGGCACCTGATCAGGGGACCTCAGATGATTTAATTTAGCTAGACAATGCCTACTCTATCAAATAAATGGGTTTTCATTCTTGAGGAAACTCATGGATGGGCATGTTTCTTATTATAGGTTCTCATACTGATTTTTTTAAATCCTCACCCGAGGTATGCTTTTATTAATGAGAGAGAAGAGGGAGGGGGTGGAGAGAGAAAGAGGAGAAACATCAATGCGAGAAACATCAATCGCTTGTGCCCTGACCAGGAATCGAGCCTTCCACCTTTTGATATATGGAAGGATGCTCCAACCAGCTGAGCCACCTGGCCAGGGCTTCACATACTAATTTCAATGAATTTTTTTGGTGTAACTTATGCCAAGTAGTTACGAAGATTTCCACCCCTGAGAATTGCGTGAAGGCTATGAAGTTGGAACAGGCAGGTCCTGAGTATGAAGGCTTTAATTTAGCTACCTCATTTGTTTTTCATTTTTGTAGCTTTAGTGTCTCTTTTCTTATTTTATGACTGCTGAAGTGTTCCTAGTCCCTGTCTTAAACCTAAGAGTTGATGTATTGGTGAGAGCAGCTGGATGTACAAGATGTTTTTGTGACCTAAGTGAATGACAAAACATTGCTCTAACTGTTTAACGAGGAGCAAGAGGGAAAGACCCTAATTTCTGGGTGGAGGAGTCTTTCCTCCTTAATGTGGAAATGTAGATAAAGACTGTTCTCAAAAGTTTGTCTCTGAGTTATTGTACCTGACTTTAGGATCCAAAAAATAAATTTTTCTTTTTTGCCAAGTTGTGCCTTTCCTTCTGGAATTATAAGTGAACACAATAATAGTACCTGTTTACACTGTGAAGAATGGGACCACTATCCATATTCACCCTAAAAAGATTCTGTTTGCAGAACTGGGAAAGTGGTCTTTATTGAGTGTAAGACTATATATACTCTACTGAGATCACTTAAATATTTACAGATCGACTTGTGCTGTTCATGCTTTTTCTATGAAATGTGAGCAATATTACTCTCTGATGTAAAATCCTGGCTCAGGTTGGGTTCTCTGGGAGCAGAAACTGAAATGGAAATTTGTGTGTGTCGTGTTGAGGGAGAGCCCTCAGTGAGGGAAGCCGGATGGGGCAGGGGAAAGAGCTGAGTAAGGATGTGGTCTCAGCTGGGGACTTGCTTCAGCCTCATCCTACAGGGCTCTCTGGAGCATGATTTGTACCATAGAGTTGGTTTCACCTTGAGGCAAGTGTCTGGCTTTTTGTACTTCCTGTCAGCCAGCCATTGACTTTGGGCTGCTCTGTAGGGGGTGTGGAGGTGTAACCTCCCTGAAGTGGCTCCAGGTTGGCTCCAGGGGAAGTCTTTAAAGAAAGTAGCAGTTGTGAGCCATTAGCAGACAACACTCACTGATGGGTGCATTGCCTGGTGACGGGAATCTTGGCAGTGAACTAACAGTGTCTACAATTTTTACATGATAATTTTGTCAGAATCTGGCTAGATATTCCCCAAACCCATTTCCTCTTCCTGGGTATACAGCTTGACTACATTGCCCAGACTCCCTTGCAGTCTGGTACAACTATATGACAGCTCTAACTAGTACAAAGTAGGGAGAAGTGATATGTGCCACCTTTGGCTCTGCCCTATAACCCCCCCCCATGAAAGCAGTCTTCCATGCACTCTCTCTTTCCAACTCTGCTGAGCTCCCTATTTATTTTTATAACTGTCAAGTGCAGAGCATCTAGTAGAGGACGTTGAGGTCCCAGGGGATGGAGGAGCTCCTATCCTTGATGGTGTCTTTGAATGAACACCCCCCCATCCATGGGTATTGTTGGACTGTGACATGAGCAAGAAACAAATCGTTATTATATGTTTGTTTCAGTAGTTAGCCTACCCTGACTCATTTAGTGAATCCCACACTTTTCAGAAACATGAATAGCTTCTGAAAAATTGATTTTCAGAATTTTATCAATTTAATAAACAATAATTCTTATTTGTGATGATTGAAGTGCTGAATAAGTAAAAAAATTTTTATCCCTTAAAACATAAAAAAAAGCTCTGAAGTATGTTTGAGTATTATGGGTGATTAAAAAAAGCACCATGAAAATATATGGCTAGGATAATTATTATCCAAAACCCTGTTCAGGGAAACAAAGCAGGAAGTTGCCTTCCCAAGGTTAGACAGCTTGCTATTGTTAATAAGTAGTGAGAACTGTTGGCTCCAGTTTGTCTGACATAACTGTTGGACTTTCCCAGTGCACAGAAAGCTTTTAACGTTTCTGCTCAGCCATTCCCAGGCTACCAAAGGCTTCATTCCATGAAGAAAGGTGAACTGTCTGATAACTTCCATAAGAGGCCAGCAGGGCTGCTGAGAACAAGATGTTTGTTGCTTGAGAACAGCTACCTTCTCAATTTGTCAAGCTTTTGCTGCAGAGGATGGAGTTGGTATAGGAAAGAAGAGGGCACTCTCTCTCTCTTACACTCACACACATGGGTGGGTACAGGATATAATTTCACCAATGTTCAAAACTGGTTTTATGGGAGACAGTAACTTGTAAGATTCCATTATTATTAGTGGTTTGTAGGACATACAGGGATGCAAGTACTCAAACTCCTCTTTTTCTCCATGAGTGTGAAATGAATTGGGTAAGGTCCATGTGGCCAACATCAGCTTCATTGTTGCTGGAGTTGGACTGGACATTTGGATTGGGTTTGTGGCCGCAATCAGGCTTCTTCTTACTCTCTATGCCATTCCTTCCCCACTTCAGAGAGTATCTGCAAAACAGGCCCTTACCTAGGAATCAGAAAGGAAATTGATGTCTTTTACCCATCAAGTTGTGCAAGTGGGAACAGGGAGTGGCCCCAAACTAGGTGTGCTTTCCATGCGGAAGCAGAGATGGAGTGGAATCCCTTCTGAAGGCAGCAGAATTCAGGGGTGGTGGTGGTGGTAGGGACAGAGGGAGGGAGAGGGAGAGAGAGGAACAGAGAGAGAGAGACAGATGGAGACAGAGACAGAGGGAGACATAGACAGAGACCCTGTTGGAACCAGGAATGATCAATTTTTTCTCCCATCACTTCTTCCTTAGAGAAGAGTAAATGAGAGGAGCTGTGAGAAGTACTAATGTTACTTCATCAATATTCCCTCCTGGGGAGTAGAGTGGAAACTTTCTCATGGAAAAATGCTGCCAGGGAAATAGGATTCCTTCTCACACTGTTAAAGATCTACCTTTCTTCACTTCTAGAAAAAAAAAAAAGTTGAAATCAGCCAAACAAATGATTATTTAATGTTTATAGTAGTCCCCCCATATCTGTGAGGATATGTTCCAGGACCCCCAGTGGATCCCCGAAACTGAGGATAGTACCCAACCCTATATGTACTATACTTTTTCCTATACATACATACCTGTGATAAAGCTTAATTTATATATTAGGCACGGTAACAGGTTAACAACAATAGCTAATTATAAAATAGGACAGTTATAACAATATAGGTAATAGAAGTTACGTGAATGTGATCTTAAAATATCTTATTGTACTGTACTCACCCTTCTTGTGATAATGAGATGATACAATACCTACGTGAAGGGATGAAGTGAATGACGTGGGCATTGTGACATAGCCTTAGGCTACTAAAAGGGTGACTTGAAAACAAGCACTGTGATACTGCAGTCATCTGATAACTGAGCTACTGAGTGACTAAGGGGGTAGGAAGAGTGAATCCAGTGTGAAGATGCTGGACAAAGGCAAGATTCACCTCCCAGGCAGCATGGCGCGAGATTTCATCACATGACTCGGAACGGCACACAATTTACAACCTATGAATTGTCTTTTTCTTGAATTTTCCATTTAATATTTTCGGACCACAGTTGACTGAGGATAACTGAAACCATGGAAAGGGAATCTGTGGGTAAGGGTGAGGAGGCCACTGTTCAGTGGTCAGTCCCTCAGTAAGTACTTTTTAAAGTTCTCAATATCACTCATGAAAATTCTGAAGCTCAGAGAAGCCATATAGAATTCTCCATACCACCCCCTCCCAGGTGACCCAAAGATTGGCTGTAGGTATAAGAAACTGTTAGGTTTCCATACTTCAGACAGGAGTCAGCAAGTTTTTCCATAGAGGGCAGAGAGTAAATATTTTAGGCAACGACCCAACTCTGCCATCATAGTGTGAAAACAGCCACAGACAACACACAAATGAGTGAGCATGAGTGTGTACCACTCAGACTTGGTTATGGACACAAATGTAAGTTTCATATAATTTTCATGTGTCCTGAAATATTATTCAGTACATAGGAAGCACTAATTTTTTTCAACCATTAAAAAATTAAAAACCCATTCTTAGCTCTTGAGCTGTACAAAATCGGGCAACTGGTCCTAGTTTTCCAACCCCTGCTTTAGAATACTCTTCCTATAAGTAACCAGTACATTGTTCTAAGTTTGTGGTCATCTTTATGCAGGGCACTGATGCTGGATTTAAAAGGAAAAAACATAACTTAAAGACCATTTCTTGGCTATTCCTGAATATATTATCTTTCTGGCCATGATGGAGCTGAAACAAGTGTGTAAATTTAGAACTGCAGGAGTATACAGAAATTCTCTTCTAAAACCTTTTTCACTGTCAGCCTCAAGAGATATGAGTGTTTATAGTTTCTATATTCTTATCTGTTTATTTTGAAGTTTGATAACTATTTCTTATATTCAAAAAGCTGTTGTAGAAGTGAAGAACAGTACTTGGAATTCTTTAGATATTAAAACATTTTTAAAATGCCATTTTCCCCTCCTGTGGCCTGGCTTTAAACGTTACTGCTGTTAGGTTACTCTGAGTGTGCCTGTTGTCCATCCATCCATCCATCCATCCATCCATCCATCCATCCATCCATCCATCCATCCATGTTGAGCAGCTTCCCTTCTAGCATCCCTGAGCCCACCAGAGGCCCCCCCTTCTTCCTGCCCCAGCCTGCTGTCCCTCACCCAACACTGCCTTGGCACCAAGTTGCTCCTCTCCTGTGATCCTACCTCTCTCTCTTGTCCTTTGGGCTCCCCACCTTGGGCCCCTTCATCAAATTTTCCTGGCTGAGCTTTGGCTCATAGACTTTCCCTCTTCTCTAAACTCCCACAGCACTTAGCCTGGGTACACAATTTAACAATTATATATTGTCATTTATTGTTTGTTTTTATTTGTTGTGTTAGTTTTGTCTTTTCCAGTGAGGTTTCGGACTCCTTGAAAGCAACACATCTTGTATTTTTATTATTTTTTTTTAATCCCTCACAGTGGTCCTGGAGGGACACAGCCAATACTGTCTCCTCTACCAGAAAGTGTTGGTTGGTGGATTGATAGGCACGGACTTTCTACCCATCTCTGCAATATCTAGTGCTTAAGAAATATCTGTCAAATTTATTAAACTGAGTTGAATAATGCAGATCAGCTCCAAATCTACTATTCAGTTGGGCAAATCACACCATCTCTTCATAGTTTTCTCATCTGTAAAATCAAGATAAAAATGTTTTCCCAATCTACCTCAGTTACTGTGAGGCTTAAAGGACGTAATGTAGCTTTAAACTGCACAAATGTTAGGGATTACCATACCTCACATTTCTTTTCGCAGGAGTTGGAGGGGAAGATAGGGTTTGGCATTTATCACAAAGAGTGGGTCCCTTTTTAACCTGTTAGAATGGTGGGCTGTTCTCAGGGAGGCCTGCATACAATTGGGAAGGTAGGAAGAGAAAAAACATGATCTATTGGCTTCCAATTTTCCTGAGAGGGTATTACAGTTGTGGAAAATACAATGGTGGTGAGATTTTGAAATGGAAATTTCCCAGCTAAGTTAATCTTTGCTGCTCCCAACTTACCTTTCCTTCCTGTACTCTTGTCCCAGCCTACTGCTGTCTTAATTCTCTCCTGGCAAGTCTATTACAAAATGTCATGTAAGGAAAACTTAGTGAAGAGATAAGAACTTCCTGCTTTTGGAGTAGATCCTCTCCTCTATTTAATTTCTTAAGATTCACAAAGGGAAATATTATTTTGGCCATTTATGAATTGACATAATTTTTCCTTTTTCTTCTTCTGTATCTCCCCCCTCCTTAACCATCTGCTGATGTGTTTTTGTTTTTTTTCTTCCTGTCCCTGGACCTTATTTTAGTTGACCAAAATTCCAAAGTATATGTCATCAGTGCTATTTCTTGAGCTGCTGTTTGTTTTCTGTTTTTACTTAAAATAAAACTATTGGCGGTGAAAGTTTTATATGTCTATATTAAATTAAATTCTAAAACGTATTTTTTATTAGTGCATAAACCTGAACTGATTTTTTTTCTTTGGGTTAGTGTTTCCCAGCGAGGCTTAATGCATGTACATGTGCAATTCTTCCCAGGGCTTTTTAAAAACCCCTATTCCCTAGTATTTAACACTAACCGATGTTATTCCTTTTTAAGGCTCAACTCCAGATTTGAGCCATCCCTCAGAAAGTGGCCTAACCTCGTCGCCACCCTGATCGTATGAAGATTTCTATCCTTCAGCTTTTAAGGACCTAAGCAGTACGGCGGTGGAGAAAGGGAAGCCTAATTTCATATGCGTCGTCCCTTTTCTGGGAAGGGCTAGGCGTGCGGTGGGCGGGACACCTGCTCCAGCATCCTCGGGAGAAATCGCCACAGCTTTCCCCGCCCCCTGAAAAAGGGAGCCAAAGACCCTCCTCCCGTGCAGGGTGGGCGCTGGCCGGCGCGGGACCCCGCCCTCGGGGCAGGGCGGGGCAGCGGGGCGGGGCAGGCGACCCCACCCGGCGCGGGAAGTGCTTAGAGTAAGTTACCAGGTGAGGCGAGGGCGGGGCGGGGGCGGGGCCTGGGCGCCATCCCGGGCTTCGATTGGCTCGCGTCGCGCCCGTCTCCATGTGCCGCCGCTGAGGCACAACATTCAAGTCCGGGGGCGGGGCCGGCGGGCGCTCAGAGGAAGCGGCCGCACGCCAGCTGCGGGGCGTGGGGGCGTGGGGACGTGGGGACCGCGGTGGTGGTGGAGGCAGCGGCGGCGGCGGCGGCGGCGGCGGCCGAGGCTGAGGTGGCGGAGGCTGCGGTGAAGGCGGCAGGTCCCCAGCCGGGGACAGTGCACCCCGGGCCCCTTCCAGGCCCCATGGAGGCGGCGGCGGCGGCGGGCGCGGGCTGCGGCTCCGGGCCGCCCATGCTGCTGAGCGAGGGCGAGCAGCAGTGCTACTCTGAGCTCTTCGCGCGCTGCGCGGGCGCTGCCAGCGGGGGCCCCGGGTCCGGGCCCCCTGAGGCCGCCAGGGCCGCCCCCGGCGCAGCCACCGCTGCCGCGGGCCCGGTGGCCGACCTGTTTCGGGCGTCGCAGCTGCCCGCCGAGACGCTGCACCAGGTAGGTCCTCGCGCCCCTGCGGGTCTGGGGGATCATTTCTGTGTGGACGAGGAGGCGGGGTGGGGCGACAGGGCTGCCCACAGGGACCCCAAGGCCTCGGCCAGGTCTCGGAGAAGGGGCTTCGCATCCCAGAATGGAGGCGACGCCCTTGTTCTCCCGGGGACACGAGCCTCCTCTGCAGCATAGCAGTGCTGGGTGCGCTCCCCCGCTTCCCCCCCTGAGACGAACTGGAACGCCCTTCCCTCCTCGGCCATTCGTGGGGCTCTGTAGCCGCCCGACCCAAAGTTTGCCTGGTTCTGGAAGTGGTGTTTGGTTTGGCTGGTTCTGGTTTAACCCCTGCTCGCCGCTCCTGCCTTTCCCTCTCCTGGCTGGGTGGGAAGGGGTGGGCGCTTGGGGTGACTTGCTGGGATTTGAACTTGAAGGATGTGTGGTGTGTGTTTCTGTAGGGCCGGGGCCCAGGACTAAATGCTGTCCGCTCTGTATACATATCTACTACCTATATATGGCCCACTAACATATTTCTGAATATTCGTATTAAACTGGAAAGCCGTATTGACAAGTTGCAGAGTGGGCACAGAGGACTGCAGGGGGACGCCTGGCAGGGCAGAGCCAAGCTTCCTATTTAGGGCTGGAGGTGGACCTCAGAGGTCCACCGTAGGGGACAGCCGTATGGCCCATATTATCATTACTTCGACTTGGAAATAGAATTGGAAAGTAATGTGTCATAGCTACCTCCTTTTGGTTGCTCCAAACCTGGAAAAGGAGGAGGGATGATCCACCGTAGATGCTGGTTTTGTTTTGTTCTTTTACTTGGAGCTTGGAGAAAGACTACTTGATAAGCACTTTGTCTTTTGACGTTACCAGCACTAAATGGTGATGAGATTCTTAATATCAGGCCCAAAAGGTGAAATGAAGCTTTTCTTAAAAGCAATCGCCAGTATGAAGTTAACATCAATTGAATATTTAGAGTGGGGAATGCTACTTTAAAATCGAATTCCAAAGACAACTGAGGGTTTTATGGTTCACTTGCAGTATCATTGTAGGTATTTTTTATACTGCTGGAGCATGGTTATGCCTGCCTGTGAGCATAACTTTAGGCATTCTGCAATCTTTTCACCTTCTAGAATTCAGGATTTCTGAAAATAAAATTAGTATTCACGGAATTTAGCATGGCTGATGGTACCTTAAGAAGTCCTTGAAAAATGATGATGGAAGGAGGCTTGACTTGGGGTGATAACCATACAATATACAGGTGATGTATTGTAGAATTGTATACCTGAAACCGGTATAATTTTATTAACTAATGTCACCCCAATAAATTCAATAAAAAAAGAAGTCCTCGCTATGTAGACAGTTCTGCCACTGCTGTTGAGCAGTTGAGCTGGACCAGGTAAAGAAAAAGTCAGTGCGTTAAAACACAAACCATGGTTATTACAGCAGGCCCTCAGAATGCTCCCAAGCATAATACATTTATTGAATGCTGTCACTTCTCAGTTGAAAGAGGAATAAGTGACAGACCACACAGCAAGTGACAGCTGGGCACCTATTAAGGCTTATTTTGTTGTCAGTAATACATGGAGCGTGATAAGAGAAGGTGTATATATTAAATCTGAATATGCTGGGTGATGACTCCTTAGGAGGGAGGGGGTTTTCCTGGTGTTAGAAGCCATGCTCCTTTGAGGTACAGATAATTTAAAAAGAATCCAAGGCCAGTATCTTTGCATCAGTGAGATTCTATTCTTGATGTTTGGTGGAAACTTGCTTGCAAAAAGACTGGCAAAAGGGGACCTCCCTAGAAGATTGCTTGTAGTAAATCTCAGAGTTTTAAGCTCCCCTTTTCAGCCCAGCAAAATAAAATACATCCTTCCCCATTAACTTAACACAGTTGCCATAATCCAATATTCTTTTTACAGGCAAAAATGAACAGGAAAGGCATCCTGGACAGGGAAACGTAATCAGAAGAGATTCAAACCAAAGCCAGCAGCCACTTAACTTTTACCAACCACTTTGGTGTTGTGTGGTGTTGTGTGTCTTGAGTATGTATATGTGTGTGTATGTGCACGCACATGCTTCATTCACTTTGAGTTGCAGTACACTATGGGTGCGTTAGCCATTCTTTAAAATATTTAGATGTTTTTAGCTTTTCCCTGTTAAACAGGAACCTGTAAGTTCAGGATTAAGCCACCCAACAGGTATAACTGCTCAAATCGTGGAGGCACTAACCAGCTCTGGTAGTTTCTATGGTAACAGCCAGATGTTCTCCTTAATAAGCATACAATTAAGATTACCATAATGTTTTAGGAAGGATGAAAATCTTACCTAGATTAAATGTTCTATAAAAATACTTAATTTTGTCTTCTACTTGGAATAAAAATAAACCACTATGCCTGTTACTTTGTTATGGAAGTGAATTATCTTAGGGATTTTTTTTTCAGTTGAAATATATATATTTATTAAATATATATACTTTAATAGACTTTACTTTTTCAGAGCAGTTTGGTGTTCACAGCAAAATTGAGGGGAAGATACAGAGTTCCCATATACTCCCTGCCCCCACACCTGCACAGCCATCCCCATGATCAACATGCCCTACCAGAGTGGTACATTTGTTATAATTGATGAACCTACATTGGCACATCATAATCACCCAGAGTTCATAGTTTACATTACAGTTCACTCTTGGTGATATACAATCTATGGGTTTGGGTGAATGTATAATGACATGTATTTATCATTATAATATCATACAAAGTATTTTCACTGCTCTAAAATCTTGTGTGCTCCACCTCTGTGCTTCATCCCTTCCTCTTACCCCCAACCCCTGGCAGGCAACTGATCTTTTTACTGTCTCCATAGTTAGGCCTTTTTCAGATCGTTGTGTAGTTGGAATTACACAGTATATAATCTTTTCAGATTGGTTTCTTTCATTTAGCAATATGCATTTAAGATTCTTCTATGTCTTTTCATAGCTTGGTGGCTTACTTCTTTTTAGTGCTGAGTAATATTTCATTGTCTGGATGTACCACAGTTTATTTATCCATTCGCCAACTGGAGGACATCTTGGCTGCTTTTGAGTTTTGGCAATTACGGATAAAGTTGCTATAAACATCTGTGTGCACTTAGGTTTTCAACTCCTTTGGATAAATACAAGGATCATGATTGCTGAATCATATGATAAAAGTATGTTTAGTTTTATAAGAAACTGCCAAACTGTTTTCCAAAGTGGATATACCATTTTGCAACACCCCCAGCAGTGAATGAGAGTTCCTGCTGTTCCATATCCTTGTCAGCATTTGGTGCTGTCAGTGTTCTAGATTTTGACTATTTTAATAGGTATGTAGTGGTATCTCATTGTTCTTTTAATTTGCAACTCTCTAATGACATATGATTTTGAGTATCTTTTCAGGTGCTTATTTGCCATCTTGAATTATTCTAATGCATCATAATAGCCTATTTTAAAAGGCCTTTTGGATTCTTTATAGAGTATTTATGTTCATTTGCTGATTTATTTTAAAAGCAGGATTTTAGTACTAGATAGAACAATGGTAGAATGAAACACTTAAATTAAAAAAGGAAAATATCAATATCTGAGAAAAAGGTAAATAGTTTTTGTTTAATACTTCAAGACAAAGAACTAGAAGTGTTAGAGTGATGGGTTTCCCAGGTTGTGAAGTTTCTCATTGGTATTTTCAAAGACTAGCATTTTACTGGAAGGCATAGGGTGTGGTGGGAATCAGTTTTGGGTTTGAAGGGTATTTTAGGCATTTGAGTTTCTATTGTGCATCAGGTAGACATTGTTCTAGCTGCTAAGGCTATAGCAATGAATCAAACACAAATCCCTGTCCTCATGGAGTTTACATTCCAGTGCCAATGTTTTAAAAAAATTTTTTTTAAAAATATATTTTTATTGATTTCAGAGAGAAGAAGGGAGAGGGAGAGAGAGAGATAGAAATATCAGTGATGAGAGTCATTGATCAGCTGCCTCCTGTACACCCCCTGCTGGGGATCGAGCCCGTAACCCAGGCTTCAGCCCTGACCAGGAATCAAACCCAGTCTCCTGGATCATAGGTCGATGCTTAACCACTGAGCCACGCCGGCCGGGTGCAATGCCAATGTTATTATTTTTCAGAGTTAGAGTATGAAAAGATTTGAAATATAGCATCTAAAAATAAAATGTCTACCTTTAACTGGCAAGTTTTGTATATGACATAATGAATTAACAAACTGTGCAGACTTCTTTATAATATCTATCTCTTAGGATGGTGTCTTAGTCTCTGGGAATGCTGTGCATATTTCAAGCAGTCATAATTATTTTTATGATAGTTAACTCTGTTTTTGTTTTGAAATGATGTCTTTATTTTTTATTGAGATATCATTGACATATAATATTATATTAGTTTCAGGTGTACAATATGATGACTTTATATTTGTATATATTGTGAAATCATCACCATATAAGTCTGGTTAACATCCATCACCACACAGCTACACATTTTTTTTTCTTGTGATGAGATTATTTTTATTTATCCTCTTGGCAACTTTCAGGTATACAATACACTATTATTAGCTATAGACACTTTGCCTTATATTACATCTCCATGACTTACTTATTTTATAACTGACAGTTTGTACCTTTTGACCTCCCTTCACCAATTCTCCCCCTCTGGCAACCACCAGTTTGTTCTCTGTATCTAAATTTGGGGGTGCATGGGTGGGTGGGTGGTTTATTTTTAGATTCCACATATAAATGAGACCATACGGTTTTTGTCTTTTTTAAAAAAAAATATGTTTTTATTGATTTCAGAGAGAGGAAGGGAGAGGGAGAGAGAGAGAAAAACATCAGTGATGAGAGAGAGCCATTGATTGGATGCCTTCTGCATTCCCCCTATGGGGGAATCAATCCTGAAACCCAGGCATGTGCCCTGATCAGGAATTGAATCATGACCTCCTGGTTCATAGGTTGACGCTCAACCACTGAGCTGTGCCAGCCGCTCTGGTTTTTGTCCTTCTGTGTCTGACTTGTAGTTAACTCTTAGACTTGAAGGGGAATAGTTATAAAACACTGTTGATTTTGTATTATCAGGGGAAATCACTGAATGGGAGAAAAGCCAATAAGTAATGTTTAAGCAGCTTTGATTGAGACGAAGTAAAACAAAGCTGTGAGAAGGAGGGATATTCTAAAAATTTTTGCACATGGCCTCTCCTTTGGGAAGAAGTTATATTTAAAGGTTTTCTTGCAATTCTTTGAAGCAACTGTTTAGTCATTAAAGAAAACTATACGCAAAAGACATTTTTCCTGTTGTAGATTATTAGATCTATTTTTTAAAAACAACTGAAACAATTTTTTATTTTTGCATCTTTATTCTATATCCTTTTGTAGCATATACTTTAGGAAGATAGAGGCCATTATACTAAAACAGCAACTAGGAATATATGCTGTTTGAGGTAGTGTTTTTTGTTTTTGTTTTGTAAAAGAGAATGAATGCAAGTAGATAGAATAAGTTCTGGAGCCAAGCCATTGTCTGGTTAAGAGGAGGACATTTGTATAATTGTTACTTGTTGACTCTTTTATAAAAAATATTTCAGTTATGCAAAACTAAAGCATTACCTAATAAATAACTGTATGTACCACTCAGCATAAGAATTAAAACAGGCCCGGCTGGGCGTGTCTCAGTGGTTGAGTGTTGACCTAGAATACAGGAGATCGAGGTTCAATTCCTGGTCAGGGCACATGCCCAGGTTGCGGGCTCGATCCCCAGTCGGGGGCGTGCAGGAGGCAGCTGATCAATGACGACTCTCTCATCATTGATGTTTCTATCTCTCTCTCCTTCCCCTTTCTCTCTTTGAAATCAGTAAAGATATATATGTATGTATATATATATATTTTAAAAAGAAGTAAAACAGCCCAGTTAGTGTGAAAATTTCCTGTGACCCCTTTTTTGATCCCATTTTCCTCCATCCCTACCCTAGAGGATACTGCTGTCCTGAATTTGGTGTGCATGACTTGAAAAAAAAATTATTATATGTATATGTGATGTATTCTGTGTGTATGTATATTGTGTGGGTATGTGTATATATATATGTATAGGTAAAAACATTTTAATTCTTAGTGTGTAGATGTGTGTGTGTCACTAAAACAATATGTTGTTATGTATGGCTTTTGAACTTAAAATGAGGAGTATCATACTCTTTGTAACCTGCAACTTGCTTTTCCTCCCATTGTTATACTTTTGAGATTCATCTTTGTTGACACATGTAGCTCTAGTTCATTTATGTTTCCTTTTTTTAAAAAATTATGATTTTAGAGAGAGGGGGAGAGAGAGAGATATTGAGAGATTGTTCCACTTATTTATGCATTTATTGTTTTTTTTCTTCTATGTGCCCTGACTGGGGATTGAACCCACAACGTTGGCGTATTAGGTGACACTCTAACCAACTGGACTGCCTGGCCAGGGCCTTATGTTTCCCTTTTAAATATCTTCACAAGTTTCAGTTTTATATCCAGTCTTCTATTGCAGGACACTGGTTGTTTCCATGTCTTGGCTGCTGTGAATAACATTGCAATGAACATAGGGGTTACCAGAGGTTAGGGGGGTAGGAGGTGAAGGGGGTCCTAATATATGGTGACAGAAGAAGATGTGACTTTGAGTGGTGGGCACACAGTGCAATAGACAGATATTGTAACATGGAAACCCACACCTGAAACCTGTATGGTCATATTAACCAATGTCACCCCAATAAATTTAATAAAAAGGTCTTCATTACCTACTCTTACAATGACTCATAATTATGGTGGTGTAGAGACCTTTATGACTAAGGAAAGTAGATGGCATTTGTCTTTATATAGAGTGTCACATGACGAGGGAACTGTTCTAAACATTAAAAATGCCTTCATAGATAGCAAAATACACACTGATATTCTTGAGAGTGTTAGAGGATCTTTGATTAGGCTTTCATATACTTGTTTTTTTCTCATCTTTTTAAAAATGGAAAATCTCAAACACGTGGATGGAAAAGTACATTAAACTCCTCTGCACTTGCCCCCCAGGCTCAACAACCATCAATACATGATCAGTTCCATTCCATCTGCATTCCCACCTTTGTTCCCTTCCTCTTCTATTATCCTGAAGAAAATCTCAGACATCATATGATTCATAGGTTTTATCTTTAAGGAAGAAATCTGGGGATGGTTAGAGGAGATGGGAACATTCAGGGACTTAATATGGGCAGAAAAGTAACCGTGGTCTGTGGTCAAATGGCAAGACTGAGTGATGGTTCCATGCAGTCAAGCCATTGGCAGTCTTTAGGATAACAATCTTTGAGAACTGATTGAGAGTAATTGGGGAAAACCAATAGGGAGATTGAAAAAGTAACAAAGTGAAGATTAGAAATACAAGATAGATTTGAACATGCCCTAGTTTCATACTTATAACTAGGGACTGCCCTACTTTAAGGGTATAGAAAATTGGTTTTGAGGAAATCTTGAGTTGTTTCACTAATTGTTGGTAACTTTTAAAAGAGAGTTTGGTTCCTTTTCAGGTTTTTTTTTTGAAACTTTCTATTTGTTTTCTAAAGGCATGTGTCTAGTGTTTTGTATTTATATCATTCTGTTCATCAGTACTTGTCTATTGGTAGGCAACTTAGTCTGTTTGGGCTGCTATAACAAACTGCTACAGACTGGTGGCTTATAGACAACAGTTCTGGAGGCTGGAAGTCCAAGGTCAAGGCACTGACAGATTTGGAGTCTGGTGAAGGCCCCCTTCCTGGTTCATAGCTGGTGCCTTCTTGCCCTGTTTTCACATGGCGGAAAGTGCTAGAGAGCTTTCTGGCCTCTTCTTACAAGGACACTAATCCCACTCATGAGGGCTCCACCCTCCTGGCCTAAGCATTTCCTAAAGGCCCCACCTTCTCATACCATCACATTGGTCATTAGGATTTCAGCATATGAATTTTGCGGGGACAAACATGTTCAGATCATAGCAGCAACCAGCCAACCTGGCTTGCTCAGAACTGAGGTGTTTCCTGGGATGTGGGGATTTCAGTTTTCAAACCAGGACAGTCCTAGGCAAACTAGGAATGTTGTCACCCTCTCTATTGGTTACTGCATTAGTTATCTATTGCTTTATAATGAATTTCCATAAATTTAACTTGCAGCTTAAAACAACACATATTTATTACCGAATTGTTTCTATGGGTCAGGAGTCCTGACATGGCTTAACTGGGTCTTCAGCTCAGAGTTTTACAAGGCCGAAATCAAGGCATTGGCCGAGTGGCATTCCTTTCTGGAGCTTGGAGACCTCTTCCACGCTCACGTGGTTGTTAGTAGAATTCATTTCCTTGTGATTTTAGGACTAAAACCCTCAGCTCCTAGAGGCCACCCACAGTTCCTTGCCACATGGCCCTCTCCATAGGAAGTTCATAACATGGCTGTTTGCTCTTCTGAGGCTAGCAGGAGATTTTCTCCAGTTGGCTTAGATCCTTTGCCATATTCTGTTGGTTAGAAGCAAGTCACAGGTTCTGTCTGCACTCAAGGGGAGAGGATTGTACAAAAGCACAGACAACAGGAAGTGAGAATTATTTGGGGTGGGGGGGCACCTTAGAGTCTTTCCACCACACTTGCCTATCAGAGTTCTCTGAAGCACAAAATTATTCTGATTAGCTTTCTGTGGCCAGAATATATATGTATATATATCTTTGCTTCACCACTCATTTCAAATTTCTTTATCTTTCTAAAAAACATTTTCATGCATAATTCACTTTTTATACCAGGTAGAACTGGCAAATATGTATCTTCTAAGTTATTTTCAATTTTAGCCTTTAGGCAGCTTGTTTTTCCTCTCAACTAGTAGGAGATAGGGAAAAAAGTGCAGAAGCAGATGTGAATGCCCTGCATGCCCACTCCTGCACAAAATACTCTAAAGCAGGATTCAGTTCAGGGGTCTATGAATTTAGATGTGGAAAAAAATACATCTTTATACTAACCCCTGACTGAAATAGAGCATTTCTTTCTCTTATGCATGTAGGCAACAAACTACAGAAGTATTAGCAGTACCTGTGACTTTATCACCGGTAGAAATAGGATATTTTAAAAATCATATTACAATTGTTTCAGATATTTCAATGACAATTTACAATAGTTTAGACACATTGGCTGATCTTATTCATTGTGTTAATAAAGAAATAAATGTGTTACTACCACAAACTTGTTTTTTAATATTTTGATAGCTATACTTTGATATATTTTGTTTATAATCCTATGTATTTTAAGTGTTTAATTCTATGCATTTAAAAACATTATTCTGAGAAGAGGTCCATGTAGACTGCCAAAGAGGGCCACAGCACAAAAATGGTTAAGAAGCCCTGCTTTGAGGTGTCAGGACTAGAAATTCCAGTTCTTCTGAGTTCATTATTTCCAGCGTCAGAATGACAGCAGCACTGCTGGCTAACCCAGGTCCCTCCCCCTCTAGTCTGTCTTGCAAGGGGGAAGGAAGCCCGGGGTGAATGAATGCTCAGCTGCTTCCTCCAGGACCTCACCCTGCGGTCTCTGCAGTCCCTGTAGTCCTGGCCCTGAACTCTCTATGCTCCTGACCTTTCTATCTGACCCTCTCAGCTCTTCTCACTCCAGATAGTCCCTCTGGAGCAGGTGTCAGCTGGCTGTTGGGCCTCTTTTATTTACCACTATTATTTCTACTTCCAAGAAAGAAGAAGTGATTTTTAAGTGACCGGAGAAACCCAGCTACAGAATTTAATTCATGACCAGGAGAGGCTGTTAACATTAGGTTGGTAGTAATTTTTTAAAAAAAATCCTCACCTGAGGTCTGGCCGGGCGTGGCTCAGCGGTTGAGCGTCGACCTAGGATCCAGGCGATCGGGGTTCGATTCCTGGTCAGGGCACATGCCCAGGTTGCGGGCTCGATCCCCAGTCAGGGCGTGCAGGAGGCAGCCGATCAATGACTCTCTCATCATTGATGTTTCTTTCTCTCTCTCCCTTTCTTTTCCTCTCTCTGAAATCAATAAAGATATATTAAAAAAAAAAAATCCTCACCTGAGGATATTTTTTCCATTGCTTTTCAGAGAGAGTGGAAGGGAGGGAGGGAGAGAAACATCGATTTGAGAGAGACACATTGATTGGTTGCCTCTCGCAGGCACCCCAACCGGAGCCAGGAATCAAGCCTGCAATTGAGGTATGTGCCCTTGACCAGAATCGAACCGGAGACCCTTCAGTTCGTGGGTCAACGCTCTAACCACTGAGCAAACTGCCTAGGGCAATAAATGTTTTGACTTAATTCATTTCTAACACTTTGCCGTTGGTTTACAGAAAAATTTCTTTGTTCAGCCTCCTGGGGGTAATTAAGTGGTTCACTTGTGTTAATTTCCTGACTAATTGAAGTAAACCCCATAAATGCCAGCAATTAGGAATTTATTTTTTTTAAAGCAGGCTTTCTTAAATGTGTAATGTTTGCCTCCATGTCTTCAAAAGAACATATTTAATACAGTAATCTCTTTGTTTCTCCCTTAGTTCAGGGTCAGCCTTGTGAAAAAGATGATTATATGCGAACAATTTTTTGACCCTGGAGATGTTTGGTGTGCTTGCTTTTTGAGTTTTTTTTTTCCTTTAGGATCTTTTTAAAATAAAAAATGTGTAGAAAGTTCATTTTATTTAATTCTCACAACAAAACCACTAGATAGATATTATCATCTCCAATTTGTGGAAAACACAGATAAGTGACTTCTGGCAATACCTTTCATAATTTTTTGGGTTGAAATTCAGTCTTTATTGAGTAGACAAACTAAAAAAAGAAAGGGAGGTTTCCTGATGCTGCATTAATGGAGAGGCTATTGTTTTTATAGCAATTTTGTGTAAATTTTGGGATTCTTCCTTAAACAGTGATTCTCTGTGTGTGTGTGTGGGGGGGGGCGTTGTCTGAGGAAGGGTTTTGGGCCATTTCTAAGGAGCTTCTGTGGTATGGTGAAGCAGAACATGGGACAGTCTAGGGTTAAAGCTGATCAAACTTTGAAGCCAAGGAAACCATCAGAAATTCAGGGCCCTGCAGGAAATAGCATGCTTGGAAGGTTTTACTGAAAGCAGAGCTATTGAGGCATGGAGAGACTAGCAGCAGCAGGAAGCCAGTGCTGTCCATAGATCTGAAGTGGCCAAGGGAGGGAATGTTGTTGCTGGAGCTGTGAAAGGTGGCTCCCCAACAGACACAGTAGAGAAGAACGCAGCCATTGCCAGAGCTGTGGCCAGGGAGGGGATGGTGGGCTGAGGGGCAGATAACCCACTCTGCCTCCGGCCATGTGATGTGCTGAAGTGCCTCTCACTGTCTTCACCTAAGTGGAAGTTGGGGCAGGGGAGCCTGGGTGTTGAAGCTTATAGAGACCAGCCTCCTGGGCAGAGGGATGAAGGACTGAGAGTGGCTCTGGGGGACAAATAGAGGAAAGGCCAGCACAGGCTATAGTCTGGACTGGGAACCACTGCCTTGGATCCTACCGAGAATGGGGCATGGCTGGTGTGGGGAGAGAGAGAAGTTCATTTGTGCCAAGCAGGGTCTAGGAGTATGACCTCCAGGAGGGATAGGAGAGGGTTGGACAGGAGCAACTGGCTTATCTGAGCTGCTTTTCACACTTATCCACGGAAGCCTTGAGTGTGGGGTTGTCTGTCTGCATTTGGATATGGGGGATGTGTGCTTTTTGATCAGAATGGGGCATTTTCATGAGTTGCAATGCTTGTTCTTGTTCAGGGCACTGGGGAAAATGTAGCAGTGGAGTGGCCCTCTTGGAGATTCTGCTAGGAGTAAGCTGCACATGGTGGGAAAGGTCACCCTAGTTCTGGAGATGAATTAGTTCAGGGGATTAGAAAGCATATTACAACATTTAGGCATATGGCTTTGCATTAGTTTGGCTTTTTCCTTTCCCTGAAGGATAGCATTCCTGTATGTATATATGTATCCAGGTAGGATTTCTTTGTATGTTGCTTAGACTCACTAAGGCCCTATTGAGCAAATTGAGGCCTTAAAAAAATTTAGAATTCTCATATACTGTAAAGTAAAGGGAAATGCAAAGAAACAGCTTTGTTCTCTTTTGCATTCTTCATGGGGTAACGTATGTTCTGGAAAACTTGTTGCCATGGCAATGGGATATTATCTGTCTCCGTAGGGTACTACATAAAAATAGCCCTTTGTGTTCTAGGCTGATGTTGGTGACAGGTGGTTGGGTGAATGTATAGCAGGGTGCTTTGTCAGCATTCCATTGTTTAAAGTTGAGAAATCAAAATGAGTATTGATTTTTTTTCTCTCAAAATGTAATTTTATCTGGAATAGGCAGGCACTGGTGCTCTGTTTAATTATGAATTATAAACCTTCCTTTGCAGGCCTAGTAAATACGATTGGAGCCACTTCTCATGATGATAAGTAAATGGTTTCTCTACTCTTTCTGTTGGTGCTGCCGGATCTGCAATACAAGATTGGGTGGGGGGACAAGTAGTATATTTCTCTAATTCTTGAACAAATGGTTCTGCCTAAGTGCCTTGAACTTTAATCCAAGAAGTAGCAAGTGGTTAGGTGGAATAGAGGAGCTCTGAGCTGTTTATCAAATATTAACTTCTTATAGTTTTGTAAATGAAACGGATCCTTGCTGAAAGTCAGTTCCCCTGTTGGTTCTAACATTGGCCTCATACGTAATCAACAATGGAATCTTGACCCTAATCTTAATTTTTCCTTTGAAAAATCCTTTGGGTGATTTTTTAGAGCAGTAACTCAAACATTTTGTTACACTCTCACCTTTCTTCTAGAAATTTATCTTACATGTAAATAACAGCTTCCTGGTGCTGAAATAAAATTTACTCTAGTTTTAAGAATTTTGGACTCTCTTGAGAAAAATACCATGCATGGCTGGACATTTTAGACCTAAAAGTAATCTCTCTAATTCTGATACATGTTGTACTACTGCAGAAATGGAATCATGGCCTCTGTCTTTTCTCTTGGAGTCAGTATGAATATCTTTTTGCTAATAATATCAGAAATAGTTACTCAGTGGCTTGCTGTGTATCCAGGACTATTCTGAACTATTTTGTGTATTAATGAACTTAATTCCAATAAACATTCTTAATGATTTTGTCCCTATTTTCCAGATGAGGCCTACTTTAGTAGTATGCCTTTCTGTTTCAGGTAAGTATTATTGTACAGTTTTAAGACTTGGTTGCTCCTTCTTACTTTTCAGTTTGTTGAAGTGCTTCTGATACTGAAAGCATTCTTCTGTCAAGGGATGGAAAAATATAGCCCGTGGGCCAAATCCATCCTGTCCCCAATTTTTTTGGTGGTGGGGGGGTATGAGGTATGAGCTAAGAATGGCTTTTACATCTTTAAATGGTTGGCAAAAAATAAAAAATGTTTCATGACGTGAAAATTATATGATTCAAATTTTAGTTTCCATAAACAAAGTGTTATTGGCACACAGCCATATTCATGTGTTTAAGTGTTGTCTGTGGCTACTTTCCCACTATAGTGGCCGAATTGAGTAGTTGTAACAGATTGTATAGCCCACAGAACCTAAAATATTTCCAGAAAAAATTTGCCAACCCCTACTCTATATTCTTCTACATCTAGAATGGGAGACTGTACTGAGTAATAAAAGCAGAGTGGATTGTTTCTAGTTTTTGGCTATTATAAATAATGCTGCTATGAACATTTGTGTGTACAAGTTTTTGTGTGGATGTATGTTTTCATTTCTCTTGGTTAATTACGTAAGACTGGAATTACTGGACCCTATGGTCACTGTATGTTCAACCTTTTGAGGAACTGCCAGACTCTTTTCTAAAGCTGCTGCACCATTTTACATTCCCACCAGCAATATATGAGGATTCCACTTTCTCCACGTCCTCACCAAAAGTTATTGTATGTCGATTATTGCCATCCTAGTGGGTGAGAAATTTGCATTCCCCTGATAACTAATGATGTTGATGATGTCATATGCTTATTGGTCATTTGCATATCTTCTTTAGGGAAATGTCTGTTTAGATCTTTTGCCTATTTTTTAAATCAGGTCATTTGTCTTTATAAAATTTGAGTTGTAAGAGTTCTTTATATATTATATATACAAGTCCCCTATTAGATAAATAACTTGCAAAAATTTCCTCCCAATCTATGGGTTGTCTTTTCACTTTTTAAAAATTTAATCCTCGCCTGACGATATTTTTTCCATGGCTTTTTCAGAGAGTGGAAGGAAGAGAGAGGGAGGGAGGGAGAGAGAGAGAGAAAGAGAAACAGCGATGTGAGAGAGACACATCAATTAGTTGCCTCCTGCATGTCCAGAGACGAGCCTGCAACCAAGGTATGTGCCCTTGACCTGAATCTAACCTGAGACCCTTCAGTCCTCAGGCCGATGCTCTGATCACTGAGCCAAACCAGCTAGGGCTATTTTCAGTTTTTTGATAGCATCCTTTGAAGCACAAAAATTTTTAATTTTAGTGAGGTAATTTATTTATTTTTTACTTTTGTCACTTACGGTTTTTGGTGTTCATATTTAAGAAACCATTGCCTAACCCCAGATCACGAAGATTTACTCTTATGTTTTCTTCTTAGAGTTTTATAGTCTTAGCTCTTATATTTAGGTCTTTGATCAATTTTGAGTTAATTTTTATATATGGTGTGAGAGAAGGGTTCAGCTCCATTTTTTTGTATATGGATCTCTAGTTGTCCTAGTATCATTTATTGCACACTTGTCCTAGCATCATTCTTTTCCAATAGAATGGCTTTGGAATCCTTGTCCAAAATCAATTGACCATAAATATAAGGGTTTATATTTGGACTGTCCATTCTATTTCATCGATCTGTATTTCTATCATTATGCTAAATACCACACTGTCGTGATTTGCTTTATTTATGTTTGAGGCATACGTCCCTCTTTCATTTCCCACACACTTAATATTAGGACATTTCACAATTAATGGTATCTTACATGGCATTAGAGCTTGCAGACTGGGTGTTATGTGGTTTGGGAAAGGATACTGGAGTCTAGAGTGGAGCACTGTTAACTCTTAGGAACCAAATGGGTAGGAGGTGGGGGTAGTGAGAGAGGTGGTAAATTGGATGCTCCTCCTGTGTTTAGCAGCAAACTCAAAGCAAGAGTAAAAAATAATCTAGCTTTACCTAATGTCAAAGCTGAGTACTAACGGTTCCAGTTTCTTTTTATGGACTCTTAAGAAGAAATGCCGCATCACCTAATACTGTTGATGACACAGAGGACAGCACTGTGGAAAAATATGGACATTGACCAAAAAGATCAACAGAAGTCCAATTCTGAATGTGAAGAAGTTTTAGGAAAACTTTGAACAATTAATTTTACTTATTTTCCTTTTTATGTATATAGGAATGATAAATGAAAAATCTAAGTCCAAAAGATCTCCTTTAATAAGTCTAAGATAAATACTAAGTGGTAAATTATCATGTTGTATCTTATTTGGCAGTGCTTTGTTAGTGCTGCCTAAAATAATGGTGTTTTAGGTTTGAAATGTTGTTATCCTCCTGCTTCTAGCTGTGTTTACACCTCAGAGGGAGTTGTGTCCTTTGTCAGAGTCTGTTGTTTGAATTGACCTTGGTTTCCATTTCCTGCAGTCACCATATGCCCATCTGTTTTCTTCTTTTTATTAAAAAGTTTTTTTATTTATTTGAGAGTGAGTGAGAGAAAAAGAAATATCGATTTGTTGTTCCACTTATCTACGCATTCATTGGTTGCTTCTTGTATGTGCCCTGACTGGGGATCAAACCCACAACCTTGGCATATTGGGATGGTGCTCTAACCAACTGAGCTACTGGCCAGGCCTCCATCTGTTTTCTAACCTCCATAATTTTGTTCCTTCTCTTTCTCTTGTTCATGTAGGTTTAAGCTTTAAAAAAATCCCCATATCGCTCAGTCAGTGTGGCTCAGTGGTTGATCACTGACTTATGAACCTGGAGGTCACAGTTCAATTCCTGGTTGGGGCACATGCCTGGGTTGTGGGCTCAATCCCCAGTAGGGTGCGTGCAGGAGGCAGCCAGTCAATGATTCTCATCACTGATGTTTCTCTGTCTGTCTGTCTGTCTCTCTCTTTCTCTCCCTCCCTCTCTCTGAAATCAATAAAAACATATTTTTAAAAAGGCCTGTATTATTGTTCTTGTGGAGTTTTGAGTGGGAGTAGAGGTTACCATGTACATGGAATACAGTAAGAAAGTTTAATCAGTCAAGAGATGAACTTACAGAAAATGACTTTTAGAAGAGTTGCAAAAATAGTACAGAGAATTCTCTTATATTTCTCACCCTACACCCTTAATGTTAATACCTTACCTAATATAGTACAATGATCAAGAACAGGAAATTAACATTGGTACATTATTATTAACTAAAGCATAGACACTACTTAAATATCATCAGATTTTCCACTGGTGGTCTATTTTTGTTCCAGGATACTATCAAGGATTTCATGTTACATTTGTTATTTCTCCTTAGACTCATATAGTCTGTAATAGTTTCTAAATCTTGTTTTTCATGACACTTTTGAAGAATATTGATCAGTTATTTTGTATAATGCCCCTCAATTTGGGTTTCTTTGATGTTTTCTTATGGTTTGAATAAAGTTGTACATTTTTTCATGAGAATACTAGAAAAATGATGATGCACCCTTTTTAGTGCATTGTATCAGAGAGTTCAGAGAGTTCGTATGTCTTATTATTGGTGACATTTTCCTTTATCCCTCCCTCCCTCCCTCCCTTGATTTTCTATCTATCTATCTATCTATCTATCTATCTATCTATCTATCTATCTATCTATCTATCTATCATCTATCCATCTATCTATGTATCTATCTATCTGACATCTATCATCATCTATCAATCATCTATCATCTATCTATCTATCTATCTATCTATCTATCTATCTATCATCTGTCTATCTATCTATCTATCTATCTATCTATCTATCTATCTATCTATCATCTATCATCATCTGTATTGTCTATCATCTATCTATCATCTATCTATCCATCCATCTCTCTATACTAAACCATTTTTGATTAGGTTGCATACATCATGTTCTTTTATGCTGTAATAGCTTAAATTTATATATTTATCTGTTTGTTTAATTCTAGTATACACATAAAGTAGTTTCAGAATTGCTATCCCATACCTATGTGAGAAACACTTTCACTAACTAGATTACAGCATTTATGAACAGTTCTTTTTCCTTTATCCTTACAGTATCTAGTCAACATACTGTTTTTAGCAGTTTTCTAATGAAGTATTAAATTTGAAAACTACACACAAGCACATGCCATTATTCAGATTCAGGAAATTTAATATTGATACAATAGTCTGCAGTCTGTGTTCCAATTCCATCATTTGTCCCCAGCCAGGGATCACATATTGAATTTATTTGTCATGGCCCTCTAGTTTCCTTTGATCTGGAATAGTTTCTGTAAGCCTTTCATGACATTGACATTTTGAACAATGACATTTCATGACACTGTTTTGTAGCATGTACCAAGTTTGGGTTGGTGGCTTCTATGTTTAGATTAAGATTTTGCATTTTTGCCTGGATACTGCATAAGTGGTGTGTCCTTCTCAGGTAATGAATGCATCAGGAGGCACATGATGTCTCATTGCCCATCATTGCTGATTTAAATTTTGATAATTTGGTTAAAGTACTATCTAGGTCTATAGTGTTTTTAGATATGAAATATTAGAGTGATCAATACTGTGAAATCTCTTATGTGTTTAGATTGGAAAATTATGGTTAAAAGGTTTTCAAACTATTCAGATTGACATATATGTAACATAAAATACAAACTGTTTTAACTTTTCTTTCTTGAGTCATTTTCTACCACTGAAATGTTAATGTGTGATTTTGCCATTTATGGCTGTTTTATTTCCTCATGGAGGAATTTTTTCCTTAAATTTTTTATTGTAGTAAAATATACATAAAGTTTACCATTTTAACCATTTTAAATATACAATTCAGTGGCATTAAGTACATTTACAGTGTTGTGTAGTCATCACAACTATGGGATTTCCAGGACTTTTTAATTATCCCAAACAGAAACTCTCTATCCATTAAATAATAATTCTCCATTCCCCCTTTCCCAGCTCCTGGTAACCTCGTTTTATATGCGATCACAATATTGTAGAATAAACACCAGCTTTCTGTTACCTGGGATAAGGTCATTCAACTTTTTCTCCCATATTAGGACTATGATAAAAATATTATTTGCCATACACTACAGAGCAATTTCTGTATTTTGGCATAGATTACTAAAGTAACTCTAAATCCTGGTAAAGGAAGCAGTTTGATTCTGAAAGTTGACAGAAATAATCATTAGTTTGATCATTTTTACCTCTGAGGGTGGGGTATTTTAGAGGGGAAAAGGGCAAGGAAAAGGTGAAATTATTCTTCTAGTGCGGCAGACCAGAGTTTAAATTCCCTGCTATATTTTCCATCTTGGCTATCTTAGTTATATAGTCATCTTAGTTATATAGTCATTCAGATCATCCATGCTTTTGTACATGGCTTGATGTGTATAGATACATATAAATTGAACCTAAATTCTACTCACTGCAATCTTTGTGTGCCCCTGTTCCCTGGTCTGTAAAGTGAGCATAACAGAAGTAACTTCTCTCCAAAGATTGCTTTAGGACAAAAACTGTAAAAGACTTTGCAGAGTAGAAAGGGCTCCTTATTCTTAGTAACATTCCTCAGTGTTCTTTGAGGGCTCACCCACTCCCAATCATTCTTCTAACTATGGTAGGACTATTTATTAGAACTAATTTTAATGGCACCATAGATTATAGGTAGCATGGCCACGTCCCTGTTGGCTGGAGCTGAAGAAACAACTATAGATTTAAAAATACTCAATAAAATTGCCTGGATGACCCACCTAGTCCTTTGCTGTGTGGTATTGGGTGTTTATTTCATTTCCTTTACAAATTTGACAAGGCCTTGAGACTGACTGTTAGCAGATTCCTTGGTTCAGGTGGGCTGTAGCTGGAAGACAGACTCTAAGACTAGCCTGTGTCTTGCTCTTGAGAGATTAGCATATTGATATATTGCATATCTATTGTTGATTAGGTACCTGCCAAACAGTTTACAGGATTTCTCAGGGGTTCACACAGTTGGAGAGGATTCCTAAAGGCAAGAGGTCATTTATCTGGAGAGTCAGCAGTTACTTTAGGGTCTTACTCCAGGCTTCCTGCTATTGGGAGACCTTATTCCAATGAGGCAGCCTTTCACCATTAGTGCCCCTAGGGGTTTAGTGATTCTTATTGGGATGAGTTGGCTAGAAGTCAGGTGATCCATTTCTTGCTGTAACTAACTTCTAATGAGGATTAAGGATGAGTGACTCTGAGGTCTGAGCCAGCTGGAAGGACCCTTGTTCATTTTTCACTCTTGTCTGAAGAATGCTTAGGCCACCTCACTGTTGCTTCTCTGATGGTACCAAAACTCATGTAAGAGGTGATGACTGTTTTGGTCCTCCATTGCTGTCTGAAAACCCACCCCAGAACTTAGTGGCTTATAGTATCAATTATAGTTGTGTAGGTCAGGGATTTCAGAAGGTCTTAGCTGGGCATTTCATCTCTGCTCTAGATGGTGTTGGTTGGGCTCCTGGGACTGGAGGTTCCACTTCCAAGATGGCTTCTTCACTCTTAGGAATGGCTCCACAGTGTCCATGGCCAGTCTCTCTATGTGGTATCTCATCTTCTGGGGCCTTTCCACACAGCTTAGCTTCTCATATCATGGTGGTCCCTGGGTAGTTGCACTTCTTACAGGGTGGTGATGAAATGAAAACCTCTATTTTAAATTCAGATTTAAATATTGGCAAATATATTTGGCATTGGGATTGTGATATCATTTTATTTTGTCATATTTATAACCCAGTTAGGGTAGAAAACTGAAGGAAAGAAGCAGCACTTCATTTCCTCTGCTCTTTGTGTGGATGAAGGGTTGTTCAAATAGCAGGAAGTTCAATTTTTTGGCTTGATTTCGATAACTGAGCACCATCCTTCAGAATGGTTTCCTAATGTTCTCTTGGCCATCTGGCATGAGCACAGAAGACCTTTTCTCAATAAAAGTAAGCTGATAATAATAACAACTTGAAACATCTTGATAATATATTTGTACAGCTTTTCTAATCCCAGGTTATTGAAACTCTGTCAGCTTTGGCTTGTATCCATGCTCTCTCAGTGCCCTTGTGCTTTCTTTTTTTTTCTTGAGCCACTCCTGCTGAGTGAGCACTAGAGCACTAGAAGGAGGAGCAGCAGTTGCTAGGATGTGGAATGGGTGAGGGTAAGGCTTGAGTTCAGTTGAAGTAATCCTAAATTTTTGGTAGAAGAGGGGCACAGCATCCTCACCCCTGTTTTACACATAAGGAAGAAGAGGTATAAAAAGATAAAGTAGCTTTTCTTACTGGCAGCATCTGATTCTCTACTCTTTCACCCTAGTACCGATTGATAACACAAAACAGATGTGCCTTGGACAAGAGGAAAACAGTAGAGCTGGATCTTTTTATAATCCTGTATTTATTATTTGTAGCACTGGATCTTTAAAGTGGGGAAACTGATGTTGATTCTAACTAGAAATTGTGGGTCATTTAATAACATGTATAAAGGAAAGGTGACAAACCAAGTGGCTCCCAGCTTGTAACACCTTATCTTCTATGGCATAAGTTAATGGACAGTTTTTAGTGCAGTAAAGGGAAATTTCTGATAAGCTTTGTCTAACTTGATAATGCTGTTTATATTACAGACAAAATGCTAAATTTACCAAGCACGTCCTAGTCAGGGTTTTGAATGCCCATAAGCAGTTCCTTAGAGTTATTTTGAATGCTCAGATTACAGGTTCCCCCCATACCGTATCTGTATTGCCTAGTACTGCAAAACTCTTTATAGGGTGTCAAATATGTGGGAGGATTTAAACGAATTCTCTTAAATGCTTCATGGGATAAGAAGATCCAATGGGAACTGAATGTTTTCAATTAGAGTGTTTCCATGGATACCATTAAGGGTGCCAAAATTCATAGCCACAGGAGATTTTACTTCAATATTGATTAAGAAATCTGAGAACAATCTCAAGAAGTGTAGGAGGTAGGCAGAGGATAAATTCTGTGGGTAGTATAGATTTTGCTTTCTCTCCCATGGTTAAGGGCTAGTCCAGATAAAATTCCAGGGAGTCAGCCAAGTCTAACAACAGGATTTATGTCAAGAGCATGTCCAGAATAAAAGCAAACATGGGTTACTTCTTTTATCCCAGGTGTAGATGCTATTTATTTATTTGTTTATGTTCACTTTCTTTGTGCTGGGTACAGGGCATTGGCAGTATTAAAAAACACAAAAATCACAACCCTTTGTATTTATGTTGTTTATGAAGAAAGCATTCTAACTGGAGACTGCAGACATCTGAAAACTTATATCCCTCCGGGAAGGATTCACATCTTAGGTTATCACTCATTTTTAAACACAATTCTTTACCTGGTTTCTCAGATCTCCAAGGGACCTATGGATAGAATTTAAGGTGACCCTGACCTTGGATGGAGAAAAAAGTACATCTTTATTTTGACTAACAATGAATATTTAGCATTTTCATCAACTAATGAATGCAGGCAACTAATCACAGCACTATGAACCCCCACCTGTGACTTTGTCATCAGTAAATCAGTTTCATATTGCATTACAGTTGTTGCAGATATTTTGAAATATCATTTATGCTAATTACTACTTCAAAATTTTGGCAGTTAACCAGAGTTTCTGCTAGTTCTTGATACTTAATGACATAATAAGTATATATACAGTGTGGGGCAAAAGTAGGTTTATAGTTGTGAGTACGTGAAACAGAGTTTATTTTATTATTTTATTATTATTTATTAATTATTGTATTATTTTCCATATTTTCCTGTAAGTCTACTTTTGCCCTACCGTGTATTACTATATCACAAGTTAGTATAACATCTTAGTAACTATTTTAATATAATTGGCTTCCCTTGTAATTAATCCTGTTTTATTTTTTGCACTTAAAAACATCATTCCTAAAAGGGATTCATAAAGCTTCACCCGAGTGCCAAAGGGTCCATGACACCAAAAATGAAGAACCTCTTTCCTAATAGAGTGTGGATTATAAGAGTTATCATATCCTAATTTTTGGAACACAATTTCAGAAAGCAGTGTCATACTTAAGTGCCTTTTATGGAAAATCTTTAAAAGAAAGGTTAAAAGGTAATTCTTTTCTGTTGACTCATGTGTGGGCCCTAGGAAGCACTTTGCAGTCACCATTGACTTTCATTTGAGAATTTGTCTTCAGGGAATAAGTTATTACCATGGGTAGGAGCTTAAGAAGAAAAGGTTTTCAGGTCTATGATGGACTGCATTCAGTAGATCACTGTTAAATCCATGGGAGACTAGAAATGATTCCCATTCACTTTCTTGGAGATTGTGGTGTAGGGGTCACTCTGTTCCAGAAGTTTCCCCGCACAGTGTCTCTTGCTTCTTCCTTTCCTGTGCTGCAGTCCTCTATGGGGCAGAGGTGGGAGCTTGGATGATCCATGGGAAATTGGGACCCTGACTTTTGCTCATGGAGCTGTTCTCTGACTTATCCTGGTGGGGAGTTATCAGGGCTATAGCCATGAAATCATTTCATTTCATGGCGGAAACTATGAATGCAGAAAACACGGGCAGAATGACTGGAAGAAAGTTTTAATAAAATGCCATAACTGGCTTTCTCCCCAAGATACTATTTTGCAAAAGGTGGCCAAGTGAATTTGCTGTGATGTGAAGCATCATTCTGGCCTGTTCCTTGATCATAGCCAGCCCCTTTATCCTTCCAGCAGTTTTGGTAGCTTTTTAATATCCTCTAGCAGAATGTTCAAGGAGCACACACAAAGAATAGGTGGTTGGTACTTGGTTCTGTGACAGGTGCTATCTTGTAAAAAAACAGCCACCATATCTTTGTGAAATTTCAAGTTTGTTTTTGTTTTCTACCAAGCTTGTAAATCTGGGTCCTCCAGCTTTGTTTCCAAATTGCATTTTCTTCTCCCTATCTGGAAGTTCTTCAGAGTGTCATCGAGTGCTTTATCTGAGAACCTCGGTTATCCCCACCTGCAGGCAAAAATTGTATCACATTTATTTTACAGTGATCTGGACAAAAGAGATGACAATAACGAAAACAAACAAACCCATTTCTATTCTGGCAACTATTTTTTGGTAGTAGTTTTATTACCATGCAAGTCACTCATTTAAAGTGTACAATTCAGGGGTTTTTAGAATTTTCACAGGATTGTGCTATCATCAACACAATAAAGTTTAGATAATTTTCATTACCCCCAACAAGAAACCCCATACCCTTTAGCAGTCCCCCACCCTAGCTCTAGGCCAGGGGTGGGGAACCTTTTTTCTGCCTAGGACCATTTGGATATATGTAACATCATTTGCAGGCCATACAAAATGATCAACTTAAAAATTAGCCTGCTATACTTGGTGAAACATTTAATTAACTCACCCCTAATGTGATGTCTAGAACTGCTTCTCTTTGGTGAGGTCTTGGCAGGGCCAGACCAAATGATTTCACATCCTTGCTCTAGGAAGTCACTAATCTACTTTCTGTCTCTATAGATTTGTCTGTTACGGATATTTCATATAAATGGAATCATACAATATGTAATCTTTTGTGTCTGGCTTCTTTCACTTAGCATAATGTTTTTAAGGTTCATCCATATTGTAGCATGTATTGGTACTCACTCCTTTTTTAATTTATTGATTTTAGAGAGAGAGAGGAAGGGAGAGAGAGAGAGAGAGAAAGAGCATGAGAGAAACACCGATCTGTTGCTCCACCCATTCATGCATTCATTGGTTGCTTCTTGTATGTGCCTTAACTAGAGATCAAACCCGAAACTTTGGCATATTGGGACAATGCTCTAACCAACTGAGCTACCCGCCAGAGCCTCAGTATTCACTCCTTTTTATGGCCAAATAATGCTCCACTTTATGGATATACCACATTTTGTTTATCCATTCATCCATTGGTGGATATTTGGGTTGTTTCTGCTTTTTGACTATTATGGATAATGCTGCTGTGAACATTCATGTATAAGTTTTAAGGTAGACATATGGTTTTTTTTGCTTTTCATGTTATTTATTTAATTTATTTAAATATGTCTTTATTGATTTCAGAGAGAGGAAGGGAAAGGGAGAGAGAGAGATAGAAACATCAATGATGAGAGAGAGTCATTGATCAACTGCCTCTTGCATGCCACCTACTGGGGATCAAACCTACAACCTGGGCGTGTGCCCTGACCGTGAATTGAACCGTGATCTCCTGGATCCTAGGTTGATACTCAACTGCTCACCCATGCCAGCTGGGCTTCATGTTTATTTTTTTTAAAAATTCAGAATGGATCAAAAGAACAGTCAAGGCTACAGGTGGCAGACAAAGGCTAGGAGGTAGCTAGAAAAGTATGCTTTAGAAAAATTAGGAAGCCTTATTAGCTTGTTTTAAAAGCTGTACCTAACATAAATAGCTAGCTTACTTTTCCATTGATCTAGCTTCCACTGCTCTACCTCTGAATATGGCACAGCTGGCTTGCCTTGCAAGGCCTCAGTTGAAGGATCCCATGTACACACAGCAGTACTCAGCTAACTAGAAGTCTCTCATCCCCACATGGCTTCATTCCAGGTCTCTGACTAACTACCTTCATTGTTGTGTGTTAGATGGTTTCACCCCTTGAAAATGTGACTACTTCAGCACAAAACAATGTTAAGTCTTTATAATGATCAATAAATCATCTTCTCCCCTTGTACATGCAGCTGAAAGAATAATGATAGGGTAGGGACAAAACATTGTAAACTTTGTACTGTTAAAATTATCACTCACTCATTAAATGATCATTGGCTAATAGTCACTAAATTTACATATTAAGGAAATTATATATAGAATACTGCAAAAACAGTAAAAGATTGAAGTTTGTGTGGACATATGTTTTTAATTCTCTTGGCTATATATTTAAAGTGTGGAATCAAATATATTTTAAAAATATATTAAAATGAATTAAATGTTACAGAATCTCTGATGCACTTTTAGAAAATGTTCATTTCCATAGAGCACAGTTTGCAAACCAGTGTTAAAGTGGAGAGAATATTGATTTTTTTGTATGTGTTTGTGTTGGATAGAGATGGATTGAATTTTGGTAAACTGTGGTGTGAGTTTTGTGGAGTTACTTGTGAATATTTTTCTTCGTGATTAAAATGTTAGTACCTTGCCTGGCTGGGCATGGCTCAGAGGTTGAGCATCAACCTAGGACCCAGGAGATCATGGTTCAATTCCTGGTCAGGGCACATGCCTGGATTTTGGGCTCGATCCCCAGTTGGGGTGTGCAGGAGGCAGCCGATCAGTGACCATTCTCATCATTGATGTTTCTATCTCTCTCTCTCTCTCTCCCTTCCTCTCTCTGAAATCAATAAAGATATATTAAAAAAAAAGTTAGTACCTCTGTATGTTTGAGGGGTCGATGGACTGAACAATTGCTTACAGATATTCATTCACTCTCCTTTTTTTTTAAATCCCCACCTGAGGAGATTTTTTCCATTACTTTTCAGAGAGAGTGGAAGGGAGAGAGAGAGACATGGATGTGAAAGGAGACACATCAATTGGTTGCTTCGACTCCTGCACGCACCCTGACTGGGGCCAGTGATTGAACCTGCAACTGAGGTACATGTCCTTGGCTAGAATTGAACCCAGGACCCTTCAGTTCACAGGCCGACACTCTAATCACTGAGCCAAATCATCTAGGGCTCACTCTCCTTTTTTTGATGTCATCTTTGACTATGGATTTGCTTTGGCCAGTGGCCTGTGAGGGGAGGTGATGTGGGCCTTCTTTAAGGCAGAGGCTCTAAGAGCTAGCAAATGGTTTGCTATGTCTTTCTCTTCTGCCATAATGACTGGTGGTGTCCCAGATAGGCACAGCTCCATCAGCTTGGGTACCAGAATGAAAATGATACTGGACAAGCCTCAATACTCAATAGATTTTGTAGCCTGAGCAAAGAAAGATGTCAGTTTAAGCCATTAAGATTTGGTGACTATTTGATACTTTATTTAGCACAGTGGTCCTCAAGTGGAGGCGATTTTGCACTCCCTGCCTAGAGATATTTGGCAATGTCTGGAGATAATTTTTATCACAGCTGAAGAAGGTGCTATTGGCATGCAGTGGGTAGATGCTGCTAAACATCCTACAGTGTACAGGACACCCCCCCCCCCCCCGAACAAAGACATCAATAGTGCCCATGTTGAGAAACCCTGATGTAGTATATCCTAGTTTACCCTGATCAGTGATGGGGTATTGAGAAAAGATTAAATGGAATAAATTATATAAAAATCACTTAGCACACAGGGTTGGCCCCCTTGTTTTTGTGATTATATGGCAGACCCTGGCAACAGCTGAGGTCTTCTGTTGTGTCCATGGGAAAAGGAGACTTTTTCAACTTCCCTAGGGTTCAGCAGTTCAGTTAGTTGTAGTTCTGTTCATAAATTATCTCAATTTTAGCAGAATCATTTACTCCTTTAAAAGGGGAGGAAACTTACAATAAATGCTTATTTGCTACCAGGCTCTTTATATATTTTTTGATTTTTTAAAAATACCCTGTGAAATTGATAGTCCCATCTCTGTCTTGTTTTAGATGAAGAAATTAAGGCACTGGAGTTAAGTAATTTGACCAAGAAGACACAGCTTGTAGGTGGTGGGCCTAGGATTTGACCCAAATATGTTTGCCTGCAGAATCCTGTTCTTTCCACACTAGTATACTACCTCTTGAGCATTGGTTTCAACATAAAGGAAGGCAGTGCCTGAGTGGTAACAATTATATGTTGTATAAATTATCTATTGCTGCATAACAAATCACCTCAAAACTTAGCACTTTTTTTTTAATTAATCCTCACCTGAGGATATTTTTTCCATTGATTTCTAGAGAGGAAGGGGGGGGTAGAGAGAGAGAGAGAGAGAGAGAGACATTGATGTAAGAAGCCTTCATAGTAGTGTAGGGGATTGAGTTCCTTCTCCTATATATTGTTTATGGAAACACTTCCTTCTTACTCTAGTTCCACCAGCACAACTAAGTCTTAATTTGTAAAATGGTGAATATATATTGCAAATGTATTTGTGGGCCCACAGACTCCACCATAGACTTTTTGTTGTTGTTAATCCTCACTTGAGGATTTTTTTCAATTGACTTTCAGAGAGAGTGGAAGGGAGGGAAGGAAGGAGAGAGAGAGAGAGAGAAACATTGATGTGAGAGAGAAACATCAATTGGTTGTCTCCCGCACTCTCCCGGACTGGGGCCGGGGATTGAACCTGCAACCCAGGTATGTGCCCTTGACTGGGAATTAAATCCTTGACTCTTTGGTGTGTGGGCCGGCACTCTAACTGCTAAGCCACACAAGCCAGGGCAAAACTTAGCACTTTAAAACAACAAACATTTATCATCTCACACAGTTTCTGAGAATCAGGAATCTGGGAGGAGCTAAGCTGGGAGGTTCTGACTCAGGTTCTCTCTCGAGGTTACAGTCAAGTTGTTATCCAGGACTGCAGTCATCCAAACGCCTAACTGGAGATGGAGGATTTGCTTCCAAGCCAGCTCACTCACATGGCTGTTGGCAAGAGGGCTCAGTTTCTCACTACATGGGCCTCTCCTTAGGGCTGTTTGAGTGTCTTCATGACATGGCAGCTGGCCTCTCCCAGAGTGAGGGATCTGAGAGAGAGAGCAAGACAGAAACCATATCTTTTATATTCCTGCCTCAAGTCACATGTTATCACTTTTGTCATAATCTATTAGCATACAGGCAACCCTGATACACTGTGGGAAAGGACTATAGAAGGGTATCATGAATAGTAGGAGGTAGAGATCATTGGGGGCCATCTTGGAAGCTGGTTACCACGTGCAGGATCCTTCTTTCTCGTAGTTGCAAAATTATAAATTGCATTTTCTTTTCATATTCTAAAATTTCAAACCAGGATTTTATTCTTTAAAATGCCCAAATCATTCACAATGTAAATGAAAACATAAATTTCTTTTTATAAACATTTAGTAAATGGGCAAAATCAAATAATTAAGCCCTGGCCAGGTAGCTCAGTTGGTTAGAATGTTGTCTCAATGCACCAAGGTTATGGGTTTGATTCCCCAGTCAGGGAACATATGGAAATCAACCAATGAATGCATAGATAAGTGGAACAACAAATCGATGTCTCTCTCTCTCTCAAATCAATAAATTAAAATTTTTAAATAAAAATAAAATAATATAAAAGCTATGTCACACATACTTCATTGTGAGATTTGTATTTTAATGGGTTGAATTAGCAGAGGCCTCTTGAGTACTAAGTTTGGACTGCAGGTAAGTTTTTTTTACCTGGAAAATCTCCCTGTACCAAACACTGAATTCTTCATTTTCCAAAGCCCTTCCAACTTCCTTACATTTTTATTGCTGATTTGATGTGCTTGAATGACAGCCAAAGTATAAGATAAACGGTAGATGCAAAGACTGGGTGGTTTCCATGGAGACTTCTTGCAGGAGTCCTTGCTTTGCTTCCTCCAGCTATTGCTGGGAAGCATCACCTTCCAGTTAATGTGTGGTGCCCATCAATTTGAGTAGCTCTTGGAAAGGGGATTTGTTTAAACAAATTCAGAACTGAGTTTTTTATATATCTTTAAGATTGAATCAAGTTTTCCTAAAATTGAGGATATTAACAGGTCTTTTTACTGAAGAAGTTTAACTATACTTTTGTTTATTATACTTGGTTTGAACTTTGGGGAATAAAAGAAGGGCCTTGACTGGACATAGAGGTATATGGATTTACTCTGTCTAATCATGCAACCATGAAATCAAAAACATTTCCACCTCAGGAATCAACTCATCACTTTAACCACTGTTGATTGCATTGGCTTAGAGCTTTTTGCTTCCTGAAGTATTTTTCCTTTTCTTTCAAAACTGTGTTCAGTTGGATGTGACCAATTCTACATGGAGGCCAGCTCACTCACTTTTGTTCTTCGCTCCTACTGTCCCAATGTCATGCTTCATTTACACAGTAATAGCTTTTCTTGACTTTATCTGTTGACTTGACAGTCTATAATATTTCCTTTCTTAGACATAGGAAGATTGAAAACATTGAGGATTTGAAGAAAATTTGCAAAATTGCGTTGTGAAAAAGGCAGCTTTAATTTTAATTTTTACCTTAGCCAGAATAGGTGGCCACCTGATGGGCAGATATGCCTTCTCATTGCACACTGCTCAGTGTAGGTGCCCAGGCCAATCAGGATCCAGCTGGTAACCAGTACTACTTTTGGTTCTAAGTGTAGCTGTGTACAGGGGATCTGACCATAACTAACAGAGGTTATAATAAAAACAAGGCGTAGTTTCACAGTTGTCTGTGTGGCAACATGGGGGTGGGGTAGTTGTCTAATATTTGAAAGCTGAGAAGCTGGAGGTTTATAAAATTTGAAGATATCCATTATCAGTTTAAATAATTTTTTGATCATTATACATGCATAACTGATGCTATTTTTCTGGTCCTGAGGTTTTTGTGGATGATCATTTTGAAAGGGGGCTAGGATGAGAATAAAAATTAATTATGAAAATCCCTTTGAAAGACTGATTATGTTATGATTCATTAAAGACTTTTTATGCATCTTATATATTGTGTTTTTATCTTTGTGACTAGCATTCTTAAGAGCTGATTTTTACTTTGGACTTTCTAATGTGTGTCAGCTATGTCAGCTCACGAGCATGTTTTCATCTGTGCATCACGTTATATTGGGACTTGGATGGAATGCAGATCTTTTATTGGCCTAAATCTGAGTCTAATCCTCTGCATGGCTTTGGTAGAAAATCAATTTCCTCTGCTCTGTCAAGATTTTTCAGGTCAGTGCTCTTTGGAAGTTTCCCAATTCTCTTAGATTAAAATAGATTTTGTTTCTGTGCTATATACTGGTATCCTTTAGCAGGACACTGGGATCTAGAAAGTGAGAAAACAGCCTGACGAGATATCCATGACTTCTTCTATTTAGCTTGTTGACATACTGTACCTTTGGGGAGCCAAGGAGTTTATGTCCTTTCAAAGGCATCATTTGGAAAGCAATTATAAGTGACACCTGTAGGTGAGGCCCTATGCTTGACTTTAATGAGTTTTGCTTGGTCACCTGCTCACTAGGTTGCTAAAAGGGAATGGAAAAGAGAAGAATTTGTCATGCCACACTCAGTCCATTTCACTTGTATGGACTTGGAAGTGGAAGTAGGGTGACCAACTTGGACTTTCTCAGATTTAGTGCTGAAAATCCTACGTCTTGGGAACTCCCTTAGTCCAAGGCAAACCAGGATGGGTGGTCACCCTAGCAGTGAAAAGCATGGGGATGGATGGTTTGGAACTGGTGAGTACCCTGATGGGTATTTTAAGGAAGGATTTGTTATAGACACATAGCATCTTGCTGCCCAAAGATGCTAGTGGATGAGTGATTCTATTTAGATTTGACTGAAAAACAATGGAATGAGAAGAGATGGAAGTTTTTCTATCTTCTGAACCTAAGAGGATGTGTTTAGGGGATGTTTTGATAAAAACAAATATTACTATTAATGTTTATCTTTTTCCTGGACAATGAAGGATCTTTATTTAACTCCACTTATCCCTACTCCCAACTTATGTTGGTTTTACCTTATGTTTTAGTACTATAAAATTCTACAAGACATTATTTTATGCAGACATTGTTTGTTTAGATCAGAGTTCAGTAAACTTTTTCTATAGAGGGTCAGATGGTAAATATTTTAACCTCTGTGGTCCATATGGTCTCTATCACAGCTATTCAACTCCACTGTTGTAACAACAAAGCAGCCATTGATAATATAATTGTACATGCCAATGTTTCAATAAAACCTTATTTATAAAAACAGGCAGCAGACCAGATTTGACTTGCAGGCCTTAGTTTGCCAATTCCTAATTTAGATTTATCTACATATTTACTACTTTATTTTTCCTTCATTTCTTGTTACATCTCTGAGGTTCTCCCTTCATTCATTTTCAGAACAAGGATGTCTGTCTGCTCCCATCTCTGTTTTTTGACTTTGTGCTGGAAGTTCTAGCTAGTGCAGTAAGGCAATAAAAGGAAATAAAAGGCATACAGATCAGAAATAAATAAATAAATAAATAAATAAATAAATAAATAAATAAATAAATAAATAAATCTGCCTCTATTTATAGATGATATGATTGTCCGTGTATAAATTTCCAGGAATCTACAAAATAACTCCTAGGCTAATAAGTGTGTTCAGCATGGTCGCAGGATACAAGATAAACATACAAAAATCAAGTGTGCTTCTATGTACTAGCAATGAATACATGGACACTAAAATTACAGTAACATTTACAGTCACTCAAAAAAATTAGTTAGGCCTGATCGGTGTGGCTCAGTGGTTGAACATCAATCTATGATCCACGAGATCAAGGTTCGATTCCTGCTCAGGGCACATGCCCAGGTTTCAGGCTCAATCCCCAGTGGGGGGTGTGCAGGAGGCAGCCGATCAATGACTCTCTCATCATTGATGTTTCTATCCCCTTTTCTCCCTCTCCCTCTCTCTGAAATCAATAAAGATGTGTGTGTGTGTGTGTGTGTGTGTGTGTGTGTGTGTGTGTGTAAAAGTTAGTTAGGTGTAAATCATGTCACAGGACTTGTATACTGAAAACTACACAATGCTGATGAAAGAAAGAAAGAAGATCTAAATTAATGGAGAGACATACCATGTTCCTGGATTAGAAGACACAACGTAGTAAAGATGTCAGTTTTCCCCAAAATGATATATGGGTTTAACATAATTCCTATAAAAATACCAGCAAGGTCTTTTGTAGATAAGTATATGAGTATTCTAAAATTTACATGCAACTAGACTAGCTAAAAACAATTTTTCAGAAGAATAAAGTAGGAGGAATTACTATGCCTAATTTCAAGACGTATATAACTATAGTAATCAAGACTGCGTGGTATTAGTGGATTGATAGATACATAGATCAGAACAACAGCACAGAGAACCTAGAAATAAACCCATGGAATTATACCCAATTGATTTTTGAGAAAATTACAAAAGCCATTAAATGGAGGATGAAAGATAGCCTCTTCAAGCCATGATTCTGGATCAGTTGAACATTAGTAGGCAAAAAAAAAAAAGAAAAAAAAAAAAAGAGTCACCCTGGCTGGTTTGGCTCAGTTGGTTGGAGTGCTTTCCTGTTTACCGAAAGGTTGTGTGTTCAATTCCCAATTAGGACACATACCCAGGTTAGGTTCGATCCCCGATGGGGAGAGGGGCAACCTATTGATGTTTCTCTCTCTCCCTCTCCCTTTCTTTCTTTCTAAAATCAATTAAAAAAACACTTAAAAAAAAAAAGAGCCTCGACCTTAATTTTACACCTTACATAAAAAAAAAACAAAAACTCAAAATGCATCACAAGCTTAAATGTAAAATATAAAACTATAAAATTTTCAAAAAAAAACCCCCAGAAAATCTTTGGGACTTAGGATTAGGCAGGGTTCTTAGACTTGATACCAAAAATATCGATATAAGGAAAAAATAATTTAATGGATTTTACAAAATTAAAAACTTTTACTCTGAGAAAGACCTTGTTAAGAGACAAGCTGCAGAGTGGGAGAAAATATTTGCAAACCACATATTTGACAAAAAACTATCTGCAATATATAAAAAACTCAAAACTTATCAGTTAAAAGCCAAACAACTGAATTAGAAAATGGGCAGAAGACATGAGACATTTCACTGAAGAGGCTATGCAAATAACAAACACATGAAAAGATGTTCATCATTATCCATTGGGGAAATGCAAATTAAAGCCAAATGAGATATCATTACATACCTATCAGAAAAACAAAAATAAAAAGTAGCAACATCACCAAATGCTGCAGAAAAAAGGGATATATACCTTGCTGATGGGAATGTAAGGTGATATAGCCCCTCTGGAAAAGTTTAACAGTTTGGTAAAAACACTAAATATGCATCTACCGTATGTGACCCAGCAGTTGCACTCCTGGGCATTTATCCTAGAGAAATGAAGATCTGTGTTCACACAAAAACCTGTACATGAATGTTTATAGCAGCTTTATTCATAATAGCCTATAACTGGAAATGATACAGATGTCCTTCAGTGGGTGAATGGTTAAACAAACTGGTTCATCCATGCCATGGAATACTTTACTACTGAGCAATAGAAAGGAATGAACTATCGATGCACACAATAACCTGAATGACTCTCCAGAGAATAATGCTGATTGAAAAAGCCAATCCTGCATGGTTACATACTATATGATTCCATTTATATAACATTCTTTAAATGACAAAATTATAGACATGGAGAACAGATTAGTAGTTTCCAGGGTTGAGGAGGCAGGGGTGGGAGGGAAGTGATTGGCTATAAAAAGGCAGCTTGAAGGATCCTTGTGGTGATGGAAATGTTCTCTGTCTTGACTGTATCAAAGTCAGTATCCTTGTGATATTGCACAATAGTTTTGCAAGATATTGTCATTAGTGTGGGGGAAACTGGGTAAAGGTTACACAGGATCTCTTTGTATCATTTCATACAACTGTTTGTGAATCTACAATGATCTCAAAATAAAGTTTAATTTAAAAAAATTATTTAAGGAAAACAGGACCTAAAGGGAACAGAGTCAGAAGAATCATAAATACTAAATAAGGTAGAACTTTTATATTTGGTGATGTTCTCAGGTCCTGGCCCAGTTTTGTTCTGAAATGGAGCTATGTGGGTCCATAAGAGTCCCTGTATGAAGGTGTATGATTGACTTTCCCCCTCAAGTTCTAATTTGGGGTGCTATTCACTGTATGCCCTTTGAGTGCCTTTTGCCTCTGGTTTTCTGTTAGACACAAACTGGTTTCTTAATTTCAGTTACAAGGTCATTTCCAAGCTCCATTAACTTTTATGATCTTGTTTCTGTGATGGGTCCTCACCTAAGGGCCAGAGTATCTGGACACTGACTTATTTTTTCCAAGTGATTTTTCTGTTTGCTGATGTGCTAGACTTCTAGTTGTCCCTAGATATTTATCTCCTTCTATTCTTTTGCAGTAGAAACTCCAGTTTTGAGTTGGGCTCATGGCGTCCCAGAGTAAAGGTTCCATTGCTCAGAATTCATTGTAACTAAGTGTGGATATGTGACCAACTACAAACCTTCTATTTTGATTAAGCCACAAATTAAATGGAGCTATCAATTTACTTTAACAAACACTTAGTGAACAGGTAATATCAAATACTTTATATAAATATAGTGTGTGATGGATTGATTGTGTACCCCTCCCAAAAGATATTGAAGTCCTAACCCCCAGAACCTTGGAATGTGACCTTATTTGGAAATGGGGCCTTTGCAGATGTAAATCAAATTAAAATGAAGTCATATTGGAGTGTGCCCTAATCCAATATGACTGGTGTCCTTATAAGAAGGTGGTCATTTGAAGACACAGATACACAGGGATAATGCTATGTGAAGATAAAGATGGGAGTGATGCATTTACAAGCCAAGGAACTCTTAGGGCTACTAGAAGTTGGGAAAGAGTCATGGAACAGATTTTCTCTCAGAGCCCTTGGAAGGAACCAACTCTGCTGATACCTTGATTTTGGATTTCCAGCCTCCAGAACTGTGAGGCAATATATTTCTATTGTTTTAAGGCACAAATTGGTGCTACTTTGTCATGGCAGCCTTAGGTAAACCAGTATACAGTGTTTTGTTTTGTTTTTAAAAAATATATCTTTATTGATTTCAGAGAGAGGAAGGGAGAGGGAGAGAGAGAGATAGAAACATCAATGATGAGAGAGTCATTGATCAGCTGCAGCTTGCAACCCGGGCATGTGCCCCAACTGGGAATTGAACCCTGATCTCCTGGATCCTAGGTTGACGCTCAACTGCTGAGCGACGCCAGGCTGGGCTATTTTTTTTTTTTAATTTTTTTTTTTAGTGTGTTTTAAAACTTCTTTTTGAGGTATTTTAAAAATGGGTTGGGGCATGAACAGGCTTTTGAATTTGAGTCCTGAGACATTTGGACTAAATATGCTTGCTTTTTCCTGGAAAATATCACTGTACCAAACATAGACATTCCTCATTGCGCCAAAGTCCTTCCAACTTCCTTATGTTTTTATTGCTGATTTGATGTGCTTGAATGCCAGCCAAAGTATAAGGTAAATGGTAGATGGGAGGACTGGGTGGTTTCCATGGAGACTTCTTGCAGTTCATCAGTTGTCAGGGAAACATTTCGTTTCAATTTGTGGGATCTGCCAACTTGAGTGGCTCTTGGAAGAGGATATGGTTAAACCTCTTCAAGATACTAATAACAAATTCAGAGCAGAGCTTTTTAAGATTGCTTTAAAGTTATAGTAGGCTTTTCTGTAGGAGGGATATTAAATAGTTCTCTGCCTGAGGTGATCAAACTACCCATTTGTTCACATACAGAAAATGTTGATTTTGAGATTTAGGGGAGGAAAACTGAGGTTCAAAGAAAGCCCAAAGCTGGAGAGCTGGTGTCAGGTGCCATATGACTGTAGTCCATGATCTTTAGCATGCCCTATATAGTATGAGAGGTTGAAAAGGCCTGCTGCAATATTGTAATTTATAAGAAAAAATGTATTTGGCCATTCAGATGACTGACTATCATCTATCTATCTATCTATCTATCTATCTATCTATCTATCTATCTATCTATCTATCTATCTATCATCTATCATCTATCTATCTATCATCATCTATCTATCTATCATCTATCTATCTATCAATCATCTATCTATCTATCTATCTATCTATCTATCTATCTATCTATCTATCTATCTATCTATCTCTATCATCTATCTATCTATCTATCTATCTATCTATCTATCTATCTATCTATCTATCATCTATCTATCTATCTATCTATCTATCTATCTATCTATCTATCTATCTATCTATCTATCTATCTATCTATCTATCTATCTATCTCTATCATCTATCTATCTATCTATCTATCTATCTATCTATCTATCTATCTATCTATCTATCTATCTATCTATCTATCTATCATCATCATCATCATCATCATCTATCATCTATCATCTATCATCTATCATCTATCATCTATCTATGTCACATATATTTGGTTTTGGTCCATGGCTCACAGCTCCAAAACCCTCGGAATTTCCTAAGTGTTGAGAGTGATAAAGGTGTCTTTTGTTATATTAATGAGATGGCTTTTGGAAAGCACCTGAGGATGGAGGCTGATTGCCAGTAGAGCCAAACATTGAAAGTTTTAGTCCCACCCCTACCTCTGGGGAGGGGAGAGGGACTGGAGATGGAGTTCAGTCATCAATGGTTAATGAATTAATCAGTTGTGCCTGTGTAATGAAGCCTCTATAAAAAAACAACAACAAAAGGACTGGGTTTGGAGAGCTTCCAGTTGGTGACCGTGTGGAGGTGCTGAGAGAGTGGTGCTGTGGACATAGAAACTCCGTGCCCTTTTTCCACATCTTACCCTGTGCATCTCTTCCATCTGGCTGTTCCTGAGTTATATCCTTTTATAATAAAATGTTTCTCTGAGTTCTGTGAGCCACTCTAGCAAATTAATTGAACCTGAGGAGGAGATTGTGGGACTCTCTGATTTATAGCCAGTTGTTCAGAAGCCCAGGTAAACAGCGTGGGCTTGTGACTGGTATCTGAAGTGGGGGTGGGGGGCATTCTTGTAGGAGTGAGTCCTCAACCTGTGGAATCTGATGCTCTCTCTGGGTAGATAGTGTCAGAATTGAGTTGAATTCTCAAACACCTTGTTGGTGTGTGGAAATACCCTCCCCCTCCTTGAAATTGGGTCTCAGATAACTTTTTACGAGCCCTGTACGAAACTGTTTACAGGCTACAGAGTTGGCAGACTTAGCACTGTACATTTATTGCTTCTAGTTATTCTAGTTAGCAATTGTTGAATCAGTGGCTGGCATTGGTTGATGGTTAATGGAAATGGTGGAGAGCACAGATTCTAGATATAAGCAGTTCTAATAAAGGGGAACCCTTAGGGTTATCTCTATTATGACAGCTTCCCCATTGTGCTGTTTCTTAAACAGGCATGGTAGACTGCAAATTTCTCCCAATACTTTGCAGTTCTTTCCATCAAGAGGTGGATGGAGTCTTTGTCTCCATCCTTAGAGTCTTGGCTGGCCTTGTGACTTGGTTTGACCATAGAATACAGTAGAAGTGACCTTGTGCAAGTTTTGAGCCTAGGCCTGAAGAAGCATTTCAGCTTTAGTTCTTACTGCTTTGGGAACTCTGCCACCACATGAAAAGGCCCAGGCTCACCCGCTGGAGGATGAGAGGCCTCCATGGAGAGGAGAATGGAGGCACCTTGTCAACCCAGGAGCTGCCTGTGGAAGCCTAAGTGAGCCTCACCTGAGATCAGTGTAATTGTCCAGCTAGCGCAGCCCAAATCACTGACCCCCAGAATCATGAACTAAATAAAAGGTACTGAAGTTTTGGGGTAGTTCGTTATGCAACAATAGATCATTTTGTTTTTAATCCTCATCCGAGGGTATTTTTTCCATTGATTTTCAGAGCGAGTGGAAGGGAGGGGGGAGAGGGAGAGAGGAGAGGGAGAGAGAGAAATCTCGATGTGAGGGAGACACATTGATTGGTTGCCTCCTGAATGTGCCCTGACTGGGGCTGGGGGCTGAACCTGCAACCCAGTTACGTGCCCTTGACAGGAATCCAACCCGTGACCCTTCAGTGCGAGAGCGGACACACTAACTACTAAGCCATGCCGGCCAGGGCACAGCAGCAGTAGATAATTTGATACAGCCAAGTTTGGATGTTTTGGATCAATCAAGGCTCACCTTTCACCTGTCCTCTGTAGCACCCAAGATTCTTACTAACATGATCCTGTTAACAGAAATTACCTGTGGGTAATTTAAGCAGAAAAGGAATTTATTGGCAAGATATCGATTAGCTGAATCTTTCTCTAGGAAAGCTGGAGAAAAGGCTTGAAAAATGTACAGCACTACCAGAAGTACAGCCATATTCTACATACCACAGAGCTGATCTGGCAAGGAGGCTGGCACTGTATAGCTCCTGAATAGTGGCTACACTACACATTGCTTGCACTGGATGTCGGGTGTGGTGTTTGGCAACCCTGTTGTCCCTTGGAACTAGTGTTGCTGCTGTTCCCGGAAAACTATGATCTACTTTTCCTGCTGCTTCACATCACTTGTTACTGCTTCAAATGCCTGTGCAGTGTGTCTGGCCAGGCTTAAGTCCTGTGCCCATACCCTGATTGAGAAGAAGTCAGAGAAGTAAGTGACATTTTTAGCTTATTTAGCTGAGGGCAGGTGGAAGTTTTCATAAACATTGACAGGGGAGTTTGATGCTGGGTAGCCAAAAGAAAGATGCCAAGCTTTCATTAGTTTCTGTTCTGGACTCTGGTTAGCTCAGTTGGTTACAGCACAGTTATGATGAAGCCAGCATTGTGGTTTGTTCCTTGGTTCTGTTGAGAGAAAATAGCTCTGAGACTGTACCCTTTACACCTGCTCCCTCTCTCACAGATGTGTGCCCATGGCCATTTGGAAGGCCAGGAAATAGTGCATCCTAATTTGCATGTGTCGTTTGCCAAGGTACAAACAGTATGTGTCTTTCAGTTGGTGGACCCAAAGAACCTCTATTTACTGCCATAGTGTGCCACTTAAGATAACTGAATGAATGGTAGCTTAGTGAATATAAGGGATTGCCTATTTGCACAGTGAATTTGGTTCATGTTGACATTTATAAATATAAATTGTTGGGTAGCAAGGTCTTTTAATTCAGGCAGTTTCTCATTTTCCAGAATTTCTCTAATAACCTTTCTAAACCCTGAAGTGCCTATCTGCAAAGCCATTCATGGAGGATTAGTTTAAATATTAGAAATAATACATAAAAGAGAAAAACGTAATGCCTGGAGAGTGTACTGTAGATATTTGAGGAATGTTGACCCTTTTTCTCAGACTTCCTAGATAACACACACTCCAATCAGATCGTCTTATCTCAGGCTGCTATAACAAAATACCATAAACGGAGTGGCTTATAAACAACAGAAATGTATTTCTCATAGTTCTAGAAGCTGCAAGTCCAAGATCAGGGTGTTATAACAGTTGGGTGCTGGTGATCGTCCTCTTCTGGGTTGCAGACTGTCACCTTCTTGCTGTGTTCTCACATTGTGGAGAGCAGAGACAGAAAGCAAGCTCTCTAGTGACTTTATAAGGGTACAAATCTCATTCATGAGGCCTTCCAAAGGCCCTGTTAGCTAATACTATCACATTGGGGGGAGATTGGTTTCAACCTATGAATTTAGGGGGAGGACACAAACATTCAGGCCGTAGATTATAAACCCTTTGAGGGCAGTGGCTGTTCCTTGTCAAATATCTCTAAGTTGTCAAATCTATAGGCATGGCTCGTGAGAGCGGACTGTACTTTGGATAGAGTGTCTTAGGAGAAATCGGGACCTAGGTCTCTGCTCATCCATTGTGAGAGGGCCCCCCGGTGGGATGACTGGATTGTATCAGGTTAGGCAATGAAAAGTCTATGCAGGCCGATGGAACAGTGTCTACAGGTGAGTCAAGGTAGGAGATAGATCTGTCCAGCTGGGTCTTAGGGATGTCCCTCCTGGCAAGCACAGCTCAGTGGCAGGAGAAAGTTCAGGGCGTTAGGTATCAGGGAAGTATCAGTGGGTACCTGCCGGTGCAGGTCAAGGACAGACATGCGAGAGCAAGGCCAAGTCTAGTGATGGGTATCTGTTAAGCTAGAGACGGAAGAAGATGGACATTTGTAGCTGGGGAATAGAAAGGGAATTTGCTTGTGGAAAGAGGTCAGGATGGACTTGGGGCTGGGTTCTGGCTGATTGGGCTGAAGCCCCTTAAATCCAGCTGCTTTTGCCATGATGATGCAGGGAACTGAGTGTGTGGTTGTCTTGAGGTCCTGCTGTGGAGAGAATGGTCACAAACAGGGAGGGGCCCGTCTCCAGCTTCAGTGACCTGCAGTAGCCCACTTTGAGGGGTCCAGGCTCCTCAGAGGGAGGCTGCCACAGTGTCATGGAGGTGAGAGGAGCACTCGTTTCAACAATTGGATAGGGTCTTCTCTAGGAATTTGACAGAGAAACCCAAATAATGAAGTCAGATTGTGTACCCCATCAAAAACTATTTTTATTCTGAGTTTAACTATGTTGGAGGGTCCCAGTCTGTCTGGGTTTAGGCTGGAGAGTGAGAACTCCCATGTGATCTGAGACTGAACTTCCATTTGTTCCCTCTGACAGCATTTCGGGGATCTGTATGTAACACACAAATGCTCCACTTGCATGAGATGTCCTGCCTTTCTCTATTCCTCTCACTAAGGTACTGGTTTCTTTTAAAAAGAAATGTATGTATGAGTGTGTGTGTGCACGCACCCATGCGTGTGTATAAAATAAAAGATATAAAATATAGAATGGACTGAAATCAACAAGCTTATAAAAATACCAGATAACCCCAGCCTATAGTTTTATTTTTGAAAAGCACTAAAAACATTGACAAATAAATTGTCTGAAAAGTGAATCCTTTGGCTACTGAGATAAGTCTGAGTTGCCAGAACCAGTAAAAGCTTTATGTAATAATCTTGGCAGTGCATTTGTGTTCATCTGAGATTTCGCTGCCTCCAGCTGTACAAAACTCTGTGATACGCAGAGCCTAGAAACCTGGGCCAGAATCCTAAAATTAATTTTCTTTTGTAATCTGAGCTGTAATTGCATTTTAATTTAGGTCTGGTGTTAAGGCTAGTTTATGTGCATTTCCTTCATCTTACCAATTCTTGGCATTTAAGTCAGTGCTTAGCACATAGTAAGCCCTCAGTAAATGTTCTTACTGTTGATTCTACTGTTCTTTCTCCCTAAACTGTTTGCCTATATCACAGTGACTATTTTCTCATGGTGGGGAGGATGCTTCCTTTGTCCTCGGTGGTTCACACCCATTACAATCTTCCCCTCTCCTCACCCTTGAGTTGTTAGATCCCTCTTTCTCCACAGGCAGGTGCCAGCCCTGATGAACTCCTCACCCTCAGATGTGTGCTGCACATGTGCAGCCGGCTGGGCAGCTTGAAAAGCTGTGGCATTGGCTTGCCAAAGAAGGCCTACTTTAGCCTGGCTGGGCGTCGCTCAACGGTTGAGCATTGATCTATGATCCAGGAGGTCATGGTTCGATCCCCGGTCAGGATACATGCCCAGATTGCGGGGTCGATCCCCAGTTGGGGCGTGCGGGAGGCAGCCGATCAATGACTCTCTCATCACTGATGTTTCTCTCTCTCTCTCCCTTCCTCTCTTTGAAATCAATAGACATATTTTTTTTTTTTTTAAAAAAGGGCCTACTTTACAAAACTCATAATAAGAAATCATTGTCATCAAATGCCATCATTACCTATAGTCCTTCCTCATTCCAGAAGACAGTCTAGGAGTATGATACAAACTGTAGAATCACTCTCACAAGCCTATATATGCTAATCCATTGTGCAAAAATCAAATCAGCTAGCCGAGTGTAGAATTTCTTTGAATTCTTTGAATTTAAGTATGTATTAGCACTAACTAGTGTGGGGTTCCGGGTTCGATTCTGGCCAAGGGCACGTATCTCGGTTGCAGGCGATCTCTGCGGGGCATGTGCAGGAGGCAACCAATCAATGTCTCTCTCTCTCTCTCTCTCTCTCTCTCTCTCTCTCTCTCTCTCTCTCTCTCTCTCTCTCCCTCTCTCCCTCTCTCCCTCCCCCTTCCATTCTCTGAAAAGCAATGGATAAAACATCCTCAGGTGAGGATTAAAAAAAAAAAGAATGTATAATTTCTTATTCAACTCCTTAAGATATTTCTGTGTTTTAATACAAAAATGTTCCCCTTCCCACACACAAAAAAGCTAAGTAAATTCAAAGTTCAGGGAGGATATGTTGTATTTCTCTTTGGCTTTGCTTGGTATCATGTGATTACGAGATGACTTACCTGAACTCACCTGAGGTTCTTGCTGTTCTGGGATCAGGTATTGTCTCTGATTCTTAAAAGTTTAAAAAAATTCTTTTGAACAGGTCGATATATTCACATAAGTCACAATTCAAAGGTATAAAACAGCATGCATAGGGATTTTCTTAGTGCACTGAAGAGTTAAAACTCAGTAGGCATATTTAATTTATTCTGAAAGCCTTCCTAGTGGAAATCAATGGGATGGGTGCTGTGGGGGATGCAAGGGTGATTTGAAAAATGCAGCACTAGCTTTCAAGAAACTTATACTTACAGCCTTGAAGGGGAATGTAGCAGGTAGTCTGGGAACCACAATACAAAGTAGAAGTGGTAAGTGCCAGAGGTAGAGGTTAAAACCATAGTTTTGGGTTTCACCCAATAGAATTCCTCTTTATAGAATTTTTGGATCCAGGAAAAGGCTTGTATTCTATCTAGTCTGATTGCTTCATTCCAGTATATGAACCTTGAGACCAGGGGAGGCCAGGTGCCTTCCCCATGGTCACCCAGATAAACAGTGTTACCTTTGACGAAGATAGCTAGTTTCTATAAAGCAAACTGCTGCCTTGTTCTGTGTTAGAGGAAAGAGCGATGTGTTTGTGTGTGATGTGTGAAGTCTGGGCTTGGTGAGTGAGGACCACTGCAGTTTTGTCCATCCTGGTGCTTTATTTTGAAATTGCTCATAGAGCAGGTGGGAGGGGAATGGTTTTGGGGTCCATCTATAATGTTTCTTGCAGACACGGGGTTAGGCTTTGTCTCTTACTCTTCACAGTTTTTCTAAATTCATTTAAAAATAGATAATCCATCCACGTGATTCAGAATTCAAAAAGTACAACATGAAATGCAGTAAACGTTTCCCTCCTCCTGTGCCCTAGCCAGCCTGTACCCTGCCCTGGAGGCAGCCAGCAGTCAGATTTGTTAGCTTCAACTTCCAGAGACAGTGTGTGAATATGTAAGTAACTGCATCTGTGTTCAGCCTCCTTTAAAAATAATACCATACCTACTATTGTGCACCTTGCTTTTTTCTTTTCAACAGTTTAACCTGATGATCTGTCTACATCATTACTCAAAGAGCTTCTTCATTTCTTTTTAGTTGGTGGTCTTTGTGGCAAACAACTGAATCCATTCTAGATGGTTAAGCTGAAAAGGGATTAGGTTTTTGGTAACTCATGGAATCGTTTGGAGGGCTGGAGGAACAGGCCCGCATCTGTTTCCAGAAACAAAGCTCTAAGCCATGTGTAGTACTAATATGAAGTGGAAGCCAGCTGTGTTCCTGCCTGCGCTGAGCCACAGACAGCAGGGATATGACTTGATTGTAACTGCGTCCACTGCCATCCTGAGCCAGGGAGGTGCCCTTGCAGCTACCACAGCTTCCCACCTGCAAAACTGGAAGTTCTGAGCAGAGCCTCTTTCCTTACATTTCTCTCTTTTAAAGCAAGTCTTGTGTGGATCTGTCTGATCAGTGGAGGCTTGGTCACAGGTTTGTGGTTTAGCTGCAAAGGAGCCTAGGAACTTGATTCTCGGCTTTCAAGCTGAGAAATTTCTTTAGAGAAAAGCTTTTCAAAAGATGATGGGCAATTATAGATATGACAGATGTCCATTAGAGCTACCTGGAATTCTGTTGCGTGGATGAAGCACAGTTGATTAATATTTTAGGTGATGGACCTCTAGGTGTTTTCCAATCGGTATCTAAGATTATATGTATTGAATGATCTTGTACAGTATGTCATCTTGCTAGGCTAAAATGGAATATAAGTTCCTAGAGGTAGAATTGCTAGATCGAGGTTGATTGTAATTCTTTGGATATTGCCTAGATGTTACACAGATATGTGCTTCCACTAGCAGTGTACAAGTTCCTGATTTTTTGCCCTGTTCAGATTCCATCTGAGCCAGAGTGGCAAGCCTGGTGCTACCGGGGTGAATTTGGGGCCTTGGGCCAAGAATACTGACAAACCAGGTCTGGGCCATAGCCTCTGCCAGTATGGCCTGTATTTTGCACCTGGGCTGGATATGGCCTATAATTTATTATAGGCTCTCTATCCCTAAATTAAATGGCACCATGGGGGATCTGAAAGATAACGTAGCTTCCAAAATGAATTTGCAACTTGGGAGTCGCTTACATGTTGGGAGATCTTGGATCATTATGCGTTCACAAATGCAGAAGGATGTTTTCAAAGAATAGTTATGAAGATTTATAACACCCTTTCCCTTTAAAAATAAAACGCAAGTAAGTGTAATAAGCCAGATGGGGAAAGACAAATGCTGCATGGCATCTCACTTATATGTGGAATCTAAGAAAGAAAGAAAAGAAAAAGAGAAAAAAGTCAAACTTATAGAAACAACAGAATGGTGGTTGCCAGAGGAGAGGATGGTAAAAAGGTACAAACTTACAGTTGTAAGATGGATAAGTTGCAGGGGTCTAATATGTAACATGGTGACTGTAGTTGATTATATTGTATTGTATAATGGAAATTTGCTAAGAGAGTAGAATTTAAGTGTTCTGACCAAAAAACAACCCCCCCCCAAAACAAACCCCCATAGAAACAAAAAACAAAACCCCAGAAAACAAAACAGAACCCCACAAAAAGGTAAATATGTGAGGTGATGAATGTGTTAATTAACTGAATGGTGAGAATCCTTTCACAATGTGTACATAGAACACATCATCACTTTGTAAACTTTAAATACATGACAATTTTATTTGTCAATTATACCTTAAAGCTGAAAAAAAGCAAAACCTTTTTAGCATGTGAATTTTTGCATAGATTTTGTTCATATCTGAGATATAGCATCCAATTGCTCCAATTGATTGCTGTGGAAGTTTATTGTATTGTAGGAAGCCCTTGTTCAAAAACTTCTGAAAATTTTAAACAAATGTATAAATGGGAGAGCAAATACATGTGTACTCTTTTCTTCTAATGGGAATGTTCACTCTTTAAGTTGGTATTTACTTAGTGTAGGTGATTATTTCAAGAAAATACCCTTTCTGCACAGCTACTGTGGGTATCTGCAGAGATATAAAGTATAGCTCAGGGAGGCAGTATGTTGTATGCAGGGCTTGGTAGCCCTTCCTGTAAAGAGCCCAATAGTAAATAATTTAGGCTTTGTAGGCCAAGAGGCAAATTTGAGGGTATTATACAAATACTTATATAATAAGAGAGAAAATAAACTTCCATACACTTTTTATTGACTAAATTAAAAATATCATAATAATTGAATACATTTTTTTATAATACGGGTCTGCTAGTAGGAAGCATGGACTTCTTGGTTTTGAGATAACATTTTACCTAATGGGATTCAAAGTTAGTGTTCCCTATCATCAAATTGATTGCAAATGTTCATCTGTAAAAACCATTCTTAGCACATGGGACATACAAAACCAGGGAGTGGGCCAGATTTGGCCCATGAACAGTAGTTTTCCAACCACTGATGTAATGGAAAGACTGTGAGCTTTGCATCCAGGCACACGTAGGTTTGAGTACTGGCTGTGAATTTGTGACCTTGAACATATCACTTAACTTTGAGTTGTGGCATTTATTAGTGCATAAACTGGAGGTAATATCACCTACCTCTTGGAATAAATACCATCCCCATCTTTGTTGTGATTTTGCCTTAGGATTCCAGTTTTGTATATGCTGATGTAATTTAGCTAGACTGACTTAGAATTTATATTTAACAGATTCAAAAGCCAATTTTTTAGGGGATAGAATATTCATGTGGTCTCAAATAACTATGTGGAAACATATTTTTGCAATGGAAAGATCTGGCAGTCACCACCTTGACCAAATGGCCAAGCTTGGCAATCAGTGGTGGAATGTTCTAACAATATGTGCCCCTCACTGATGTGAATTTCTTACTATATCACAGTATCGCCTGTGTGGTGTTCTTGCCAGAAATGTTTGACTTGAATGTTACCACAAGGAAACAGATCCAAAATGTGGAATGTTCTGCAGGACAACTGGCTTGAACTCTTGAAAGGATTCAGTGTCATGAAGAACCAAGGGGAATTGCTCTAGACTAGGGGAGGACTAAGGAGACATAACAAAAAAAGTAATGCATAAACATTAAATCTTGGATTGGAAAAGGAAAATCCAGTTCTATAGTCCATTTTTAGGATAACTGAGGAAATGAATGGGCCATGTGTTGTATGATAATATTAGTGTTGATTTGCTGAGGTGTGGTGATGATGGTGTAGGAGAATATCCCTGTTCCTGGGAGGTAAGTAATAAAGTATTTAGGGGAGGGGAGGGGGAGGGAAGGAAGGGGAAAGAAGAGAGAGAGAAGAATACTTTTTGTTCAGCACTGCGCTGCTCATTTCCTACCATAGCTCTGAGCACAATGCTTTCCATGGGAGGTGTTCCAAACAGTTAATTTTTAAATTTTTATTATTATTTTGGACCTAATATTCTTTACTATACAATTAATTTTTTGTTTTAATCCTCACCTGAGGATAATTTTTCCATTGCTTTTCAGAGAGAGTGGAAAGGGGGGGAGAGAGAAACATCAATGTGAGAGACACATCGATTGGTTGCCTCTTGCACTCACCCCAACTGGGGCCGGGAGTCAAGCCTGGAACTGAGGTATGTTCCCTTGTTTGGAATCGAACCCAGGACCCTTCAGTCCGCAGGCCGACGCTCTAACCACCTAGTAAAACTGGCTAGGGCCACAATTAATTTTGAATTGTTCAAAAATTACACATTTTTCAAGGCATTATCTTCTTATTTTCCTTCACTTTTCAGTGGCAACATCATCAGAAACTTTTCTGCTGAATGTTGTTATTCCCACTGATTTCAAACTGCCAGAGAGATAGGTTTTTTAAAATTTAGTTTTATTTACATAATTAGTATATGCCCATTATAGAAAAATTAGAATATTACAATGCATATGTATACATAAAAAGTTAAAGCACTGGAAATACCAGAATTCAGTGATAACTGCCATTAATATATTGGTTTAAAATTCCTCACAAAACATTTTAAGTTAATACTTTCAGGTATTAGTAGGCTTCTCTGTCTGAAATTACACCTAAGCACTGAATGACTGTCTGTTCTCTCTTTAACAGTGTGGTGGTTTGGCTTAGGCATATACTATAGTACCTAATATTGGGTAATTGGATATGGGGGTTCATATTTTCTTGCGTAGCCCACCCAGTTCCCTCTGGACTTAAAGTCCCTCTTGATTTTTAGAATTTATAAATGAACAGGAAAGGAAAACTCAGGATAGTTGACGTGGCTCTTCAGCTATTTCCTGAGAGGCTGAGGTACAATTTGTAAGAATGTGCTTCAAATTCTCCTATATATTTCTGTTGTGGAGGGTGTCTACTTGAGGGCTGACATCCCCTGGGGGTATGCTGAGTAGAAAGAGGCTCGGAGGAAGAAGCCTGCTGTGCATCTCTGGAGTGCTGAGAGGCTGGAGCAACAATGAGGGTTCTGGGCAACGAGGCAGAGGGCCAGAATAAAGAAAGCATGGCTTTCATGTTTTGACCCTAACCAGTCCCTCCTAGCTGAGAAAGGAGGGAACAAAGAAGTTAATATTCTGTTATATTCTTGCAGGAACTCTTATGGCTATATAGTATGAGATGACTAAAGCTAATTTAGCAGCCACTTGTAAAAGTAATTATAAGATGAGAGAAAGAACAATTTTGGTACTACAGGCTGTGAAAACTAATTCAACAAACATTCATTGAACAAATGATTTATAGCAAGCACCATAAAGTATGAGTCTTGGGGGATACAAATGATAAAAATATACTCTAGCTTTGTGTTGGGCATTTGGTGGGCATGGGGAGAATATGAGGTACAGTGGAAACAATGACCAAAATACTGATTTTGCTATATTACAAGGATAGTGATGTGGTAGAAAGCTAGTGAAAAGGATTATGGGAATGCAGAAGAGATGCCATATGGAATTGACTAAGGTTTCCAAGATAAGATTGGTCTTGAGGTGATTTGAAGGATGAGCCTAATTGGTAAAGAAGTTGGGAGACATCCAGCTTCCAGGCAGGGGGCACACCAGATGCCCAGAGGCTCTTGTGGCTCTCGTGTTGAGAGATGATTGGCATGTGGAGTGGCTGAAGCCTTAGATGCAGGGTGGAGAGGAGACAGACATGGGGTTGTTGGAAAGGTAGTTTGGGCCAGATGGGAGGGCTTCAAAAGCTATATTCGGGAGTCTGGGTTTTACAGGAAAGGGAGGGAACAAGGAGCCCTGGAAGCCTGTTTGAGTTGGGGGGTAATCTTGTTATAAGTCATCATGGAGGGAATGTGCAGGATGGTGTGGGAAGTTGCACAGTGTGGGGGCAGGACTTGAAGCAGTTGATGTGTGAACAAAGAATCTGAACTTAGCCCAGCCGGGCGTGGCTCAGCGGTTGAGCATTGACTTAGGATCCAGGAGATCGAGGTTCAATTCCCGGTCAGGGCACATGCCCGGGTTGTGGGCTCGGTCCCCAGTCGGGGGCGTGCAGGAGGCAGCCGATCAGTGACTCATCATTAATATTTCTCTCTCTCTCTCCCTCTCCCTTCTTCTCTCTGAAATTAATAAAGGTATATATTAAAAAAAAAAAAAAAGAATCTGAACTTAGCTGTGGTGGAGAGAGAATAGAAAAGAGGGGGCCACTGGTGAATTCTTCCAACCCCTCCCACCAAGACTTTTTAAGTTTTTAAATCTAAGGAAGTCTTTAAAAATACTTGAAAGAGAGAAGCTTATTCAAACCTTTGAACAGTTCTGAAAACTTACTACATTCCAGCTTGGAAAAAAAGAATTATTTCAGGCAAACTGGAGTGGGTGTGGACTGATTACTCAGCACAGTCACTTAATCTTTCAGAATTCGGTAGGAGGGAAGCAATATTAGTGGCCTTCAATCTTCTTCCGGAACTTTGTCCAGGTTCTCAAATGGTGGGTGAATTTTTCTGATTCATATCCAGCACCCCGGCAATTTTGTGTGCATCTGTAAGCTGTAAGGGAGTTGATTTCATCCATTTCTTTTTTTTCTCCTCTCTTGCCTTTCCACCTGAGAAAACAAACACTAGTCCATAGGTTCTTGTTCTGTATTGGAAATTTGCATGTGTAATCTAAGACGGATCCTGCTGAGTGTTACAGGTTTGGAGTTTAGACTAAAGAAGAGGCGTGGAATCTTTTCATTTTTTTCCCTTTATTTTGAGAAAAGCTTGGAAACTTGGACTGTTTGAAGGGGCAGTTATATAAAATATCTCCTGCTAACCAAATATCTGAGATAAAGCACCACTTTATTTTCTTTAGATTGTGTTAAAACATTTCTACCCACAATTTCAAGCTTTTCCATGGAGAATTTAGACTTAGAACATTTTGAACCTCAGTAAACTAACAAACAAACAAAAAATCCTTACAAAATTAACTTGCTTTTGGGATTGAGAAGCCTCTGACTTACAAGTTTCCACATTTAAGTTCCAAAGGCTTATCACTGGTTTATCTTCCTATGGCTTGAATATTCCAGAAGGTTCTTGGCATGTCTCCTGGAGGCTTGATGTACAAAGTGACCTATGGGCTCACTTCACTTATGTTCTTATTACATCACAGTTCCACTTATTCTACGTTGGCTACAAAGCAGTGATTCTAGTGGTATATAGGCCCAAAGGGCAGATTCCAAGGTAAGTACGGTGGTTTACTAATACCAGATTCAGTTGCTACTCTCAAAATTCCATAGTGAATGTTTTAGCAGCAATTTCAGTTACCTTTAGTTAAGAGCTTTCAGTTCTTTGTGGTAGTTATGGTAAAAGAATAACTGAGAGTTAACGATAATAAATTAATAGTGACTGAAATATAGTTAAGTTGTTCACATACCAAGGATTTCAATTTCTTAATATTAGGGATTATTCTGCAAGACAACTATATTGATGTTGGAATTACATTAATGTAGTTGGTGGTTTTTTGTGTTTTTTTTTTTTTTATGTACAGGCAAGCCTGTACCTGAAAATGTATAATTTATTCACAATAAGGGATTGTATTGTAAAACTCTGTTAGTTTTTATTTGTGAGGGTTGGTTCTTTCACTTGATTGAGAATTTTTTTTACTATATCCTGGGTGCCTATCCTTGTGCTCAGAGATGAATGGAAGTTACCCCTTATCCTTGGAATCAAGACATTTTAATGGTAGGCAAAGATAAAAATATAATTTTAATATAATGCGATAAGTGTTGAGATAGACATTAAAAGCTTGAATATGGAGAATTTCAAATGTATACAAAGGTACAGAGTAGGAGAATGAAACCAGCATGAACCCATCATCCAGCTTCAATAGTTCTCAACTCTTGGTCAGGCTTATTTCACCCATACTCCCCGCTTACTCCCTTCCCCCCTTTTATTTGAAAGCAAGTCTAAGACAGTGTATCATGTGAGTGATGTTTTTGAACATTTGAATAGTCAGAGAATACACTGGAAAATAAACCATACCTGGGGGCTTGGGAAGGAGCAACAGAGAAGAAGTAACATTGGAGTTAAATCTAGTGGGGAGGGAGGAGGTTCCAGTTTCAGGTGAATGGGATTGAACCCAACAATTATTGAATATTGCTAAGTATTGTATTAGGTTCATTTAGTATATTATTTATTTATTTATTTTTCCTTACAGTAGTCTTAGGAGGTAGGGAATATTTCTACTTTACATATGAAGAAATTAGGTTTCAGGCAGATTAAAGTAACTTGCCCAAAGTAATAAAACTAAATTAGTGTCTTCATTGAAAACCCACCTTGATTTTAAGGCTATTTATTTTATTTTTAAATCCTCACCCAAGGATATGTTTTTTTGTTTGTTTTTTTATTGATTTGAGAGAGGGAGAGACAAACATCTATGTGAGAGAGAAACATTGATTGGTTGCCTCCCATACTCTTCCCAACCAGGGATTGAATCCGAAACCTGGGTATGTGCCCTGACTGGAAATCGAACCTGCCACCTTTTGGTGTACGGGTTGATGCTTCAACCAACTGAGCCGCACCAGTCAGGGCTTTAAGGCTACTTAGTTTCCCATTTTCTGTAGTACTTGCACTAGATCCAGAGATGTAAAAGGGCAAGATGTGTTTGGACAGTGGGAGAAGTCGAATGCAGCTACAGAACTGTGTGCATGTGTATGTGTGTGTGTCCGGAGACGAAACTAGAAAAGCTGTTCAGAGCCAGGTTGTGAAGGGGCTTTAATGGCATACTAAGGATACAAGATTTTTTCCTGAGAGTGGTGGGGATCCAGGCTGAGATGTCTTTAGGCATGAAAACAGTATTGCTAAATGAAAAAAAGGTGCAAAATAGTATGTGGTATTCTATTTGTATAGAGTATTGAATAAACAGCAGGGAAAACACAAGTGTGTGCTATATATATGCATAGGACATTTCTAGAAGAATATATATTGTTTTCCCCTGCGGCATAGAAAGTACGGGGTGCTTTTTAATTCTTCACACCCACTTACTATTATTTGAACTTTCGAGTGTCTATTACTTTGTAATTACTTTATAAAAGTCATTGAATGTTTATTTCAAACCACCACTAGAATATGTATTAGTTAAAGGTCTGCAAATGAAAGATTGCAGTATCTTGAAAATATCTGTGTGTATACTATTATTTTTTTATTTCTCTGAAGTGAGCACTCAAGATGTAATTTTAATGTTCAGGAAATCATTTTGCCTGAGAACTTTAAGAAGAATCACTTTTAATTTCAATCACCTAGGATCATCCACAGGTAGTGGTAATGACTAATCTGTTCTTTCCCCCCCAATGACTTTCTAAACTTCGTACATCAGTATCCACCCCCTGAAAAAGTCACTCTCTTTTGTAAGAATAACAGCCATCCTTTGTCACCTTTATTTTTATCGTTGAAAGAGGAGGAATAATCACTCAGTCCTGAAACATCATGAGTAGGTAGAATTTAATTATCCAAATTGAAAACCTCCCTGTAAACTGGAGGAAAAAGAAACCAGTGTGTACACATAGATTCTCCAGGGACTTTTGGTTAGCTACACTGTGAAATCCTTGACATTTCATAATATATCTTGTCTCATTTTCCTGTTATGAAATGGGTTTTTCATCATTGTTTTTCTTGTCTGTTTTCAGATCACAGAACTGTGTGGTGCCAAGCGGGTTGGTTATTTTGGTCCAACTCAGTTTTATGTTGCCTTGAAATTAATTGCTGCAGCACAGTCTGGCCTCCCTGTGCGGATAGAGAGTATTAAATGTGGTAAGTAGCTCCCAGTTATACACTTTATTATCCGTGACAGGCTTCTTATTTCTGAGAACCATTTTTAGTGGGTTTAAGGCCTATTCTGTAAGCATTTTTGGAATTTCTCCTTGCTTTTTCCAACTCTCCTATAAACTAAAATAAGAAAACTTAGCAGGTATCTTAGTTTCCTTAAGTGGGAAAAATATTCAGAGAGAACTGGAGATTGGTTCCTTTTAACTGACTTGCCATTAAAATAGATTTTGTTCTTTAGCAGGAAGAGATTGGGATGGGAATTCTAGAGCCTGTGGGAAAAGAATGACATTCAGTATAATTTTCCACTTGAGGAATCTATAATGTCACTTAAGGCTCTGTTCAGGACAAGGGGATGAGTAACTAGGAGAGTCTGAGTGGAACTGCCCCCTTTCCCCCTCTCATGTCCCTGCCAGTCATATCAGCTCTGATCATCCTTTAATCCCCCAATTCCTGAAGCACTATTCTGATGATTAGTAAGTACTTTGGAGATACCAAAATTTTGGCAGAATGAAATTATCTACTCAAAGTTGTTTTATTTTTAAATTTTATTTTTGTTTAAAATATTACAGATGTCCCTTTTTCTCCCCAATGACCCATTCCACCCCATCCCATCCCCCTCCCCAGTCCCTCTCCCCACCATTGTCTGTGTCCTTGGATTGTGCATAGATGCGTATAAATTCTTTGGTTACTCTCTCCCCCTCCACCCACCCGCCCTCCTCCATCCCTCTGACATTCATCATTCTGATCCATGCTTCCATGTCATTGAATCTATTCTGTTCATCAGTTTATTAAGTTCTTTAGATTCCACATATAAGTGAGATCATGTTACTCAAAGTTTTGATTTTAACATTTTCTTATCTTGCCATCCCTGCCCCCAAACCACCATATACTTGAACACTTTCCACAGCTTGAACAAAAAGCAAAGCCCCAGACTCTTGTCATCATTTATACTGCCTCAGTATTGGTTTTACAAATCTGTATGAAGAAGGTGAATACTCAAGGGATGTGCTGAGGTCCCCTGTTAATTCACTCTGATACAAAATGACTTTCATATGTCCACACAGCTATACAGGAACTTTTTCCTTTTCCTCAATTGAGATAAAAACCACTCAGCTATTCATACCTGTCCTGTGAAGTCCCTGGTAAACCTCAAAGTGGGTTCAGGATTTATGGTTTGTCCATGGTAACCTTGTAGGACAACTCCAAACAGCTGAGAAGATTCTGATAGCTTGGAGTATGGGAAACAAAGCCCTTTTACCCTAACCATCAGGGAGGAATGATCATTGTACTCCTCTTTATCAAAGGCTTAGTGTATGGCAGGCACTGTCTCATTTAGTCTTCACAAGTCCTAAATTAGGTATTTGTGTCCGTTTGCATTGCCTAGGATAAGCTGTGATAACAGACACAACTGAAATCTCAGTGCCTTAACAAAACAAAGGTTTGCTTCCTGCTTTGCAGTGGGTCAGGATGAACCTCTAGGGCAGCTGCCTTCCACGTGGTAGCTCTGTTTTCCTGGCTGCTTTATCTTGTGGCACCTCCAATACAGTACCTGTTTCCATAATTGCCACAACAGAGAAATAGTTTCTCACTCCAGCAGTTAAACGCATTTACCTGGATGTGACTCATGTTACTGCTACTCAGTGCATTGGCCAGAACTTGTCACATGATTTGTTGAACTGCAGAGCAGACTGGAGGGGATGTAATTCTCTTATGTGCCTGCAAAGAGAAGTGGCTATGGGCAAACACTGGTGGTCTTTACTGTGGGGCTATTATTATCCCTATCTTACAGATGTGGAAATTGAAGCTTAGGGCAGTTGAGTAACTTGCCTAAGGACACAAGGCTAGTACAGTCTGGAGCCCGGAGCTCAGCCCCCAGTTCCCATGCTCTTCATTGCTATGCAGAGTAGCTTCTTCTTGATTACTGTTCCTGTTTAGTGAGGTTCTGACTGTAATGTGTAATAATGGAATATTATCCAAATGGGGGGAAAAATCTCACCCAAAAGGCATTCCTTGGTGTTACATAATCTGGTTCCTTGAAACGAATTTCTTGATGGAGCATCATTTCAGTGGCATGTTTGTTGTTTATTGCTACAAGACATAGCAGTCACTGCTGTTAGTCAATTACTGTAATTAAGCTTATATCACATTGGATTTGTGGTAGGCCCTGATAGTTTCCATTTCATCGTAAATGGTTGTTAAGCTTTATTGTAGTATCTTCCAACTTTATCTTCTGGAAAAGTTAGAATTGCTTTGCTGTATACAATCAACTTCAGATACTTAAGTTAATCTGTGTCCTTCTAGAATTGTGAAATGCCTAATCAAGAGTAAATAGTAATAAACTGATGAACAGAATAGATTCAATGACATGGAAGCATAGATGAGACTGACAATGTCAGAGGGATGGGGGAGGGCAGGTGGGTGGAGGGGGAGAGAGTAACCAAAGAATTTATGTGCACATATGCACAACCCAAGGACATGGACAATGGTGGGGAGAGGGACTGGGGAGGGGAATGGGACGGGGTGGAATGGGTCATTGGGGAGAAAAAGGGACATCTGTAATATTAAAAAAAAGAAAAGAGTAAATAGTAAGTCAAAGCAAAAGTACATATCCCTAGGGAGTTAGGTAATTGTTGGATGGGCCTGTTAGGTAATGCTTCTGTGTGACAGTTCCCTCCGTACTTTATTCTCTCTCAGCATCTGCTCCTTCATACCACTTTTATTAGAGTGTGTAAATACTCCTTTACAAGTGTGACTAATTTTTTGTCTGTCTTCCTCACTAGTCTAGGGGAAGGGAGGAGGATCTGGTAATCCCTGCACTGTGGGATATTGTGGGCATTCTGGGCATGTTGAATGAATGAATGAATGAATGAATGACTGAATGCTTATGCATGAGGAGGGAGTCTTAATCATCTCCCACTCTTCAAGTTCAAACGGTTGGAATTCCCATTCACCTGAAACTCCTGATGGACTCTTACAGAAGTCATCTTTCTCAGGTCCTGCCTGGTTCCCAACCTTTTCTGCACTTGAGAATCACTATTTTCAACCGGTGTGCCGCAAGAATTTTTAAAACAGGCAATACCTGACTATTTAGTCAGGGGCACTGACATCTTTTCCCTTAGATTGTAAAAAAAAAAGACAACAGCCAACACAACAACAGCCGTCTGGTGTAAATAAATCAAAATTATATATCTGTATTTTTGTCAGATCGGCAAAAAACCTTTTTTTGGTGTGCCTCAGAAATTTAGTAATTAGTTTATGTGTGCCATGAGATGAAAAAGGTTGAAAATCACTGACCTAGAGAGCTTTAAATGCAAAATAAAAAATGGAAGGACCTGGGGCCACTCCTAGACATTCTGATTTATTTAGTCTGAGGTATGGCCTGAACATCAGGATTTTTAAGAGCTTCCCAGGTGATTCTTATGTGCAGCCAGTGTCGAGAGTGCCTTCTAATGAAAGCCAAGTAGAGCATTTTCAAGAACTTTGCTTCAACTATGAGTACATATTTGATTATATGTGGGCCTGAACTGGGGTGAGGCAAGAGGTGCCTAGGGTGCATAATTTAAGGGAGCACTCACTCTCAGGGCTCTGCAAGTGTTGGCTCTGCATTTACATAGCCTTGAGAGTGAGTGCATCCTTAAATATTGGCTCTAGGCATCTCTAGCCTCACCCTAGTCAGATCTGGGTTAAACAGCCAGGGCTATCTATTTAACACCAGTAAAATACTGGCCAGGGAGCTTACAACTGCTGACCACTTACTTCTTTTTTCCCCTCAAGTACTCAGAAGTAGAGTCATCCTCCCGTGGGCAGATCAGGGTACAAATTATTTATGTGATCTTGTTCCATCTTTTCAGATCCTTTTTGCAGACTGAGATGAAACAAACACCTTTCTGAGAAGATACCATAGGATTAGCTTATATTTGACTGACTTTTCTCTTACCTTTTTTCTTATGAAGTCTATTCCCACCTTGAGTGCTGGAGAGCTGCTGAGGTTGGGAAACATTAAAACAGTAAAAAATGGCAGCCATCCTCTCTTTAGGAGAGTCTTGGTTTAATTTTTCCATAAATTATTCTATTTATGTCTCTTGAGTCCTTGACTGATTGATCACGCAGGGATTTGTCATATTGCCTACTTCTCTGAATCAAATGTGGACATAGCAACTAAAAATAAACATGATGTGGATATTAGAGAACCAGGGGCCTTCTTTGCCTGCGGAGCTAGGATACTTGCTTGCTGTTGCTAAGATGTTTCCTGGCTTTAGCACAGCATCAATCATTGGAAATGCAGCTGTGTTTTTGGACTAGAGAGCTGATGGAAGCACAAAGGCACACTGATGAGCATTATCCTGAACAATGGATACAGATGCAAATCATTATGCGTGATTCACAATATTATCCCCATTTTTGGAGTTGTTTGTGTTGTGTGATTTGCTGTGCTGAGAACTAGAAGTGTGCGAAAGCATCATTTCTGTTTTCAGAATAGTTTCGTCAGATTTGAAAGATAAGTAAATATACCACACTGTTGCATTTCATTTCTGTGTAGCATTGTGAGTGTGGCTAATGGTTTTGACAGTAGGATCTGACTGAACATTGGACTAATTGCTTTAACTTAATACCATTTCCCTTATTTCCTTATGAAAAGACAACTGGAGATTGAATGTGAAAATCCCTTAAGGAACGACATAGGGTGAGAAACTGTTAACCCCAGGAAGTTTGCCCTAGGAATGAAAGGTCTTTTTGTAGGGCAGCAGCGCTGGGCACTGGTTAAGGGCCAGGTCTGCCACAGATGAGCTTTGTGATCTCGGGGATGTTACTTAGCTCCTTCATGTCTGTTTCCACATCTATAAATGAAGGCTAATGGCAGTCTTACCTTATCGAGTTGTTGTGAGGATTAAATGAGTTAATATTTGCAGAACTTAATACAGTGTCCGGCATATAGTAAGTGCTTTATAAGTTTTGCCTGCTACCATTTTTCACTTATTTATATAATATCACATCCTTTTTCTTGGTGCTGAAATAAAGGCTGAAATGGGAGATGAGTCCAAACCCTGAATTAAGTCTATGAAGATTTGATGGCATTTTATAATGTTCAGCCAGAATGCTTTGGTAAAACTGTAGCATTTTTCTATCTTGACATTATTATAGGAGTCCTCATTGTGCCAAAATAAAAATTTAATCTATATTTAGTGCTCTGGAAATTTTCCTCAAAAGTGATTCATCTTTTGGCCAGTGAATTCCCCTTTCCTCAGTTCTAAAATAAAGTCTCACTTGAGCTTCTCTGATTCTGGTCCTAAAGAATTGCCGCTGCCTCGCTTTATGATGTCAAAGACTGACAGTGAGATACGATTTGGGAACTCGGCTGACCTGCATGGAACTAAGGTTCAAATTCCACATTTAATCTCGGAAAAAAATACCTTCAAAAGAATGGATGATGAGGATAAACAGGTAAACAGTCTGATCACGCATATCCACTTGACTCTGACCATGAAACCTCACGTAGCAGTGCCTCATATCTGCTGTCAGGCTTCCAGCAAATCTCACCATCTGGGATACAATTACAGACTTGGAAGTGAGCCAATGAAGTTTCCTTGTAGCAAGAAATAGAGGCCAATGCATAGGAATTACCATGAGCCACCTATGGGCCCTTTAGAGCCTACTTTAATGTAAAATTGTGTCCAAAGTAAGGACACTGATTTAGCACACTTATTTGATTAATCAGTATTTCCAAATGAGATCTTTGAAATGTGACTTCTAGAAATTTTTAATAGGTCATCTCCTCCAAAAAGTCTTTAGGAAAGGTTTCTCTGGCTACATATATCTGGAGAATGCTGCTTCATATCCTGTTCTGGGAGGAATCCTAAATCTTCAGTCTTGGAGATTCATAGTGCACATTAGTACATCAAATGCCCTGAGAAGTCCTGCAAAAAAGGGACCTTGAGATCTGTGTTTACTAAACTTCTTTTACCAGGGAATGAATCTTTTCTTGGGGGGCATGTTTGGGATGCTATCTTGGGAACTGCTGCCATTACACTTTTAGCAAGTTAGGAACAAGAATAAGGAGGATGGGCTTTTAAAATTAGACCACTAATTGTAATAGTCAGGTGGCGATTGGTCGGGACAAACATGTAAAATTCCAGAAGAGTGAGCCTATCAAAAAGAGGTAAATAGTCTTACACATTAGTAAACCCTGAAGTCATCAAGGTACAGCTCATACTTTTAATAAAGATACTGAATCATGCAGACAAGTCAAATTATATTCAAGATAATATCTTCTATAAGGCAAAGAAATTTGTTATATTTCAGGAAGATGAATCAAAATGTTTTTAAAATGCAATGAAATTAAGTTGGAGAACTAATTTATATGGCTCACCCTGATAACACTGGATATCTGAGGTCTCACTGCAGACATTTTATATTTACAGTTTTATATTTAAGTGAGGTGTAGCATGTCCTGTGAAATAACTCCATGTACTGTGTTGTTCATAACTCTGACACGTTTTAAACTAGTTCTCCAGAGATATATATAAAAAGGAGTATGGGACTCTTCAGTCAACACTCTTTGGCATGCTTTCCCACCAGCATTTGGAGAGGAATGAGGGCTCACTATCCTAGGATGGTTGATGCCCTGGGAACTTTCCTGGGCCTGGGCCCGTGCCCTGGCTGTGTGACTAAGGACAACATCCTTTTCAGGCTGGGTTTATGCTAGGCCCACCTAATCTGTGAGTGTGTACTCACAGTCCAAAGCAAATATTCTTTTTCTTGAAGAGTATTAGTATTTCAGATTGCATTTTTTAGACTAATAGCAAGTATATAGTGTCTGTGTTGATGAAAAGTACCGTTTCTTTTTCTTTTTTTTAATCCTCACCCGAGGAGTGAGGATATTTTTTTCTGTTGATTTTAGAGAGAGCAGATGGGAAGGGGTTGGGGGGAGAAAGAGAGAGAGAGAGAGAGAGAGAGAGAGAGAGAGAGAGAGAGAGAGAAACATTGATGTGACACAGACACATCGAGAACACACACCCTGACTGGGGGCGGGGACTGGACCCGCAACCCAGGTAGCGCCCTTGGCCCTTGACGTAGAATCGAACCCGTAACCCTGTGGTGTGCAGGCTGATGCTCTAACCTCTGAGCCATGCCGGCCAGGGCAGTATTGTTTCTTTGATACTTGGGTGCTCTAAAGTTACCACTCTATTGGTAGCATTAAAAAAAATACAGAGGACAAAACCCAGTAGCAGAGTAAGGTTGCTTATCTTGCCGAGGGTCCAACATCAGATTCAGATTCACGTTTGAATTGAGATTCTAATTGTAACATGTTTAAGGCTCCATCCTAGTGTTTACCAGCGGGCTAGTTGGAGTGGTTCACCCATAATTAACTGTTTTTGCAGTCTCTTGATGTAAAAATAAAAAACTGGCATTTTACTTGGCATAGTAAGCTCTAAGAATATTTAGCATTAAGCATTTAAAATATTTTTAGTACCCACATTTGCTGGAAGACTTGAGTGTAAATCCAGGAAATAGAGGCCTTTATTAATGAATAAAAATTGAATCTATCCACAAAGAGATCAAAACTGGGGAGTATGAATGTTACTTCATGTGATCAGTGTCTTTTATTTTCCAAAGGAAAATATTATTGGAATAACTGAAAGTGTTCCAGGCTTGTTTTAATACTTTAGGTACCTGAGTTCTGGCGAGACTTTATTCTCTGGGAGACTTTTGAATCCTCAGACACTGATTTTTAACCCAGCCAAATTTTTGAGAAAACATTTCCTCCAGTTGTTAAATGAACCGACTCACCAGCAGTAGAGCTGCATTATACTTCTTAACTGCAGCTCAGAGCGCCAGGCTTCTCGAATGATTGTCTCTGAACTCTCCTCTGGTTCTTTGAAGCAGGAAACACAGTCTCCCACGATGTCACCCCTCGCCTCCCCTCCTTCTTCCCCGCCTCATTACCAGAGGGTGCCCTTGAGCCATGGCTACAGCAAACTGCGGAGCAGCACGGAGCAGATGCATCCAGGTAAGAGGCGATCTGCAGCCAGCTGTCCCAGGCAGGGTCTTAGAGACTCCTTAATCTATCAGGCAGCAATGCTGCCAGCTGCTGAATCTCGGGACTTAATTACCTGTCTTTGGAAACATGACTCAATTTAATTTTATTCTCTCAAGCAAGGTTTAAAAAATAAAACGAAATATATCTTAGTAATGCCTTGTCTTCCATCCTACAAACTAGTTCATCTTTAGACTTGTAAACAACGATTTAGATGATTTAGTCCCTCATATACAGGTTTCATCACACAGGAAAGTGGCATATTAAGGGGTTGTATTGTTTTGGAATTGTTATTCTTTTCTGCAAACATACCAAACATATTTATATAATAACTGCTTTTATGGAACGACTTAAAAATATAACTCTGCAAACACAAAAGAGTTGATTCAATCATTAAAGACTGATCACATAAATGGAATTATGTAGCTCTGTGTTTGGGAATAAGAATAAGGGAAATGGTAGGGAAAGCATTTCGCTGAGAAGTGTGTAAAGTGCCAGTTGTGGGGTTGCCTGCTTGCTCACATTCAGGCCGTACTGGCCATGCTAGTGATAAAATATGTTAGTTGGTTCTAAGGATGACTTGCAGAGTTGGCTGCTTAGGCTGCAGTGCTAAAACTCCATAAATTCACTGCAGCATCCTGTCCTCCTGGGGCTCAGACTCCTAGTTTAAAATATGACCAATTAAAGGTATTCTGGAAGCCCCCCTTTTATTTTGTGGAGTGTGGCTGAAAATGACCCAGTTTCTGCAGATTTTTGCTGCATCGAAAATAGTGGTGACTTCTACAGGAACACAGGTATAAAATGTGTGCTAGCCTGGACTAGAGAGAGGCTGTAATCTTGTAGAGAGAAGCAGGTATGGCATAATGACAAAATCTTTTGATTGGAATCAGAAGGTGTGGGTTTGTGTGACTGGCTTTCTGACCTCAGGCAAGCCATTTAACTGCTCTGAACCATGATTTCATCTCTTTTAAAGTGGAGTAATAGTATCTTATAGGGGTGTTGTGAGGATTAGTGAGAACATGAGTATAAAATCTGATTGGAAATTAAGTTCTTTGCAAATGCAAGATGATATTGTAACAAGAAATCATGCTCCTGAAACTCGAATGTCCTACTGATGTCCCCAACAAAACAGGGTTGAGAATTTGTTTTCTTCTTATAGTCCCCCCTGCCTGATTTCCCTGTTTTTAGGGTGTGTTTTTTTTTTTTTTAAATTCCTGATCTTGTGTTGGCTTGGAAGTTGAAGTCCTGTACCTAGCATGGTGCTTTTTTTTTGGTTTTTAATTCACAGATGAGCCATTTTTGTTCTACTGAGTCAGTGTATCCCCAAGTTGCACCCTACCTTTTTTCCTTTTTTGATATTCCTTAAAATACTTGTCTGTACCAGCTCTATTCCATGCCCCATTCTCTCCTCATCCCATTCAAATTGGGCTTTTGTTCCCCCAGTGGCATGGAGACAGCCTGCTTCTCTCCATCTTTCTTGACTTTTGGCAGCCTCTGTCAAGGTTGTTCATGCCTTTATGCTTTTTTATCCTTTTTTAAAAAAAGTGAGGTGAAATTTACATATGATAAAATGTGCACATTTCAAATCTTCAATTTGAGTTTCACCAAATGGATATGTAACCACCATTTTGATAAAAAATAGAACATTTCCATCACCTCAGAGATGCCCCTTTCCAGTCACCCCCTGCTCCCCAATGCAAGCACCATTCTGATTTTTATCACCATAGATTAGTTTTGCCTTTTCTAGAACTTCATATAAGTGGAATCATGTTGGATGACTGTATTCTTCTTTGTCTGCCATCTTGCCCTCAGTATAGTGGCTGAGATTCATCCATATTGTTGTGTGTATCAGTAGTTTGTTTCTTTATTACTCAGAAGTGTTCTATCAAGATGAATGGACCACAGTTCGATGAGCCATTCTCCTGTTGATGGACATTTGGGTTGTTTCCAGTGTTTGGCTGTTGTGAATAAGAATACTATGAACACTCTTGTGCATTTTTTGTGTGACATATGTTGTAATTTCCCTGGCATCAAGGAGTGGAATTGCTGGACTTAGGGTAGGTGTATAAGAAAGTGCCAAAGAGTTTTCCAAAGTGGTTGTGTACTCCCACTGGCAATGTTTGAGAGTTGATGCTCCTTGCAAGCATTTGGTACTCTCAGTGGTTTCTTTTTCTTCAGTGTTTTTAATGTTTTTACTTTATTTTTTATTTATTTTTATTTTTTTAAAACATATCTTTATTGATTTCAGAGAGAGGAAAGGAGGGGGAGAGAGAGAGATAGAAACATCAATGATGAGAGAGTCATTGATTGGCTGCCTGGCCCGCAACCTGGGCATGTGCCCTGACCTGGAATCGAACCCTGATCTCCTGGATCCTAGGTCAATGCTCAGCCACTGAGCCATGCCCGGCCGGGCTGTTTTTATTTTTTAATTGATTTCAGAGAGAGGAAGGGAGAGGGAGAGACAGAAACATCAGTGATGAGAGAGTCAATGATCAGCTGCCCCCTGCACGCCTCCACCAGGGACGGAGCTCACAACCCAGGCATGTGCCCTGACTGGCACATTGGGAATTGGGAATTGAACGCCAGTCTCCTGGTTCATGGGTCAACACTCAACCACCAAACCATGCCGGCTGGGCTTTCTTTAGTGTTTTTAATTTTAGCCGTTCTGTTAGATGTGAAGTGGCATCTTTTTGTGGTTACTCTTTCATTCTTAAAACATTGCTTTCTAAGTTTCTGTTATCCCTTCCTGGTTTTTTCCTACATTATGATCCTTAGACTGATGAGCTGTTCTTCCAGAGGGTTCGTCTTTGTACAGCATACCCATGGAGAGGAATCTGAGTGAACAACCTCCTGATTCTCAAGGAGTTGAGTTTCCTGGGTCTAGCCATCAATTAGAGGCTGTTAGGTCCCTGTAGCTGGGAACAAGGTCATTCATAAATAAAATGTTTATAGGTATTTCCATTTAGAACTCTCTATCTACCTAAGTCAAAGGAAGGGAGAGTTTTTCTACCTGCATCTTGGTCCATTTTGTGATTTTTGCTTCTAATTGATACCATTCATGTTAAAGCTTGTTAATTCCTGTTTTTGTAACGTTGGTGGATTTACCCCCGAAGGACTTTCTTTACCTATTTGCTTCCTTTTCTGTTATGTATCTTTAGGTCAAGAAGTAAGAGATCACATGCCTTCTTTGTCTCTCTCCCCACGTTTTCAGAACTCAATTCCTCTTCAGCTTCTATGCCCGGCCCCGGCCTCCCCCCGCCCCGCATCTGTTTTTTCACTCTCCTTTGTTGCCCCCACAATGCCATCAACCCATGTGACAGGCTCAGGACTCCCTTTCCTATTTCTGTACTCACCTTGCCTTTGGTCTAGACAGTAGCATATCTAAAGCCTGGTAAACCTTAGTGACTCTAGTACGAAGCATTCTAGCGTTATTTTTAGTTTTCCCCTTTTCAGAAAGGAGTTTTGCTGTGGGGATAATTTTCTTGTAATACGTTTTTCTGGGGTTATTTCCCTGTCCGGTATTGTGCCATGATTCATGGCTCTTGGGGCATGTGTTGAGTATGTTTTAAGTCAGACTGAACATTATCAGATCAGTCTGTAATTCAGAGCCTCTCTTCAGCTTCTTTCCTGGGCTCCTGCTAGCCTCACCTGTTGGATGTAGCTATAGCTAATGTTCATTGTGTAAGACTTATGTGCCAGGCATTGTGCTGAAATCTTTATGTGCATTATTTTCTTCTTACCACAACCCTCAGAAGCAGATAATGCTATCCATATTAAAAGTAATGTTTAAATGATAGTAATACATGCATATAGTTAAATATTTAGATGCCTATAGTAAATACAACTGTTCTCCTTCCTACTGAACCTGTTTCTGATCTACAGAGGTGACTACTTTCAACTCTTTTACTTGTTTCTTCTGATATCTAATGTCTCATCTCAAAATCAATATGTCTACTCTGCTTTTTCTTACATATCTTATTCTGATGTATCAGTTCTAGGTATCTACTCAAGAGCATGGGCTGTGATGTTCATCTCCTCGCCCTACAAGTAGACTTGGTGGGCCTGAATTTCTCATTTCTGCCCATTTCCAGCCTGTGCGACTATAGATATTTCACTTTTCTGGGCCTCAGTTTCCTTTATCTGTAAAACAGAATAATTTCTGCCTCAGAGGTTTGCTTTGTGGATCAAATGAGAAATGTACACATTTGTGCCTACCAGTTTCTGGCACATTATAGGTACTCAAATGTTCCCTAGTATGTTCTTTTGTGCTTTTAGAATCTGGTATTCATTTTATTTGTGAAATTCTTAAGTATTCTTGAAGGTCGCCTTCTGGCCATCATTCAGTGGCTTGACTGCAGATTAGTCTTGACTGTGAAGCTACTCATGCCAAACTGAATCTAGTTTGACGTTGAATCTCGCAGTGATGAAATCTTCAGGGCTTGTTTTGTACTCTTCTTCTTGGAGAAAAATGGTACTTCTAGTTCCTTATTAAACCTATTGTAAGGGGATCTAAGAATTAATATTTTTTGCATTGAACTGCATGTCTTGTATTTTATTTGGGAGGAAGGAGAGTAGAGGCAATAAGTAACACCCACCTTTTTATTTCCTGAGTTCAGATCCAGTTACGGAATGAGACACAAGTCAGACCAAGGATGGCCTGAATATCAACTGTGTTACCTGATAGAGCTGATCAGAGCACACATCTTGGATTTGTGACTGCATGGGTTTCACCTTTCCAGCGTAGCCAACCCAGGCTTCCCACAGGAGTAGGAAGAGAAAATCTGCCCTCGAGGCCAGGCCTCTACAAAAATGATCCCCATTGTGGCTGAGCCTTCATTCATCTTACTGTTGAGATGGGACTGTCTCTTCCAAGGGAAGAAGGTCCTTGTAGGTGAGGGACTGGGGCCATGGGCCAGATGGCCTCCCCCACTCGGTTCCCTCCTAGGCAGTAGAGGTTCCCTCTCTCTGAGGAGAACCATGGATACGTGGGATCAGCCTCACAGGAAAAGCTTATGACCACTAGTATCCCAACCATGGTACAGTTTACTGTCGTCCAGACCTTCTGGCATTAAGGGTTTAACTTGGTGTTTCATCAAAGTAGAATGATCTTAAAAATCCTTCTCTGAAGACAACACCTGCCTACCAGCTGAGATTTATTTTTAAGATCTGGATTATGTGCTCTCTATGTATGTTTCTTTTGCAATTTTAATTTTTAATCATTCTTAGCAGAGTCTGAAAATCCACTAAGTGATTTGCTAGGCAACAATTTTGATATTTTAATGTGTTTTAATGTGTTATGATCTTGTGTTCCAGTTTCTTGGATGAAATACAATAAGCAGATGTGAGCCCAAGAGTTGTTTGTTATTCTTGACGTGCTGTGATTATACCTTCTTTGTTTTAAAAAGATCACATTGTGCTCAAGGTGGTGCAGTAACAGACTGCTCTGCTCTCTCTACCTAATTGTATTTATAAGGAAGCTACAGAAAGGAAGCTACAGAAAGAAAGCATTTTACTTCCAAAAGCTTGAACTGTTAACCCACACAAATCAGAAATGGTTTCATCTTGGGTGATCATTTTTCTTATCTGTTGGAGCTGAATACTACCTGGTTATGGTTAACTATTTTTCTGCCATGTCGGCAAGGTCATTAAGTGTTCTGGAAATAAAAGGAATGAAAAAAATTCATTCATTTTTGTGGCTCAAGACCTTTTCTTAAAGGTAACAAAATTATTTTTAGTTTGGTTATGAAATGATAAAATAGTAAATATAAATTATATTTATTCTTTTTTGTATTTTTCTCGACTTGTTTTACATTCTTTCCAAAAAAGAAGACAGTGCTATTTATTTTTCACAAATAAACAAAATAAATGATAATATTGAGTTTTAGTGTTCAAAATGCGTATTTGTTTTCTTGCTCCTTTGTGGGGTAGGAGAGAATGAATGAGAAGACTTTTAAACAGGAGGGTATATATAGAATTTACCTTATGTTAAGAATTTGAACATTTATAACATGGCACTTTTCTAACTATTCTCATTGTTTTCTATCCCAATTTAGGTTCTCACCATTTCACCTTTACAATTTATTCCTAATCTTAACCTAATGTAAATATTTTCTTGCCTTATCATAAATTGGTTGGATATCTTTAGATTGTTCAGTTAAATTGTACCCAGGGGCACCAAGGTTTGTTTGTCCTAGGTGGCCCTATGCACATACACTCTAATTCCTTTGCTAATTCTGCCCTTAAGAGCAGACACTGGATCAGCTGGAGTGTGAAGTCATAATTTTTGGGTGGAATCTTTGTGTACCATGCTGACTTTCACTCCTCTTTCAGCTCCTTATGAAGCTAGACAGCCCCTTGTCCAGCCTGAGGGACCCTCATCGGGGAACCAAGGAACCAAGCCTCCTCGGCATCAGGCTTCCCTTAGCCGGGTAAGTGATGTTGTGGGGTTATGCTAATGGGAGACTTTGGGGACATGGCTTTTTGATGGGCCCTCTTTGCAAGGAAGATATATAACTGCCCCCTCATGCAAAGATTGTACTTCTTGTTCTGCTGCTTGTATATTTTCCTAAATATTTTCTACTATATATGTTTCTCAGTGTCTCTAGACTAATCCAATCTGGTTCTTGCCCTTCCACCATCATCTACTTAATCATTAGGTACCTTCTTCAAGAGAGCTTTATTTTTTCCAAAACAGCCTATCATACCTCTGCCTTATTTTTTATTATCACTCATCCAGTGCCCAGTTAGCTGTTACCCATTTGTTTTGTGCCTCCAATTACATTGCAAGCTTTTGGAAGGCAGAGGTAGTTCTTCTGTATTCTCCCTCAGCGCCTAGTTAAATGCTGTTCAGAGAACAGTTATTTTACAAATGGCAGCAACTGCTCTTTCCCATATGTAATCAATACAAAAGAAATATTATGGTAGAAGCACAAGTAATATTTCAGTTTTTCCTGGCTACACCATCGCTTAGAATAGTTCAGCTTCCCTTTCTCCACTGTTTTCCTTTGGATAAAGAGTTCCTTTTTTCCCCTGTGTCTGCCACTGTTTTCTTGTGTAGTATCTCTGAGTCCTGTGCTGGCGAAGTTATATTTTCAAAAAAGAGTGTGTGTGTGCGTGTGTGTCTGCATGAGAAAAGTTATGAAAAAACTTGGTCCACTGTTTGACCCTAAAGACAAGAGGAAGTAGGGTGGTTTGTATAACATTTCAACTGTCCAAATTGGGAAGAGGATCATTTATGCGCAGGCAGTTCCACTCAGAATAACAGGGTGGTGTCAGATACTCCCGTAAGGAAGTGGGCTGGTGTCTGGACCAGAATAGACAGAGCTAAGGAAGATCATGGTGTTCGCTGGATACGCACTGGGAATGGGCACTGTGTTAGGCGTGGTACAGAACTTTATCTTCTGAGGTGGTAATACTTTGTGTACAAAGAATTTTCTTAAAGACAATAATTTATCCATATGCTGCCTATTTATATTTAGTGCTTCTTGCAACCATAATATCTAGGTACTATTATATCTATTAGTATAGATGAGTTAACTGGCCGAGAGAGGTTAAGTAATAGGTCTGAGGTTTTATTCATAACGCCTAGGTCGCAGAACCAGGATATGAACCCAGGCCTGCCCAGTGTCAAAACCTGCCCTTTAAAGACTTTGCTATACGTTAGAATCCCATGTTAGAAGGAGGCTAGGTTCTAAAGTTGCTGCATAAATAAACGTTGGGTGTAGTAAAAAAAATTCCTGAAAATGCCTTATTGGTACCACATTGGAGAGCCAAGATACCATTCTCTTCTAGGTCCCATAGAGCTCAATTTTACCCCTGAGTTAGAACAGACAGCTGTTTCTTCAGATAAGTCCCGGATGTAGTAGTTGGCTGTGTTTAGAGTTCCTGTGGTACAAAAATATATGTCTTTAAACACAAGAATTACACCCAGGGTGGAGTGATGGTTTACATTAGGAAGGGTACTGGAGGGACTGGGGTTCATCTAAAAAATTCCTGGAGTGTGGCTGTGCATGTTTATGCAGAGTATATTCTGGCACCGTGGAGACCACATTCTGAATGGTTAGAGTGACAGTCAGACAGGCAGTGAGCCGTGAATTTTGCAATGGTCAGACGGGGCTCACCAGGCCCTTTCTACCTGGCCCGTGGATGGGATGGCCGTGAACTCTCACTTGGATTGGTGTCCTGTGACTCCTCTTGAAATCTCTAGGTCTATTTTTCTGCTGCTAAACATGCTTCTTGGGCATTTCACTTAATTAACGTTTACTAAACACCTATTACATGCCAAGTACTATGTTGAGAATACAAAAATGAGGTATAACACTCCCATTTCCTGCCCTCATGAGGCTTATAGGCTATTGGAGGAGATGGCCATTAAGCAAATCATGACAGTGTGACGTGAGTGGAACTTACACTGTGCTTTGAGGGTGAAAAATGGCAGGGGGGAAGGGTCTGACTTAACCTTGGCAGGCAGGGGGTGATCAAGGAAGGTTTCCAGCAGGGAACTACATTTGAGTTGAAACTAGAAGGATTCATAGGTGTTAACCAGGTGAAGGGGTAGGATTGGAGGAGGAAGGCAAGAAGATGGAGGGAACGGCACACAAAGACATTTTCTATGTGCTTAGCATTTTATACACATCATCTCTTTCACTGCTAACAGCTATTTTATGAGGTAGTTCCTGTTATTATCCCATTTTTCAGATGCTGAAACCTGAGGTTTAAAACACCTTATTTGATTTGCTCAAGGTTACAGCTAGGAAGTGGTAGGGCTGGAGTTCAAACACTGGGCATGCTTCCTTAGTCTCTGGCTCAGGAACCGGATGGATGGTGATGTCATCTGTTAAGCTAAGAAGCCTTGGATGAAAAACTGGTGTTGGGAGTAATGGGGAAAGATCATGGGTTCAGCATTGGATGTTGGGATTTGAGCTTTTGAGATAGCCAAGAGGAGGAATCAGAGGTGTTAGGATATATGAGTCCAGAGTTTTGGGGAGTCAGGCTGAACATAAGTATTTGGCAGCAATTGGCTGTTAGAAGGACTTATGGTATAGTGCAAAAAAAACCAGACAGGTGCTCACCCAGGTCCAGCCAAACTCTGTGTGACCTTGGGGCAAGTTGCTTCTCGTTTCTGTAATATGAATGGCTTGGAATGGATTTCACAGTCCATTGTAATAATCTGCAACAGTCTGATTCCCTTAATGTTTGTTTGGCATCAGTGGAGGTTCCCCTCCTCCTGTTTGGAGCATTGCCTTCTGTTTAAGATGAGCGCAAGGGGCCTTTTTTTTGGACAACAGTATGTGGTTTTCATGGCTGATGTGTTTTTCTTTCTTTAGTTCTTAGGTTTCCTTCTTATGCCTGTCAGCTTGGTTTGGCTGAACTCCACGTCCCAGAAAGCAAAATGCCAACCTGAATTAGTCATGTAGGTGAGGGGATCTGAAGTAAGGGTTCTTGGTGGAAGGGGATTAATATGGATTCGGCATGGTGCTAGGCCAGGCCAGGGTAACTAATTCCCCTCATGTTGCCATTTTAATGTGCTGATGGCAGCTTCCCCTGTAGCCTTGTATTCAAGCCCTTCCTGCTTGATTGGGAGGGGGTGGCCTCTGGGTACTGGGGAAGGCTTTTAAGGACCATGATCCAGCTCTGTTGCAGCTCATGGGCTTGGCATTTTAGAGGTATTTATGCCAAAATCAGCACCTAAACTTTGGAATAAATAGTCTTTTTGATTAATGTTTTAGGAATTTCAGGTTTTTTGTTCAGGTGGTGGATGGTTGACAGTGGTTTGTAAAGAAATCATAAGTCTCCTTTTCTGCTTCATCTTTTATCATGTGTTTATAGATCATTTTATGGTTTACTTTTCACAAGCTATCCTAACTGTCTAGACTATGTAGGCATTTGTCATTTCACTGGCATAGGGTTTAGAATTGCTCCTTCTGCTCCCACTATACTCCACTGCCTCTGTTTTTGCCACACTTACCAGAAACGACTTTGTGTTAAGTCCCTGTCTCATTGACCCCTTGGCAGCTTTTGACACTGACTGATCATTTGGTGTCCATGATGCCGTCCTCTCCTGGTTTTTGTCCTGCTTTTTGACTATTTCTTCCTGAACTTTTTCAGTTCTCCTTCCTCTACCTGTCCCATACATAGATCCAGCTCTCACTCTATTGGGAGGTTGAAGATGGTGGTGGACTGAGTGGAAGCTCCACTGACACTCTCCCGGGACCCAACTGGAATTACAACTAAAACATAGAAAAACCATCCTGAATCATCAATTCTCACTCTATTACTCCTTAGCTACGTGGAGGCTAACGACCACATATCTCCATCTGCCAGCCATTTTCCCTCGAATGTCCCACTGTCACTTTAAACATCTTTCCCAGAAAACCAGCTTTCATTCCTCCATTCCTGGTTCCATCCACTCATGGGCACAGGCCAGAGTGCTGGTCACTGTCTCTGACTCCTCTCTCGCCCCTTCTGCCCTTTCAGTTATCAAGTCTTGGCCATTTCACTTTCTAAATACCTCTGTTGTCCATCCATTCTTCTGCACTTCCTCGGTTCAGGCCATATTCTGTCACCAAATCTATTGCATCAGCCTCTAACTCTACTTGTTCCCACTCTTGCCCTCTTTAAATCCATTATCCTCACCACAGACAAAAATAATCTGAAAAATACACATTGGTTCCTCCTACTCCCTTGATTGAAACCTGCCACACTCTACCCACTGCTCTCAACATATTACCCATGTTCCTGAACGTGGCTCTCAGGGCCTGGTGTTCGGTCCCTGCTTTCTCTTCAGTCACAGTAGCCCGCTGATTCTCCCCCTCCGTCCTCTGGCCACACGGAGCTGCTGGTCATTTCCCATGTGTGTGCTGTGTGGAAACCTTACTCTTCATCCTTGCTTTGCCTTCTTTGTTTTCTCCTTTGTCTCAGTTTATCTATGCGGTTTTCTAATTGATAACACAAAGTGCAAGCATTTTCTAATATTTCTTGTATATGTGAGGTTTCTATTTTTTTATTCTTAAAAAATGGTTCATTCCTCATCACATTTATCTGAGAAGCTCAGCCAAAGGGAGGGGCATCCTATCTTTATTGGTTTTTCATCTGAGAGACATTTGGTGTTGTCTGTTTCTTTTGTATCACTCCAGGAATGCTTTATACATATATAAGCAAATATAAGTATTCTTATAGGTATCTAATATATGCAGTATATTTTTACCTGACTTTAGGGAGATAGGTATGGCAAATGGAATATCTTTTTAGCCAGATCTCACTAGGATAAATTATCTTTTATTTTAAACCAAAAACACACTCACTTTTTAAACCCTAAACATACATGCTGTGAGGTTTTCTTCTCTTTCTGGAGGGACAAACTTAACATTCTTTTGGGGTAAATTCTCAGTACTCACTATTATTCTTACTTAAAAGACAAAATAATGACAAACAGCCTGTAGAGAACTTTACCACCTTGCCATTTTAGTTGGGGTTTTTGACACTGTTTTTGGTGGAAGTTTCCTAATGAACAGGTGGGGCGGGTTGTTAGACAGTGCTAGCCAGGCACCATATCAGTCCAAAAGTCTGTAACTTTAAAAACATATATTTAACTTGGTTGTCTCTCTTTTTCCCTCATTCTTGCTCAGTCTTGATTTTTGGCCACTCTGGTTCTTTTGTCTCATACTCAGCCCTGGGCGATGACCCACCGGACAGGTTGGGCCCACAGGGGCTCGTTGAGGGTCCAGGAATTCTCTATCAGCCTGTGTGGGTTTTTTCCTTCTTTTTCTGCAGAGCCTCAGGCACTTTTTCCTTCCTTATTTTAGACTTTTCCCTTCTTCCCTTTCTGAGACCTCTAACGTTGCCCCCTGTGAAGGCTGTGTCTGCTGCAGCATAATGTTACCTGCATGTTCAGTTTTTGTCCATTTCCTCCTCATATCGTGGCCAAACCCTGGGGCTGATGAGCCACTGAAGACACACACATGGGTGTTTGCATGAGGGATGGGAGCTAAAAACCCACCCGATGATGCTCCCTCTTCCCATGGCCACATGAAAGCATGCTAAGGCTTTGGTTGCTTGTTTCAGATTACACAGTAAACACTACACTGTTATTTTTTGGATCATGGGTTATGAGTTTTCAAATACTCTTGTTCTTCAGAGCAATTAAAAATTTAAAAGACTGTATTTCAGAAATTTAAAACATACAAAAGGGTGCAGAGTGAAAAGTGTCTCTTCTGTCTCTCCTCCTGTCATTCATTTTCCTATCCCAGAGGCAACTGATAGGACTAATTTCTTTTGTATTGTTCTAGGAATATTTTGTGCATATACATGTGAATACAGGTATTCTTATATATGATTATATATAATATGTGCAAAATATATACAGTAGTTCCACCTTTTTAAACATATCGTAGCATACTGTACATCTGTTATGCATTTTTTTACTTAACAATAAACTTTAATAACATTCTATAGCAGTACATAAAGTACTTCCCTATCTTTTTGTTTTTCAAATGCATAGTATTTCATTATGTGCATCTTCCATCAGTCATTTAACCAGCCCCTCTGATCAACATCTAGAAATTGCAGTCACAGCACATTTGCATATATGTAGCATTAGTTCCCAGAAATGGAATAATTGGGTGAAATGTTTACACATTTTAAATTTTTGGTAGAGATTTTCAAATTGGAAACTGTATCAATTTACACACTTGCCAACAAGGTATGAAAATGTTTATTTTCCCATACCCATGCAAACACAATGTGCTAAAAATCTTACCTATCTTTGCCAATCTAACAGGTGAAAAATGATATCTCAATGTAGTTTTATTAGTAGTTCTCTTTATTAGTGAAGTGCGATATCTTAAGTTTATGAGTCATTTGTATTTCCTTTTTTCTGAATTGTTTCTTCATATCCTATGCCCTTTTTTTTCTTTTGGGCTATCAGTGTTTCCTTATTGGTCTGTCATTTCTACCAATCTGAAAACAGAAGCTGGTGTCTCTGTTCCTTTGGACGAATGAGAGGCTGCAATGTATGTGGAAAACTGCTCCTTGCATAGTTGAGAGGAGGTACTGGGCTCCTGAGTCCCTGGAAGGAGAGTAGGGACCCTAGCTTCTTTTCAGAAGGAGCACCCCAGGTTGCCTGCGATAGGGATTTCTTATTTATATTTTCATGGCAGTAAAGTTGAATTACTTAATTTATGCGTAGAGGTTAGGGCTAGGAAAATCTTCTGTTGTTAGGGATGGTAAATGTCAACCATGTCTGTGTGTCTGTGTGTGTTGACCTCTCAGCATTGCTTAGACAACTCAGTTTTTTCCTCTGAGTAAAATAGGAGGGAGAGAGGAGAGGGAGGAGGAGGAAGAGGGAGGGGGAGAATATATTTGTTTGCCTTGGTGTGTAACAGGAAGAACTGGTTTGATAAATTTGATAGGAATGCATGTGCCTTGTTTTTGACGTGACACCTTGTTTGACCAGACTCAATCCCCACTTGATTTTAAACCCTCACTGGAGGTTTACCATCTCCTAGGAGGTAAAAGGTTGCTGTGTCCTCGGCATATTCTTCACTGAGTCTACTAGGACTGACAGATATCTGAATGGTCACTATTACCACAAAGAGGTCCTATTTTTCATAGCATCAAGCCTCCTTTGTACTTTCTTTACCTACTTACAATTCTTTTTCAGATTTTCTAGTCCTTATTTTTAAAACATTTAATTTCATTTGATACTGAAATTTACTTTTCTCAGCCTACATCTTTTTTAAGCTGTCTCTTATTGTATTCCTCAGGTGCTTACCATGTACCCACACTTCTTAACAATTAGAGTGATGTTAATTGCTTGGTTTCTTTGCTGGGAGGCACTTTTACATGAAAGACAAAAATGTTTTGTGTTGCAAGATGAGAATAGCAACTGGATCATTGAAAGACAGGGACTCCTAGATATAAGAAGAGGGAACCTGGGATAGAAATTGAAGGATGTTTTTGGGAAAAAGACACTGATTCTGCAAATATTAGGACTGATTGGGGTTCTGCTTTAAGGCCTTGCAAAATCCATGCTTCAGAGATAGCAGGGTGGGAGGAGGGTCAAATTGTAGGCTGGTCCACATTAGAATTCTAGCATCCATGCAGCACGTCGGTTAGACTGGTGATGAAAGCAAATAAGTACATCTTATTTGTGGGGTCGTCGTTTTTCCCTACAGGGTGTGGGCATTGCATTAGTGGCTTATGTTGTCCAGAAATTTCCTGGTAATAGCTAGGGCCCACATAGATTTGTTAGATTTAGCCTCTCAGACGTAGCTGAAAACAGTTCAACTCCTGGTCCCAGACAGTACTTTTTAAAGCTAGAAAGGAGAGTGGTACTTGTTTCCAGCATATCCATTGGGACCTTTTGGTCTCAGTTAGTATATAATAGGCCATGAATATGGAAGGTTCCTTTACAATAGCACCACTTCAGCACTGCCCTTGACCTCAGGTGAGCAGGTGATGTCATGCCCCCAGTTGCCTATCCCAAGTGTCACTACTGACCCAGTGTTTATTTGGCCCAGTGTTGTAGTGGCCCCTTAAATTGTGTGTGTCCTTTCAGTGCCCCCAACAGTCTTGAAAGGTAGGGGCTTGGAACATTACATCCTCTATTGGGAAATATTTACTAAGTGGCTTATATGGGTCAGCCACCATGGCAGGGGCACCCTAAAGACTACAAACATGGTGCCTACTCACAGGGAACTTGCAGCCAAGTGGGGGGAGATGGATGTGAATCAAATGATCCCACCTCTGTAGTACAGTGGAAAACTGACAGTTGCCCTGAGGGCAAGGGAGTAGTTTGGTAGCATATAACAGATAAATCTGACCTAGGGCTAGAAAGTGAGGAAGGGCTTCCACAAAGAAGTGAGGGATGACTAGGAGTTAACCAGGCAAAGGCAGGATGGTGCTGGGAGGTGAGGAGAAGACTGTGTTATGTAGTGTTAAGAGTCCAGACAAAGGGCTTGTGTTGGTCAGGGTTCTTTATTGTGGACAACAGATTTTACTCTGGCTAGCTTAAGCAAATAGGGATTTATAATAGGGATGTGAGTAGCGTACCAGATTTTTAGATGGGCTGAAGATTCAGACTTCTTACAAGAATAATTCCCAAAACCACACAGCAGGACTGGGTGGCTGAGGGGGCCTTGCTTCTGCCACGGTCAGAAAGCTACAGAATTGGGCAGCTGCTGCCATTGTTTTTGGCTCCATCGCCACGTCATGCATGACCTAGACCAGCAACGTGAATGCTCTGTTCCCTGCCTCTTTCACCATGTGACTCAGTTCTGAATCAGTCTTCTGTAGGGGTATTTGTTTAGTGGAACCTAAGTACCATCTAGAATTCTAGCAGCAAAGATACTGGGACAGTGTAGTTTTTACCTAGCCAACCTCTGCAGTGCAGGCAATTATGCTTGGGGGGGGGGCGAGGTCGGTGTTGAGTGAGCTAGAGCACCATGTGTAGATAGCATGGAGAGGAGACAGCTGAAGAACAGAAAAGCCTGTATGTTAGAGCCTGGAGTGGTAGAGAGATGGGGCTGGAGAGGTGTGTAGAGCCCTGTGGGCCATGGCATGGCCTTTCAGGTGGGGGATGGATGGCTCAGAAGCTAAGTAACTGGCCCAGGTCTCATGGTAAGTGACCATTCCATATTTGAGCCTAGTCTGTGTGCCTCCAGAACTGGTATTTTTTGTACCTCTAATCTGTAGCTTCATCCTAAAGCATTCCTTGAATTCAGCCCAAGTTTTTGGCACATCTGTTTCCCATCTGACCTAAGGCTGTTGAATGTTAAGGGGCGGACATAGCAGAGAAGAGACAGGCAGCCTTGACCAAACTGGCAAGGATTGGGCTGGGGACGTTAATGCAGTGGTACTAGAAGACTGCAGCCTCATCAGTCTCCTCTTACTGCTGATTTCTCACTTTCTCCTCTAAAGCAGACAGCAAAATCCTGACAATTGTAAAGGAAAAATGCCCTCCTGGAGCAGAAGATCTTGGCTTCTGATGGAAGAATTGGAGACAGTGATTACTCATAAGCATTCCTTATGTTAATCAAAATAGTGTTAGTGTCACATACTAAAATAACAGAAATGATTGAATACCTGTATTGTATAGCTATCTACAGGATTCTTTTCTGATGTGAAAACATGCCAGATGCATATAGGCAAAAACTATGTGAGAAATAAGATGTTGCTCTGTATAATTTAATAGTTCACTGGCCAAAATCTACAACTAAACTAGATAATGAGGAGGGAGGGGTAAGTATAGCATATTCATATCCCCAGCTCGGATTCTCAACCTGCAAAATTGCCACAATGGTTTAGGCATTGCAGTGAGGTTGTTCTGAAAAGGAAACAGCACATTGTTGCAGGATGAATGCATGGATGGATGGATAGGAGGGAGAAAACCATAGGGTTTGCTGATTAAGAGTACTGTTGGATCCCCATTCATGTTCTGGCTCTACCATTTACTAGGTGCATGGTCTTGGTAAGCCACTTCCCTTCCCCAATGCTCAGTTTCCTGTTCTGTAAAATGAGAATAATGGGACCCACTTCATAGAGTTGTTGTGAAGATGAAAATAGGTAATGTATATTAGGTTTTTACAGTGTTTGTCACTAAGCAAAGTAATGAATATGTGTTACCTACCATTCTCATGACTATGGCGGTAGTTTTAAAAATTTTGTTTATCTTAATATGTAGCCATTGTGCGTTGCCTAATAGACTCAGAGAGAACCTTCTGAGCTGTTGAAAGTAGATCCCTGAGCAAGTCTTGCAACATGTGGTTAAAGACACCTTTGTGCATTTATTTCCATGAAGAATCTGATAAGGTTAAATTGCTCTGTTAGGATTTCATTTTAACTAACTTTTCTATAGACAGAAACAGAAGTTATTTATTGCAACTTCATGTGAATCTATAATTATTTCAAAATAAAAAGTAAAATAAAAATTTTAAGTTCTCTAACTTCATAGGTAGGCCTTTACTGGTAGGTGATAAGCACATGTAAAGTTCAGCTCTAGTCATTATAGGAGAGCTCAGGCTAACCTTTCTGTGTCTGGACTAAAAGTGGCAATTTGTCCAATCTTTTGTTTATTTGTTTACTCATTCACAAATATTTATTGAGTGTTCCCTATTTGATAGGTGCTGGGTATATAGCAGTGATCAGAATGGACAAAATTTCCTGCCCTCATGGCCCTTATATTATAGTGAGATTGGGGTGGGAGACAGACAATAAACAAGACTTATGGAGTATAATATAGAATGGTTTAATGTGAAAACAAAATAGCTGAGCTCCATCCCCTTTTCTAGCTCCTTTTCTTTATTGCTCATTTAGCAGTTTTCCCCTAGCCCTCTTTTCTCTTCACTCTGTACTTCCTCCCTGAAATCTCTGTCAAACCCATGAAAGATAAACTCCTGTTAACCAAACATAGAGAGACGGATGTAAAAATGCATCCACGCGCTGTCCCTGTAGATAGTTTGCATGGACAACCAAATTATAATGAGAAAGTTGTTGGGGCTCAGACTTGTCTCATGTCATTAGGTGGTCAAATTGCAAAACGAAGGTAGCCTCATGCTTCCATCTTCAATGCAGGAATGACTGTGGTTGAGACTGGGCAGGTCTGTCTTTACTTTGGGCCTTGCTCGAAGGATAGATTAGTTTAGAGTAACAGCTGCTATAACAAGCATGCCCCACTTTTTAATGACTTACCACAATAGATATATTTCTCACTCATCTAACAGGTTGGTAGGTAGCTTTCCTCCACATGGTGATTCAGGCTCCAAGGCTCCTCCTGTTCTGTGGCTGTTCCATCCCCCATTCAGGGGCCAGTGGGTGAGGAGAACATAGAGGAGTGCCACAGGGTGCTAGCCCAGCCTGGGAGTGGTGCAAATCACTGTGCTCACATTGCATTGGCCAGAACTCAGTCACATGGCTGTACCTAACTGCAAGGGGGGGGGGGGGGGGGCGGGGCTGGAAAATGTCATTCCTGGTGAGTAGCCATTCAATGACAGTTTTTGCTACTCCAGATGGTTTATTTACTGAGGTACCTAAAAGACATTGTTATAAGGTCATTGCACCCTCAGATGAAATGGCTGAACTCATAGGCAGCAATTAGAGGATGTTTCCAGGGTGGGATTGTATTCTAAACAGAAATGTACTATGGTTGGAACAATATACACACCCTTCTGAAGTTCCCCCTGACAATGCCTCCTTGCAATTCATATTATTCAGCTATGCTTGATTTTTAAGATACTTCAGGGGTAAATGTCACCTTTTGGGATTTTATTAATAGTATTATTTTTTAATGAGTCTTTTGAAGTCTCTTTCATTATAAACAGGCTGTTTTCCCCAGAGATAATAACTTGCAGTGCCAAATATTTGCATTTCACTTGAAACAAAACCAAGGATTTGAATGTTTTAAATATAAGCAAATTTAATTCTCTTGTGTCTAGAGAAACTGTATAATGAACCATATGTATGTGACTTAAGCAGACAGATGTGGATGATTTTTCTCTCCCTTTATTTTTTCTTAAAAATGCTGGCAGAGCTCAAAATTGGCAGCAAGCAACAAATATCTCCACTCAGCCAACCAAACCACTGGAGCTGGAGTTGAAATGGGGGAGTTCTCTTAGGGTGCATGCAAAAGTGGAGCTTTTCTTGGTTCTGGCTTCTACTTGGAAGCCCAAGGCTCCACAGCTCACCCACCCCTATTTCTCAGTGCCTTCAGTCTTTGCAATTAGACATTTTGTCGTAGGTGACTGACTTGATCTGAAAAGTTGGGTCAGTTGTTGTTGTTGACTTTGAGTTCATCTGGAGGAGATGGTTCCATGTCTCTGGGTCCTGCAACGAGATGGCCCCCTAGCTGCTGACAGAAAGGTTCTGAGCTGCCATCCCACTGCTAGAACAGACCTTCCTCTAGTGGTGGCCATATGGCTTTTTTCTCTTACTCCTCTCATAGCCCTCCTTACCCTGGGATCACCTTGACCTCTGGCCAGAGTTACTGATACGGCCTTAATTGGTTGTCTTACCTTTAGTCTTTTCCCCTTCATTCTCCTCACTGAAGTGTTCTTTCTGTAACTCAAATCTGATTATTTATGTCTTGTTTAATACTTATTGGTGGCTCCCTATTTTCTAGATACAGTCTAAACCCCTTAACCCGGTGCACCTGGGCCTTCATGATCTGGAACCTGCTTTCTGTTTGGACCATCTTGAGGCAACTCCACTAACATCCTCTCTGCACTGGCAGCCTAGTCTTTCTATATGTAGCCCAGCCAAGCTACTTTCAGACGATGGCTAGTTTCTCTTATTTTTTGGGTGTCTTTGCAAATGCTGTTCCTTTTGCTTGCCTTGCCATGCATGTTCTATAGCATTGCTTCTCAAACTTGACTGTGTTTTGAATTACCTGAAGGGCTTGTTAAATCATGGATTCCTGGGCCCCACTCCCAGACTTTATGATTCACTAGGTGTGGGCTAGGGACTGGGGTTCTGTATTTCTAACAAGTCCTCAGGTGATGCTGATGTGGATGGTCTGGGGGCCACACTTTGAGTAGCAAAGCTTTTAAGTACCATAGCATGCAATTAACTGTTTTGAGATTGCCTGTATTTCTCCCTGACTGGACCCTAGGCTTCCTGGGAAAAAGAATGTTTGCCCATCAGTGTATCCCTAGTGTGACTAGTGTCTGGGATATTGTTGATATTCAATAAGTATTTATGAATGAATGACTGAATGAATGAATGAGTGGGTCACTGTTTATGCAGCAGAGTTCCGATAATTTTGCTTCTTGTAGTGGATCAGCTTTCTTTTGGAGTATTTCAGCCTAAGGGTATGTGGAATGTGATCTATCTGTCCCTGAAATTAGCGGATACGGAAGTTGAGAACACCCCATAACAATCACACCATGGGTAAACTACAGGAAGACAGATGGGAACTTCTTTTGATCTCAAACTTTATATTATGAACTGGACTTATAAATTTTCTTTCATTCAGCACAGCATGGAGTAGCATTTCTGCATCTCTTTCAATATAGGAAATACCCCTGAACTTACTAGAGCCTGTCAGAAAGTAGCCCTCATACTAATTTTTAGCATGTGTGATGTGCCTTCTAGGGACTATGTGTGGAATAAAGGCGTGTATGATACGGTCCTAGGCCTGCAGGTCGAAACTTGAGTGCAGACAATCAAGAACACTAACTGCTCAAGCTGCAATACTTACCGTAATTGTAATAAGGATTCATATTTTTTAAGATGCTCAAATCACTTGGTTTATTGAATCAATTAAAAACGTGCAGTGAGAAGCAGGGTGAAAGAGCAGGGGATAGGTTAATATGTTTAGTGCAAGCCAATAGAAGGGCCACACTATATACAGATTACTTAATGTTCATGTGCCCTCTTTTGTTGTTGTAAGGCCTTTTTGGTTTTAGGGAGCAGGAGCTATCCTTGCCAGGTGAGTTTTCTTGAAAAGGAGGAAGTGTTGAGGTTCTCATGGGAATCCAAGAAATGAGAGACAAGGAGTGGCTCTGGGGTCCGGAGGAGCAGGAATTCTTGGTTGTTCATACCTGTTCTGCCATTAACAGGCCCTTGCCCTAGTTGCCTTGAGTTTGCTTCACTGCCCACTTACTTGGCTGCCAACAGCCATCCTTGGCTCCTGCTCTTTCTAGTACTTCTCTACCTCACAGGTTCTGCTTATGCTTGGTTCTGGCTCCCTCATGGCTTTCAGTCCCACTTGGCCCTTACTCTGCATCATGGTCCATACAACTCCAGAATGTACACCTGTTCAGGGTCTGCTCTCCCTGCTTCTTGGTCTTCATGTTTCTTATCCACATCCCCCAAAATTAGCATCTGCCCCATGTTGTTCTTACTAGAGAAGAGCTTTCTATGCCAGAGCATCCCAGAGGCCAGCAATTGTGTGCCCCCTGTACTTGGACTCATTTGGGTGAGACCCAGGGGTGAGGTGGATCATGCAGTGCTGTGGATCTGGCAAACACATCAGAGAGCCTTTTGGGCAGTGGGACCCGATGGATAGGATTTGAGTAGGCTGAGATCAGAGGAAGGGTGCTCTAGGACAGAGACACAAATCTGACCCATGAAGAGTGAGCAATCAGAAACCTGCTGAGAGTGAGCAAGGAGGCAGCTAGATTATAAGGGCCCTAAAGCCCAGGTGGAAAAGGTAGATTTTTAAAATAGGAAGCTTTTTTTTTTTTTTTTAATTGATTTCTGGAGGGGGGGGAGAGAGGTATGAGATGAAACATAGATCAGCCTCTGCATTCCTTCTACTGGGGATTGAGCCTGTAACCCCGGCATGTGCCCTGACCAGAAATCAAACCCGCAGTCTTTTGGTGTATAGGACAATGCTTCAACCAACTGAGCCACACTGGCCAGGGCCATGTAAGCTTTAAAACCGAGGACTCAATCACTTTTTTATGTCCATTTATGATTCCTGCTGTCAGAATAGACCTGAGACCTGCTAAGACGCCACTGATACCACTCAGGAGTGAGGTTATGTGGGAGAGGAAGTAGAGAGAGCAGTGGTCCTGGAATTGGAAAAAGAACAAACACAGGCAGACATTGACAACAGCAACTGGATATGGCAGCTTCAGTTCCTGGAGGGAAAGAATGTATTCCATGGGAATATTAGCTTCCATGTCAGAACCAGAGAACACAGCCTCCAACACCCAGCATGGAGACATCGGTGCCTTTGTTCTCAGGACAGTAGTGGGACAGAGCTTTCCACCTGTGTCTCACCAGCTTGTTGAACCAACTCTGCCTGATTAAATTGTTCACTCATAGACAGCCGTTCTTGTCTCTCCTGTCGATGCCTGGATTTTTAGGTTCCTTTATTCCAGCTGTTTCTGTCATTGTTGACCTGGAGGGCAAGCTCCTGTGAGCTCTACATATTACCATCTGGCCAGGAACCTAGCCCAGTACACGCTGACTGCCTCCACCCTGGGTTCTGCCCCTGGAACCCACTCAGATATCTGGGCTCCTTCAGAAAGTGCTGCCTGGAGCATTTGAGTTTAGTTCTGGAATCTGGTGGGAGCATTTTGGAAAGTTGTGTGGTCCATGGGGTGTTCAGACTGACTTTTGATCTTCCTTGCTTGCTTTATTTATATTGTTTGTTTCTTACCAGAATGAATAAGGGGTTTCTGAAAGCAATTCAGATGAAAGCAACTCAATTAAAAAAAAAACTTGATATGCCAGAGCTTGGCTTTGAACAACAGATAAAAAAGAGGGGTTATTTGCTGACTGCAGGAGTTCACTAAAGGGTATGGGATCCTCTCTTAAGTTCTCTAAGCCTCAGTTTCCTCATCTGGGAAAATGATAATACCTGCTGTTTCTACCACTCAAGTGTTTTGAGATGCTGGATGAGATAGGGATGTGTGAAACGCTTTGTAAATTTCAAAGCATTCTGAACTTAGGATATTCACTTAATGGACAGTGGCTTCCAGGGCATTTAAAAATGGTTTGATTTACATTTAGTATGAAAACTTCAAAGATGACATCTCAAGGTTATAGCACAGCTCAAAGTTTTATCGTCTCATTTCTTCTCAGAATGTCTTCAGAGGAGAGCCAGGTGTTTCTGGGAAGAATTACTTCCTGGAATAGGGTGTGTGTGTTGGGGGAAGGGAGCGGAGATGGTCTGCTGCTTTTTCTAGGGATAGTGAGTACAATGCTCTCCTAATTATTAATTCCTTGATAGTGTGTTCATAAGTGGCAACCTGATAGTTGATTAGCAGTAATACTTCTCTCTTTCTTAGTCTCCTTTTGTCCTAAAGGCTTGTCCTCCTTGTGCTCACCTCTTGATTCCATGAAAGCGTCCTTTTGCAGTACCACCTTAGCCTTAGAGTGGATGGGAGGGATGGGACAAAGCCCTGGGCTCCTCCTTCCAGAATCCCCATTTTTGCTTCTTTCCCCACAGCACGGCCAAGCTTTGTTTTTTCCTGCACCATTTATTTCTCTGGTTCTCTGCACCCTCAAAGCCTCACCTTTGGCTTGCACGCCCCCTAGTGGCATGTCTGATGCACCCCTCCTACCCGGTTGGTTGTGGTGCCATCACAGCTCTTCTCGCCAGCCAGCTCTGTTACTAAGGGTTAATCTCAATTCACAACGGCGGGATGAGAGTTTGGGTGATCCTGACTTGCCCGTCAAGTAGGGTCTGGGAGGTGGGATTTGAATGGGAACTTCTGATTCTCAGATTTATACAATGACAATGCCTCAGAAAAAGAGATGATATGGTTACAGCTTTTCTAGATTTTTTTTATGGTTTAAAAAGAATTGATTATTTTACTCTTTGCTCAGCTATCTGAAAGTATCAAAATGTGGTAAATAATCATTTTACCCTTCCTTTATCACATTGGAAACACTTTTGTCACTCACCAAGTGTTGAGTATTTCATGCTCAGTTCTGCTAACAACTTTGGGGACTACAAAAAAATATAAAGCATGATGTCTGCCCTTCAGAAGTTTACATTCTAGTTACACGGTGTTTAAATTACTCCCTTGAGGAGGAAAATGAGTATAATGCATGATAACTTTTATTGGTGTTTAATATATCTACTTCATCTCACTAAAGAGAGATTCTCTGAGCATTTGCTTATTTGTTTTTAAAGTCCTTTTCAGTGGAGAGAGAACCACAGGATAACAGCAGTAATTACCTGGATGAACCGTGGAGGATAACAGAAGAGCAGCGCGAGTACTATGTTAATCAATTCCGATCCCTTCAGCCAGACCCAAGTTCCTTCATTTCAGGTAATGAAGTCTGACAGGTGAGAATGTGGGTTCCAGATCATTGTCTCATATAAATAACAGTACATATCTTGAGAAATAATTCACACAAAATGAGTATGACAACCTTCTTTGACTTCAATTTGTTTCCCTGTAAGATCGAATTTCTTATCAGCTATAAACCATGCAGAAAAACACTTGGCAATGACATTTGGAAAATTATGTTTCCGTTTCAAAGGGTTAAATAGGAATTTGGTGGAACCTGGTCTGGACCCTGTGATTTATTAGCTGGAGCAGTTCTTGAAATGATAGAACGTGGCACCAAGGCGATATCTTTAATTGCTTATTCATTACATTAGAGTTACAGAAGATGTAGTACAGCCTTCTACAGTTAATGTTACAGTCTCCTTATATTATATATGCTTTAGAAGTTCAAATTCATGCTCGTTTTCTTTGGCTCAAGACTTTCTTCTCTGGTTTTTCTGAGAGAAATTAAAATATGGGAGGAAAGTTGGCCAGCATTTTTATGTCCACATGTCAGTTCTTCTGGGTTGTCTTCAGAAATATGTATTCCTGTTGAGTTCTCATGTAAAATTCAAGCTGAGAGGAATTGATTTAATTCCTCTGTGCCTACATTTTACTGGGCTGAAGACTTAAACAAGCAGTGAAATAGAGTCTGGAAGAAAAATTCAAAAACCTTTCTTTTTGTACTTTAATTTTGAAGACTAACAATATGTCCTTGATAATTGTAACCTGACATTGAAGTGAGGACTAAGACTAATTTTCTCTTGTGAAATAAGGTGTGTAATTGAAATACACTTGTGTAAATGCAGCCATCATTTTCTGATTGGTGGTAATAGCTTTATTGAAGGCAGAATATTGTAGATATAGCAAATTAATGTTAACAACATGATTTTAAAGAAATAAGCAGAAACACAGATTGCATGTACTGACTGCTTGATAACCTTACCAGCTGCTTGAGTTTCTTCACAATGTATACAAATGATTAAACAAATACAAATAGGTAGCTGTTAGGAATGTTTTTACTTTCTTTTAACTTTTTTATTTTGCATAATTTCAAATGTAGATATACTAAAGTGGCTAATATAACAAACCCCTATCAGATAGCCCCAATGATTTTGTGTTATCCATATCCTCTCTCACCCCAGATGATTTTGAAGCAATTACCAGATTGTTTCAATTGAAAATACAGGGTTGGCAAAATTAGGTTTACAGTTGTGAGTCCATGAAAGAGTTTATTCTTTATTAATTATTGTATTCTTTTCCATATGAACAACTGTAAACCTACTTTTGCCTACCTCTGTATTTCAGAATGTATCTCTAAAGATAAGAACTCCTTTAAAAACATAATCACATAGTATGGGGAAGGCCTGGGAGTGGGGGGCATGCAGGTTGGAAGGGATCTATGGGAGAAAAAGGGGGACATCTGTAATACTTTCAACAATAAAGATAAATTAAAAAAACAAACAAAAAGAAAAACATAACCACAAATCATTTGCATATGTTAAAAAACAAGAACATGAATTCCTTAATATTATCAAGTCTTCATTGTTCAGATTTCCCTGATTGTCTCCCAGATGCCTTTTTTAAAAAATTTAGTTTGATCAAGGTCAAGAGGGGTTTATATACTATAATTAGGTGATGTCTCTTTTTAAAAAACGTATTTCTAAATATCTTTATTTAGATACTCACATACCATAAAATTCACCCATTTAAAGTGTACAATTTAGTGGTTTTAGTATATTCACATTATATTCACAATCTACATTTTTTTAAAAAAAATTGTATCTTCGTGTGTTTTTAATGTACAGATCTTTTATAAACATGGTTGAACCTTTTTTTTTATATATGATTAAGAGTCAGCTGCATCTATTTCTGTGAACTCTCATAGCTCTACCCATTTTTATATTGGGTTACTCGTCTTTATTTTATGAATATCTATGTATATTTGGTGTGCTACTCTTATATCCCTGATATATCAGTGCTGTGTGTAAATGTAATTTTCTGGACTGAGAGACTTAATAACAAGTCTGAATTCGTGTTTTGATGTTTGACTGCTGACAGCTTTTAAGACTCTCTTCTCCCTTGTGTGCCCCTCATGTGGCTCCCCAGCAAGGTATGAAAATGGCTGGAGAAAAAGGAAAGGAGGCTGGCTTGGGGTTTCTACAGTGGTTGGGGGTGGAGCTGTGCTGAGGGTTCCAGCTCATGATTTGAACTTTTGTCAGCACCAAATGAGGAAGCACTGGGTCTTTCTCATTAGCTTCCTCTTTTGGCAGGGGACAGCCAGGGCACAACTGAACTTGTTAGCAGTCGGCTTCCCTATGCACTCTACCTGACCTCTCTGGGGCACCATGCTGTGGCAGTCTCTACTCTCTGAAGGCCACGCCAGGTCTCTAGCTATGAGTTTGGGCCTAATGTGATTTAGAGAAAGGATGTCAAGCCGGGAAAAGAAGAATGGCATGAGGGACATTGTCTATATAGCTGGTAAATAGGCTTTCAAGACATTTCTGACAAATGTTTGGACAAGGTAGTTGCTTTGATGGCCGAAAGTCATATGTCAGGATTATTTCCAGGATACTTTTGGGGAGAAGGCTCATGGGTTTATAGGGCCCTTTGCCTTTGATCCATAATAATCTATTAAAGGAAAATAGGTCTGCTTTAGAGTCCATTATAATTCATTGTTTTAATGCCAATTAAAAGACATAATTGCCATGGAATGACTCTTGACTTTATCAGCTTAAAATAGAGGTTGGGTCTTTGATTTGACTATTCTATGTGTTCAAATTGAGGCTTTTGAACTGTGAAACTTTTCTGAGACCTGAAAGCATAAACATTTCAATCTCAATAATAGTTGGGTCCAACATTTTAAGTGCAGCTGGAACTTAAGTGCAGTTCTATAATATTTCGCCTTCCCTTTGCTCCTTTCCAGTTATTCATAACTAGGTTAGTTAAAACAGTATTAGAATGAATATATGATTTTAAATTGATATTGGTAAATTTACAATGATTAAAGGAAGTAGCAAGAGGTTCTGGATAAGTTTCTCAAAGAGCCACCAAAGAGCTTAAATCTCACCAAAACTTTCTTACCCAGCCGGTGTGGCTCAGCGGTTGAGCATCGACCTATGATCTGGGGGATAGAGGTTTGATTCCTGGTCAAGGCATGTGCCAAGGTTTCTGGCTCGATCTCCAGCTGGGGGCTTGTGGGAGGCAGCCGATCAGTGACTCTCTCATCATTGATGTTTCTGTCTCTCCCTCTCCCTTCTTCTCTCTGAAATCAATTAAAAAAAAAATAAACCTTTCTCAAGAGGCCTGTCATATGTCTGTGTGATGAGATTAATGGTGTTAATTTTCTTCCTTTGGCTATTTTCTACCATGATTGTGTGTTACTTTTTAAAAAATTTTCTTATATGTTTTTATTGATTTCAGACAGAGGAAAGGAGAGGGAGAGAGAAAGATAGGAACATCAATGATGAGAGTCATTGATCAGCTGCCTTCTGCACGCCCCTACTGGGGATTGAGCCTGCAACCTGGTCATGTGCCCTGACCGGGAATCAAACCGTGACCTCGTTCATAGATCGACATTCAATCACTGAGCCACACTGGCAGGGCGTGTATCAGTTTTTTATTAAAAGTGCTTGACAGATTTTTACTTTAATAATTTCAAAATTTGTCTTTTGAATTTTTAGTTAAATTTTACACATTTTCAGTAAAAATGAAGCAGGAATTAATTGATATAATTTGCATGTCATAATAAGTATTATGTCATTGCTTCTTTTACCCTATTCTAATTTATATATTCTTTTAAATGATGTTCACATGTTGTTTTTAGCCACATGATTTGTAGTTGCTTTAATTAATAAATGTTGTGTTTGTGGTTAGATGGTAGGGATTGTTGAAAGAAAAAATGGTGATTCATTGACATTAAATATAAAGGCTGCTCTAGATATTAATTAATGATTTATTTAAACAATGGCTGTTGACAGGTTCAGTGGCCAAGAACTTCTTCACCAAATCAAAGCTTTCAATTCCAGAACTCTCCTATATATGGTAAGTACAATTAATGCCACATGGTATGCTACAGTCATTCATATTCATTCTTTAGTTCCTATTGTTGCATTTTAAAAGTCTTATTTTTTAATGGTTTTTTAACAGACTAACAGAGTGAATAGAATTTAAATTTTTGTTGTTGTGAAAATTAAATAAGTTATGTGAAAATCACAATTAATAGTGTCTGGCACATACTGCACACTGTATGTATTAGCTGTTATTTAAAAAGTAATTTCCTAATTATCATCTTCATCTAGATTCCTTTTCAGTCTAAGCAATTGTGTGGGCATATGAGAATTTCCATCTTGTGTATTTTATTTTGAGATTTTTTTGCTTGGTGTGATGCAAGCAACCGGAGGACCTTGAAAAGCTATTTTTTGTAATATTTTATGAGGCCAGGTGGAAAGGAGGTCCACAAATGTTTTGGAATGAAGTTAAATTTGCCTATTCTCGCTTCCTGAATTTGGCTGGTGTTTATCGGCTGGGCCCTCGTTCAGACTCGCAGCTGTGGCATGCGCTGCACCTTGCTGCCGAGCTGGCCACAGCCCTGGCTCCAAAGGGCGGTGCGAGGACGGTCCAGATGGCTCCACTTGCGTTTATGAAGACGCTTGGTGCCTCCATAAACTCCCGGCTGCGTGTGGGCTGTTCTTCCTCACAACTGGGCAGCAGACTGTGCTGCTATAAATATATAATTAAAACATTGGAATATTTATGTAGAACTTTTTTCGTGAGATTTACTGAAATGATAGCATTTTGTCATGTTTTGTGCATTTTATTGCAAAACAATTGCAGTAATCCTTGTGTGTGCCAGTGTACCTGGGATCCTGAGCTAGATTTATTCATCAGCATATATTCTAGCATAATTTTTTGACTACAAGCCTTATATTAGATTTTAAAGCTAGGGAACAAAGAAATTATCATTTTCAAAAGCATACAATCTGTTTTGGCAGAATTCCCAGTCTTACCATAATTGGCATGAAGCTTCCTATCTTTTTGTGGGGACATATACATAAAAGCTGAATGGTATTCTCTCCATCCAGTGTTGGCAGCAGTCCCCCAATTCCTCAGACTGGGGAGCTGCTATTTTAGGGCTGGTACATTCTAAATATTTGAGGGGGAGGAGGATGTGAATGGAACTTACCTTTGATATTCTTTCTTTCAAATAGTAACACTTTTCTGGTACGTTTTTATATATCTTATCTCTCTACTTGTCCTAACACAAGTATACTTGTCTCTCTGTACACAGAAGAGACTGGTTGAGCTTAGAGGGTCTTAGTTACTTTGGCAAATAGGCTTCTTTTGTGCTGAGTAAAGAGGTCTGTGCCTTTCAGTGGGAAACAATGACTGAAGCAAAGATAAGCCTTTTCCAGACTCTCCCTTTCTTCCTTTCTGTCTTATCTGGTTCCAGCCTTCCCTAGTTGCTAGTTTTATCTGAAAACATAATTCATCCAGTATTTATTGAGCTTACTTATATTTTCCCAGGAGGGGATTCTCAAGCAAATTTTTGATGCAACATTTGTGCGACTCAAAAAGTTCAAGGTTTTTCCTTAAAGCTGAAAAAATGAAGCGCTCATTCCTGAGCTCCAGTAACTGTGTAATGGCTGGGAGAACTGCAAAAGTGCCAGGGCCCAGCCCTTCCTCTGACTATTTTGAGCACAAAGTCAAGAGCTCTTCACACCACACATTTACTGAATGGCTATGGCTGTGGAATTCTGGGCATCATTTTACCTTTTGTGCCATAGTTGCTTGTCTTGTATAATTAGCATTGTAAAACAGACCTGCCAGAGAACCTGAAGAATTTAAATTTTTATTTATAAAGTACTACTGATCCCAGTGCTGTCAGTCATACTTTTTCTTCCTCCAAGTGGCCGCCTGAGATTTCATATGGGTTTGGGGACTCGGCAGGGTTACCACCGGAGAGCCTGGGAATTGTATTTGCGTGTTCGGTATTCATGACATCTGTTATATTTAGGGAACTTAGTGATGCTGACTGCGATGGAGCCCTGACCCTGCCTGAGTTCTGTGCTGCATTTCATCTCATTGTGGCCCGGAAGAACGGCTACCCACTGCCCGAGGGCCTCCCTCCAACTCTGCAGCCAGAGTACCTGCAAGCAGGTAAGGCCTCATCTTAGATCCTGAATCCTAGACATTTTCCATCCAGGCCTTATAAGAAACTTGTTTCTTTAACTGTCCAGACACTTTGGGAAGTCCTTTGGACTTCCCAATAAAGGTTAACCAATAAAGGATATTGGTTAATATCCTTTAACCAATATTAGACTTTCACATCTTATGAGTAATAGGATGATCTGGGTGTGAGTCATCTGTTATTTTCATTCTAGCACTATCTGGATGGATTTGAACCAAAGTCACTTACACTTTCATGAAAATTGTGATGTAAGCAGCTACTATATCTCCCAGCTGATATAAAATGAAGAGGAAGATCTTCCTTTATAGCCAAGTGCTGACTTGACGTCTTTAGGCACATCCTAGTGTCCCCAAGTGGCCTTGGGCAAGGAACTGAAATAAAACTGTTATACATAATGAAAAAGTAAAAAAAAGAAATTACATAAGCAGTGAAATCTGCAAAGTGCTGTAGTCTTAAATATACACTTGATGAATTTTTACATATGTATGCACCCATGTAACTGCAATCAGATAAAGATATAGAACATTCCAGCATACCAGAAGGTTGGAATAGAACTCTCTTTCTCATTAATAAAGTTACTCCACACACCCTTTGGATAGGAAAGAGTCATGGTGTATCCAACATTTATATCAATTCCTTTGGAAAACTGGACAAATTAGCAATTTCTCTTGCTCTTTTCAGAGGCAGTGGGCAATGATCTGATTTCTATTACTCGGAGAAGTATAGCTTCCATTGAAAGGGTCCAGAAACATCTGGTGCTTTCAACAACCTTTCTCACTTTTTAGGCAGACAGGGTCTCTCCAAAACCTGAGAGTTAGTCATGGATGATTATTGGCAAGAGGGAGCAGTGTCAAAAGAAAATGTGATTAGTCATTAATAGACTATAAGTTTTGTGGTTAGATCTGGAAAAGGCCTTAGATTATCTTATCTTGTCCTCTCCTCATAACGACACCAGATTCAAAGTGGTCAATGACTTATCTAAGTCAGTGTTGGGGTCTCTGACTCTTAAATAAAAAGTCTGTCATTTTTTGTATTAGGTAGTGAGAGGGTGGAGGGAGTTGAGCTGAGACTTGAAGGGAAGAGACCAAGTATGTGGCTGATGCCAGTGACAGGTAAACATATTAGGAAAGAGTGACCCATTCTGGAATCCTCCTTAAAAGGTCCCATCACATGTATGAAGGGAGGCTTCAGAGAGCAAAAGTTACTACCCATTTCAGAGCTTGGGCTTTGCTAAAAGCAGTTGCTTTCTGACTACAGCATGCTATAACTTCAGCCTGCTACCCTTCCTTACAGGTTGGGGAAGACCCTCAGGGGTCTTCAGGAACTAGTGTGCAATTGGGCATCATGACAAATTGCTCTCTTTCTTCTTTGGTGTCTCTCCCTCTCTGTTCTTCCCTCTCCTCCTCTTCTTTTCTCTCCCTCTCCCACATTCTCCCCCTCCCTCTTTTCCTCCCTCTCTCTTTCTTGGACTGAGACAAAAGAGCACCAATATTCCTTGGGCTGTCTTGGCAACTGCATGGCTCCCATTACCAAATCAGTGCATGGTCATCCAGGAACCCCTTCTCCTTGAAGTGGGGCCGTGTGGGGCTTTGTCTCTCTCTAATGGAGATGAGCTGCTGACCAAAGGGCCAAAGTGTGCTCCAGAGCTATTTAGTTATATTTAATACCATCACTGTTTCCTCTTGTAAGCCCTGGGGAGTCCTGGGTCACTTCATCTCCCATGCCCACACTTAGCTTTCTGTTTTGGGGTCTTTTTAAATGCTATTTTATTCTGATGCAGTATGGCTGTGGAACCTATGCCAGTTGTCCTGATTCCTTGTTCGAGAAGTCACTTTGTAGGTGTCCAGGTGTTTTTATGGGCTGTTTCAAAAGTCACTGATAAAATTTTTACAAATCGGAAAGCCCTGAGCAAAAAATGTGTTAACAGTGGAGAAGTAGCCTCTTGGTTGCCTTACTGCTGCAGATGGCTGCTTTTGCCTTGCTTATGCAGTAGAGGGGAGTCTGTGAAGTAGAGCGCCAGCCATGAGGCATGTCACTTAATTTGGAAGGAAGCCCCTTGTTTCTTCCTGGTCTTCTATGAAAGCTGTCAGCATGCATTTATACAGAAAAAACTGAGGAATCCATCACATACCCTTCAATTAAACAAAAATTGCACACCATTTCCAGTGCTTATAGGATCAATCTTAAATAATATTTATGTAATTCTAACAAAAAACATGAGAGACCTCATAAATCCCTATCAAACTCAGTGACAGTATATTTTAGGCAAACCCTGAGGTTTAGATGTTACCTTAATGTTTTATCACCCTTGTTTATCTTTGTATACAACTCAAGAAAATGGCCAGGACTTTCTAGATCTTCTCTGTGCTTTTAGACGTTGAAATATGAGTGATTCTGTTGATTTGGAGGGTTCATTTTTACGGTATCCCTTTGGCTTTTTAAAAAACTTAGCTCCTGTTCCAACAGTTTTCTAATTGATCTGTATTTACTCTTTTAAAAAAATCTAATCCAGTTTTCAACAAGATTAGTGAAGAGTATAAATTTGGTTGATACCATGATGCATTCACAACTATATACTTTTGTTTTCAATAAACTAATGAAACAGGAATTGTTGTATCTGATTTCCCCCCGACAGTGAAAATTCAAGGGCAGAGTTGGAAGGAAATGTTGGATTATTTGGTGGCTTAAACGTAGGCCTTTTGATATTTTCATGTCTGGGTGACAGTAGATTCTGGTATAGATTTTTACCATAGTTTGTTAATAATATTTCAGTACTTACAATGAAAAGCACTGGGTTATCTTCTCTGGTCAGAATGTGGTATAAAAGAGAGTTCCTACCATCATGGAACTTGCTGGCAGTTAGAGGACTGACGTTAAATAAACTCAGGTATGCATAATTGGAGACAGTGATAGGTGCTCTAAAGGGGAAATACAGCTGCAGTAAGAGGATGCGTGACCTTAAGGAAGACTTCCTTAAATGTTTGAGCTGAGACAGGAAGGATGAGCTAAGGGCTGTGTAGGTGAAGGAGGGGGAAGAGTGGCCTCTGGCGGAGCCGGCAGCAGGTATGTTGCAGAAGCCCTGAGGTGGGGGACTTGGAACATGGGAGGTATGTAAAGTTCAAGTCACAGTGGCCGGAGCGCAAAGAGCCAGGGCCGGAGGGGATGGGATGAGGCTGAAGAAGGTGGGGCACAAATCTTGGGCAAATGACGTAAATGTGTTTCAAACAGGAACTGACACAATCAGACTTGCTGTTTGAAAGGATCCTGCTGGTTGCGGACCACAGGACAGGTTTTGAGGAGCAAGGGTGGAAACAAGACCAGGTTATGGCAGTAGTCCAGTCAGGACCTGCAGGGAGGCTGGCACTAGGGAGGTGACAGGGGAGATGCAGAGATGAGGACACCCTGGAGGGACATTTAGCAGTTGATGGCATTTGTAGTTTTTGAAAGTGTTAGCTTTTTACCCAGCATGACTGCCTCATGATAAGGCATTAGTCATGGAATTCTAGTGAGATTACTGATAAACCAGAAAGAGAAATCTTATCTCTGTTAAAACTGTTCTTGGGGCTAGATTGAGAAATAGTACTTGGAAAAGTGTTTGCTGTTTTTACCAAGAAAAGAGTGAGACCACCTGGAATAGTCAGAAAAATCACTAGGGCCCATGGTTTGCCCGACCTGATATCAGTGAAATTCAGTCCAGAGTAAGGAAATGAACAATTTAAGCTACTTATACTCAACTGTCTATGGTAGCTGTTACTCACTGGCCAGTATTTTACTGCAGAGGGAAGTTGGTATTTCAAACCTGGTGGGGATGGGAAAGTGAGAAAGAATTAACAACGCCAATTCATTTTTTAAACACTTGATTCAAAATTTTTTTTTTAAAACATGGTGAAAAGATTTCCTAGACCCAGCTCCAACCTGTACATGTGGAGGCTTCCCCACACCAACAAACAGTTCTTGTGTCTGAGAACTCAACTCAATCCTGACACTAACTAGAGATAGAATCACATTCCACAGGTAAAAGGCTCCACAAGACGGCCCTTCATTTCAGACGCCAGTCATAAGTCCAGGTTGTTACCTGTGCTTCTGACCAACTGGCTGTAAATTAGAGGCTTTCACAACACCCTCCTCGGGTTTGATTAATTTGCTAAAGTTTACTCACTAGATTACTGATTTATTACCAAGGATATTAAAGGAACAACCTGATGAAGAGACGATGCAGAGATACAAAGGGTGAGTGGAAGGTTAACGTGGTGGGTGGGCAGGCTAAATAGCCATCTTAGACAGTGGATAAAGAAAAATTGAATTTATCTAAGGAAGGGGGATAGGGATATCCAAAGGGAAGGGCTACATAGCACTGAGTCAAGGGGTATTGGATCCATGATGGCAGCAAAAATATACTAGGGGCAGTGAAACAAGGAAGGTGCATGGAAGAACTAACCGGAGAGCCCAGGCTGGGCTGCTTCGGGGATCTTGGAGACAGGTTCAGGGGGTAAGCCTGGGGTGAGCTGCTGCTTCCCATTGCTCCCCCCAATTGCAAGTCTTGTGGGGTCCCCTCGGAGGGAAGAAGGGGGATGGCACTGACGTGCTCCCCTGGTGGGGAGCGAGACCTGGGTCCTTTGTCCTGAGCATATTTACCTCTTTCAGCTGGAAATCTTAGGGGTGGTCTCAGGGGAAGTGTCTCAATAGAACATTCATCAGTTTTCCAGGTGCGCTCTTTCAGGGCCATGGTCTCCACTGATTGGTCCGTGCCAGGGCAGGGGGTCATTAGTCAATGTAGCTGGTCCTGAGGCAGCCCTGGCACCACTTGTCTGGTTTTGCTGCTTTTCTGGGCCTGGAGCTGAAATACAACAGATGCCTAGATGTTATCTTTAGGGAGGAAACACTCAGGGGGTCTAAACTTCATGACAGTCATATGCTAGGGGAGGATAGGTTACCCTGGGGACAAGGTTCTTGTTTTCCCAGTTTTGTCTCTTGCTAGGCATCCGGGGCTTCCCTCCCTGGTGAGTTTCTGTACCCGGGTTTCTGTACCTGGCCCATCTAACAGTGAGGTCTTGGACAAAGGAGCTTTTGTCCCCACAGAGCTTGGGGCCCAACACTGTGGCACATGGAAGCTCTCCGAAAAAGGGACCTACTAGCTATCCTTTTGGGTTTTTATGAAGACTTCATTACATAATCATGATTGACTAAGTCATTGGCTGTTGGTGATTGATTCAACCTCAAGCCTCTCTCCTTCCTGGGAAATAAGAGGCTGGGGCTGAAAGTTCCAATCCTCTAACCACAGGGCAACCTGGCCAACATCCAGAGTTTCAAAAGTCATCTCATTAATAAGCCAGGCAGAGAAAGACAAACATCACATGATCTCACTTATATGTAGAATCTAAAGAACTTAATAAACTGATGAACAGAATAGATTCAATGACATGGAAGCATGGATCAGACTAACGAATGTCAGAGGGTGGGAGGAGGGTGGGTGGGTGGAGGGGGAGAGAGTAACCAAAGAATTTATATGCATATGTGCACAACCCAAGGACACGGACAATGGTGGGGAGAGGGACTGGGGAGGGGGATGGGATGGGGTGGAACGGGTCATTGGGGAGAAAAAGGGACATCTGTAATATTTTAAACAACAACAAAAAATTAAATAAAAAAAATAGTCATCTCATTAACATAACAAGAGACATCATTGTTGCTCTCATTACTTAGGAAATTCCCAGAGGTTTGGGAGCTCTGTGTTAGAAATGGGGATTAAGACCAAATATATATTTTTATTATAAATCATAATATCACACATGGCATTAAAAATTTGATTTCTTAATAGCTGGTCTTGACAAATTTGATTTGTAGGTTCTATTTATTGTCTACCCCAATCTGCTTTTCCTCTTTGGAATATTGACAAATTTTCTAATTGTTGAGACATTTTTTTCGTAATTACTTTGTGACAAAGTGGTGAAACAATCCACTTCTAAGAAATAGCGTCAGTTGCCTGGCCGGGCGTGGCTCAGCGGTTGAGCATCGACCTAGGATCCAGGAGATCGAGGTTCGATTCCCGGTCAGGACACATGCCCGGGTTGCGGGCTCGATCCCCAGTGACTCTCTCATCATTGGTGTTTCTATCTCTCTCTCTCCCTCTGCTGCCCTCTCTCTGAAATCAATAAAGATATAAAAAAAAAAGAAATAGCGTGAGTGTTAATTATTAGCTTACCTAGTAGTATGATTTTTCCTCATGCTGATCCAGTCAGCCTCCCAACTAACAGCCCTTGTCACTGTTCTGTGTTAGAAATTCATAACGTGATTATTTCCTCTCTTGTAAACCAGTAAGAACCTGTGCTCTTACTTTTGTTATTCCTTCTAACCAAAAAAAGGACTATTTTATTAAGTTTTCTTGGGCACATATTATCATAAGATCTTGTCTATTTCCAACAAGAATAGCTAAAATGTAGTATTTCCTTAGTTAATGTTCATAGTATTAAAACTATCACCATAGTTACTACTATTTAAAAATTATGCTAGTAGCATAGTTAAAACTTAAGTGTTGTGATAGTAATGGTTAATGTGGAAAATGACTATGTTACAACATGAAATGCTAAAAGGATGGACCTTCTAGCAGGACGGCCGGCGATTCAAGTGCCTGCTCCGCCACTCACCAACTATATGGCCTTGCTTAACTTCTGGCTCCTCAGTTTCAGCATGTGGAAGTGGGGATGGTAGGAGCTCCAGGTTGTATATGTAGAAAACTTAAAATACTAACTCAGCGTGGTGAGCGCCGTAAGCAGTACATAGGAGCCAGCTGACTCTGTTGCTGTATAGGAAACAGCGCCTGGTATGACTGTTGGTATTCTTTTGTTTCTTCTTAGCCTTTCCTAAGTCCAAGTGGGAATGTGCGTTATTTGATTCTTACTCTGAGTCCACGCCAGCAAACCAACAACCCCGGGACTTGAATCGGATGGAGGTAAAAGATCTTTATATGGTAATTAGTTAAGGCTGTATTTAGAATTAAATCCATTAGCCTATGTGCTTTACAAACTCTGGAAAATCCACTTTTATAACATTTTCTCTTCATAGTTAGCGCTTACTTTGGGGCTCATCCTTTCAAATCTAGACACCAGATACATTTATAATGATCTTTTTTCTTTTCTCCCTAAAACTAGATTTGGTGAAATAAGCAAAATAGTCTCTTGACTTTTTAGAGGGGAAATTGAAGTATAGCCAAACTAAGCCTGAAAAATTTTAGCCAAGTTATTTACTTTAACCAGTCTTTAATTCAGAAATAAACATTGTAAAGCTGTATTTTTAGTAGCTGAGAATTAACAAAATATAATGAACCAGAACAGTTTTGAGAGGAGGTTTGAGAACTATATATGAGGAACCTAAACCACATTCAAAGCTGCCTTCTCCCTCAGGGTTTTTAGCTTTTGGACCAGATGAAGACTAATTTGGATGATCCCCAAGAGAAACCCAAATTCCTTCCATGGTGGGCCATTGATGTAGGGTCTTAGCCATGTGCTTAGTGGTCCTTCAGTATGTGTCGATAAATGGTTGTTATGGTTGTTGTTAATTTCAGCACTATCATCATCATCATCATCATGATTGCGATGATGACAGCTTTTGTTACCTGCTGTTCCTTTCCTAAAATAAATCTGGAAATGTTTAATAAATGCAGGTTTATTTGTAGGCTCCTATTACAGTTCTCTGACCCCAGTTAAAACCATCGCAAGATGATAGAAGTCAAAGGCGGTGTACAGGGCCATTTCTTTAAGTTCTTGTAACTGTGTGTGATTATTCTTTTCCTGCTCCTACAGTGCTCCCTCTGGTAGCAGCTCTCTTGGCTTCTCTGCTGCTCTTTCTTTGAGTCCTAGCCTCCATGTTACTTCCCTCAACAGATTTCTACTTGTGGGAAAAAGATGTAATGAAAAGTGATTTCAGGAGGAGTGATGTGCTTTTGAAGAGTTTTGGCCTTTTAAACTTCTTTTTCTGTATATTACATATGATGGAGAAACATACAACAATAATTAGCCACTTTTGATGGCCCTCAGCCTACTGTGGGGCTGCTGGCAGTGCCTGGAGAGGCTTTTCTGTCAGGCCAGGACACATAACCTTCATAGCCCTTTTATGCAGTTGCCCTGGTTTTTGTTTGTTTTTGCCATGACTCCCCCTGCTTGTGTAAAATTATGAGGCTGTTAGGTGATTTACTAAAAAGTGCCATAAATTCTTATTCTTGCTAGATAAATGTTTTGTTCCAGCTTGCCATGCTGTTAGATGTTCTTGGCCATTCCAACAGAGACAAATAAATTTTTTTTGGAGAAATTAATTACTGACACGCACGCAGACCTTATGTGAAGCTAAGTTTTATATCCTTTTATATCCTTTAACTGGTTACTTTGAGGGGGCAGGTTAAAAGCTACCTAGTCTTTGCTTTGTCTTGTCGAAACCAAAAAGCAACAGAAAACAAAAAACTCTTTCCCAACAAAATTGTTATTTTTGGGGGCCGGGTGCTTTTAGATAATGATGTAATAAACAAAATTCAGGGATGAAGTAATAAGGTTAATTGATGGTTTGGCCATTTGAGCAGTATAGGTCAGACTTTAATAGCTAATGATTAAATATTCCATGTTCTTCTAAACTGTTTCATTCATTGTTCTTTCTGCAACTTTTTAATCTTTCATGAATATGTGCATGGAGTTTAAAAAGATCTTGGTTCAGCCCTGTGAGGGTGATTCCATATCACCCTCAGGTGTTTGTGTTATGAATGAAGCTGTAGCTGATTTAGCTCATGAGAAGTTTGCTCAGCAGTGTATCTTTTTCTAAAGACAGCAGAGCTGTAATCATGTTCCATCGAGAATTAAAGATTATAATTTCAGGCATACTGCTCTTGAGCAGGGTTTCTTAGATTACTGGATTTCTTTCTTTTGTGTACAGCTTTACTGAGATATAATTCACATACCATACATTTAAACATACAATTCTGTGGTTTTTAGTATATTAAAAGCTGTGCAACCACCACTATAGTCTAATTTTAGAGCATTTTCATCACCCCAAAAAGAAAGCCTGTATTCATTAAGTCATTCACTATTCCCCCTCACCCCAGCCTCTGGTAATCACTAATATATTTTCTGTCTCTGAATTTGCCTATTCTGGACATATCATATAATAATGCGGTCTTTTGTGACTGGCTTCTTTCACTTAGTTTAATGTTTTAAAGTTCATTCATGTTGTATCAGTGCCTCATTCCTTTTTGTTGCTGAATAGTATTCCATTGTATGGATATGCTACATTTTGTCTGCCCATTCTTCTGATGATGGACATTTGAGTTGTTTACACTTTGGGGCTGTTAGGAAAAAATGCTGCTATGAACATTCATGTACAAGTTTTTTTTTAAAAGTGTGTTTTTATAGATTCCAGAGAGAGGAAGGGAGAGGAAGAGAAAGATAGAAATATCAATGATGAGAGTGAGTCATTGATTGGCTGCCTCCTGCACGCCCCCTGCTGGGGATCGAGTCGGCAGCCCAGACATGTCCCCTGACCGGGAACTGAACTGTGACCTCCTGGTTCATGGGTAGACACTCAACGACTGAGCCACGCTGGCTGGGCATGTACAATTTTTTGTGTGAACATGTTTTCAATTATCTTGGATATATATCTAGTTGTGGAATTGTTGGATCATATTATAACTTGTGTTTAACTTTTTGAGGAACTATCAAACTGCTTTGCAAAGCAACTGCAGCATTTTATATTCCTCCACCAGCAATGTGTGAGGGTTCCAATTTCCCCACATCCTTCTAACATTTGTTGTAGTGTGTGTTTTTTATTTTAGCCATCCTGGGGGGAGTTAAAGTGGTATTTCTGTGGTTTTGATTTGAATTTTCTAATGACTAATGATGTTGAGCATCTTTTTGTGTACTTATTAGCCATTTGTATATCTTCTTTGGTGAAATGTCTCTTTAATTCCTTTGTTTATAAATTGGGTTGTTTATTATTGAGTTATGTGTTCTTTATATGTTCTGGATCTAAGTCCCTTATTACGTATATAATTTGTAAGTATTTCCTCTTTGTTTTTTCTTTTCCCTTTCTTGATAGCATCCTTTGTAACGCAAATGTTTATTTTGATGAAATTCAATTTATCTATCTTTTCTTTTCTTGCTTGTGCTTTTGGTGTCATATCTAAGAAACCATTGCCTAATGTAAGGTCATGAAGATTTACTCCTTTGTTTTTTTCTAAGAGTTTTATAGTTTTAGGTCTTATATTTAGGTCTCTGATCTATTTTGAGTCAATTTTTGTGTATGCTGTGAGGAAGAGGTCTCACTTCAGATTCTTTTGTATGTGGATTATTAGTTATTCCAGCATCATTTATTGAAAAAGCAATTTCCCCCCATTGAATTGTTTTGTACCTTTGTTGAAGATCACTTGATCATAAATGTAAGGGTTTATTTATGGATTTTCAATAATATCCCATCTATATGTCATTATGCAAGTATGTATCACTTTGTCTTGATTACTGTAACTTTGTGGTAAGTTTTGAAATTGGGAAGTGTGAGTCCTTCAACTTTGTTCTTCTTTTTCAAGAATATTTTCACTGTTCTGGATTCCTTGCATTTCCATATGAAATTTAGGCCCTTCTGGCCAAATTCTGCAGAAAATCAAGAAGAATTGCACCGAATCTGTAGATGAGTTTGGGGAATAGTGCCATCTTAACAACATTAAGTTTTCTGATTCATGAGCATGAGATGTCTTTCCATTTATTTAGATTTTTAAAATTTCTTTCAACTCTTTTTTGGACTTCTTTTTATCTACATTTTCTACTCCTAAGTCATTTTCTTCTTCTAAGGATCAGGTTTATAATCTAGCTGGGAGAAGAAAATGGAAGAAAGGCACTGTCAAGATACATTCTTTGTTCCATTGGAGATAGTAAACTTTGAATAGGAAATTACATCTGGACACTTCATTGTAATGCCAAGAATGACCTGCCTGAGGATTAAATCCTAGATCAGATTACTACCAAGCAGTATACTATAACTCCATTCTTTAGGACAGTTAACCATTGTCACCCCAATAAATTTAATAAAGTATTAAAAATAAATAAATACCCCCCCCCCCCGAAGTACTGTTTATCTCTCTGGTTGTTTAGATTCCTAGAGGTAAACCAATTAATCTTTTGGAGCACCAGGTAGCTCCAGGAATTTACCCTACTTTCTTTAAGTTTTAAAATGTATCTTTATTTGATTTTTTGGATATGTTTAAAATAAAAAGAATATCAAAAGGCATATAGTGACAAGTCCTCCTCCCATCCCTTTCCTCTGTGTACCCAGTCACCCTTCAATTTTTTGATATCTTTCCAGAATTTGTTTATATATATATATAGCAAATATGAATATATGTTATTCTTTATTCTGTCAAAAGTCCTTGAGTGCATGTTAATTGAGCCTTTATAAGAAATAAACTTATAGCAAGTAGATTTTAAACAGAATTTGAAACTAACCAATACTTGATCAATTTGGGTATTCATCTTATTAGTGTAAGTGAAAACTTTTCTCATGAGTGAGTTAGGAGGAAATTTTGTTCTGCTCATCAGTAAAATTCTCTTATTCCAAAATAAGGAGGCTATTTGAATCAGGGTAGAACACACTCTGCTTAACCCACCTTATGGGGCCACTTGTCAGAACCTCTCTCTGCTTGTGAAAAAGTACATGAATGACTGAATGGACAAATGGTACAAGGTTCTCTGGCCTAATCCCACACGGGATTCAGATTTAATATGTGATCTATATATATGCCTTAATCTGAATTGTTATTTTTTCTCTATGCATATATCTATTTCAATACAAATTAACTTAGCCCTCACTAGGAATCTAAAAAAACAAAATAGTATTAAATGTCAGGGTTTATTGAAGACAGAAGTATTGGCTAGATATATAGCTTTTAAAACATTTTCATTATATGTGCACATCACTTAATTTCTATTCAACCTGTATAATTAATTTTCTTTCCTTTTCCAAGAAGTTATCTATTAAAGACATGGCTGACTTTCCTGTTCCTACCCAAGATATGACTGGTGATAACAAACAAGGTATGAAAAGAATGAGTTTTTTTCCTTTAGGGACATTCTGCCTTTGTTTTGTTTATCCACTTCTCTCAGAATGGTTGGCTTCTAGAGCATACGAACACATTTGGATGGATTAAGTAGTTCAAATTGTTGTCCCACAACTATAGTTCATAAAGGAGTAACAAGAGCTTGAGTGTCCAAGCCCCCCCCCCCCCCCAGCTCATTGGCCTCTTACTCACTGCTGATCCTCAGGCTATCCTGGCTCTTACATTGGAATCTGGTTATACTAACTAGGAAATGACTGGAAGCTGAAAGAATTGAGAGTTTAGCACCTTATTTTGGCAGATGTGATCTCAGAGCATCAACATAAATGCACCTTTGTATACAGGTCTAGTCCATGACGAAATTATCTTCTGGATAGATTTTCTGTCCCTGGGCTTTATTACCTGTGACTGTGGGTGCGGGGTTGTGACGTCGAGCCCAGCAACAATTTGCCTACCTTACTGGGTGCATGAGTGCAGCACAGTGATCCATGTTATAGCTATCACCAAGCACAGAGATAAGTTGGCCTGGGAATATCTAGAAGAGCAGGAGGAACCCCCCCCCCCGACTCCATACTTCTGTATAATGCTTCATAATCTATCACATTCTTTCTCATAAACTATCTTATCCAGCCCTCACAAAACTGAAGGGACGCTGGTATGTTCATCACCTAAAATTCAGAGATGAGTAAACTGAAGTTCAGGCAGTAGGAATCATTTGCTTAGTAAGAAAAGAGAGAGGATACAAATCAAGATTTTCTAACTCTCAAGCCAGTCTTCCTTCTATTATTTGATATTGATTTACTACCCATGAATGAGAGGCTTATCTGAAGAGACTAAAAATCATTGAAGCTATATCAGGTTCTATTGTTGAGACCTGCCATTGATGCAGCTTTGTATGGGAGTTAAACATGAAAAATAAGTTTTCTCTTAGGAAACAATAGTCGCATGTTTGGGAGAGGCAGGCAGAACTGGACATTGTCTACAGCAGCATGTACTCTGATTACCCTCTTTATTAATTAGTAGGGCTTAGCCTTGGCTGCACATTGGAATAACCAAGTGAATTCTAAAATACTGAAGCCTGGGCTTTACTCCAAGAGCGATTCTGATGTCACTGGTCCGGATGTCAGGAATGAAAGGGGAAATTGCTAATATTTCCTGGTAATACTTCTCTTAGCCACTAGAGGCGCTCTCTCCGGAAAGTTGAAAATAATTGCTTTGTTCTCTTGGGAGAACCTATTTCCATACTTTAAAAGTTCTTTATTGTTTTAGTAAGTGCTATAGCAGTTATAGAAGTTTGTAACACCATTTTCATAAGTGATGATTAGAGATTCTTTGTTTTAATGTAATGTGTCAGAGAAATAAAACATAATTTTTTTCTTTCTTTTCTTCTTCTTTCTCTCTCTGTTCTTTAAAAACAAAACATCACTAGCTTTGAAAAGTACTACAGATGAAGCCTTACCAAAGGACACGCCTGAGGATCCAGGTAGGAGAAAACCACTTTAATATATTTATGTAATTATTTCTGATTAAAAACCCCCAGTCGTTTTAGTAAGTAGAAGAGTGGCACATCTGTGATAGAATGTATATTTCTCTCAAAATATTTGTCTCGTGTTTTATTACAAGGAAACCTTTTTGCTTTTTTTTTTTTTTTTTTTTTTTTTTAACCCCTTCCCCCTTTTCAGGTATGAGAAGAGGGTGATTTCTTCTTAAGTTCTGAATTTAGGTTTTACTGGAACCTTTACTCAGTTTGAATTTAGTCTCATTGTTACTAAGTGTAAATTGAGAAAGCTTGGAGTTGAGAGGATTTCAACAAGCTATTTTGATATCTGTGTAGAATAAGGAGTTGATGGGGTAAATCAATTGGAGGCCTGCAGTTGAAATATCTCATTTCCAAAGCAAAAATCTCAAATATTTTTATTATACTTTACCACCAGGAAGGCAAGTAAATGTTCTTATACATGGAGTGGATTCCAAGGAGAAAAATAAAAGTTGTGTTTGCCCTGGTTCTTGAAGAGTTGGAACTGTATCTGTGAACCATGGAGATGGCCGGGCCTGTTTCCTCAGCTCTCTTGATGGACCTATCATTGAACCAAGATGAACCTAGTTAAGAACAAACTAGCTAGGGAAGGTGTTACTATTTGGAACTCTGGTTATGAGGACATGAAAGAAATTCCTGCTTTCTTTTTTATCTCTTAATATTTAATAAGTAAATCATGTTTGTTTTGGTTAGCTAACTGTCATCCCAGGCTTATTTGTTTAAAGTTGGAACAAAGGGGTCAATATAACATTGAGGCTTATGCTATAGTACATTACTTCCCAAGTGCGAAGTTCATTCAAGGTTTAAGGAGGAATAGAGGGAGAGGTGGGGAAGGAAGGAGAAAGAGGGAAGGTGAGAGGAGGAGGAGGAGGAGGAGAGAGACGAGAGAGACACACACACGATTGCACGAGAGAGCATATGAATGAAAATCTGTGTTTGATTTCAGATATGAGGCCTAAGAATCTGAATTTTAGGCAGCCCCCCAAGTGATTCTGATGTGTTGCCTATTTTGTAGCAGCTACCTCTAGAAGACCATGTTAAGAAGTAGAAAATTGAGATCATCCATGACTCTAAAAGTGGTAGGAATTCTCAAACCTAGTTTTGGCTTTTGAAACTGATTTGGATTCCTTTGTCATGGGGAAAATGCTCTATTTGTGTAGGAGAGATGCCTGAAGCAGGTTCTTTATAACCCTAATTTGTGGAGCTAAAGTGGATACATCCCAATTTTTGTAAACTTCATGTTATGATATTAGCAAAAGCTATTTAATATAGTGAGTTAAATTGCTGCTTCTCTAACAGCTTTTGAGGCTAATAGCTCTTCCTGTTTTTTCCATGAGCATCAAGTGTTCTCTGGGGTGAGCTTTAGACATCATTGTTAACATTCCTTCATTGAACAGGAAGTGGTGTCATCAGATAAAACCTCTCAAGGTGTGCCACAGTGTGTGAAGTACATCTGAATTTGTTTCACATTCTCCCTGGGGCATGCTGTGTGATTCCTGATTTGTTTTCCCACTGCTGCCCTTTTCTGGAGTGGATATGAGGGAATTGGGTTCCCAGCGGGAGACATAGGAGTTTCAAGGTGGTGGTTTCTAATTCTGGATGGCTGTCTGTGTCACGTGGACAGTTCACCTCAATTGAGTTGCTGTCTTTTGGAGAATTACATTCCAGGCTTACATTCTTATCCCACATCTGTTTCTTGGAAAGATGGCCTGCCTGGAGTATTCTAGGAAGTTAGCATTCTTCTTCCCTTTCCCAGCTAAAGGAGAAGTGATGATCCACCCATTGGCGTCTGCCAGGATTTCAACACAACGTGCCTTCATCCTTTTTGCGGATATTCACATGCTCCAAATGCTGAGCCTGACTTTCAGGGGCTCAGAGGCTGATGGGAGACTTAACTATAATAATGACCTCCAGCCTTTTCTGATCAGAAACCTGTGGAGACTTACCAAGACCTGCCTGGGATATGTTTTTGCAGGTGGAAGGAGAAGCATCTTTTTGCCCACAGTGGGTGGTGGTGATAGTAATAGTAATGGTGATGAAGGTGACGATGTGGTAGGTTACAGATGGGGTGGGACTTTATTGTCAGGGAATGGGAGTATCCCTTTTACATATTTTTCCATATGCCCTTACCCTTTTAATTACTGTAAGTGTATATATTAGTAGAGTCTAGATTTCTTAGTTAACATTATATTCCAGCTAATTCAGCAGAGTGCACTGCACAGTCGTGGTCTTTGTCTTGACGCCTCTGGGTGGCGCTGAGTGGGTTAGGCCTGCTCACCCTCACGCTGTAGTCTTCAGGCCGCCGTTGCTGGTTCTAGCGGCTGCCCTTGTTGCCGCCTATCACCCCGTGGCCTTACGGGCTAGAGCAGTTCTCTCCTTTCATTATCTGCTCCCGCCTGCCTTTCCTTTGCTTCCTCGAGGGAACTAAATTTAGAAACCAGATTTCTAAGCTTGAAAAATTAGCACTATACAACAGTAATATTTTGCAATTCTAAAATACACTTAGTTGTTAAAGCACCTTCACCATCTTGTCTCTCCCTGTGAGGAATGGCTGCATTTTTATTTTCCTCATTCTGTAGGTGAGGGAACTAAGGTTCATAGAGCTAATAGCTAGTGAGTGTTGCGGCCAGGAGGAGCACCTAGGCCTCATGGCTCAGGCACTGGTCTCCACTGCTCGTCTATACCCCTCACCCTATCTGTCTGTGTATCTCTCACCAGCAGGCTTTACCCCGCCTTCCACACCCATTACTACACCAGCAAAAAGACAAAGATAATGTCAATTGGAAAGGAATTAACGGTCACTACAGTCTGGTTTGGTGAACAGTATTTTCACATGGCTGAGACTTCTACCTACATATTTATGGAAAGCAGTAGGCCCTGAGGGAGAAGAGGCCAAGGAGCTGGAGTTGCCTGTGGGCAGCCTGCTCAGAGGGTGGCCCCCAGCTCTGTGGTGAGTCTGCTCTCACTGTCCACCCAGCCCCAATGCAGCCAGCTTAGCTGGAGGAGAGGCTCCTTTAGGCTGCTTTCCTTTGATGTCTGGGGGCTGGGAGGATTAGTTTCTGGCGATAATGGGTAAGACAGAGCTCAGACTCCTGGGGCTGCCCAGGACTCTGGCAGCGTTTCAGTGGTTTGAGTTGAAGGATTCCTGTATTCTCATTACAACAAGCCAAAATGCGTAGGTTGGGAGAAATGTATCTCTTCTGCAGCTGACCCCATGGAAGGGGACATATATTGCTGGTTTGCTTTGTGTCTTGTTAGCAGTTCAGCTCCCCTTCCTGCACTGCTTATCTAACTCAAGGATTTTAATGGTCCTCGTAAATCCAGGCTGCTTCGTACCAGGGAGGGTTCTATCTTTGGAGCAATGTGAAAGAGGAGGGGATGATGCAGTGAGACATTTTCTTTCTGGAAGGATTTGTGCAAACAATATGTAAACTGTATTTCCTTGTTCCTAGTTAGTAGCACTTTTTCTATGACTTTTATGACATTTTATGATGAAAAATTTGTAATGTTTGCAGAATGTCAGCATAGCTAGTGGTTTCTAAAGTTGTCTTTGATTGAAAACATCAAAAGAATATTAATGTTTTTGTAAATGTTTCTAATTACTCCCAACGAGCTGGGATGGGAAAGTAGGCTTTATGGGTGTTGGTAGTGAGCAAGTTGGTTTATGATTGAAATTTGATAAGGAAAAGTTGTATGGTTGACAAAATATTTTAATGATTTCATGCCATAATATTCTCTGTACAATTTGGTCATAGAGACATGGGACACAAGAATATTTTCTTTTAGGAAAAGCTGCATAGTGCATTGCAACGTACTTATAGGAACTTTGATTTCTTCTGGCCATGCCGCTCTGGTAGTGTATTTTAAGAAAACCTTAACATATATAGCCCGATAGATTTCTTCCTAGCTTTCAGGGGAGACTGGTTCAAAATCTGTCACTAGGCTGTCATGATAGACCAAGAGATCCTCAAGTCTGGACCCATCGTTATGTAAATAGACAACCCTTTGAGAAGGTTGGCTTTTTAGACTGCAATTTCTTTGGTAATCAATTTTGAGTTGAGAAGGGCTTCTTAGTATTCTGATGAAAGGAAAATATGCTGGTTTTTCTTCCCTTCAGTTGTGCCTTTAGCTTTAGAAATAAATTTCCGAAGTCATGAAACTGTGGAAGAGGTCAGGTTCTCCACGTGGACACCTGTACCTCACGTTGACCTGTTAATGTGTTCTGTACTAGCCCCGGTGTTGTAAATAAACCTGTTTCACTGCGGAAATGAAACCCAAGCAAACAAAAATTAATCTTTGTTTCAGCTACTCCTAAGGATTCCAACAGTCTCAAAGCAAGACCAAGATCCAGGTAGTGTTTGTTTAATTTCTGCTTTAATGCCCTTTGTGCCTGTCCCAGACTAGAAATAAAAACCCCAACCCAAAGCCGAACCCACAATCTCCTTTGCCTTTTGATGTGAAGCTTAGACTGTGGGTGAGTACACTGTCATGAGGGGACTGACTGGAGCATGCAGCGCTACTGGAAGACTCTTCGTTTCTGTGTTATTAGTGCTGGAAGATGGTGGCTGCTGCGCTCTGGTCACCTGACATGAAGTGGCTTGTGTGATATGCCCCAGTTGTTGCAGGATGATAATGAATAGGGGGAAGCAGCCTTGGAAAGAAGGAAATATAGTTTGAAGGTAACTAACACTGAAATTTACTACCATGACAAAGTGAACACCAAAAAGTAAGAAGTCTGGGGTCAAATCTAGAGTAGGGAAAGAAATGCTTATGGTGACTCCAGTGAAGTGCAAAGCTTCAGGTAAGAAGTACTTATGGTCTGTTTCATCCTCTCTTAGAGCCTCTTTTCGGCTTCACAGTTTTCCAGTCACTAGAGGCTAGCAAAAGAGGGAGAGCCCACGAGGCAGAGCTGTGGCTGACATCAGACATCAGGTGGGAGGAGCGAGGACAGACACAGTAACACTAACAGAATCAATAGAACATCAGAGAGGGAGGATGGTACTGGGACCCTCTTCACCAGTAGACTGCAGTGTAAGATAGGACATTACATGTGTCTTTTCCACGTTTTCCTTCGGCCCTTAGTGATTTTTTTCCTCATTTGGCTGCTAGATGCATTCCTGAAAAAGTGAATTTCAATCTGATCATAGTTTGAAATATTGACACTTAAGAAAATCTTGTTGTAAATCAGAGGTACCCCTTAGTGTATCTTTTATGTCTGGATTTTCCAAATTGGGGTTTTGTTTCCTTGTTTATAGAAGGTACAGATATCTATATTCATATTTTTATTTATTTTTTTTAAAAATATATCTTTATTGATTTCAGAGAGAGGGAGAGAGAGAGAGATAGAAACATCAATGATGAGAGAGTCATTGATCGGCTGCAGCCCGCAACCCGGGCATGTGCCCTGACCGGGAATCGAACCCGGATCGCCTGGATCCTAGGTTGACGCTCAACCGCTGAGCCACGCCCGGCTGGGCATATATTCATATTTTTAAAAACAGTAGTTACACTAATTCATTTTGGTAGGAGAAAAGGCATAGTCATTATTTCTCTCTATGGTTACCACATTTACTCATCCTTTTTTAAAAGGATGAATGGATATTTTACAAATTAGCCTGTAGTCTTTAGGATGTAGGAATAGTAACATTTATCTGCCCTTATAATAGGAAAAACCTTCCAGTTGCAGAAATCTGCTTATGTGTTCTATGTTAACCATAAATTGAACCTCACAGCTTTCACTTCTGACTTCCTCTCTCTCCCAAAGCGAGTGAAATTAGGAAATCTCATAGTCACATATTCTATGATTAATCTCACTGGCTAGATTTTATATATGATTCTTTTAGGAATTAGTCTCTTGGTCTAATTTGTGGTTTTTCTTTTGTTTCTTTGTTTGTTTTTTCCCTTGGTCATTTACAACAGACCCTTACATCATTTCTTTTCTCTTTTTAAACAATAGCACAACTCTCTGGTTCGTTGTTAAAGCTACATTGTTTTACACTGAATCACAAAAGTTTGTGGCATTTTTTTGTTTTTTGGGGGGATGGATATTTTTATTTCACTACTTCCAACTGGATCAAATCATCTTTTTCCTCCTTTTCAGAATAATAAAACTGTAGAAATATAAGGGAAAGAGGGAAAATCACCATTCTAACACTACTACATTCATTATTTTGCTGATTCCCTGCACATATATATTTTAATTGGCTGCAGCCACAGTTTTTCAGTATCACATATTTGATATTCAGTTAGCTTTCCATAACAAAATATAAATACACAGGTTATATAGAGAAATAAAATGGAATGAGATAAGTGACATAGGGTAGAGTGCTTATCATTCTTGAATGATAAATGTCACTAAAGCTATATTTGGCATAGAAAGTTCTTTTAATTTCTAGCTAGGGTCTCTAATTTCCTTTTAAAATCAGGAGTTCCCATTTGAAAATGTTGTCATCCTTTCAGATCAATTCCCTTTTATTCTGGTTGAAAGTTTTAGAGCATTCTTCCTGTTAGTTTCTGCATGCTTTTGCCTTGCCTGTCTTGCCAGTTGTGTTACAGGCACCACCCCAGAGCATGCCACATGCCATTATGGTGGCTTTATTAAAGATTGAAACATTTTATGACAAGAACACCCCACTACCACCAAGAAACCTGCATTCTAAGAAGAGTTTTCTGAGGTTAATTTGTCTCTAGGATGTATCTCTGACTCAACAGTTATTTTCTTTCTTGACACAGAGTTGGCTGAGAAGCTGAACAGAACAGACGTACAGGTCCACTTTTTAGAAAATCATATTGGGAACTCATCCACAGACCTATTCCTAAGCAATAGATTAATGTAAAATTAATTTAGAAAATAAGTAGCCTCTAATGAATAGTCTAGCTGCTACCACCAAAAGATTTCTTCCTTGGCTCATAGGCAGTATCAGAACATTTTTGAAATGGAATTTGGAAACAGGCAGGGACTAGAGTTTGAATCGAACCTATGCAACTTTCTAGCTGTGTAACCTTTGGCAAATTATTTAGTTCATTTTTCTTTAAATGTCATTATTGGCATTACAATCTCAGAAGTTGCCTAGGTAGCTACTGCCTTGACACAGACTCAGGGAGGGAGTGAAGAGGAGGCTTTTGCTTTGAAAGTTTCCCCAAACCTGTGTTTTTCATGGTAAGACAAACTAAACCCCTCAACCTGATTGATGTGTGTTTCCCTTTCCTGAATTTCATTTGTGGCATATTCCCTTGAACATTTGATTCTTACTCTCAGCTTATCTGTCCCAATCCAATATGTGCCTGTCATCACATTTGCATGTAAACAGGAGAAAAGTTCTGCGATCAGTTAAGACCACAAAGCCCTTCTGCTAAATTATGGAAGTACCTAAGTGGAAGGGTTTCCATTCTATTCTCACTAATAATTCTAGTAGAAACAGATTTTAATTTACAGAAAGCTTTTCTTTTCAGTAGATTTAGGTCTAAGGTATAATAGGAGCAAAGTGGTTAAAAACAATTCTGATTCATGATTGGGGTTTGGGCATTATAGTAGATAGGGGCATCCAGGGGACGGTAGAATTCATGGTTGCTTTGGGAGCTTGTCAGTCCTTTGCAGTCACTTTGACTTTTGTGGGTATTTTCCATTTCAACCCAACTTCAGAGAATAAAACTTTGCTGCCTCCTTTATGATTTTCCCTTATTTTGCTGCAGATCTTACTCTAGCACCTCCATAGAAGAGGCTATGAAAAGGGGCGAGGACCCTCCCACCCCGCCACCGCGGCCACAGAAAACCCATTCCAGAGCCTCCTCCTTGGATCTGAATAAAGTCTTCCAGCCCAATGTGCCAGGTGAAGTGCCCCTCTATACCCCTTTCCCATTGGAGTCAGTGGATGGGTGTCTGCCACAGAGGCCTTTGTGAGCCCAGAGAATGAGCAGACCTGGCTGTTTCCCATTCCAGGAAAGTCTACATGTAGCTCTGAGAGTCTTGGGAAGGAAAGCAGTTCTAGGCAGATAGATATCACATGTGTCTGGAGCCTTGCCCACACTTGCTCTGGATCAAGAATTACGAAATTCTGTACCAAGAAGATAAAAACGTTTCACTCAGACAGCCCACTGAGTGCATGGCTGGGGTCTTGTTATCTGCATCCTGATAATTTGTACACAAGATTGCTGTTTGTCATTTCCTCGCACACTTATACAGTTCTTCTGTGAAAGATCTGGGTAAGCAGTCCCTGGCCAGAATCTTCTGCATTTTATCTCCTTGGTGAAGATCCTGTATCCTGTTGGACTCAATGCTAAGGGGACTCTGCTTTCTAAGTCTGATTGATGATTAGGTGGTATGGTAGGTGGTGGGGTCTAGAGCTAGGGCTCCTTCGGGCGGGCTGCTCTGGTACTCCTGGGACTGGGATTTTATTGAGCCGGCTGCTGTAGGGCTGGGCTGGAGGGTGGGTGGTGTCAGAGGGGCCTGCCTGCTCTCCTGGCTCCCTGTGAAGTGGAAGACTAGGGGACCTGTGGAATAGCAGGTGAGAACCATGCCTTGCTTCAGTGCAGGTACTAGGATACAGAGCCATCCCAAGTGTTATTTTGGAAGCAGCAAGGGCCTTTCCACTGACTAATGTAGGCAAACTATAAATACAATGATTTCCTGGACCTTTTTTATATCTATGTGCATTTTAAATCAAGCCAACCTCAGATGCTAGTGATTTGCAGATTATTATCTCTTTTACTAAAGCAAGAAAAGACTCCTTGGCTCACACATTAGCATGACCTTTGTGTCCCAGCAGAGCTGAGCATGTTTTATTTGTTCTAATAAAGTACTCTCTTCACAATAAAGTTATAGAATGTTTTTTAATATGCTAGAATCTGGAGCTCTCTCTGAAATTTGATTCTCTGCCATGAGTTCATCAGATAAAAATTTTCCTTGAATTTCCCCCCATACTTTGATCCAAATTTTGGCATAATTTCACAGTAACTGGTATCTGGGGTGGGAGTAGCCGTGGATGATGATGCTATAAAATTTTTACATGGCTGCTGGATTATGACCTAGAAGATTTTTCTGTGAATGCAAGAAGATTAAAACAATCTGGGCAGCTGTCTCAATATGTTTTCCTTGCAAGGAAAGAGGCTGGAAACACACAATCATCTCTCAGGCTATGTAACCCCACAAAGAGTGCCAGCTGTTTAGAGAATGGTTGTGCTATGGCTTTTATAACATTGCATCCTAGAGAGGCAGAGATAAGACTGGTCTCAGTCTTGCTCAGCTGCTTATTAACTATGTGATTTTCATCAAGTGGTTTTAATCTTTCTGCATCTCAATTCCTAATCTGTAAAATAGGGCCAATATTCCACAAAATTAGAAGGTTTAGGTGAGATAATAAATATATAGTCCAAATAGCAATATGTTTGGCCCAAAGCCACAGCAGACTGATGAGGGAAGGGAGGCTGAGAATAAAGCCCTCTGACTTTCTTGAACCCCAGCGTGACAGTTCTGTGATTTGTCCTCTAGTTGCGTGCTGTAGTACTCCATTCCTTAACACACCTTTTCTTGGCTTCTGCCCTCCTGCCGTATCTCACTTTCTCCACACCCAAATAAAATACCTGTTCTTAAGTCCCTGTTTTAGGGGCTGCTTTTGGGAGAACCTGAATTAAGACAGCCTCTTTTTACATCTCCAGTGTTGACATGACTTCAAGAAAAAAAGCATTTTGCTTTGATAAATGCCGAAGAACAGCTAGACAGGTGACATCTACATTCATGGCCTACTTCCATTGTCTTTTCAGTGCAGGTTTACACAAATAACATTTTAATGAGCAGTTTAAATTGATCACACGAAGAGCAGCATGAAAAGCAGGTGATACCGCTGCATCTGCTTAATTTGTTTCCATGTGGTTAATTCTCAGAAGAAAGTACAAAGGGTCTAACTTACGGAGAATTTTAGTTGATTGCATTTTAGAAATTACTTACTGAAAAGCATGAAGTAGAGTATAAACCTGTCGGAATAGTGCACCCAGTGAGAGCCGTGATGTCCATGCAGCAACCCCTTAGCTGCGCTTGTCTTGACGCGTCACTTTTGATCAGCTGGGTCACACTATGCTTGCTTTCCTGTATCCTGAGCATCACAATGAACTATCTTTCTGTTTCATAATAGAGAGCTGCATCATTTATTTCAGTGCCATGTAATATGGATGTACCAGAATTGGTGGCCTGTCAATGGCGAGTTTTCTCTAGCCTTGTCGCCCTCTCCTCCTTGTCTCTTCCCCACACTTTCCTCTTATGCTCACCGAGCCCCTTGCCTCTCCCCCTCCCTTTCATCCTTCTCTGTGCCCGTTCCTGTTTCTGGTCTTTCCTCCCCCTCCCCCTCCCCTCCCCTTCCCTCTCTGCTTCTCTCTCTTCTCTCTTCCCCCCTCCTTCCCCCTTCCCGGTAATGAGCTTCTCTTTCGCAGACTCTCCCACCAGCCTCACTTTGCCCTCCTGTCATAAACAAGGCCGAGGTTCTTAAGGGATTTGTATCCGTATCTTTGTTTCCTCATGTACTTCTTTTCTTGGGCTGAATCCTACAAGCTGGAGTTGCTGTGACAAAGGCCATAGATGTTTCAAGTATAAATATATGTTGTTAAACTGTGCGATAGAAACCTTGGACCTATCAACTTACCCCACTGCTAACATTGTCTGAGTGTTTCCTCACACCGTTGCCAACACTGGTTAATGTTCATCTTTTCTATTGTTGCCAATCTGATAGGCAAACATTTTCATTTCCTTGATTCCTAGTGAGACCGAACATCTTTTCATATCATTATTGGCTGTTAATATTCTTTTTGTGAATTGACTGCTCGGAAGGCTCACTCAGCTTCTGTTGCTGCATCATTTTGTCAAACCACAGGGACCACTTTTCTCCTCTTCACTTTTCCGATGAGGTTCTGGACCTGTCTTTTTTGAACCACTTGGGAATGTGAGGGTGGCCATGGGGAGGCTAAGCTAACTTGCTACTTCACTGGGTCCATGTCCTTCCAGCCCCCAGTACCCCATCTTCTGCCAACTTTTTATCACTTAAGGCAGACTCTACTGGGGCCACCCTGTTTGTAACAGGAGAGTAGGAAAGGTAAAGGAAAGAGGGATAGAGAATGTACAATGAAATAAGATGTGGGGCTGAGTTGAAAGGGAGAGATAAAATGGAGCTAATGTTTTGAAAAATGAGAATCACAGGATTGTGAAAAACAGTGAGTGAGGCTCAGTTATTGAGTCAGATTGGCCTAAAGTGGAGCGATAGTGTGCAGAAGAGATAGGATGGAGGGAAGACATCAAGAAGCAAGAATGAAAGAGGGAAATGAAGAGAAAAAAAAGGTGAGATGGTGGTTACATGGACTGATGATGATTATATAGAGGGAGAAGGAAATAGGATAAAAGACTGCTGAGATTAAAGGGAGGCAAGCCCACAGAGTTGGTGTAGGGTTCAGATAGGATTTAAGGAAATAGAAATGGGTGGCATTAATAACCTCAAATTTATGAAGATTGATAACATGCTATGGCGAAGATTAACAAAGAGCTGATTTAGAATGTAAATGTGTAAAAATGAACAAGGTCAACTTTGGCAGTGGGGGACAATTGGCTTGAACTTTGATATCTGTAAAGAGAGTGTGAACATAATGATTTACCAGAGTCTAGACTATGCCAGGCTTCTATATAGGTAGGTGCTGGCATTACACCTAAAGCATGTGTTTTCTTAGGGAGAAGTGGATATAATGTGATCACTGTGTGGGAAAGGGAGATCAGCTTTGTAATAGTGGATCCAAGTCCTGCAGCCATCCTCTGTCAGTCTCACACAGCTGCTGTGTTTGAGAGAAAACAAAAATGTGAAAGATAGTCTAAGTCAATGATGCAAGTGTACAAAATCCAGAGGCAGTCAAACCTGGGACTTGCTCAGTGATGCTTAGATTTTATAGCTCTAATAGCTAGGAAACATTTTATTACTGAAATTCCTGTGAGAAAGATCACACTGAGAGGGCAATGCTTTTAAGACTTTAACCTACTTTTCCTTACTGAAGCAGTTGTTTTCATATGGTATTTTTTTTCCTTAAAAGGTTTTTTCTGTTCCACTGTGTGGCCTAGGAACTCCCCTCTATCCACTCTTGACACTGACCCTCACCTTCCAAAGCCTTGTCTAAGGTTTGTAGCCTGAGGTTTCCATAACTGTCAACCCCCTCAGTGCTCTCTCTGCCACAACAGCCCTGTTCCAGTCATTGAGCATCCATCTGGCAGAAGAGGCAGACCCTGTGTGGAGGAGACATTGTCATCCTTTTAAAGCTTTACACCAGGAACCCTCATCACTTCTACTCAAATCTAACTGGGGACACTTAGTCCCATGGATGTAGCCAGCTGCCAGGAAGCTGGGAAGTGAAGTCCCTGGCAGGGTAGCCATTTCCCAGTGATACCCCTCTTACTATAAAAGAGGAGAGCGGACAGCTCTACCACATCCCATATGGCCAAATATATTGAGATCCACATAATAAAGTCATTGTGATGGTTGAACAAAACACATCCATGGGAAGTATCTGCTCATGGGTAGCTAATATCTTGTCTCTGCTTTAGACATATTGATAATAAAAAATCATTCCTTGGTTAAGAAATTATGGTACATCCACATCATGGAATCTTATGAAGCCATAAAAAGAATAAGGTATGTATACTAGGTGGAGAGTTATCTGAGATAAATTAAGTGAAGAAGGCATGCTGCAGAATATGTATGCTCTTGAATGTATAGATAGTTTCTGGAAGGACAGTTAAGAAACTAGTACCAGCGGTTACCTATGGGGAAAAGAATAAGATGACTGGGGACAGGAGTGAGAGAGAAACTTACTTTTCATTGAACACCATTTGTATCTTTTAAATTTTGTCTTGTGTAGTTATTACCTATTACAAAAAACTTCACTTTTCACGTATAGATGGCACCTGAGAGTACCAGAGGTGTTCTTCCTGGCTGAGTTGACCTGTCTCCAACTTACCTACTGTTCTTCACCCAGGGTATCTTTATGACCAATCTGCTGCCACCTCCTAGAATGCAACTGAAATGATAGAAGCATTCCAGAGCATTCTTTAAGGCTCTGATATGTTCTTTGGATTCCTCTTCAATGTCCCTCCAAGACTGAGGAATAGTTTTGGGGGACTTCCCAAAGCCTCCACTGTGAGATGTACAGATGGGCAAAGTGTTGTTATAGGGTTCTGCCTTAACTTGGAAAGGGGGTGGTTTATTGAGTGGCGAGCTGAGAGGAGTCTGTCCTGGGTTTTCTACAAATGAATATTTCTTTCTGCAACCTGAGAAATAGGTAAACACCTTGGGATAAGAGATGTTCTCAAGACCTAATTTATCTTTCATGTTCTCTAAAAGATGAATTTGGCCACACCAGTGGCTTTGACCTTATCGATTTTCCATATGTTATCATTCCTGTGAGAGCTACTTGTTCCCTTTTAAAGTCTAGTAGGATTAAAAAATCTAGTAGGATCCTGAGATTCCTGCGCCACCCCCAAACTTTTGGGTCTGCAGTACACAGCCAGACAAGGGTATAATCCACATACTATAAAATTCACCCTGTTAAAGCATACAGCTCTGTGGCTTTTAGTATATCTGTAGTATATGCATAACATTATCCAATTTCAGAACATTTTCGTCATTCCCCTAAAGACCCCATACCCATTAGCTATCATTCTCATTTCCCTTTCCTCCCCTGACCCCTAGCATTGGCAACCACTAACCTACTTTTTTTCTATGAATTTGCCTATTCTGTACATTCCATATTAATGGAATCATGCAATATATGGTCTTTTGTAACTGGCTTCTTTTACTTACTGTAATGTTTGCAAGGTTTATCCATGTAACATGTGTCAGCACTTAATTTCTTTTATGGGTGGATAATATTCCATTGTATGGATATGGCACATTTCATCTATCCATTCATCAGTTGATGGATATTTGGGTTTCTTCCACTTTTTGACTATTATGAATAATGCTGCTATAAACATTCATGCATGGACAAGTTTTTGTGTAAACATGTTTTCCTTTTTCTTGGGTATATATATATGGGGTGAAATTTCTGGGTCATATGGTAGGTTACACTATGCTGGACATTTTGAAGAACTACTGAACCATTTTCTAAAGTAGCTGCACCAATTTGCCATCTCACCAGCAATATATGAGGATTGCTGTTTTTTTCATATCCTTGAAACACTTGTTAACTGCCTTCCCTTTTATTTTCACCATTTTAGTAGGTATAAAGTGGTATCTTATCATGATTTTGATTTGCAGTTTCTAATGACTACTGATGTTGAACATCTTTTCATGTGCTTACTGGCCATGTTTATGTCATCTTTGGAGAAGTGTCTGTTCAAAATCTTTGCCCAGCCCTGGCTAGTTTGCTTCAGTGGTTAGCGTCAGCCCATGGACTGAAGGGTCCCAGGTTTGATTTGAGCCAAGGGCGCATGCCTCAGTTGCAGGCTCAATCCCTGGCCCCAGTCGGGGGGTGTGCAGGAGGCAACCAGTCGATGTGTCTCACATCAATGTTCCCTCCCTCCTTCCCTCCTTCCCTCCCTCCCTCCTTCCCTCCCTCTGTCTCTCTCTGTCTCGCTCTCTGTCTCTGTCTCTCTCCCTTCCACTCTCTCTGAAAAGCAATGGAAAAAATATCCTCAGGTGAAGATTAAAACAACACCTTTGCCCATTCTTAAATTGGGTTATTTGCCTTTTTATTGTTGAATAAAGGGTTCTTTATACATTCTGGATACAAGTCCCTTTTCAGACATAAGCTTTAAAAATATTTTCTCTTCATTTTGTGGGTTGTCTTTTCAACCTTTTTGATGGTGTTCTCTGAAGTGCAAATGTTTTTAATTTTGATGAAGTCCAGTTATCCATTTCGGCTGCCTCTGCAGTCATTTGTCTTTGAAGGGCCAAGCGATGCCTTCTCGCTTTCTAGACCTGAGTCCTTGCTTTCAGGCCTGATCTTGTTTGTGGTTACTACTGTTAGAAGTAACACTCAGAATTCATAGTGACAGAGCATCAGGTTTCCCTTGAACTTCTCAGCATTTGATAAATAAAAAGTGTTGGCTGCAGTATAGTGTTACTTTGTCATGAGACTTGAAGCCTAAAAGTTTAGTTGGGCTGTTGGGCTAGGTGAACATTTTTAGAGGTAAAAGTACAGTCCAGGTATTTGCAGGCTTGTCTGTGCCAGTATCTATTGTGCTCATAAGATATATGCCAGTCTCAGCCTTTGGAGGGTGTAGTTGCAGTGTGCTGTCTGTCCTTGGCTTCTTTTTGCATTTTCCTGTTTATTTATAGATCCCCCTCCCCCAGTAAATTATGTGAAAGTTTCTGGACAGCGCAGTGCTGTGATTTGTACCTCTAAAAGTCAAAAGCCTGGAGAAGTTTGCAAAGGCTTGCCAAGGTGAGGGTGCAGCCAATCCTGCTCTTGGGCAGGGTGCATGCTCTTTTATATCCACTCTCTGGTTTTACAGCTGTCCCTGGCTGGCTGAGTCTTTTACAAGGGTGTGTGGGGAGGAACAGGACTTGAATCTCTGGAGATTGTAGTGGGAAATGTTACTATAACCTTTATTTTTTAAATGCTTATAAAACTCATTTGAGTAAAAGATAAATACTTTCTTGTGTGTAAAATCAAACATTATAGGACTATCCTTAAGCTTATCCTTACCAAGCCATGTCCTCCCCAGAGAATGTATTCCTCAGACATTTTCTGGTGCATTTATGAATGTATATGTGTACCTGTGACATCAATTTCATGTTTTTTATCTTTAAAATAATTGGAATCACACTGTACATGTCTCCCCCAGTTTTTTTAATCCTCACCAAAGAATGTTTCTATTGATTTTAGAGACTGAGGAAGGGGGGGAGAGAAACATTTATGTGAAAGAGAAACATCAGTAGGTTGACTCCTGCACACACCCCAACGGGGGATCAAACCCACAACCTTGCTATGTGCCCTGACTGGGAATCGAACCCATTACCCTTTGGTACAGGGATGATGCTCCAGCCGACTGAGCCACAGCAGCCAGCCCCCTCCCCCCATTGCTTTTTCATCATACGTTATTTCTTGGAGATAATGTCTATGTCAGTACTAATAATTTTGTAGTTCTCTTATATGTGTTCTGTATTCTGGCTACTCTGTTAAAAACTGTATTATGGAAAATTTCAAATATATGTAAAAGAGAAACCCCATCCCCAGATAATTTTGAAGCAAATTCCAGATATTATTATTTCATGCATACATACTTTATATGTGTCTCTAATGGATAAGGCCTTTTAACAAACTTAACTACTAAACCTTTATTATATGTACAAAAATAACAAAAATCCCTTAATATCATGTAATATCTAGCCAGAGTTCAGATCCCTGAATTGTCTCAAGTATGTCTTTTCATAGTGGCTTGTTCAAATGGGGATCCAAACAAGTGTCACATGCACATTGTGTTTGTTTTGGCATCTGTTAAGTCTCTTTTAATAGATAGGGTCCTCCTTCAGTCTACCCTCTTTTAATATTCATTCATTTATTCATAGGAATATTATCCACCCTGTCGACATTTCCACATTCTGTATTTGGCTGGTTGTCTGTTCTTCCATCTCCTGTATTTCCTATAAACTGGTAGGTAGATCTAGGCTTGATTAGAATCAGATTCTATTTTTGGCACGAATACTCCCTAGTGATGCTGTGCACTTCCTACTGCATCCCATTAGGAGGTCCCTGATGTCTAATGCTGCTGTTTTTGTGATGTTTGCTGATCAGTGTGTTCAGTAGTATTAGCCTGATTAATCCATTATGATGAAGATCCCCAGCAGCCTTTCAAATAATGGTTTTTAGTTGGGTATCGATCCTTGCCTGCATCCAGCTGTATGTTGGTAAATGTTTAACAACTGGCCATTTGCCAATTTTTATGGTATAAACACTCCTGTCACGGTCAATTTCACTCTTACTAATGTGTCGCTGAATGTGGGGTTGGAACAGATGTGCACAGTTGGCTCCCACAAGGTGGTTTGAACTGTTTCCAGCAAACCACAGCTTAGATCCATTACTTCACTGGTAGTTGCAAAATGGTGATACTCTATTTTATTACCTTTACCTTTATTAATTTGGATCATGGCTTATTTAACAATTTTTCTTATTGTTGGACATTTCACTTATGACTGTTATAAAACTTGTGAGCTGAAGAATACCATAAAACAATATAATTCTCAGTACATCACCACATTCCTTATATGCATTTGAGTTTATAGAATCAGATGAAAACTGAAGTAGACTTTAGTAATGATGACCAGGAAAAATGTCTTATTCATTTAACCAATATTTACTGAGTACTTACTGTGTGCTTGCTACTGTGGAGAATTCTAAGAGGAATGTGGATATGGCCCCACATTCTGCCAATCATTATTACAGTTAACATATGAGAAGGGTGCTGAAATCTGGGTGGTTTCTAACTAGGACGAGCTGTGGGTGTGTTGGTGGAGAGGGTACACAGGCTGTTGAGCTAACCTTGGAAGGATGGATATGATTTTTGGAGTCAGATTTTGTTGATTCTTCTTTGATACCTGCCTTGGTTCACTTCTTATTACCAGTTGCCTGGGAGGCTACTACAACAGTCTTCAATCTGGTTTGCTTGCTTTGTTTTTTCCTTCATTGAGCAACAGGATTAATTTTCTTAACTACAACTATGATGTCACCTCTCTACTCAAAACCCCTCAGGGCCTTCTATGTGAATACCAAATTTCTTTGTCTCGACAACTGGACCTGAAGCCATGAGAATACATAGTCCAGTAAGGGACACAGTACCATGGTCTGGCATGCACAGGGAGGAATGTATTTCAGAAATAAGTGGAGACCAGAACTCTAAAGTCTGCTGACTGGGCAAAAAGAATGGAGAGTAGGGGAGGAGTATGTGAACTGCGTCCCTAGGAAGTCTTAGAACAGTTTATTGCAGTGATAGGGTTAATCCAGGTTGCAAAAGGTTGTGGAGTGATTGAGAAACTGGTGTAGAATAGTTGTCATCACAAACTCATTTCGAAATGCTTAAGGCTTAGAAGTTGGTCTGACTATATGTCATATTTTTAAAATTCATGATAGAAAAGAGACAGTTTAAAGATAGTAGAATCTTTTTCCAGATTGTCTGCCTTCCTTCAAAACATACACATGCACGCGCGCGCACACACACACACACACACACACACACACACACACACAGAGCTATTGACTTTAAGGAGTTTAATAATAAAATGATCAGGAGAAATGCATTTATGTAAATGTAATACGAGAAATGAAACTTGACTTTCACAAGGTTAAATCTCATTTATTTTTGTTGCTTAACTATGTGCATGTCTCTCCATCTGGGACTTAGTTAACCCTTATCACATAGCACATGGTGCAGAAAGAGGAGGTATTTGTGAACACTGGCAAATAAATTCAAGAATCATAGTGTCAGTGTTGAAAGAGAATTTAAATGTCATCTCGGCCAATTCTTATATATTACAAGCAAGGAGATTGAGATCCAGAGAATGTAATTGCTTCTTTCTCCATCAGAATCGTATGAAGATTAGGAATCTTTGTTGAGTCTTTGTTGCAGCAAATTTCATATCAGAGAAAGCAATCTATATTAATTTAATTTGAGGGCACACCTTATTATTTTTCTGTAGGTAATAACAGTGATATATAAACTTAAAAGCTATATTAAAAAATAAATATGGTGCCCTCCTTGTGCAAGAAACTAATATTGTTTTCCTGTGTTCTCCTGCATGATTTACAGTGTTGGGCAGGTTTCCCTAAGGTACTTCAGGGAGACAGGAAAGAAGGTCTTGCTTTCACAAAACTTAGAAATCTTAGGAATATATCTATTTCTTTTTTTTTTTAATTTGTCCCGAAGATATAATTTATTTATTTATTTATTTATTTATTTATTTATTTATTTATATTTTTTATTTATTTTTTTGAGGTGCTTATATAATCTTTATTAAGCATTAATTTTTTAAAAAAATATTACAGATGTCCCTTTTTCTCCCCAATGACCCGTTCCACCCCGTCCCACTCCCCTTCCCCAGTCCCTCTCCCCACCATTGTCCATGTCCTTGGGTTGTGCATAGATGCATATAAATTCTTTGGTTACTCTCTCCCCCTCCACCCACCCGCCCTCCTCCATCCCTCTGACATTCATCAGTCTCATCTGTGCATCCATGTCATTGAATCTTTTCTGTTCATGAGTTTATTAAGTTCTTTAGATTCCACTTATAAGCGAGATCATGTGATGTTTGTCTTTCTCTGCCTGGCTTATTTCACTTAGGATAATATTCTCCAGGTCCATCCATACTGTCCCAAAGGGTACGAGATTCTTCTTCTTTACAGCTGCATAGTATTCCATGGTGTATATGTCCCACAGCTTTTTATCCACTCATCTTCTATTTCTTTTTTTAATGATAAGAATTGTTATAAATATTATAGATATATAGCCCGGCCGGTGTGGCTCAGCGGTCGAGCATCAACCTATGATCCAGGAGATCTAGGGTCGATTCCCATCCTAGTAGGTGTGAAGTGGTATTTTGTTGTGGTTTTGATTTACATTTCCCCAGTGACTAATGATGTTGAGCATCTTCTCATGTGCTTAGTGATTCCTATAGCTTCTTTGGTGAAGCATCTACTCAAATCATTTGCCCATTTTTAATTGGGTGTTTGTCTTATTGTTGAGTTGTATATTCTGGAGTTCTTTGTATATTCTGGTTATAAGCCCTTTACCACATATGTGATTTGCAAATATATTTTCCCAGTCCATGACTTACCTTTTTATTTTCTTAATGGTGTCTTTTGAAGCACAAAATTTTGAATTTTGATGAAGTGCAATGTATCAGTTCTTTCCTGTTTGGATCGTGCTTTTGGCATCATCTAAGAAATCTTTGCCTAACCCAAAGATCTTGAAGACTTTTTCCTGTTTTCTTCTAAAAGTTTTATAATTTTACTCTTACATTCATGTCTCTAATCCATTTTTATTTAATTCTTGCATATAGTGTGAGGTAAGGGTCTAAGTTCATCTCTTTGTATGTTGACATCCAGTTGTCTCAGCACTACTTGTTGAAAGACACTTTCCGTACTGAATTGCTTTGACACCTTTGTTGAAAATCATTTGACTGTGAATAAAGGATTTATTTCTGTACTACATTCTGTTCTGTTGATCTGTATGTCCTTATGTCAGTACTACACAGAATGTTTTTTAAAGCAGGGGAGTCATATGTAGTCTTGTGAAGAGGCGATCACATGACTCAGAAGGCTGAATATGTGCTACACTGGCACATTTTTAGATAGTGTGTAGCATCTTATTTATCTGAGTTTGTGGTGCAAGCATATTCAGAAACATTTTTTTAGTTTCTTAAAGTTGCAGTACTTTCTCACTTTACAGCCTTCTGATATGCTTAGTCCCTGGATATAGAATAACTCCTGCCCGCCTGCTTATCCCCCATTTCAGTGCCCTTTTTTGCTTTTCACTACTATCTGTCTCAGGTTCAAAATGTTATATTGATTGCTGCCTGATCATAGTAGCCTTGTGACCTTGGTGATGTCATTTTACTTCCCCAGGCTTTAATTTTCTCGTCTGCAAAGTGAGAGAATTGAATTTGATCTTACTACTTTTCCAATCTCAGTCATTGATATTTTCCCTGTCAAACATTTCCAAGGCATGTATAAGTTCATCTCTTTTAACTAGTGAAGAAAAAAGTTCTTTTTAATGGAGAATTGAAGGAGTTTGTATTTTGGGAGTAGGCGGAGCATCACCAGAGGCTCGAGGAGGTATTGTTGGAAAGGTAGTCCTGGCAAACATTTTATCATGTACATAGGTATATGTGACAGATGAGACCATCACTGTGTAACTGGGTGATCAGGGGATAGGCATAGGCTTGCACATACTTTAGTGATTAGAAAGGAGATAGAATGATTTCTATTACAAAGAAATAGCCATTTTTATGAACTTGCCAAGAGGAATGGTCCTTACTGATGAAATCCTTGAAGCTTTGCATATGGCTCTCTGCTTGATTGATACTTAAAAGTGTAGGTCCCACTGGCAGGCTCCTTTCAACATTTTCCATCCTTTAAGTGTTTTTTTTTCCTTTGGCATTTGAATGCTTTTATTTTCTTCATAAAATATTCCAAGTTTAGGGGAATGGGGGCCCTTTTCCACAGCTGAAGTTATTCCAAGTTTCACTCCCCTGAAGAATCGGCTTTCTGTTCCTTGAAGCTTTCAATTGCCACATCTGCTGCTTTATTTCCACTCAGTAAGTTAGAACATGTTTTCATTTAGTCATTGATTTGGGGCTTTGTAAAAATCTGAAGGAAATTAGTCAATGGGCAGTAATATCTATGAATAATATTTTGCCTGGAAATTTCTAAGCATAATGAAGTAAGAGGATAGAAATCTTTAGAGGTAAGAGTTTTGGATGAAGATACCAAGAAACTGAGATTTAGCGGATCAGTGTCAGAAAATGCACATCTTTCAACAGTGTTTTAATAAACACTGGAAATTATTACTGTGTTTTCTGAATTTAGGATTAAATGGCATTTCCTTCCATGAACTTTTAAATCTGTTTTTTCAGGACTTGGATATGTATTATTTTTTTCCATGGTTGTACTTATAAAATTTTGGATTTGACAAAGCTTTACTGGTATCTGGTGCCCCACCTTATTAACCGTAAGACATCATGAATAAACCTGCAATTGCTTCCTAAGTGTGGTGGCTTTTAATGTCTGCAGAAAAAGCGTTGTCCTCCCCTCTCTTCTTTCCCTCTGTTCCCTTCCAGGAAAGCAGTTGTTGCTATGAACAGGTACGTTGTCATCTTTTGCATGTGTATACTATACTATTCAGCCAAAGTATTATTTATTTATTTGTTCAAAATATTACAGCTCTCCCCCCTTCTTCACCCTTTTACCCCTTCCACCCCCTACCCACTCCCCAAAGTATTTTTTTAATTTCACTTTTCAGGAAGATGTACTTTTTCTTTTAAAAAACCACATTGGTTAGAGCATGCTGGATAAAATTTTTGAATCTAGCCCTGGCCAGGTGGCTTAGTTGGTTGGAGCCTTGAGCCATACACCAAAAGGTGGCAGGCTCGATCCCCGTCAGGGCATATACCTGGGTTGTGGTTTTGATCCCTGGTCATGTATTGGGGAGGGGGGGCGCAATAGATCGATGTTTCTCTCTCTCTCTCTCTCTTCCTTCCTTTCTCTCTTTCTCAAAAAAAAAAAAAAAAATCAATAATAACATAGCCTCAAGTGAGGATTAAAACATTTTTTTAAAAATCTAATTTAAAGGTCATGATGAACTAAAAATATTATAAGAAATTTTATGCTGAATTCAATTCTGATTATTCACTCACTATGTGAGTACTTACTAAACATAAGGCCGTGTGTTTACGTGCTATGGGAGACAAAAAGATGAATTAGATATAAAATTGGTAGAAGAAAGCTAGATTAATATCTCCTACCATTAAAGGAAGTGAACACAGAATATAAACACATGGATGAGATTTTTCAGCAGTATCCAAACAAGGAAAGAAGCATGAGCTAATGGCATTTTTACTTTGGAAACAGTGGCAACTAGGAAAACCTGAGGTTTTGGGCATGCTCTCGACTGCCTGTGTCCCTCCAGAAGCTATGTTTGTGAGTAGGTGAATCTTAAGATTTCTTACTGATACTCCGAATCTGGAGTGAAGTGAAGTGAGTGGGTACTCTTAGTTTCCCTTCTCTTGACTAAGAGTCAGTGGACATGACTTCTGGAAAGAGAGGGAAGAAGCTGGAAAAGTGAATAATCACAGCTCGTATCCTGATATATCGGAGGGGAAGGCCCAGGATTCCATGCTGAACTGGGGGGACAAACTGAAGTCTGAGAAGTTCCTCCAAGGCCATTGATATACCTCAAGACTTGGGAGAATATACTGCTACAGGATCTTTTATGTTGATTATTTTGCTATTTTCTTTATATTTCAAAATAACATATTTGTACAACCTCTTGTTGACATTTCAGTGTTAGTCATCATCTATTGTCCTCCCTTCCCTAGCACCTTTCCCCTCTTCTACTCTCCCAGTATAGTTATAGTCTAATTCTGGTTAGATTAATATTTAGTGTTTATATTATTTTTATTATAGTTATGTAAGCCATTTGATAAATTATTTATTTTTCTTTGTTGCACAGATTTTTGTGTGCTTTAGAGTAGATAATCACTTGTTTTTTTTCATTGTACTTGCCCCTGAATCAACTCTAGACTCTCTCAGTTTTCCAGTTGTTCTTATAAAATTCTGACACATCAGGTATTAGTTTCATCTTTCTGGGAAATCTAAAGTGATTGTCTTTCTATGTGTGTTATATAGTTTTTATCATGGCATCTTCCTACACTGTCATATAAGGATTCCCTTCTTCTTTCTCCCATGTTGGAAAGCCTTTATCCTATGTCCATTGCATGCTTTTTCTTGGTTTATTCTCTTGTTTGGGTAGAGAACATCCTTGAGTAGCTTTCTTGGAAAGGGTGCTGGAACTCAATTTGAGACCCTGAATGTCTAAAAATATCTTTAATTGAACCATCATGCAGGCTGCTAGGTTGGGCATACACTTATTGTGGAAATAAGTTTTCCTCAGAATTTTAATGGCATTACTCCAATGAATTCTAGCTTCCAGTGGTATATTAAGAAGTCTAAAACCATATAGACTCCTGATCGTTTGTACGTGGCTTGCCCTCCTCTACCACCCTCTGCTGGAAACTTGTGGAATCTTCTAACTCTAGTGTTTTAAAATTTCATGTTGATGTACCTTGCCAGGGATCTGTTTTTTGTTTTGTTTTGTTTTTCCCTCCATTGTCCTGGGTACCCAGTAGGCTCTTTTAATTTAGAAACTTATATTCTTCATTTCTGGGAAATTTTCTTGAACTATTTAATCGATTTCTTTCTGCTATTTGCTCTATATCTCTTTGAGGAACTATTATTTGGATATTTCTGTACTTTCTGTAAGATTTCCTTAGATTATATTTGAACCTTTCTATTAAGCTTTTATTTTTGAATGTTAAAAGATACTTAATGAAGAAATTAAGCATTTTTATCTATAGGATTAGATCTATAGTTATGCCGGCTTTCAAGATCCCTAGCATCTTGATATTTTATAACTGTACCTACACTACATGTCCCACAAGCCTTCAGCTTCCTTTACACCCAACATCTCCTAAAAAAAATGTGTGGACCTCACTCCTTGTACTGACTCGGCAGTGATCACATCTTTTCATTTTGTGTATCCCAGTGCCTAGCACAGTGCCTCACATGTACCAGTTACACACTGTTTCATGACTGATTGCACCTACCATGGGCAAGGTGACAGATGCAGGAAAAAAGAGACAAAGACAACTCAGAAACATTCTTTGCATCAAGATCTAATAAATCTCAATTAAACATATAAAGAGCCTTTCTACTAAGCTTTTCCTTTCTGCTATTATGTTTTTAATTTCCAAATACTCTTTAATTTTTTGAATACCTTTTTCAATAGCATCCCATTATTTCATCTTTGCAAATAACATATCTCTCTCATTGAGGCTTTCCCTGATGACTATTTAAAATTTCATCCCTAACCCCGAACCCATTATCTGCCTTCTCAGTAGAATATAAGTTTCATGAGAGTAGAACTTTTCTTCCTGTGTTTTTTTTCCACTTTGGTGTTTTACCAGCATCTCAAATAGTATCTAGCACATAATAAATGTTTAAATATTTCTGGAATAAACTGAATGATCATTCTGACAGTATTAGTAATATACATTTATTTTTTAAAAAACATGTTTTTATTGATTTCGGAGAGAAGAAGGGAGGAGAGAGAGAGAGAGAAGCATCAGTGATGAGAGAGTCATTGATCGGCTGCCTCCTGCACGCCCCCTACTGGGGATGGAGCCCACAACCCGGCATGTGCCCTGATCGGGAATTGAACTGTGACCTCCTGGTTCATAGGTCGACACTCAACCACTGAGCCACAGTGGCCATGCTAATAATATACAATTAAATTTTTCTCTTAGTATAGATCTAATCTGTTTCTTTGCGGTTACTTTTTTCTATTTTTATTGCTCTTAGATTAGAAAAATTTCTGCAGATATCTGGTGATACTTTATCATCTGCTTATATTTAAGAATGGGGGTTAAAGAGCTGACTGGAGTAAAAGAACAGATGGATGGGACTGACCATCTGTGGGCTTCATGGTAAAATGATCTTGCTCAGCAATCTTGTTGGAGATCTCTTGATGTTGTTATCTAGATCTTCCTTCTTGGCTGGTCCAATTCCTTGGAGCACATTTTTCCACTCTCTGGATGTAACAGTCTAGGAGCAGAGAGGAAGAGCACTGGAAGAATCTTGGCATCCAGAGTATACACATTTACTAATCCTCCTTTTTTCAGGATGGCCCTAATGCCTTCATCTGGGCCTGGTGTCCTCCCTGGAGAAGAAAAATATTTCCAGTTTTTTTGTTTGTTTGTTTGTTTTTGCTGGAGTGGGAAACATGCTGAAACTGCAGAATGTGGGAGAAAAATCTTGGGATCTAACTGCTCCTAAACTGTTTCAATCAGTCTTTTAAGAGATATGGAGATGGAGCATAATCCTATAGTTCTTTCTTACGTTAGTTCAAATATTTGTTGGTCATTTGCTATATTCTGAGGTATCCATGTGAATTAGGGGTAGGGAATGGCTACTACAGGCAGAGGGACCACAGAAGCAGGGATCCTGAAGCCAAAACAGCATGAGGCATAGCTGGAACCAGATCTTTAAGGGGCTTGTCAAGGTATACCCTTTTCCTGAAGGGTAGGAAATATGATCCACTATCAGTTAATTACTCTTTATTGCTTTCTTTATTTTATTCCTACTTCAGAGGAGTTGTCACCAATTCTTGAGAATTGGGAGCCCTCTGTGCTACAAATTGGTTCCTCTCTGCTTTCTTTACTGCTCATTCGGCTATCAGTCGCTCATCTTTCTTCCCAGTTCCAAATTTAAGCACTTTAAACAAGATAATTTAAATATTCTCTTTATGTTGTGTTAATGAGGTAAGAGTGAGATTAGTTGAAAATATTCAGGCTACTATCTATATATTCAAAAGTCATGCAATAGGACATTTAACAAAATCTCAGGACAATAGAAACTAGGAATCATACACAGAATCAAGCCAAAATTTTAGTTTAAAGTGGTCACAAGTTGATAGTGCCTTCGGATTTCTGGCAGAAGTAATAGAGGAGGAACCCATTTTCTACCCAGGCCCCAAAGTATTTTAACAGATAAAGTTCCAAGGAATGTGTTTAGAGTCAGAGGTTGCCACACACTCTAGGCAATGGAACACAGAGAGAGCCAGCAGAAGCAACAAAATGGTAGGAAATTCAAAGCCCTCAGATTTTGTAATTATCAGACACAGACAGTTATGTAAATATGTTTAATATGTTGGAAGAAAAAGAGATGGAGAAAATGAGTAAGCAGCTAAGAAATTGTGAAAATGAAAAAGCCATTTTGAAAACAGACCAAATGGAACTTGTAGAAATGAAAAATTGAGTGGTTGAAATAAACTCAAAGACTGGATTATCAGGACATTAAGTACAGTTGAAGAGGGAATTGGCTAATTGGATGATAGTTCTTAGAAAATGATCCAGAATGCAGTGCAGTTAGACAAAGAGCTCCAGAGGGAGAGGTGAGAGAAAATGGTGAGAAGACAATACTTGAAAAATCACTGAGAATTTCCCAAAGTTAATAGGTTGCCATCTGATTCTAAAATTCCAAAGAAGTTCAGCATGTTATGAAAGAAAAAGGGTGAAGATCTATACATGCAGACATGGGGTAAAGTTTGGTACTGCAAAATATCAAAAACAAAGAGAAGATCTTAAAAGCAACCAGAGAGAAGACAACCTATCTACCAAAAAACTGATTCTGTTGACACCTGACTTCTCAATAGCAGTAACGGAAGCTAGAAGACAGTGAAATGTTACTATCAATGTGCTGGGAGAAAATAGCTGTCAGTGTGGAATTCTATACCCAATAAAATCATCTTTCAGGAATGAGGGCAAAATACTGACTTTCCAGTCAAATAAACTGACTAAGCTGGCTACTAATGGACTCTCAATAAAGGAAATGCTAAAGGATAAACTTCAGAGAGGAGGTAACATCATAAAAAATTGTAATGGAAATTAGGAAAATTTTAAAACTGAATGATATCACATATCAAAACCTATGAGATTTTATTAAAAAGATACCTGGAAGAAAATTTATAACCCTAAGTGCTTATGTTAGAATAGAAGAAAAGCTAGAAATTAGTGAACTAAGCAACCAATTTACGCCAGAAAAAGAACATTAGGATAAGCCCAAAGAAAGTAAATGGAAGGAAATGAGCAGATATTAATGAAATAGAGAGCAAGCATACAATAAATAGGCTCAAAATCATTAAAAGGTGATTCTTTGAAAAGAATAATAAAACTGACATATGTCAGGCTGTCAGGCAAGGTTAATGAAGAAAAACTAGAGTGATGTCAAATAGTATTAGGAATGGAAAAATAAAATTACATGTGGAGAGATTAAGATGATAAGGGGGTTATGAACACCTTTATGGCAACAAATGTGAAAATTTAGACAAAATGAATAAATGTCTAGACAAAATCATTTATCAAAATGAATTAGAAAGTTTGAATAATCCTGTAACAAAGTGAAATCATTAAAAATCTTGTTTTAAAGAAAACTTCAGGCTCAGATGGTTCTGCTGACATTCAACAATACAAAAATCTCTGATCTCACACACCTATTCCAGAGTATAGACGAGGGAACACTCTCCACCCAAATCAAGCATAACAGGACCAGATGAGAAAGGAAATTCATTTGTTAGTCTTATAAATACAGTTGCAAAAACCCTAAACAAAATATTAGCCAACTAAATCTAGCAGATATAAAAACTGTACCCAGTTGGGATTTTCCTAGGTCTGCAAGGGTGCTTTAGTATTAAAAAATTCATAATGTCATTTACCGTATTAACAAATTACAAGAAAAAAATTCAACAAATTGTCATGAAAAAACCCTCAAAATAAAAATAGATGGGAATTTTAATAACCCATTAAAGGGTATCTACAACAAGCCTACAGGAAATGCCATACTTAATGGTGAAATAGCGAAGGCCGTACCTTTGAGATGACAAGAATGCCCTTATCACTATTGTAATTCAACTTCACAGTGGATGTTCTAGCCAGGTAAGTAAGATCAAAACAAAAAAATAGATAAAGGTACTGAAAAGAGGAAACAAAACTGAATATTTGTAGGTGATATAGTTTTATTCAAAAGTATATTCAGAACCAGACCCTTACATCATCTTTTATTAAAACAGAGCATTTGTTTTCAAAAATTAAATAATGGTAAAAAGGAAATTAGACATGAATCTGGTTGTTTCTAGTAAGTCTCGGGGCGGTAAGCAGGGACAGTCAGTCACATGTTTGTTTCCTGTCTCTCAGGGATAACTTTTGTTGCCTGATTTCCTAGTGTCTTGAAAACTGTTGTTTTATGTTTTGTTCTAGTGCCTTTAACTGTTGTTTCATATAAAAAACATATGTTTATTTTTGGCTATTTCAAATGGGAGGGTAAATCTGGTCTCTGTTATTCTATCTTGGCTGGAAGCAGAAGTCAGTTTAATTAAGTGGCATATTCCTTAGTCTTCTTTTGTTAATAAAAGGTTATTTTAACAAATGCTTTATTCTGGTGCAAGGCTTTTCCCTTAAAAGCATGTATAGATTTTTTGTTTGTGTTTTCACTTTGTTTTTAAAGTAATTGGTAATTTAAAGGCCATGAGGACCTATAGAGTAGGGGCCCTGAGATGGATAATTCCTGAGGCTTTTGTTATTCTCTGTTGCTACGAGCTTTGTTATTGAAGGCTGTTCAAGGTCTCATCACCTTTGGAGTTTTGACTCACTGATGTATTTCATAAATTTTAATGAAAGACAGACTGAGAGAAATCATCGATGGGCCCACATGGTTGTACCATATTTGTGCACTGGCTCAGAATGAAAATCTCTATGAAATTACTGAGTTACCTTTGTGGAAAGCCCCAGACTACATCTTCTAGCTTGTCTGACCTAGTTAGGAAAAATCAAAAGTGATTTGCAAAAACTTCTGTGTTCTTGGCACATTGCTATGATTTATTTTTAAGGCACAGAAAATTGTCTAAATATTAGCACACATATTAAAGATTTGCAAATAAACTATATATAGTTATATAGAGCACACTGTGCTTTTCTAAGGAGTCTGTAAAGAATGTGGTTTAACTTGCCAGTGTGTAATAATAAACTTATTTCTTCATGATTATGAGCTTTATTGATAATTCAATAGCAGATGTTTATTTTCATTAAGTTACAATTCAAACGTTTTTGGCTTAACTGAAATTTCCTCTATATTTCACAAAATTAAAAAAAAATGGACTGAAAGTTTCTTTCAAAAGATCCTTCAGATGGGGCCAGGTTATTTTATTTTTAATTTAATTTAATTTTTAAATATATCTTTATTGATTTCAAAGAAAGGAAGGGAGAGGGAGAGAGAGAAACATCAATGATGAGAGAGTCACTGATCGGCTGCCTCCTGCACACCCCCTACTTGAGCCCATAACCTGGGCATGCGCCCTGACTGGAATCGATCTCCTGGCTTATAGGTTGATGCTCAACCGCTGTGCCACATTGGCCGGGTGGGACCAGGTTATTTTAGAAACAGATTTAATTATCCATAATAATAAGGATTAGGGAGAGAAAAGGAAATTTCAATCTTTGAAGAATCCCTAAATATCATTTTAGTCCATCACTTTCAACCTTCCCTACCACTACCAGACCCACTCACTCACAGGGCAGTATTGTTGCCCCGAGATTCTGGCTCTCTCAGTTTCTGCAGCCTATTTGCTGAGCCAATGAGCAGTGTAATGGCCCAATGCTAGGGAGAAAAAAGGATCTAGATTATTTGAAACTAAAAAATTAATAGCAGAATAATGAGGAATTGACTGCCTTTCCTATTCTGGGTTCCAGTTTTTTGATCAAAGGGTGTCTTTTTTTTACCATTTTACACTTTCTTAATCATGACAGCCTGTGTAAATACTTGAATATTGGGTAGGATAAAAATGAAGAAGATTAGAAAATGCATGTACTCTTTTTGTTATTAAGCCTTCAAATGGATTTTAAAAACTTAAACATGTTAAATGCTATTGCTATTCCGAGTTAACAAGCAGAAGGGTGTTTTGTTTTGTTTTTGGTGGTCCTTAACAGTATATGCTTTTCTTTTCAGCTACTAAGTCAGGATTGTTACCTCCACCACCTGCACTCCCTCCAAGACCTTGTGCATCACAGGTAGGAGACAGATGCTGATTTCTGTAAACTGTTGGGTGGTAGGGAAGTTATCCTACCACTGTGCTTCCTCTGTGAGGGTGGATCGCCACACAGCTGGCCTGTCAGGTTCCCAAGAGAGCAGAGAGTGGTTGAGCTTCTTCATATCTAGCTAGTCCCCTAACCTCATGTGGAGCCTCCATAAGCAACCAAGCAAATGTGTATGAGTTCACTCTTGACTGTAGAGTTGCATGTGGTTTTCATACAGAGAAAGAGTAGTAGACGGGGCTTCTCTCCCATTGGGGGTGGGAGACATGGTTTTTCTGTATAGCATGTGCAGTCTTGGTGCCTATAGTTTCATCAGTGTTTTAGGAGCTGTGTTAATTCTGCATAAACTAAAAAGAAATGCTTATTAACCTGGGGTTAGTGCTGTGATTTGGGCCCATGATGTTTTCTTTAGGATTGTATTTTCCCTGGGAACAATAAGCTGAAACAGCAGGAGCTGGGAAAGCATGTCACCCAAGTCTCTTTCATCTGTGAATTTATTCTGCCTTACTGACATGTGCTACTCTGGCCTGACTCCTCACCATTCTTTGTGGAGTTGAAAATGAGAAGCAAGAAGCAAATCTGTGGAGTGTGGTGGAGGGTGCAACAGATCCTACTTTTCATTAATTGCTGCTTAAGAGACTTTTTATCTTTAAAGACCTTCTCTGACTTTTGGCAGAAAATGTTGGGCAATTTCTCTATAAGTACTCTTAGTTTCTACCTTATTGCTCTGGGTAGTTCACGGCATACCTTTCCATATGGAGCATCTCAGGACTCGCTGAGTCACTGAAACCACTTTTAACATTTGCTTGTCCATTTAGAGAATTAGATGGTCTGTGGCATCCACTCAATCTTGAGATGTAAATACCGTGAGGTATTGATTTCCTGCTTCAGTTTGAAGTGTAATAAAAGCCATGTTCTTCCTGACCACATATAAACAAGGGAGAACCCTTTTCCCAATACTCCAGCATTGGCTTTAAGAGATGTTGGTTAATCAGTCAGTAAGTATTTATTGAGTCTCTGCTATATATCTAATGCCAAGCTTTAGTTCCATCCTTAAGCCTTTTCCTGGTTATAATTTCTGCTTGTTTAATTATTAGCTGTGTATATTGAGCATCTACAGTAGATCAGGCATTAAGCTAAGTGCTTTCAATGCATTCTTTCATCTTCATAAAAAGTCTATTGCGTCGGTACTAATACAGGGCGTCCTCCAAAAATGTATACATACTTTAACAGCTGATAGCTCAACTTTGAAAATGAAATGTATTTTAATAAACATGGCCTTTATAATTATTCAAAGTGTGTGTATACATTTTTTGGGGGACACCCTATATTATCCTTTTTTTCTTTTTAACAGATGAGGAAATTGAAGCATATAGGGGTTAAGCAAGTCACCCAAGGTGACATAGTAAATCGCAGAGTCAGCTCCCAAGCCGGGGCCCATCTCCTACAGGTCCCTCCCTTGCCATCACTGGAGTCAGAGTGTCTGTATCCAGGAAGACAGTGATCCATTGCACTGGCGATTGAGGCTTTCACCACATCCCCTTAAGGAGGGCCTGGATGAGACGAGGCTCTGGATTTGCACCAACAGCAAACCTGGACTTTGTCACAGCAAAATTAGTGGGCATTCTGCCAGCTGCTGCTTTCCAACTGGGGCTTGGGAGCCACCTGGCTGAATAAGTGGGAGACCTGTCTGAAAGGGCTTTTGTGACCAGCTTCCTTATCTCTCTCCTGCTGTGCGAGAGCCAATGGTCGCTTCCTGGTTGTGAACCGTGCTGCTATCAGCAGTCCTCATCGGAGCTGCTCGAGGTGGCTTCCTGCTTGCTGTGGGGCTTAGTGACCCAGGGTCTGACGGGACTGGGAATTCTCAACTCACCGTTAATGCACGAGACTGCCGCTTTGTCTACTAAATTTCCCATCGCTGTGCAAACAGCGGCCCGGCACTCAGCGCCGGTCTGCAACCTAGCTGTCTAGCTGTGGAGATCGTGGACTACAGCAACAGGCGTGCAAGAACGCAGGCAGAAGCCCCCAGGCCACCTCCCCCCCACTCTCCACCTTCCTTCACTGTAAGCGGGGCACACATATTCAGAAGAGACGTCTTGGGAAATAAACACACGATTGTCTTTAGTCTGAATATTGGCCCCAGGAAAAATTCACCCAATCACCTGTATATTCTTGTCTTCCCCAAACTACTTGTGATGAAACGATCTTCTGGGAGACATTACTAGGGCTCTGTGGTAACACACATTTGCAGGCTGCTGCGTCTGTACCCACTCTGGGAGATTCCCAGTGTATATAAGCCTGTGAAAGGCTTTGAAGTCCTACAGTAAAGAAACCTGGTCAATTTTGTTAAAGCTGGCAATTTCCTAGCTTGTGTGACCATTCATCTCTTTATTTATAAAATACCTATTCATATCCGGAGGGCTTAGTGGTTAGGAAGCATTATTATACACCAGTCTTAAGGTATTGGTAAGAACATTTCCAAAGCCCTTTCATCTGTCACCTCATCTCTATATTATGTGATTAAAGTTAAATTTTTATATCTTATGCCAACAGTTTTTTCTAGAAGAGCTGAAAAAAAAATTTACTGCGCATTAGCTTGGGGTTTCAAATTGTAATGTTTTCAGTTGTGTTTTCTTCCTCACTTTTCTATTCCTCCTTGCTTACTCTCTCATGAGGTCGTTTTTACGACTAAACCCTAAATTCTTCTGCGCTGTTAAAATTTTTTTGAATGTTCCTTGGTACATATGGAAAATCTTTCTGACTTTGGAAATATATACAGAGTGTGGCAAAAGTAGGTTTACAGTTGTGAGTATGGGAAACAGAGTTTATTTGTATATTATTATTTATTAATTATTGTATTATTTTCCATATGAATAATTGTAAACCTACTTTTTCCCCACCCTGTACTTTACTACAGAGATTTCTTTTATGGGCCTTAAACTGTAGTACCTAGGGGAGAAACCAGGAAGCCTGGTATAATTAAAATCATTATATTTATTAGTAGTTCTGAGAAGAGATTAAGAGAAATGTTTTTGGGTTATTCTTGGATTTAAAATTTTCATGTTATTTAAATTGCTAAATGGGCAAAACTAGATTAAAATAAACAAGAAAATGTTTTATTCCCTAGAAAGGAACACTTTTAAAAACTATGTGGCCAATCAGTGATGTACTTCTAAGTTTTAAGTATATAAGAGAAAAGAGTTTGTATGTTTTCAGCTATATGCACAAAGGTATATTTAGATCATTTCTACATATACCAAAAGTATATCTCTGTGTTGTCAAGTGAGAGAGATGAATAGAGGTTTTCAGCATAAAACCAGTTTAGCTGGCCTCTACTTACACTGAACACCACGGTGATATGAACATCTGGACTAAGTTATACAAATGGGGCCCTGGAGTTAGGGAAAGGAGTAAATTCAAAGAAACAGATCTTTTTATTTTTCATACTGTAGGTAAGATCAAGAAGGACCCAGTGACTGTGTGAAGAATTAAATGTTTTGGTGTCCCACGTTTTCCCATGAACAGGCTAGAGACCAGAGTGTGGTATTTTGGTTTAGTTCAAAAGAGGTGACACACTCTTTTAAAATTATTTTTATTTAAAAAAATGACTGATTCATAGCATAAATGACTAAAAAGTAATTAAAGTTAACTGTTTTATAGGGAACAGTGTTAAAATGAGAGTTAGTTAAACTTATTAGCTCACTGTGTGCGTATAAACCAAGTGAAATGACATCTATAGAGTTGGTGCTTGCTTGTAGGTCAGTTCTCTGCTAAGGTCTATTTGGTACTTCAGGGTCTAAATCCCTTTAATAGTGTTGATCTCATGCCAAATTTCTTATGGCAGTTGTGATAGAGCTGTAGCTTCAGAGTAATTATCTTTACTAAAGAAAAGATTTTTCTGATACAAACCATAATCTGTTCAATTTTATATTAGCATCACATTTGATGCATTGGGGCTCCCTGTAGACTAATGTGCTCAGAATTTTCCTATTTATATCACTAATGTCTCACTTTTAATGGTAGGTGCTCTTTACCAGCAGTCTGATGAATACTAAAGCAGCACTAAAGGGTGAAAGCATTATGGAGGAAGCATTTTATCAATACTTTGACCCTTAAAGAGATGGAGGAGGGATTTACGGAAGGGCTGAGGTGACCAATGAAATGAGTTTTATTATTTTTATTTTTATATCTTTTGGTTAATCCTCACCCGAGGATATTTTTTCCCATTGATTTTTAGAGAGAGGGAGGGAGGGAGGGAGGGAGGGAGGGAGGAGCATCGATGTGATAAGCAAAAACTCAAGGAGGTTGTCACTAGTAGACCTGCCCTATAGGAAATGCTAAAGGGAGTCTTCCAAGCTGAAATGAAAGGACACTAGACAGTACCTTGAAACCATACAAAGAAATGAAGAATGGTAAAGGTAGCTATATTGGTAAATATAAAAGCCAGTAGTATTGCAATGTGGGTTTGTGACTCCTCTCTTATTTCTATATGATTTAAAAGGGAAATGCTTAAAACAATAATTATGTATCTGTTAATGGGAACATGTATAAATATGCAATTTGTGAATAATATATAAGGGGACAGTGGAACTGTAAAGGAGCAGATTTTTTGTTATTATTGAAACTAAGTTGGTATTAATTCAAACTTGTTTGTTAAAAAGTTAAGATGTTAACTATAATTCCCAGATAACCACTAAGGAAAAAACTAAAAAATATACAGGAAAAAAGAGAAAGTAATGAAAATGGTACACTAGAAAAAAAATCAATCACAAAAGAAGACAGTGATAGAGGAATTGAGGAACAAAGCAGGTATAAGACAGAAAACAAATAGTAAAACGGCAGAAGTAAATCTTTCCTTATTAGTAATTACTTTAAATGGATTAAAATCTCCAGTTAAAAGGCAAAAACGGAATGGATTAAAAATATCCAACTATATGCTTTCTACTCACTTTATTTATTTATTTATTGTTAGTCCTCACTGAGGATATTTTTTCCATTGTTTTTTAATCAGCTTAATGATAACCCACAACCTTTGGACCAACTCCATTGATTTTTAGAGAGAGTGGAAGGGAGGGAGGGAGAGAGATGTGAGAGAGACCAGTTGGTTGCCTCCTGCACTTGCCCTGACCATAGCCGGGGACTGAACCTGCATCCCAGGTATGTGTCTTGACCAGAATCAAACCTGTGACCCTTTGGTGCTTGGGCTGATGCTCTACCACTGAGCCACACTGGCCAGGGCTGTCTACTCACTTTAGATCCAGTGATACAGATAGGTTAAAAGTAAAGGGATAGAAAAAGATATTCCATGCAAATAGTAACCAAAAGAGAACTGGGGTGGTTATACTAATATCAGACAAAATAGACTTTAAGACAAAAATTGTTATGAGAGACATGGAAAGACATTATGTATTGATAAAAGGGTCAGTCCATTAAGAAGATAAATTTATAAACATATACACACCTAACAACAGAACCTGAAAATATAGGAAGCAAAACCTAACAGAACTGAAGGGAGTAATAGACAGTTCTACAGTAATAGAGACTTCAATATCTCATTTTCAGTAATGGATAGAACTACTAGACAGAAGACCAATAAGGAAGTAGAGGACTTGAACAACACTATAAATCAACTAGACCTAACAGGTATCTATAGAACACTCCACCCAACAACAGCAGAATATACATTTTTCTCAAGTGCACATGGAATATTCTCCAGGATAGACCGTATGTTAGGCCACAAACAAGTCTGAACAATTTTAAAAGATTGAAATCATACAAATTGTCTAGTCTGACCGCAATGGAATAAAGTCAGAAATCAATAGCAGAGGTAAAACTGGAAGATTCACTGATATGTAGAAATTAGACAACATACTCTTAAATAACCAATGGGTCAAAGAAGAAATCACAAGTGAAATAGAAAATACCTTGAGACAAATGAAAACAAAACATAACAAAACCTATGGAATGCAGTGATAGCAGTCCTCAGAGAAATTTATAGCTGTAAGAAAGAATGGATCCAGGACCTTAAAGGCATTATGCTAAGTGAAAGAAGTCAGACAAAGACATGTACTGTATGATTTAATTTATGTGGAATCTAAGTAACAAAAACAAAAATCACACACATAGAAAAAATCAGATTTGTGGTTACCAGAGGCAGGGGTAGGGGTAGAGGAATTGGATGAAGATGGTCCAAAGGTACAAACTCCCAGTTACAAGATACATAAGCACTGGGGGTGGAGTGTACAGCATGATGACTGTGTGGAATATTTGAAAGTTGGTAGAAGAGTAGATCTTCTTAAAAGTTCTCATCACGAGGAAAAATATTTTATTGTAACTCTATGAGTAGATTAGATGTTAACTAAGCATGTGGTGATCATTTGCAATATATGTAAGTCAAGTCATTATGCAGTACACCTTAAACTTATACAGAGCTGTGTGCCAATTATATCTTAATAAAAGTAGAAAAAATAAGGGAACCAAATTAATAAGCTAACTTTATATCATAAGAAACTAGCAAAAGAAGAGCCTGCTAAATCCAAAGATAGGCAAAAGAAGGAAATAATGAAGAGCAGAGTGAATATAAGTGAAATAGAGAATAGAAAAACAATGGAGAAATCATTAAAAACAAAAGTTGAGTTTTTGGAAAGATCAATAAAACTGACAAACTTTTCACTAGACTGACCGAGAATGTATTTAAGCTTATATTGTTCTCTGGTCAAAATACAAGGCTATATTTTAAATTAAAATCAGGCTTTGATAAATTTATCTCTCCATGTAGGTAACATTGTTTTGAATTTATCAAGGTTGAATACTCCAGTAAAGTGATCCTGTTTTGTTTAAGGTATTTTCCCCCCTGAATTGACAGTATGTTTTACTGTATGTTCCCTAGTTGTAGAATTGGTTCATAGATTATTCAAACTGCTAATCATAGCTCCAGGTTGATGTAGCATGAAGAAACAGTTGTGGTTTAAACCAACATCTGTTGATTAAATCTCCAGAGTTCTGCAAGTCCTCTTATAAGGATTTATTAAAGGAATTTGAAAACTACTATTCTCAAACATTTGGCACTCAATGAGAAATTCAAAAGGCAAAGGAAATGGCTGTAATGATAATTCAAGGAGAAGTGAGAGTGAGAAATAGTGATGAAATACTGGCATTGGAATAGAGGAGAAAAGATTAAGTATAAACTCCTCCTTTTTAAAGGAGCACTCAAAGTTTGCTAACTATCAACAAATGCCATTAGAATTTATCCCAAGAATTAGTTCAAAAGAAATGAAGAGTTCTATGAGGACATTTATTTTAGTATTATTGATAAAAATAAAAACCAATGCAACATAAATGTCTAAGGAGGCTCTGGTTAAGACTCTATATCCACCTACTCGGATATTAGCCATCCATTAAAGTGATTACATGGAAGGTATTAGAAAGAGGGGTAACAGCTGAATACAGAAAGGTTTCTTGATTGTGCTGCATAAACGTACATAATGAACCTTGACAGTAAGGTCTTCTGCTCTCTGAGGGTGATCTTGAAAGTCCATGGGACATAGTGATTGGCCCCTTTGCTGTGGTTGGATTTTGACTCACTTTCCCAGTGTTATGGGCCAGTGTTCCCTTCCCAGTGGGTCTTTGAGGTCCTTGACTCCTCAGTGAATTTCCACTAACTTTTTAAAAAAAATTCTCACCCAAGGACATGCTTATTGATTTTAGAGGGGAAGGGGGGGGGGAGAGAGAGAGAGAGAGAGAGAGGAAAGAAAAGAAAAGAAAAAAGAAAAGAAAAGAAAAGAAAAAAGAAAAGAAAAGAAAGATAGATCTTTTGGTTGCCTTCCATATGTACCCCGACCCGGGATCAAACCCACAACCTAGGTATATGCTCTGACCAGGAATCTAACCTACGACCTTTCTGTATATGGTTGGTATGGCTTCTAACCAATTGAGCCACACCAGCCAGGCTCCACTAACTCTTATTTAGCAGTTTAAAGGGGTCACCTAAGTAATTAATTTACAATTTACCTATCTTTATATAAGTACATTCTCAATTTTCGGAAGATTATATGAGTAGTGTGTGTGTGAACTGAGGTATCCATGAAGATCTCCAGACGTTTTAGTCCTAAATGTCAATGTCTACTGTTAAGCTTTTGGAGGTAGACTACTAAGTAATTGGTAGACATTTAAATAGATGGGGAAATTAGGGAGTTTTTCTCTTAAAGATTTCCTTTTACAAGCTCTCCGATATGACAGTTAGACTAAAAAAAAGTCATTCACAGCTTTATCAGAATAAAATTACTGTTGGGAGCAACTTTTAGAGACCATGATTCCAGAACTTATGCTAAGACATATAATAATGCATAATCATATAGTTGGGATGGCTCCAGCAACTGTGAAGTTCAAATAAACAGCTTACTGAAATATATTTTCTAGTAGTTTTTTTCATCTGTGTTCTCTGGATAGTAAACTCTTATTGCCCTTTCTCTTAAATGGTTTAGAAGTGCTGTGTATAGAATTCTAGTTTGAAGGTTATTTTCCCTCAGCTTTTTGAATGTAGTACCTCCTTCTTTTCTGGCATTTATTGTTGCTGCCGCTGAGAATCCTGCTGTCAATCTATTTTTGGTTTCTTTGGAGTTTCTTTTCTCTAGGGTGGCTTTTAAAACTTAATCATTATTTTCGATGTTCTGTTTCAGTTTCACTGTGATGTGTCTAGGCATAGATTTGAATTTATTTATTCCAAGATGACACTTGGTGTGCATTTTCCATCTGGAAAATCATGTCTTTAATTTTAGAACACTCTTAATCGTATCTCTGCGGGTTTTGATTCTCTATTTATTTCTTCCCATTTTCTTCTCGAACTCCAATTAGCTATGTTTCTATGCCTGTCAACACATCTTTTATTTCTAGTAGTGGCTCTTTTATCCTTTTATGTTGTGCTCTCTCTAGGCTGGTTCTAGATGAAATCTCTGTCTTCTAAATTAATCACTCTTTTTATATAACTGTGTATGGTTCCAGGTTTTATAATCTATTTTAAAATATTAATCTGTTTTTGTTTCACTTTTCCCAATTTCTGTTACATACTTACCTCTCTCTCTCTTTTTTTTTTTTTTTAGGATATGTTACCTAATTTTAATTTGGGGAGGATTCTAAACATAATTTTTTAAAAGTTATTTTAAATTAGTGTTGTTTTCATTTTTGTCAGGTGTAAATTCATCTTATTATTTTTTTGTGGCTGTTCTTAGTGTTGGATTTTTTTCTTTGTGCTTTTTGGAAATTTGTTTAGCAGTCTTCTTTTGAATTGGAGTTTAAATTTCATTCTCGGGTCTCTGAGTGCCTTTCTAGCACCCCACACCCCTGAACTCATGGGCCTCCTGTCTAGGCCCAGTTCTTATACTTGAGGTTCAGCACGTCCATCTGGTTCAGGTGTCAGGGATTGTGCAGATGGCACCAGATGGTGGCTTGGCCCAAGACCAGGCTGCAGTGTTGTATCTGCTTCCGCTTCCTGTCCTAAGTACATAGCTCTGAGCACCTTCACAGACTCCACCCTGGTTTTGCAGCTTTGCAGGTAGGGAAACATCACCTTAGCCTCTGGCTTCGCCTCATGTAGGGCATTTAAATCTCTATTATTCTGCTATGTATCAGCTCCCAGCTGCCTCTCCCTGCTTCTGAACTGTCAGCCTGGCCTGCACTTTGTGATTTGGCCCCACAGGGATCTTTTGCTTCCGAGTATGTCTAAGTGTTTTTTATTTTAACACTTTGGTGCCCATGCTTACATCTGTCATTGCATATCATTTTATGGAAGAGGAAGATGAGGTTCAGAAAGCAGAAGTGAGCTACTTGGAACCTCACAGCTAGTAAGTGACAGAGCCAGCTCTGGGAAAGGAGATGAGGAGAGCCAGGAAAGGTTTCTGTGGAAGTGCTAGAAATTTAATGATAGCGTTTAGAGAGAAAAATCATTTATTGTATGTCACAAAAATTAACTATAGATCTGCTAAGCAAAAGTAACCCTTATTCTGCCTTCTAAAATGAAACAAAAAGACAGAACTTCAGCATCATAAATAATTTTAAAATAGATTTTAGAAGTACACAAACCATAGAGGCATTGTGATTCTTATTTATTTTATTAATTTACAAAGCACTTAAGTATAGTGCTTATGCATCAGATACTCTTCCAAGTGCTTTACACTTATCAACTCATTTAATTTTTGCTACCATATGCAGTAGGCTCTGTTGCTATCCTCATTTTGCAGGTAACTAAACTAAGGCACAGAGAACTTTAGGAATTTGTCTAAAGTCACTCACAGCAAGTAAGAGTTAAAGCTGTGCTTCTGACCCTGTCTGTCTAGCCCCAAAGTGCCAGCTCCTCCTACTATGCTATGCTGTACAACCGCATCTCAGAATTATTTTCTTAACCTCTCTCTTCTTACAACTGAGTTGACACCTTATCTTAATTAGAGATACATTTTATGTTATGAAGAAATTAATGAATTAGCTCTACGTCACCACTGGTAGCTTGTTTTCTTTCTTAGGTTTCCTCCCTCCTTATTATTTGTGCTCATGATATTGTTGTGTAAAAGTTACTTTGCTACCACTGTTCCTCTGGAAGATGCCACGCGCTCATCTAAGACTTCGTCAGGTGTTAAGGAATGTACTTGCCGCAGGCCCACACCTTGCCGAGAACTGCAGGAGGCTGTGACGCTCCTTATTCGTAGCTCCTTCAGCCTTCCTCAACCTCCTGCCTAATGCCAGCCATTCTATAGTTTCTCATCATGTGTATATGCAACTGTGTCATTTTCTGTGTGTGTCATTTAAACCCATTTCCTCATGCTTTATTGTCAAGCGTTGTAGGTAATAGCTGGACACCATGTTTCCTATAACTAACAAGCTAGCCCAGTTTTCCTCCTGGGGGTCAGTTGTGGTTGGTTTCTAGGTTCTTGAACTAATGGAATCCTTATTTCTCTTCTCCGATCCCCCCTCCACACAGTAAGAGAAACCAAGAAGCACTCCCAAATGTCAAGGGAGGAGGAAGTGCCGAAATGGGGCAGGATGGAAAGGTGCTCAAATGTGCTATGGTGTTAATGAGAAAGGACAATGGAAGACAACCAGGAGGCAGTCTGGCAGAGTAGTTAAGAACCTGGGCTTGGGGTTCAAATCCTATTTCTGCCTCTTACTGGCTGTGTGTCTTTGGGCAAGTTACTTAGCCTCTCTGTGTCTCAGTTTCATCATCCGTAAAATGGGGATAATGGCAGTGTCTACTCTCATAAGGTTCTTGTGATGCTTAAATGAGTTAGTATCCATAAAGCACTAAGAACAGTGCCTGGCATATTGTCAGCCCTCAACTGCAATTAGCTGTTAATAATTGTTATTACTCCAAGCCCAGTGAAACAGAGGCAGGGGCTAGTTGGCAAACACAGAACAACAGATTCAGGATAGCCAAAAGTTACTGGTCACAAGCCCAGAATGAGTGCCATACTAGCTTACTGAACCACTTAGAAGCACACTTTTTCCCACTTCTGTGACCTTTCACTGGCTGGCCCTTTGCCTATATCAGGGGTTAGCAAACTACACTCTATAGGCTAAATCCACATCATCACCTGTTTCTGAAAATAATGGAAGTGAGGAGATGAATCAATGGAAAGACAGATCAGTCTCCCCATCAGCCTTTTAACCCACTATTTCCTGACTCAAGGACTATAATTGCTGCCTGTGTCTAGTTTGCAGCTTTGCCTTGAGGACCTTTATCTGATCAAGATGCTCTCTCTTTTAGACTTTACAAGCAAAACCTCAGCAGCTATCCTTTATTCAACTGGCAGCTTCAAAGGCTTTCTGTGGGTGGTCCTTCCCAACTCTGTGTTTCTCAAGCACAATTAGAAGAAACCAGACTAAGGCCTCACCTTCAAGGCAATAAAGAGGGAAATAAGCCTGTCAGTGGAAACAGAATAAAGGATTTTTTCCCTTCAGACTCCCTCCTGAAGACTCTGCTCTGCTCAGCAGGGTATCACCTTCTGGTATGCTGTTAAACCTCTCTGAAAAAAACAAAAAGCCCCGATTTGTAGCCTTTGCTGGTGTCTCTGTTGTAAATCCTCCTACTGTGGCTGATAGCAGGTGGAGTCGGGAAGAAATGTGCATCATCACTGGCTCATTGGTACCAGCATGCTCTGTTTTGTTTATTTTATTTTGTTTTGTTTCGTTTTTGTCTAGGGCACTGTTTCAGCCCAATCCCAGCACGTGCTGTTAGAAATGTGCCGTGTTTTTGAAGTCGTTAGAGATCAATCTTCCCTCTTGTTTACATTTAACTTGTACCACTAGGTGGCACTTTAAGGACATTACAGGAAATTGGCTCGACTGGATTTATTTTTTTACTTTTTATGGAAGTATAATTTGCATATTGAAGAGTACACATTGAACATGCAACTCAATGAATTTCACAAGCAGAACACATGTGTGCAATCAACACTAAAATCAGGAAACAATATTACTAGCACCCCAGAAACCTCCTCTTATGCTATTTTCCAGTTTCTATTCCTTATACTTAGGTTTACCACTATTCTGACTTCTAACAGCATAGATTAGTTTTACTTGTTTTCTACCTTATGTGAGTGGAACCATGCAGTATATACTCTTGTGTCTGGTTTCTTTTGCTTAAATGCTAATTTTATGTGATTCATTCATATTGTGTGTAATTGTAGATCATTGCTGTATAGTATTCCATTGTGTGTGCAAATACATCACTGTTTTCTACTGTTGATGGACATTTGAGTAGTTTTCATATTTTGGCAATTATAAATAATGCTGCTATGCATACTCACATACTAGTTTTTTTGAGTAGGTGTGGGTTTTTATCTCTCTTAGGTATATACCTAGGAGTAGAATTTCTGGGTCATAGGGCAAGCATCTATTCAGCTTTAGTGAATACTGCCAAACAGTTTTATAAAGTGTCTGTAGTGATTAATACTCTGTCAACAGTGTTCCCATTTCAGTTCCACATACTAAATACTAAATTTGTTTTATGATAGCTGGGTCTTAACTCTCACATAATTTTTATAGCTCCCTCTCTAGCCAGGTATTTTTAATTGGATTTTTAAACAGCCCCCTTCTTCTGATGGACATAGCTTATGCAGGAAGGGCTGTGTCAACCCAAAAGGGGACATTTATCATAGTCTAAATATGAACTATCAGTGGTTAGAAAAGATGTTATTCAAACATTTCATCACTAATATAGAGCAATGGAACCTGGAAGGGGGTTCAAAATTATAAGTGTGGTAAAATATTGGGTGAGGCTAGAATTTTAAGGCACTTTGAAATTTTTATATACTTTAGGTATTGTTGCCAGGACTATATATATCTAGCGTCTGGGACCAGAAAAAAGGATTTCTGAAGACCTCATAACCAGATGCCTTCGAATTGTGATGGTGGTGGGTGCCTGTTTTAGTAAGGGTCTGTTTGGTGTGGTAAGAGGCATGCAGATGGCATCTTTCTTCAGCCTTATCCAACGGGGAACATGAGTCTCAAGAGAATCCTGCCATAGATCACCTTTTCTGTGAGGCCCATGTTGTTGGCTCTGCAGGTGGCATTATAATATAACATTAGGTATGTGATGAGTAGAGGGTGGGGCTCAGGCTTTACTCAGGTCTCTTTTCTATTACTAGAAATTGGAACTGGAAGAACAAAACCCTAGTCATGGTCAAAATATTTGTTTTTTAGACCAAAATACAGTGCCCATAGTCCTATAGTTGTAACAGTAAGTCTGTTTCATGGATGTTGTCCATAATCCAGTAGTTCCAGGAATCCCCAAGGGATTATGATATGTCACTGCTGTATCTAGGGATTAGTTGCCCATAATAGTTACCTATTATTTATATCCATCAGAATTGTCCCTGAGCTCCTGTTAGTGTTCCCCTGGGTGTCTCCAGTGTAGGACTGGCCAGTCATAAGGGGCCACCAGAGACATTCAGTGCGAACTGCCTGAGATGTCTGTGCTGAGGCAGCCAGGATGAAATCTGAAAGTCTGAAAGGGCTTTATTTTTGAAAATTTCTTCCCTCCAATACCAGTAGCAGTAATATCCAGTGACATAAATTTGGATTGTGGGTAGCCTTCTTTAGTGGATCTGCTTATAATCTATACTGGAGTCAGCACTTTCTCAGTTTAATCTTTTGGCAAGAGGGGAAAAGTCCCTTATATTGAATTGGCTGCTACTTGCCTATGTCTGGGAAACCAATTGTAATTTTACTTCTGATTATGACAGTAGCTGCCATTATTGAACAGTTGCTATATAATTGTGCTTGGCACTTTAGTCATCTCTTTCACTTAATCTTCACAATGCTAGGAGTTTAGGTGGATTATCCCCTTTCACAGACAAAGAAATTGTGGCCCAGAGAGGTTAAGCACATACCCAGGTTTTACACCAAGCAAGTGCAAAGCTTGGGTTTGATTTCGAAGCTTGTGCCCTATAACTGCTGTGCTCTGTGGTTCCAGTTACTGTGGGATGAATTCTTTTTTTTTTTTTATATCTTTATTGATTTCAGAGAGAGGAAAGGAAAGGGAGAGAGAGATCGAAACATCAATGCTGAGAGTCATTCATTGGCTGCCTCCTGCACGCCCCCAACTGGGGATCGAGCCCGCAACCTGGGCATGAGCCCTGGCTGGGAATTGAACCCTGATCGCCTGGATCCTGGGTCGATGCTCAACCGCTGAGCCACACCCGGCCAGGCTGTGGGATGAATTCTTGACTAGTCCACTGGAACATGAAACAGTATTGGGTTCATTACTAGCTCAGTGCACACATCAATCAGAAGACCTTCTTTTTGCTGGTATTCAGCTTAGGCACCAGGAAAACTATGAAACAAGACATAGATCCTACCCTCTAGGTACTTCAGCTCTATTTCTGTCTCTTACAGGTGACTTTGGTCATGGGTTTTGGTAATTGTTCTTATAGAGAATTCAGTCCTAAGGATCCTCTCTTGAGACTGATTGGGGAATAATGGATTTTGCTGTGGCCATTAGTTTTGCATCTTCTATGTCTGGGTTTGACCACAGGGTTTCCTGGTGTGCCTTTACCTAGCAGAGATGGGGGTCAGGTGAAAGTTAGGCATCAAATGACATCTAGAATACCAATAAGATTGGTATTCATCTGGAGGTCCCCTAGAGGCTGTAGCAGGGTTGTCTGCTCATCTGCCTAGAATTTAGCACTGCTTTTGTGATTCCCAGTCTTAGGATCTGCCTGGATTCTTGGGGGATAAATGGAGCTTGAATTTCTTTTTCTAATCTGTCAGTAGAATGAATATTACAATTTTTAAAAAAAGTCATCAGTTATCCACACCTTAGCAATTAATTAAGCAATTAGACTACTTATTTTTTTAAAATGAGATTTGGCTTTTTGTTGCAGATTTGACTTTTAAACAAGTCTTATTGCTGAAGATTTTGCTCAGCTTCAATTATTTATTTATTTATGGAACCATATTGCACACACCCTCTATTCCCTTCATGGTAAATGGACAAGAAAACAGTTAAGAATCCTAATTAGTTTTTGCTGGAGCACTTTTCCAGACTAGACCTTGGGTACTTGGCTTTCTCATTTCTTAAATGTAGAGTTTGGATCATCAGTAGTCCGCAGTTGATCTGGGCTGGCTTCATAAAAATCACCCAGGGAGCTTGTTAAAATAGAAGTTTCTAATGCTCCACCCTTGGGAGATTATAATTAGGGAAGTCTGGGGTAGTATCTAAAAGTCTGTAATTTATAAAAATTTCCAAGATAATTCTTCTGTGCAGCTATATTTGGGATCCACTGGGCTAAATGGTCTAGAACAAACAGAATTGAGTTGGGAAGAAATTTCTGGTATGTTTGAAGATTAAGGTAAAAAATGTGCCTGGAGTGGGTTCCATATGGGCGAACTAGCACAGTTGTGATGCAGAGGTAAATTGGAGCCAGATGATAGAGGGTTTTTAATTGCCTGAGGGATTGTGATGTGTGCCATAGGCCTTAGGGACCCATTGAGGGTCTTTGAGAAAAGTGTTTTGATGAGAAGGTGCTTTACAAAGTAGTTCCTCAGTGGTGTGCAGGGTAGATTGGACTGGGGTAGGGGGGCTGAAAGCTGGAAAAAGACCCACTGAAGTTTTTGCAGTGGCCCAGGCAGGAGGTGTGATGAGCACCTGGACTCAGATGGGCACTATGGGGCCTTTGGAAAACTGGCCTGCCACGGTGGAACTGGATCTGAGACATGTTGTTTTTGGTTTTTAAGCTACTTTAAAAAATCCATAATTTATCAGTGTTGTGTTCATCTGCTTTAACTATTATAATGAATAATCTTTATTGTTTGTGTCCAGAAGGTTTTAAAAGAGCCCAGTAAATAAATTCATGCAGAGTAGTTGGCAGCAGGAGCAACAGCTGCTACTGCAGAGGAGGAAAGAGGGAGGGAGGGAGGGAGGGAGGGAGGGAGGAGGAGGAAAGGGCAAGAGGAGGGAAGGAAGCCCATTTTGCCAGGCAGCAACCCCATCATCACCCTGCCTCATGCCCTTGGCCAAGGCGAGAGGGGGAGGTATGTACAGCAGGGGCCCCTGGAGTTGGATCTGCCAACCACTGTGGAGAATGCTCCTCTCAAAGGATTGGGTGTGGAACATGTCATTTGGCATTCAAATCAAATGGAATATTTTTCTTTTGTTCCTCTAAAACCCAGCCTATGGTTCAGTGTTTCCCAAAATGTGTTCCACAGAACATTAATTCTGCTGGATGTTAATAGAAGGTACATGAGAACAAGGAGTGGAAACTAAATAAATCTGGGAACTGCTGGGTTTAAAAAGTCAGTGGCTTCCTTTACCTCCCAGGATTTCAGAGCGGGTGACATGCTAAGTGCTTTATGAATTTCTAAGAGGAAGGTAGACTGTGTAGTGTTTCTTAAGCTTATTTGTAATTCTTTTTCCCTCTAGTCCAGGAGCTGACAAAGTATGAACCACATGCCAATCTATCCCACCACCTGTTTTTGTAAATAAAGTTTATTGGCGCACAGCCCCGCCCGTTCATTGAATTGCCTGCTCTGCTTTAGCACTCAACAGCAGGGTTGCAAAATTGCAGTGGAGACCTGGAGACCCAGAGATTGAATGGCCTGGACAACTGAAAATATTTAATATCTGGCTCTCTATAGAAAAAGTTTGCCAGTCCCTGCTGTAGGCAATTTGTAGAACTGGTGTTGGTCTAGCACTGCTTTGTGATGAATCTGCTTAATGTTCCTCAGTTACTATGTTACCACATTTCTTTCCTCTTTAAACTATTTTCTCTCTCGACCATTTACATATTGCCTAAGATCAGTACCTGGATTTCATGTGTCGTTGTTCTTTTCTTTTACTTACCACATTCCACCAATCATCAAGGATGTACCCAGTCTCCAATCTAAATAGCTCTCAAATCTGCCTATCCCCACTCCCACAAGACTGGTTTCAATGACCATCATCTCTTACCTTGTTTTCTTCTTTTGCCTTCTAATTGAGTTCCCTTCTCCTAGAACGGGTTGCTTCCAATCCATTTGCCTGCATGGCCCTCAGAATAAGTTCCGTATCCTGAACAGGGATGTATCAGCCAAGGTCTAGTCAGGAAAACAGAAACCACTCTAGGGATTTCACACTGAAAGAAATTTCACTCAAGAAATTTGGTAGTTAAAAAGAATTAGATGTGCTCGAGGAACAAAGATGAGGGAAGGCCACCACTATGAGATGTCCCAACTTTCTGAAAATTAGGGTATTATAAGAACTGAAGGAAATAGCTGAAGATGCTCAGACTGCCTGCAGCACCAAAATAGTGATTTGCAGGGACGTGTCCGAGGCCACTATAGGACCTTCTGCCTGCTGAAACCCAGGCTTTTCTGCCTGCCACTGCCAGAGGAGCAACAACATGGCTTTCCTTTTACTTTCTTGGTTTCATGAGCATGACTCTGACAACAAGAAACTCTGTTGAAAGGAGATTGTATAAATGTAGTTGGCAGGCTGCTGCCCCGCGCAGAGTGGGGCCGGGCATAGACGCAGGGGCGGCGAGGAATGGCTCCCAGGTAGTCCAGGGCGGCGCCCTGTAAGACCACGTGGGATCCACTCCACTGCCGCCGTCCGGCTTCAGCTCTCCCGTTCTTCTCCACTGCTCAGCCTTGTTCCGTCCCCCTAGACCCCAAATTCCAGACATACCCGAGTGGCCTTCCAGGGGCCTAAAACAGTTAACACTTACTATGTCATAGTTTCTGTGGGTTAGAGGTTCGGGAGCAGCCAGCCTGGCTCAGGCTCGGGTAGTCCTGGCTCAGGCGCCCATTATGCCGCAGGCAAGACGTCGGTCAGGGCCGTAAGCAGCTGAAGCGTCATAGGGCTGGAGGAGCCTCTCCCAAGATGGCCCTCCCCGCGCTGCGGGCAGGAGGCTCGCTCCCTTGCCGCATGGGCTCCGTGCTAGAACTGCGCGAGCTTCTTCACAGCGTGGCAGCTGGCTCCCCGAGCACACGATCGGGCGAGAGCGAGACGCGGAGGAGCTGCTGGAGTGCTTGAACTCCCCTTGTCTGGGGCGCGTTGCCTGGTGTCGCAGGTCCAGAACCTGAGATGAGGATTCTTGGAAAGTGACACGTGAGATGTATGAAATAAACACCTGTGTAATTGAATGACTGAACAGGTTTCCACACCCTGAGTGGCAACGCCTCCAAATCCATGTGACCTCTCCAGGCTTTTTGTCACAGAAGTAGAATGAAATATATTTCTCACTTGTGGATAGGGGAGTATTAATATTAAAATATGAGATATATATTTTTTAATGGAAACTTAGCTCAAATTTCAGTGTGCTCTTGTACATTTTTCTGGCTTGCCACATCCTGGCTCGGTGCATGCTGTTACACAGGAGTCGTGAGAGGCAGCTGCCATTTGCAGTACTAATTGTAATCTAAGCGTTTGTTTCTTCCACAAGATTCAAGCATTGGATTTCAGTTCAGACAACCTAAACTTTTGGACATGGGCAGGTTGCCCATATTGATAGCTAAGTTGTTCCCCCTATTTCTTTAATACACGGAGGAAAAAGGGAGCCACTGAGATCCCCTGCTTTCATGGGTTATCATTTTCCCAAAATTGTTAACTTAGAAATGTCTGAAGAAAAGCAAAGAAATCTCCTTGGTTTGTTCTGCTTTCCAGCTGTGAAGTCTAATGTAAGCCTCATACTATTTTTCATGAAGGAAAGTGAAATAGTTTATTGGGAAGAAAAGCTTTTGCATGTCTAAATCTCTTTAGGGTTTTTTCCCCACACAAGGCTAGTTTTCTTTCCCCATCTCTTTTCCTGGGATGATTTCTGGCTCTGGTGAGGCCCTGTCTTTCCAGGACCTTCCTGATTCCTCATTAGATTCACTCCTCTGTGTGTTCAACAGATGGACCCATTTAGAATCAGTCATGGAGCAGTAGAAAGGGGTGGGGAAGTCTTGAGTTTCTTCATAAGGAGATTGATGGTTACATCCAGCCTGATATAATCCTGAAGAGTTGTTTGTTACTAGTCATAAAGCTAGAAAACCTGGGCCTCTGGATGCCATTTCATGAAGGTATATTTGTAAATGAAAAAAGAAATTTAGACACGTCTCACAACTGCTTCCTCATCCTTCCCAACCCCCAACTCGTTGTTTGTGTTTTTAGAGACAGTTAAGAGAAAATGAAGGCAATGACATACACAGCTACTACTTCTGCTGTGCTCAGAAATGTCACTTTTGTGGAAAAGAGGATCCAATTTATCATTTCCTTTAATATTTGCACAAGAAGGAGACTTCATTTATCTCCCCAGGAAAGGAAGGCTTAGGGCAAGTGCTTCTCTCTATCTGCCTTATGGTAGAAGGGAGCTGACCAGTTGAAAGGCAGAGTAGTTGACTGACTGCTCTGTCACTCCTTATCTCTCTGCCTGCCTGATGGAATGTGGGGTGCACACCTGAGGTCCCAGCAGGGGGCTGCAAGCATAGACTTGGGGATAGAACATGTGTTCTAAGCAATAGATTTTCAGGTAGAGGCAAGAAAGGATCTTGGGCCCAATTTGCAATTCTTCATCACAGTTCATGGGAAGTCCTGCATTTGGGGACTTATTGGGCCCTCACTCAGCTGTTAATAAAGCTCACAGTAGGCTGGCAGATCTTAAAGTAAGATGCCACTTGTCAGAACCCCCAGGGAAGGTGGGTGAGTGCCTGTATCCCCCAGACTCCTGACAGTGAAGGCTCCTGGATGGCTTTGCTTGGATGTTTCCCACATGCTTCAAACTCAGTATGCCCCAAAGTGAGCTCCCCCTCACATCTGCTTCTCCCATGGTTTCCATCTTGGGGATTGGCCTCAGTGTTCTTGTGGTACCCAGGCTGACATTCTGGGTGTTGGAGCATGGGAGACCCTCTGAGCTTCCTTTCTCACCATCCCCATGCAGTGCCCCTCTGGTTGGCTGCACCCTGCTTATCACTCAGATATCAGCTGGGATATCACCTTTGCCTGAGTCTTTGCTGACCCAGAAGGCTGGGTGCTTCTGGAGCCCCATAATTCCCCACCATTGTCCTAATTCCACTGAAACATGTTTACCCAATCATTTCTCTTCCTCTCCCATTAGACTTCAAGCTCCTTGTAAGCAAGGTCTGAGGCTTGTTCATCCTTGAATACCAGTGTCAGCATAGGTCCTGCCTGTAGTAGCTGTTCAATAAATTTCTTGGCCCAGAAAATATAAAGCATAGTGTTTACAAGCCCAGCTTTAGGACCTGAGGCCTGGGTTCAGACCCTGCTATTTGTGCGATCTTGAGTGAGTTCCTTCTTAATCCTCAATTTCTTCACTAATAAGATGGAGATAATAACTATTTCCTAGGCTGTGATGATGAAATGAAATAATCCATGCAAAGCACCTAGAACAATGTTTGACACATAGTAAGTGTTCTCTCTTTTGCACTATTAATAACAGTCATAATGATACAGTTATCCTTAATGGAAAGGAGAAGGCTCTAAGAGAGTTGGAACTAGAAATCAGGCATGTTGAGCACCTGTAAAATGGGTTTGGAACAGGTAGGAACCAAGGTTTCTAGGTAGGGTGGTGAAAATGTAGGAGCAGGTGGGATTACTCTGGGAAAGAATGAACAGGGAGGAAAAAAACTGGGCAGGTAACTGACAACAGAACCTTGAGAACTCCAACATCTTAGGGATAATAAGAGGAGTCACCAGGAAAGGAAGATAATGATTATATTAGGAGACCACAGCTCATCAGATACAGGGACTGGTCTGGAGAAGACTAGAAGAGGCAGGTTGAGTCTGCTGAACGGGAGAGCAGTAGCATCCTTGGGTACAAACCTTTTCAGCTGAAAGCAAAGTGCTCTTGCACAGCTGAATGTAGCAGCCTGGAGCCGGGGGAATGAGAAGACAGTGCCCAGTCTCCCTGTGTCTTCTGCTTGGGTCTTTGGTGCCTGATCTGTCTGGAGGGGCTTTGGGGCAGTCTTTGCCTATCTTCGTGTATCCATTCACTGATTTTGTATCACTTAGCAGCCAGAACCCCTCTGTTTACTCCTTCCATCGTGCTTACCCTCCCCCTACCTTATTTAAGGTAAAGAGTCATATCTACTAGAATATTTCTTTATTAGAAAGCTAATATATTTTTAAAAATTTCAGTGTTTTTAATTATGATTATTGTTTTTGTTAGTGCTCAGGTTAAAATTTTAGCTTCTTTCCCAACCCTATTTTTCCAGTAAGTTTTGCTATTTTTAATTTGAGCTTATGAAGTGTTAGGTTTTTAGCAATATATATGTCCACTTATAGAAGACAGCCCCATGACTCCTTTTCCTAAGGTTCCATAATGCTGGGAGGAAGGGTGGGAGGGAACAGCAAGGCCTACAGAAGGTTTTCTGAAGGATCAGCAGACCTGCCCGTGCTTGGCTGCAACTTGGTCTAAATCAATTTCCTCATAGTGACTATTTTCTTAAGTGCTCTTCATTATATGTTTATTTGGGTGATTACGGTTTTGCATTTTTATCTGCTCTCTGATCTTTTGCCTTAGTCTGAACAAGCCTCCGAGGCCGAGCTAAACCCGCAGCTGAACAGAGCCCCCTCGCAAGCTGCAGAGAGTAGTCCCACAAAGAAGGTAAGGCCAGCACAAGGTTGCCATTGTGGTGGCATTGTGAGTCCTCCCTTGGGCTTCTTGCCTCTGTGAGCACATCTACCATTTTAAGGTTTTCATCTCCTGACGTGAATGTTAATGACCCAGATTTCCTAGAATTTGGGTTCTTTGAGAAGATGTGGTCCTTATGATTCCTGGGCTGGAACTTGATGTTGCTGACAGTTTCTACTTCCCTCTTCAACCTTCCAGCTAAATATGGCAGCTTTGCTGTTGGCAAGACCAAGAGGTGAGGTGGGGAGGGACAGATGCCTTTAGCAGAACCCCACACACTGCTAAGCCTCTAAGAGCACCTTTTGGGGCCATGGTAGTCTCCCCATCTTTGTCTCTGTGCTGTGGTCTCTTCTGCATCTTGGCATCTTCACCTCAGCCCACCCGCGTCACTGAGTCCCAGGTCATTTGCTCAGTAAGCACCACTCACTCATTGTGCTGACCTTCCACCTTGTCACCTTCTTCTTGTCCTTCCCCTTCTCTCATGAAAGAGAGTGGGCCCTAGGCTCAGGAACAGAGGTGAAGCAGGGGCCTTCAAGGAAGCAGGCCAGCTGTCTCCTTCCGTGGCTCTTGGGCTTGACTTCCTGTAATTGGGGGGTAGGAGATGTTGAGCATATGACTGAGACCATTACAAACTTCAAAACTTATATTCCAAAAAGCCCCAAAGTGAGGCAAGAGAGAATTTTCTTCAGTAGAAAAGGCTCTGTGCTTTGAGATATACACAGTATTTAAAATAGTAAGGGAAGGAGGGTTGGTGGGCCCCTGGAACCTGATTCCTGCGTCCTCCAGGTGACAAAAGGAGGTAAAAGGCTGCAAGCATGAAAAAAAAGGAGGAAAGAAAGAAAGGCCACTGGAATCTGATGCACATGTCCCTCCAGCTCTTGCTGAGCCGTGAATCAGCCACATACCCTTGGGTGTGGAGTTTCAGTAGAGTACATGCCTGACCTTGGGCATTGACATGATGGGAGACCATTTAATTTTTTAACTTTTGGGGTTTTTTGTCTTGTTCTTAATCCACAGGATATACCATATTCTCAGCCTCCATCAAAGCCCATCCGTAGGAAACTACGACAAGAAAATCAAGCTACAGAAAATCAAGAGCCTTCTACCACCGTTGGTGGGCCAGCATCTGTAGCAACTGTGAAACCCCATCCAACAGTCCAAAAGTAAGTAGAACAGATAAGTGAGAGTAGGGTTGGAGACTTCCTTTTAAATCTTCATATATATGTAAATGTAGATATGCTTACATTTACACTCATACCATAAAAGGGTGTGATTTTATGGATGTAGTCTTACCTTACTCATCTCTGTGATGGAATTACTATTTTCCAGTCAAATAGAAAGAAGCTTCTAAGCTATAGGACTTATCCTGACCCAAGGGGCAATCTAGGACAAAGCCATGGTATGTTTCCTTCCCTTCCTCCCTCCACTTCTACTTCTGACCTCTATTCCTTACACTGGCCCACATTTTCCTAGGAAGAAGACAATAATATAAATAACAGTTTTCCCTCTTTGCCTGTCTTATCTCATGTTTCCCCATGGCAAATAGTTAGCCTCATGACCCTCAAGCCCAACTTTCAGTAGATGTGGGGTATGATTTCTTTAAAAAAATTTTTTTAATTAATTTATTTTTAATTATAATTAACATACAACATTATCTTAATTTTAGGTGTACAACATTTATATTTCTTACAAAGTGATCACAATAAGTCTAGTAACTATTTGTCACTCTACATAGTTATTACAATGTTATTGACTCTTTTCCCTGTTGTACATTACGTCCCCATGATCTTTTTAATTCTCATAAGGAGTTTCTGTTGTTGATCATCTCAGCACAGACTCGTCACCTGCAGAGCCTCCAAGATATCTATCTGGCCAGCTGTAACAGACATTGGAGGAGGGTGGGGACTGAGAGAACAGTGCTCTGGACAAACTGTTCTTTTCCAGAAGGCTTTGGCTTTAAGAAGAGCTATCACTTGCCTCAGTTTCCCTGTTGTGAAATTGAGCAAGGTGCTGAGGGTAGAAACCTGCTGCTATGTGTGACTGCACGTGAGCCTGACTGGTCACTAATGTAAATGCTCAAGACCCATCATGAAACTGCTCTAGGGACCTTGCAGGTCTCAGTGGCTGCTGTGGATTTTCTCCTGCTTACACTGTTATGGAAAGAAAAGCAACAGGTGTTTTCTTTCTTTAATTTTTTTCAATTACAATTTACACTCAATATTATTTTGTATTAGTTTCAGGTGTACGGCATGGTGGTTAGATAATCATATACTTTATGAAGTGTTCCCCCTGATATTTCCAGTACCCACCTGGCACCATACATAGTTATTACAATAGTATTGACTGTATTTCCTGTGCTGCACCTTACATCCCCATAACTCTTTTGTAACTAAGAAAAGCAACGGGTTTTGTGGGTGTAACTTGCTTTTGAAGCCAAAGCCCCGTTCTGAATCTGTGCAGCACTCTTTCAGAGGATGGTTTTGTTTTGTTTTGTTTTTCCAGTTGGACAGTTTGCTGGTGCCCTCACTGCAGAAAGGAAATATATTTTGTCCTGACTGGTCACTGAGAGCTTTGACCGTCTTCCAGCTACCCCAAGCCTAGGGCATGGATCTCTGTCAGGGACAAAGATGGCTGAATTTTCTTTCGTGTACTTCCCCAGCTTTTCACTTTAATCTCTGCTTCACATTAATGCGAGTCAGTCAGTGGTAGCTACAACATCCTCCAAAGTGGATTGGCAGGGCAGTGGGTGGAGTTCAAAGATATCTTTTCCACTTTCTTGTCTTTGTTTTTTAAAATGGCTTTATGGAGATATAATTTACATAGGATACAGTTCACCTTTTCAGTGTACAGTTCAGTAGCTTTCAGTATATTCACAAAGTTGTGCAGCCATCACCATGGTCTAATTTTCAAACATTTTCATCACTTCCAAAAGAAATTCTGTGTCCATAAGCAGTCACTTTCCATTCTCCCCTCCCCCAAGCCCCAGGCAACTACTAATCTGCTTTCTGTCTTTATAGATTTGCCTGTTCTGGGCATTTTATATAAATGGAATCATACAATATCTGGTCTTTTGTGACTGGTTTCTTTCATTTAGCATAATGCTTTCAAGGTTCATCCATGTCGTAGCATGGATCAGAACTTAACTCTTTTATTGCTGAATAATGTCCCATTGTATGGATAGACCACATTTTATTCATCCATCCATCAGTTGATGGCCATTTGGGTTATTCCTGCTTTTCAGCTATTAAAAATAATGCTGTTGTGCTATTTGTGTACAAGCTTTTATGTGGACTTACGTTTTCATTTGCCTTGAGCATATACCTAGAAGTAGATTTGCTGGGTCTTATGGTAAGTCTATCTTTTATAGTTTGAGGAATTGTCAAACAGTTTTCCACAGTGGCTGCAGCATTTTATAATCCTGCCAGTAATGTATGAGAGTTCCAATTTCTTCTCTTCCTTGCCAATGCTTGTTATCTGTACTTTTTTTATTATAACCATCCTAGTGGGTGTGAAGTGGTATCTCATTGTGGTTTTGATTGCATTTATCTAATGACTAATGATGTTGAGCATCTGTTTTCTTTTTGGTTAATCCTCACGAGAGGATATTTTTTCCCTTGATTTTTAAATTTTTTAAATTTTTTTTTTTTTTTTTTTTTTTTAGAGAGAGTAGCAAGGAGGGAAGGAGGGGGAGGGAGGGAGAGGGGAAGAAGAGAAAGAGTGAAACATCTATGTGAGAGAGACACATCAATTGGTTGCCTCCTGCATGTTCCCCAACTGGGCCTGGGGATCAAACCTGAAACCCAGGTATGTGCCCTTAACCAGGAATCGAGCCCACGACCCTTCGGTGCATGGGCTGATGCTCTAACCACTGAGCAAAACCGGCTAGGGTGATGTTGAGCATCTTTTCCTGTGCTTATTGGCCATTTGTATATCTTCTTTGGAGAAATGTGTACTAAGATTCTTTGTCCATTTTTGCATTAGATTATTTATCTTTATTTTTGGGTTATAAATTCTTTATATATTCTGGATACAAGCACCTTATTAGATACATAATTTGCAACTATTTTCTCCCATTCTGTGGGTTGTCTTTTCACTTTCTTTCTTTGTTAATTATTTTTATTGATTTCAGAGAGAGAGGAAAGGAGAGGGAGAGAGAGAGATAGAAACATCAATGATGGGAGAGTCATTGATCGGCTGCCTCCTGCACGCCCCCCACTGGGGATGGAGCCTGCAACCCGGGCATGTGCCCTGACCGGGAATCGAACGGCGATCTCCTGGATCCTAGGTTGATACTCAACATGCTGGCTGGGCCTTTTTAACTTTCTTGATAGTATTATTTGTAGCACAAAAGTTTTAAATTTTGATGAAGTCCAATTTATTCATTTTTTTCTTTTGTCACTTGTGCTTTTGGTGTCACATCTAGGAAACCATTACCTAACCCAAGGTCATGAAGATTTGTTCCTGTTTCAGGTCTTAGATTGAAGCCTATGGTCAATTTTGAGCCTATGGTCATTTTTGTGTATAGTATGAGGAAGGGGTTCAATTTCATTCTTTTCCATATGGATATCCAGTTGGCCCAGCACCATTTGTTGAAAGGAGATACTTTACTGTCTGTTCAGTGACTGTCCCTCACCATGATACTTTCTCACTGGTAACCACATGTTGTCAGGGTGAAGAATAGCTCCTACCAGTAACACAAATAGTGCTATAAATGGCAGGAATTTAAGCTTTGGGGTCAGGGAACTTCATACAACTGATTTGAGTTCCCAGACCAATTTATTTTGAAGTGATAAGAAGTTACTTCACATTCATAATTTTTTAAGCCCTGAGGAGAGAGACAGCCAGGCACATGATGATTAGTCTATATAGTCCTCTCTCAGCCAGGGTTCTTGGGAAGAATTAAACTCTGATGCACTTACACATCCATTGTCTATAGCAGGGGTGGGGAACCTTTTTCTGCCAAGGGCCATTTGGATATTTATAACATCATTTATGGGCCATACAAAATTATCAGCTTAAAAATTAACTATGACAAAAACTCCTAGATTTATTGAATTTGAGCCCCACCTGCGGTTGCCTTGGCAGGGCCAGACCAAATGATTTCATGTGGCCGTATACGGCCCGCTGGCAGGATGTTCCCCACTCCTGGTCTATAGTAAGTAAACCTCTCTCCAATTCATCTAGAGTGGTCTTTACTCTGTATCCTCTTTGGGAAAATTTAGAAAAGAGTCACAATCATTTTCTTATTCTTTAACAGAACACTGGTTAAGAAATGCTAAAAAATAGGTTAGTTGCAAAATGGTCATCAGCTCTTTTGGAAATGAACATCAGAACTGACCTATTATAAGAAACAAATTCTTCAGATACCATCATAGTCCACTCCATTTAGGGTGAAGGAACTGAGTCCAGGTTATGAGCCATATCATACACAACTCTCAGACTGTGTTATAATTAATGACCTGCCCATAAGGATGAAAGTAGGGTTTTTCTTAAAAATAATGTGGCTTAGCTGGTTCCCCCCACATCTCGTGTGTCTGCTGAGGGTGGACTTTGGAAACTGGAATGGTTTGAGCAGCTTTGAGATGCATGGTGAGTGTGACAGAACCATGACTGAACGTGTGCCCGCCGCCCTGGCTTCCGCTCTTCCCTGTAAGCGCCAGTGTCCTGTTCCGCCCAAGCCAGTGCGGCAGTGTCTGCTCGCCTGCATGGCATTCTCAGTGTGGTTGGGATTCTGGTTCTCTTTCCACCTCATGTTTGGTGGTACTGGAATGCCTGTGGGGTCGATGATTGGCATCCCTAATGAAAACGAGTAACAATATTGGGAGAACCTGAAGAGAGAAACTCTGGAAGCAGCTCTTAAGATGGTGAGGCAAGTTGGCCTTTGCTGAACCTGTGAGAGTATTCTGGGCCTCATCCTACCTCTGCATTATTTAGGGCTTCTTTGGTTACAAATAATAAAAAGCAACTTGAGGTAGCAAAATGATATGCTTTGCTATAAGGACATAGAGGAGACTCATGGAAACCTGTGGCAGGAGTGGATTAGAAGAGATGATTGCAAACATTTTGGGGCTCCCTCTGATTCTTCTCCATTTTCTTAGAGTATTTTTTTCTTCTTTTTTTAAATCTATTAAGACTTCTCAACGACCTTTGGCTCCAGAGATTAATTCTCACTGGAGGGCCCAAGCTAAACTGAACTCTTAGCTATAACTCACGTACCTGGGAGAGAGAATCTGGTCTGCTCAGCATGGGCCAGCATCCATTCGAATGTGAAAATAGAGGTGAGGGTTTCTTTAGACAAATAGGACTGCCTGCCAGGGGGCCATCCCTGTGGAAGAAGGGGAAGTAGATGGAGGCAGTTCCCAGAGATGGGGGAAACCTTTATAAACTGGGCACACATAGTGTAGTAGTAGTTTAAGGAGGGGCGACCAGTTCTGATGAACATCTTTCTTTCTAATTTTTTATTTTGAAATAACTATAGGTTCACAGAAATTACAAAAGTAGTACAAAGAAGTCCTCTATCTTTCACCTAGTTTCTCCCAATTATTACATTTTACCTAACTATAGTATAATATCAAAACCTGGAAATTGACATTGGGATAGTGTATGCGCATAGAATTGACCCTTGAACAATGTGGGGGGTTTGGGGTGTCAACCCCCCATGAAGTAAAAATCCATGTATAACTTTTCACTCTCCAAAAACTTGGTATCTGTAGGGGATTGGTTCTAGGACACCCTCCCCCCGCGGATACCAAAATCCACAGATGTCCAAGTGTCCTATTTAAAATGGGTCAGTCACTGCATACAGTCAGTCTTTCATATCCATGGACTCCCAACCACAGATTGAAAACAGTATAGGTATTTGCTGAAAAAAATCTGCATATAAGTACAAGTCCATGTTGTTCAAGGTTCAACTATAATTCTATGCTATTTTATCACATGCGTAGGGTCTTGTAACCACCAGTGTAATCAAGATACAGGAGCCACACCTACCCTCTCTTTTCCACCATTCCTTACCTCTGGAAACCACTGATCTGTTTTCTATCACTATAATTTTGTCACTTTGAGAATGTCATATGAATAGAATTACACAACATGTGATCTTTTGAGTTTGGCTTTCTGCACTTGGCATAAACCCTTGAGGTCCATTCAAGTTGCTATGCATCTCAGTACTGCTAAGCAGCATTCTATGGCATGGATGCACCACAATCAGCTTAGCCATTCCCCTGTTGGAGACACTTTGGTTGTGTCTAGTTGCTGAGTATTACAAATAAAGCTGCTGTGAGCATCTATGTACAGGTTCTTGTGTGTACGTAAGTTTTCATTTCTCTGGGATAAATGTTCATGAGTGTGATTGTTGGGTTCTGTCCTAAGTGTAGGTTTGGTTTTTAAAGAAGCTGCTACATTGTTTTCCAAAATGGCTGTACCATTTTATCTTCCCACCAGCAGTGTATGAAAGATTCAGTTCCTCCACATCCTCACCAGCTTTTGGTATTGTCACATTAAAAAAAAAAATTTAGTTCTTCTAATAGGTGTGTAGTATTATCCCATCATGGTCTTATTTTGCATTTTCCTAATGGCTAGAGATGCTGAACATCTTTTCATATGTGCATTTGCCATCGATGCCCTCTTGGGTGACATGTCTCTTCCTGACCTTTGTCCATTTTCTGATTGAGTTGTTCATTTTACTGTTGAGTTTGAGAGTTCTTTGTGTATTCTAAATACAAATCTATTGTCATATCCTTGATTTGAAAACATTTTCTCTCAGTCTTTTCATCCTCTTAACTGAGCTATTCAAATTCCTTTGACTTTCCATATAAATTTTAGAATAATTTTGTCTTGAGCTATAAAAAATGTTGCTGAGATTTCCGTTGGAATTATGTTGAACCTTTATATCAATCTGGTGAAAGTCGACATTTTTACTATGTTGAGTCTTCCAAATCATGAACATCATCTATTTTTCCATTTATTTAGATTTTATTTCTTTGATCAGTTTTGCATAGTGTTCAGCATGTAATTTCTGTACATGTTTTGATATGTCTAAGGATTTCACTTTCAGTCCTTGTAAATGGTATTATATTTTTAAATTTTGCTTTCCAAGTGTGCATTGTTAGTATATTGAAAATTTTTTGATTTTTTTAATGTTAATCTTCTATCCTGCAAACTCACATTTATCCATGCTGAAATCACTTATTAGTTCTAGGTGATTTTGTAGATTCCTTGGGATTTTCTACATACACCATCATGTCATCTACAAACAGAGACAGTTTCATTTCTTTTCAAGATGTATGCCTTAATACCTTTTCTCATATTATTGTGCTGGCTAGGACTTCTAATATTATGTTGAAAATAGTGATGAGAGTAGAAATTCTTATCTTGTTCCTAATCTTTAGGGGCAAAACATTCAGTTTTTCATTAAGTATGACTGCTATAGTTTTTTTTGTAGATTCTTTATCAAGTTGAGGTCCAACTCTATTCATAGTTTTCTAAGAGTTTTTATCATGAATGGGTATTAAGTTTTATCAGGTGCTTTTTCTACATCAATTAATATGGTAATGTGATTTTTCTTCTTTCACCTGTTAAGATGGTGGATTGCATTGATTGATTTTTTGAATATTGAATCAGTCTTGCATCCTTGGAATAAATTACTCTTGGTCATAGTGTATAATTCTTTTTATATATTACTGAATTCTATTTGCTAATATTTTGTTAAAGATTTTACATCTATATTCAGGAGGGATATTGTGTCTAATTTCTGTCTTGGTAGGCTGCCCCTTTCCAAGTTTTTTGATTAGAGAGAGTAGGATTGGGGGTGGTGTGTGTATTTTTAGTCTGCCCTCAATGGCATTTCTGGATTACCAACTTCTCCACTAGCCAGTCTGGGATCTATGAAGCAAACAAACAAGCAAACAAAAAACAACCAGGGAATTTACTGCTATATGTTTCCCTGGGTGCCACGTTCCCTAGCTGGTTTGCCTTCTCCATTCCACTTTTTGGAGTCATCTTATGTTTGTTTTATACATTATGTCCAGGGTTTCAACTGCATGTACTTACTGGAAGGAATAGGGAGAAGTGTGTCTTCTCCATCTTGTCCTGAAACAGAAATCCAGTCTATATATTTTAAAAAGATTTGAAGTTCCTTCTCTGCATATATATGGATGAAAAATTAATCTTCAAATCTGTTGGGGAAGGGATTATGTATGCCTTCTACAGACTAGCAGAGTGGCTAGCATCGAGAATATTCTCAGTGACTGTTAATCACATCGCTACAGTTGCGTTGCTTTGGCCTAGAACCCATCTCCCAGTGGTTACAAATATGTTTTGTTTTTCTAGGGGCACTTAAATTGCCATTTTGCTCTGAGAATTTAGTATTTCTTGCTATGGAATATAACGTTGAAGGTTATACAACCATGTTGATTTATTTTCCCAGCTGTGGATAGTTTTGAGGGCGAAGGAGAATGCTAGGAATAATTTGGGCTGGACAAGCAGTGTAAGCAGAGACTGTAATGCGCAAAGTGGGACATTTAGTCATTCTATTTATACCTGTTCTATGAATTTACTATAGACTTAATTTGGGAATACAGGTATTAAAACATTTCTGTGTATTTCTCAGTGCTACAGATGTACATGCTGGTGTGTGCACATGCACGTGCTCACTTGCACTCAGGTGTTCATGCCTCATAATAAAGGAATATAGGAAAGTTATGTAGACTGGCTGAATTAATGTAGGATCTTTGCTAAAGATAATGTTCTATTTTTACCTTCAGACTTGTCCACAGGGGCCATGTGCAGGTCTCTTAAATGCCATCAATGCTTACACAAAAAGAGCACTCCAGTTCATATGGTTTGTCTGGAAGAAATACTTATTAAAATATCTTGGAATAAGTGGAATGAAAGTGTTTATAAAGGCCTAAGTCGCAGTTTTTCTTCAGGTGTAAATAATTCATCTCAACAAATTTGTTTCGTTTGGTGTGTGCCTGCCTGCCTGCCTGTTTGTGAATATACAATTTTATTTTTGGAGCCCTGTGACATTAGCCCCTTGTTAGTTTAGCACTTCTCATGAATCAGAGAGCTCTGACAAGGGTTCAAGGTCCAGACCTCTAAGTTCTGTTTCACTGAACTGTTTGTACTTTTTGTAGACAGTCTTCCAAACAGAAGAAGGCTATTCAAACTGCTATCCGCAAAAATAAAGAGGCAAATGCAGTGCTGGCCCGGTTGAACAGTGAACTCCAGCAGCAGCTCAAGGTAAGGGACATCCTGATTTTTGGATTACCAAGCTTTTCATCTAGTTGTTATGTTCTGTTTTGACCATTGGCTGAGTGTCTGGTTCCATTCCTGTTGGTAAGACATGCCTCTTTGTTCTCAAACTCCTTTTGGAAGGCAGAGAATTGCTGTATTTAAGTTTCATGGGTTGGTTCTTGTATGCTTAGAGGAAGACTAGTAACTTTAATATATAGGCTGCATATTGAGTGTTAGTTAAAAGGACAGAGAATCTATTACAAGGGCTGTTTGAAGCATTCATTATTGTCCAAAGCTTCTGGGTAAACCCTTACTTGTTAGATGTACCCTGAATGGTGCTATACTTATTTCAGTGGAGGAGGGTGGCCCTGATGCTATCAAAGGCCAGCCCCTCCCCTGGTACTTTGGAAACGGTTCCATATCACCCTGTTCTTATCATCTGTGTCTCTTCATTATTAATCTCCCCTGTATTAGTTTTGCAGGGCTGCCAGAACAAAGTACTGCAAAGTGGGCAATCTAAAATAACAGAAATCTGGCCTCATAGGCTGGAGGCTAAAAGTCTGAAATCAAGGTGGCCGCACAGCCAGGCGCTCTCTCTGAAGGCTCTAGGGGAGAACCCTGCCTTTTCTCTTCCCAGTTTCTGGAGTCTACTTTTGCTTTTTTACTCACTCCTAATCAGTTTTTTAATTTTTAACATGATTCTCTGCCAGTCACTGATCCTTTTAAACCTGAAGATGAGCCCAGCCGGGCGTGGCTCAGCGGTTGAGCATCGATCTAGGACCCAGGCGATCAGGGTTCGATTCCCGGTCAGGGCACATGCCCGCGTTGCGGGCTCCATCCCCAGTCGGGGGCGCGCAGGAGGCAGCCGATCCATGACTCTCTCATCACTGATGTTTCTATCTCTCTATCCCTCCCCTTTCCTCTCTCTGAAATCAATAAAGATATATTTTTAAAAAATGAAACTGAAGATGAGATTGAGGCTATGGCAAATGTATGTGAGTCAGTCAGTTTCATTTCATCATCTTCAGAAAAGCACTGAGAGATTACAAAATATGAAGCTTCCTTTATCCATCACCAGCTATAAACATGATTACCTTCCAGTCCACCCATCCTTGAGTCAGACAGTACTTAAGTCTTTATGGGTCCAGTTATGTTCCTTTTTAATATCTGATGAACTAAATATGAACCCAGGAAATGACCCCTTTGCTTTTTTGTTTCTCTTTTCTCTATTTTACACAACTCAGGAGGTTCATCAAGAACGGATTGCATTGGAAAATCAATTGGAACAACTTCGTCCAGTCACCGTGTTGTGACCCCAAGATCCAAGTAATAGTGGGTGATCTTTTCTGCCAAGATCTTTCCTTCAACTATTTCAGTCCAACTACTTGTCATAGACGTCTTACTGTCAAAAGCTGTGAGCAGCAGAATAGCATCCATGTCACCCTTTCTCTTGTACATGTGTGTTTTACTGTGATGGAAAAATACAACTGATTATCACACTTGAAATTGTAATTATCAGTGGAATTTATCTACCATTCTTCAGTATTTCCTTGAGGTGTTAGATGTTGCTCCTTAACAAAAATCAATCTTCTAGCAAATAACAATTTAGAGCATTATTTATTTAAAGAATTTATGATTTGTATAAAACCTTATAATCTAGTACCTTCAGGATGCTTGTTTTATTTTTGTATGTATATCATGTACAGTAGGTTGGTTTCCTGAATAATTGGAATTCTAACTGGATTGTCTTTGGCATGATGATAATAAAAACAAAAACTAAAATAAAACAAAAGCATCAGATTTAGACTGGCACTGTGCCCTCCACCGCCATATGCCAAAAATTGCTTCCCTAGTACCATTTCGATATTATATCTAGCTATAAATAATACATGACTATTGTTTTCTACTGAATGTCAAAGGCTTACTGGGTCTTTCCACCTTTGTAAAGTGGAAGTTTTGTCAGTGATCTATTTAACGTGGCCCAGCTAGGCCGTCAACCCAGATAACTCAGTCCTTTCATGTAAATTTTTGGACAAGAGCAATGTGCATTAACTATGATCACCTGATCAAATTAAATAAATAGTTGCCAGATCTCTTCTTTTTATCCTGCATGGGAACATATCTGTAAATGCATGAATTTGGAAACTACCCATCAAATACGAAAGGCTGATGAGACTGTTCGGATTGATAAACATTTGTTGTTTGAACCTAGGTATTCAAACTGGGGAAGAAGAGGGAAAATGGTTGTTACTAACCATTCAATAATCTCTGGTAATTATTTTTGTCTTTGTTATTGTAACCTGGATTGTAAGTGTATTGGGCATAAAGAAATAATGAAAGAAAGCCAATTCTGACACTGGATATATAACTGTTTGGTTCTCTGTGAAGTGTAACCTTGGGCAGTGACTGGTTTATGTGCAGCCCAGAAGTGCCCAACTGAGCCCAGTCTAAGTGAGGTAAAAGAGTGAGCTCAAATTGCAGAAGCCAATATCCTATAGAAATTCCGACAGCTGCTGCTTCACCTGAAAGCTCAAACTGAAAATGGGAATGGACCAACGCTCACAGGGATCAGGGCACGCTGGCTTTAATATCACTTGGAGAGATTGAAGGCAAGAATGCTGTCTCATGCATTCTGCTGTTTCAGCCATTCTTAGGATAGAGGGGTGGGGTGTGCCTAGGGTCCTTTTTGAAGTGGTTTGGATAGGATTGCAGCATGTGAGATTAAGTCTTTGATTTCAGTAGAGCTGACAGCTTTTAGAAAAGTAGGCGATTATTTAATGCTTCCTTACTCCATTGTTAAGCTTTATCAATAGCTTAATGGCAGAAGAGAAAGGCTCAAACAGATGATGTTTTTCCAAAGAAAAACAAATTGTTGATTCTGTTCTGTGCATATTAAAGGCTTTTGCATTGGTTTGATTTTTAAAATGAGAAATCTTGAACTTTCTCTGTTCATTCCCTTTTCCTTCCCCTTTGGCTGCCTTTTTCGTCCCTGGAGGAAGGGTTCAGAATCAGTTTAAACCCTTCCTAAAGTCATGAATGGGTCAGTGCAAAGTTAACCTTTTTTCCCATGTTCTGATATCTGGGGGCTGCAGCAGATTTTATCAACAGTGTCCTTGTTGCAGACGTTTCACAGCATGCTTGCCTTTTGTTACGTTCAATCCAGGAAAGAATAGCATATGCACTTTACCCTGTGAGCTTCCAGTACATACACACTCAGTCAGGATAGCACTTCATATCCATGAAGCAGACATGTAAACTAAGGAATGCTACTCTATATAATGAATTTTTAAAATATTGACATTTCCCCCCATCAAGCCAATGCTAGAGTGAGCCAAATTAGGTCCGAGTTTTGCTTAGTTGGTTTGGTTTTCACTAAAGGAAAAACTTGCATCGCATAATCAAAGCTCCATGAGTTGCATAGTCTGACCAATATTTTAAGATAGACATTGCATTAAAGCACATAACAATAATATCTATACCCAGTCTTCTTCACTGGACTTATAGTGACCACAGTTTATTAGTTGCTTAGAAGTAGATTTTTAAAAAACAAATACAAACACATAAGATGTACACACACACATTATTATTACCTAACTAATGTTTATATTCTATTTCTCTGTTTTCTTAGAGTGTGCACTTTCAATTTAGGATTATAACTCCTGATAATGTTTCTGTGAGCCTTTAATGTGATTTATAGAATTTAATGGTAATTTATAATCACCATTATACCTCTTCTGTAAAATACTCCAAAATTAGACCTGCTTGTTGGGCAGAATTCTGTGAGAGAAGGCCAGTCTTGCCCCCATCCACGCACATTTAATAACCTTGTTAAGTGTTGGTCCTCCATAGGGGTCCCATAGTCCCAAGGATGAAAGTACAGTAGGAGCTGATAGTGGGCTTATTGGATACCTCAGTGTCTCTTGTATGTGGCATATTTCTTTTGCCACCTCCCTATCCAGTAGACATGCAGCAAACCCAAAAGGTAGATATCTGGAATGCAGGTAGGTGGTGTCATCAAGGCAGATATTTGCTTTAGTTGGAAGGATTTAACTGCTTTATTAATATTAAAGAATTGCTTTGGGCCTGATTGGGAGAGGAGGCTGCTTAGCTGGAAGCTATGCCCATTTTACTGTCATTGGAGAAGAGGATGTCTCACCTGAGAGGACCTGTACCCGTCTTTTGCTGTTTGCTTATAGGGAAATCAAGGCCCTGGGAAACCATAGTTCCTAGCCCAAGGATCCATAGAAAGAATTAATTAGTAGCAGAGTTGGGATGCCAGACTGATTTTATGGATTCTAAGATAACTCCTTGAGCCTCTAACAATATTAAAAACGGATTAAAAGAGTTTCTTCTATTTACCTTGAATTTTATTTGCTTAATCAGTCTTACAATATGAAAACATGTTTTAATGAATATTAATTAGATCTAGATATTTCTCATTGTTAGAAGCAAAAAATAAAATCTGAAGGGAAAGAATATGATTAACTATTTGTTCTTTTGAACACCTCACCTTTCATGATGCAATAAGTTACTCTCAGTTTCTTGGCAGAACTTTTGAGAGCTGTTGCTTTGAATGGATTCCATTCCTGTATTCCTTATGGGAGTTTGTATTTAAAATAGACTAGAAATGAACTCAATATGTAGTCAGTTAGTTTTTTTCAGTATATCTTTTGTTACTTGGGTTGCAAATGTTCAATTTCAGCATACTTTAGGATGTGTAATCAAAAACATGAGTTTTCCTTTGATTTCCTACCAACGTCTAAACTATCATAAAGCATCCTTCTCTTCATGTGTGACTTGATTCTATAGTCTGTTTCTAAATGATATTGTCTATTTCTTAAATGACCTCACACTCATGGTGATAATAGATGTGTATTCAGAAGATCAGTAAGAAAATAACCTGGACTGGATGTGTTTTTTTGCAGTTAAGACAAGCTTTTGCAAATGTCTTCTAAGCAGTATTTTGAAATATCTCAATTATTGTATAACACCTTAGAGCTAAAAACATTTGTTCAACACAAAGTAGAATCACACCTCCTGGCTAGATATCAGCAAGGGAAATGTGATTTTAAACATATGAAAAAAAAAGAATTTCAAATATCTTAGCAACCAGGTCTTTCCACATTGACAAGTAGGACTCAGTAGGTTGTAGCTTGAAAATTATGAATGTGTGAACAAAATGAAATATCAGTTGAGAAGCCTTTTTCTTCTCTAGTTAAATAGAACACTAGTAACTTTGGTTTCTCTTTCCAATTGATTTATTCTGTTTTAAGTGTACACTTTTAAAACTCAGATCAAAGGATCACTTGAATTTACGCTTTAGTTACTGGTGTTCTGTTACGGGTTTTTTTGCATCATGACTCAGTGTGGAAAAAAGTGGGGATTTGGGTTTTTGGAGTCCTGAGTTGGCATATCTTGCTTCTCCTTTGGCACAGGCTAAGGGAAACTGCCCACCAATGCCAACAGATCAGTCATTGATGGATATGAGTGTGAGTCTTACTCTGAACCACCCTGCTTTGCTTGTATGCACTGAGAAATGCTTCTAGCTATGTGACCCTCCCAAGAGCAACTGTAAGAACAGCAGACACGAAGGGCCAGACTTTAAAAGCAATATAAGCAGATTCTAAGAGCTGCTTCCCTCCTGAAAAATAGGCTGTCAGAAGCTGCCTTACAAGCCTTCCTTGAAACAGCCAGTCTGTTAAAGTGAGCAAGACATTCCAGGTAGGTAAGTTGATTTTAGACTTCTATAGTTATTTTCTATGTTGACTAACACACATGATGTTAAAGGAGCCTTTTCTTTAAGGTACTGTAGGATTTCAGTTGAGAGGACTTGTTCAAGTTACAGGAGCCTTGCTCTGTTCTTAACAATTGGGGGGTGTTTATTTTTTGTGTTTTGTGAGTTCTCCTATCTTGCTCCAAGTTAAATTCATGGTTGTGTGAGGTTGAAGAAAATGGGTTTATGACTCTGAAGACCAGAGGACACTGGCTTGAATTGGAATTTGGGGACTACTATAAGGAAACCTTCAGGTACCAGTTCCATCCTAAAGCTCCTTCAGGGACCTCTGCCCTGGGGATGGAACAGTTGATACAATAACCTCATTGTATAATGATTGGATCAACTGAATTGCATTGTTTTTGTTTTGTTTTAAGGCAACTTGTGTGAGGGCTTCAACTGCACCCACCTTGGGAACTGGGTACACTTTTTCCTTTAGCACTGCCATTCTGTTTTTCTTCAGCACAAATAGGTTCAAGTGAGCCACAGGCAGGAAGAGCCATTTTAGTTTTTGTAGCAGTGGGCCAGAAGACATAAGGAACTGATGGTCTGTTTTAACCTCGAAAGTAAAATGTCTATTTTTTCATGACAGGTACATTGAACAGTAAAACAAGTAACAGCAAAGTATATATTTGATGCCTTCTGTCTTTTCATGATTGTGTGCTAATAAGTTGTATTAATATTTTACTCAGCCAGAGTCTTATTCATTTGCTAAGCATTGGGAACATTATGTATATTGATCTTAAATATAAATAAATATAGGGTATCCTATATTTGGATTGTGACTTGTAGACTCAAGCTAACCTTTACTGCCTCTTTTTCAAACTTGTTGGAAAGTCTGTGAAGAACATAGGATAAGAATCTCAAACTTTGGAAAATGTACATGATGTGAAACTGGGGTGCCATGTTAAAAATAAATCTATGATGACTAACTGTGGCTTTTATGGAATCTTGCTCTCATGCATTTAGTGCAAGTGACGTGACAAGGAGTTGGAGGTCTTCCCAATTGAATCATAGTCTGAGATTTGGTTATTTTCTCCTCCTAGTGATCTGAGCTAGGTCCTTAAATATCTGTACATGGTAAAACTAGGCAGTCATGGGAATTCATGGCTAATTCACAGCGCATTTTAAAGATCCCACTTACTTCATTCATTTTCAAGGAATGATTTGTGTTTTCCCAATTTTTTCCTCCCCCTAGAAAGAAAATGCTTCACTGGGAGATTGTAAACTAGTTTCTAACATGAACTCAACCTGTCTGTCTGATTTGTTACACATCTTCTGGTGTGTGCCCAGAACACAAGGGACTAAACCCTGGTAGGCAGGAGTCCTGTTGGATGACGTGATACTTTTCCATCCTCAGCTCTTTCTTTTTAGGGGAGATATCAGGGGCCCTGAGATGACCTAGAGGTGCAGAGCTCCTTTTTTTTTTTTTTTTTTTTTTTTTTTTGGCACAGAGGCTTATCAAAGTGTAGAGTTTGGAAATGAAGCTGAAATATCCAATTCCTTTTGAACAAGAGTTCTCAGTTGAGGTTATTTAACAATTCTGAAATATCCCCAAGCCTGGGGATGAAAATGCTCCCAGTATAGCATCTCCATGGCAAACTCCAACTTCAAAGAGTCCTGCCATGTTGTTTTTCAAATATGAGGTGTTCTGGGAGTGCAAAAACTAGTATTTGCAGGCATCTGGGTGGGTTTCCCCTCATTGCATTTTTCTTTCAAGCATAGACTAAAAAGGATTTTTATATTTGAGTATAAGATTGTAATCCAGATATACTTTCCTTTATATGCCCTGAAATCCTCTTAGCAGATCTGACACAGAAACTGTGTAAAGTTTTCAATATTCGCCTGTGAGTATAAGCAGGTCCTCAAATAACATTGTTTCATTATAACGTTGATGAGATGCCATAGGAACTGAACTCTTGTTTATATCAATTTGCCTGTGGTTAAACTGGGTTTCATTATACATCATTTCACTTGGTCACAAAACCTACTGACGATGTTAAGTGAGAACTTACTGTATTCTCTAGCATCATACTGTATTCACTAAAAGCACCATCACCAGAAGAGAAATACTGCATGTGTACATATATATAATGTCTATGTATATATGTGTGTGTGTGTGTGTGTATATATATATATATATATATATATATAAAATATTTTACTTTTGCCAGTGTTGCTTATGCTTATGTTAAACAGAGTGGGGCAAAAGTAGGTTTATAGTTGTTTGTATGGAAAATAATATAATAATAATACAAGAATAAACTCCATATTTTGCATACTCACAACTGTAAATCTACTTTTGCCCTATCCTGTACATGTATGTTAGGTAGAGCTGCTATGTCTCCTGGAATTTGTAGAGTGGCTTTGTGTAGTAGGTGTCCCGTAGGGTCCAGTGACTCCGCCTCCCCAGTCCCCTGAGCTGGGCCTTCTAGGTGCTCCCCTGTGTGGGCTGTGCACTGTCCTGTTGTAGCTGAGCCTTGGTTGCTGTTGGCGTCCCTGGGAGGAACTGACCCCCAGGTCAATCAGCTGTGAGGACCCGCTGCAGCTACAGCCAGAGAGCTGCTGTGCTGGAGACACCCCCATGGAGCAGGATTTACTTCAGTGGGGCTTCGGTGTTCACCAAGTGTGCCCCTTGAGTGTGTCACTCGTGGATGTGGCAGGGTTGTAATCCAGCGTGGTCGAGTCTGACCCCCAGGTGCACTGTCCCTGGGGCCTCCAGGGAGGTGCACAGTCAGCCTGTGCCAGTGCCTTGCCCAGGGCCCCCCAGCGTGAGCTACTCAGCAAACCGTAGTTGGCTGCTCCTTGTGCTGGGCTTGGAGGTGCCCAGGAGAGGCCCAGCTATGAGCCAGTGCAGCTGCCGCTAGTGCCAGGCCTGGGGCCGCTTATCAAGCCGCATGGGGCAGCTGCTGCTTGTCTGAGAGATTTTAGGAAAGTCCTAAGCCTGAGGCTGGAGGGGCCACTTGCACAGAAAAGCCCCTGGAAATGGCCTGGATGAGCTGCAGGCGGGGAGGGGCGGGGCCTCCGGGAGTCACGGGGCGGGGCCAAAGGTGTGGGTCAGGTGCTGGCGATTCAAACATGGCGCCTGCCTGCCGGGGAGGCTGTGCGGGGAGGACTCGCCACAGGAGCCATGGCCTCCGCCAGCCCTTCTGCCCGGGAGGAAGCCGCCCTCCACCTGTTGCCCGGATCTCAGGCAGGTCAGTCCCTCCCCGAGTGTCCCGGGTCCTTTCAGGCCGCTGCCCGGCGCTGGGCTCAGAGGGAGCGTCCGAGTGAGTCCGCGCCGGGCCCTTGAGAGGAGCTGCTGGGGCTCCCGCGGCCTCCGCGACCCTCAGGGACAGTCCCCGCTGGTTTCACAGCCCGGAGTTGTGGGGACGTCTCTTCCCGGCCTGGAGCCCTGGGCTGGGGCCTGCTGTGGGGCTGGGACCCCTGCTCCTCCGGGAAACCCCCCCCCCCGCCAAGATTCCCTCTGGGTTTCCCTGCGGCACCGGGTGTGGGCCCGCGGCGGCGTCTCCGGGATTCAGCCTCGACCCGCCCGCGTCTCCCCCTCCTCCCGGTCTCGGTGCTTCCTCAGCTCCCTGGTTGTGGGGCTTCTGTGCAGTTGGATCTCAGGAGGCTCTGAGTGAGGGTGGTTCTGTGTTTTAGTTGTGATTTTGATGTGGTTGTGGGAGGTGGCGGGTACCGCGGTTACCAACGCCGCCATCTTGTCTCCTCTGTGAATTTTGTATATATATATAAAATATATATATATTTAAAACAACAATAGCCACAGTAATTGTTTAGAACATAGAACAACAGAATATTTTTTTTATGGGGGAAGGAGCATTTTATCATCAACCGATGTCTAAACAATTTTAAAATTGCTGGTGTATGGTGATAATAAGAGCAAACTGACTTTTAGTCAGTTTTATTGTTTTTAAATTTTTCTACAGAGAATGCACCCCTTATTCTTGTGCCTGGGGTGGACCACTCCCATCCTTGGTGTAGAGCAGTGCCTCCACCCCTGTACTAGATTTAATCAAAGGTACAAGGCTGAAGGAAAGCCAAGGGGAAGAAAGATAATGCTTAGGGAATTAAATTAAATACAGATACAGAGAATTGTGAAGTAAGGCCTTTGAAATGCAAATAAAATTGGCCTGAACCTCAACCCATGTGCGGTGAGAGACTGCATCTCAATCTTTCTGAGAGGCAGAGGTAATGGTGGAAGAACTGATGTTTTTATCCTAGTCACTTCTGGCTCTGGTATGCTTCCTAGGAATTAGTTTGATAAATGAATCACTACATTGCACAACTCCAGGGGACATTATTCACGTATTCTCTGCAAAAAATACCACTTGGAGTCTGTGATGCCTCTGTCCTGTTTACAGCTCCATGCTGCACAATCCACTCTCCCTCAGTGTTCCTCCTTTCCCTCTTTATAGAACTGTTGTACTGCTTCTGCTGGCTGAGGGAAGGCAGGCAGGTGGGAAACTTGGGAATCCTGCCAGTATTTGTAACCCAGTGCCCATTCTCCCACAGCAGACCTTTCTTCTACCCTTCCTGTTTCTACTGTAGGTCTAGGCCAGTAGTTCTCAGCTGTGTGCATTTCTGCCCCTGCCCCCAGGGACTATTTGGCAATGTCTACAAACATTTTAGTTGTCATAACTTGGAGAGTCATCTAGTGGGTAGAGACCAGGGATGCTGCTGAATATCCTACAGTGTATAGGACAGTGCCCACCACAAAGAATGTTTCTGCCCCAAATATCAATAGTTTTGAGATGGAGAAACCCACTGTAAAGGAGCCCCTCAGGTGTCCCTTCATTTTCCTCAATTATCCAGAGCAATGTAGCCTTCTCCTCACCACTACCGGGGACACCCCTTCACAGGGTCAAAGCCACATCAACAGGCTCTGATAAATTAACCCATTAATTCACATACCTCCAGGGTCCAAGCAGCAATGTAAATGAGTGAAGCCAGTGAGGAATAAAAAATTGGTACTGGGCCATCTGCCTCAGTGATAGGGAACAATAGGTGGGGACTATGACAAATTGGAGCTTGCACATACTGTCTATAAAGGCAGCTCTAGATTACTGCCATACAGGCTCCTGTGTTGTTAGATTTCTGATTCCTTGAGAGAGAGAGGTTCAGTATCTCATTTCCCTCACCTCCAGAAAGTCCCTTTGGTGTTACTTTTTCATTGAGTAATAATACATACTTATATGCACCAATTTTAAGTGTCCATCCCAATGAATAGTCAAGATAATCTTGAAGAAGATAAAAATTAGAGGACTTACATGACTAGATTTCAGTAATTATTTTATAAAGCCACAGTAATTAAGAGTGTGGTATTGTAAATGTTAGATGAATAGCTCAATGTACAGAATAGAGAGCTACAAAACACATTCACACATATAGGTTCCCTTGATTTACAATAAAGATGCCATCATAATTCAGTGGGGGAAAAGATGGTCTTTCCAATAAGTGGTGATGGAGCCATTGGATAGCCACATTAAAAAAAAAAAAAAAAAAAAAAAAGCCTGGATCCCTACCATGCACAAAAATTAATTCAGTGTGAGTCATAGACCTAAATGTGAAAGGTAGAACAATAAGGCTTCTAGAAGAAAGCATTGGATAATATCTTCATGAATTTTATTGAGTTTTTAAAACAGGGTATACAAAGCACTAACCAAGGAAAAGATTGATAAATTGGATTTCATTAAGAACTGTTGTTTATCAAAATTCATAACTAAGAGAGGTTTGGCAAGCTGTGGTACAGTAGAACGTATTTGCAATACATCTATCAAAGGATTCTTGCCTATATTTTTATGTTAGCAACTATTTCCAATTTAAAACACCAAGGGGGGGATTAAAGATGGCATTGGACTGAGTGGAAGCTACACTGACACTCTTCCTGGGACCAAACTGGAATTACAACTAAAACATAGAAAAACCAGCCTGAATAATCAACTGCAACTGAAGACAAGCTGGAGAGCACCCTCATAACTACGGAGGAAAAGTGGAGACCACATAGAGTCTGGTAGGAAGTGCGGAGATGCGAGAGGGCTGGCCGGACTCCCACAGGCAGCAGGTGAAGGTCCAGAGGGATATCTTAGCTGTGGGGGCTTCCCACTGAGGACTCTGGGGCCTAAACCCCAGATTGGGCTTCCCAGCCAAGAGCACCAGAACTGAGAAAGGTGCCCACATAACATCTGGCTGTGAAAAGCCACCAGGTTTCTGTCTTCCAGGGAGAGATGGCTGGAAATGCAGGCACCCCTTTAAAGGGCCCGTTTCATGTGCAGCCACTCATCTTGGGCTCCAGCAGAGGGAGGGCAGAGTGGACTGGAGCTGTGTGAGGAGAATCTAGGGTTGTGGGCTCTGGAGATTGAGATCACAAGGCACCTGTCTGGATTCCTGTGCTGAGTCATTCCCCCATACTGCAGAGGACATCTTTCTCAGGCAGACAATTTGCTGATTTTGCCTGGGGGTGGAGGTGGGGGTGGGGAAGCAATTGCCCCACCCTGCTGGAAAACCTCTCACCCTACCCAGAGGAGTTTCTACTGCATGAGGCTCATTAAGAGACTGATAATCAGCTGGCCCACCCTGTGGAGTTTCTATAGCCTTAGGCTTATTAGAGAATCATATTAATCAGCCTGTAGGCAGAGGCCAACCTCAGAGTGCTTTGAGTCTGCCTGATTTGCTTCTGGACCTGGGTCTTGGAAAAGCAGACTGTGGTGTGCATCTTGCTCCTGTCCAACCGCACCCAGCCCCAACAGAGGAGACCTCAAGCCTAGGGTTGTTGATAGCTCCAAACATGGTACTCAGTGCCAGTCAGAAAGTGCGTCTGACATTGGCCTGTACCAGAGACCTTCCAAAAAGACTGAGAGTCCTAGGAGATCTACCTAATACATAGAAACAAACCTAAACAGGCAGCCAAAATGGGGAGACAAGCCTCAAATGAAAGAACAAGAGAAGTCTCCAGCAAAAGAGCTAAATGAAATGGAGATAAGCAATCTGTCAGATATAGAGTTCAGAATACTGCTTGTAAGGATGCTCAACAGCATGAAGAAAGATATGGAAACTATGAAGGAAATAAAGAATGACATAGCAGAAATAAAGAATATATTGGAAGGAATAAACATCAGATTAGAGGAATTTCAGGATCGGATCAGTGAATTAGAAGACAGGGTAGAAAAAAATCACTCAATCAGAGATCCAAAAAGAAAAAACAATTGAAAAACAGGAGGGCTGTTTAAGGGAGCTGTGGGACAACATGAAATGTAACCATATTTGCATTATAGGAGTGCCAGAAGAAGTTGAAAGTAAGCAAGGGTTAGAGAACCTGTTTGAAGAAATAATGGCAGAAAACTTCCCTAACCTGGCCAAGGAAAAAGCACACAAGTTCAGGAGGCACAGAGAGTCCCAAGCAAGAATCCAAAGAGGCCCATGCCCAGACACATCATAATTAAAATGCCAAGAATCCAAGACAAAGAGAGAATATTAAAAGCAGCTAGAGAAAAGCAATCTGTTACTTAAAAAGGAGCTCCCATAAGGCTGTCAGCTGACTTCTCATCAGAAACTCTACAGGCCAGAAAGGAATGGCATGAAGTATTCAAGGTAATGCAAAACAAGGATCTGAAAGCAAGACTACCCAATCCGGCAAGACTATCATTCAAGATAGATGGTGACATAAAGAGCTTCCCAGACCAAAAAAAGGCTAAAGGAGTTTATCACCACCAAACCAGCATTGCAGGAAATGTTAAAGGAACTCCTGTAATTAGAAGTAGAAATAGAGAGAAAGAGAAACATAGGCATAAAGAATTAAAATAGCAACAGGTAAGTATCAACAATAACCTTAAATATAAATGAATTAAATGCTCCAATAAAAAGACAAGACCCAAATATATGCTGCCTACAAGAGACCCACCTCAAAAGAAAAGAGTCACACAGGGTGAGAGTGAAGGGATGGAAAAAATTTTCCATGCACATGGAAATGAAAAAAAAGCTGGGGTAGCAATACTCAATCAGACAAAATGGACTTCATAATGAAGAATGTGACAAGAGACAAGAAAGGTCACTACATAATACTAAAGGGATCAATCCAACAAGAGGAAAGAACCTCAATAAACATATACACCCAATATAGGAGCACCTAAATTTATAAAAACTTCTAGAGGACTTTAAGGAGAGATCAACAGCAAGACAGTCATACTCGGGGACTTGAACACCCCACTGATTTCACTGGATAGGTCTTCCAGACAAAAAGTCAACAAGGAACCAGTGACCCTAAATGACACACTAGATCAGATGGATTTAATTGACATTTAAAGAACATTCCACCCCAAAGCTGCAGAATATACATTCTTCTCAAGTACCCATCAGTAGATGAGTGGATAAAAAAGCTGTGGTACATTTACACCATGGAATACTACGCAGCTGTACAAAAGAAGGATCACTTATCTTTTGGGACAGCATGGAGGGAACTGGAGAGTATTATGCTTAGCGAAATAAGCCAGTCAGAGAAAGACAAGTACCACATGATCTCACTCATATGTGGAATGTAATAAACAAAAGAAATTGATGAACAAAATATATCCAGAGACAGAAACATGGACTAGACTGAGGGATCTCAGAGTGAAGGTGGGGGTGGGAAGAGATTAATCAAAGAATTTATGTGTCTATAGGCATAACCCATGGACACAGACAATGGTATGGGGAAGGCCTGGGAGTGGGGTGGATGTGGGGTAGAGGGGATCAACAATAAAGATAAATTTTAAAAAGAGAGAGAAAAAACACACACAAACCACCAAGGAGGCAAAACCACTGTGCAGGCTACCATTATGCAGGCCAAACAAAACATGTCTGCAAGCCAGCCCATATATTGCCAGTTTGTGATCTTACCTTAGCAGTGTAGAAGAATCATAGAAGCTTTAACATTTCCATGTTTTCTCATTCTCTCCTTGCCAGCCTCTGTAAGGGGAAGAAACAATGGAGAAGTCTATTTCTCAGTCATAGGAATTTTTCCCTTCGGTGGCAGAATGACTGGTGATGGTGAGTTTAGGTTTTAAAAAGTACTTCCTCTCCACTCTGATGGACACATTAATTATAGAAATTATTTTAAAATATGATTTGATCAAGTTTTCTTTTATTGGTCCCCACTGTGTGTTCAGCCTGCTGGGCCCTGTGAAGACCCCTTTCACTGCTCTCTGACTCCAGAATTTCTCAGCATCCCTGGAAGTCAGCTTCAGGCCGCAGTGAGGCAGAAGATATGAAGAAACAGTTTAAACTTTTAACATTTTGAGCTCCTTAATGTCCAGCTTCCTTACTTTCTACCTCCTTCCCTAACACTGGTTTTGATTTTCTCCTTTTCTTCTCCCAAGCACCACTCTTCCTTAATTCTCTGATGGCCCAGTTGGAGGCAATGGGGTGAGGTGCGGGAATAACTTCCTGTTGTAACCTCTTCTCACCCCACTGTTAAGATGATTAAGAAGAGGTGGCCTAGAGGCTGGCACTCTGGCAACATAGCATGGTTCAAAACATGAGATCTACCTGGATTCAAATCCTGGCTCCGTCCCTTAATAGCTACCTGATCTTAGGCAAGTTAATTGCTTCTCTATGCCTCACTTCCTCATGCATAAGTTACCAATAATGGTGCCTATATGTTAATATAAATATAAAGCACTTAGAACAGTGCTTAGTAAGCATTAGACGTGTTTAATAAAAAATAAAAAATTGATGGTTGGTTGATGTCAGGCCTTGGCACTGTGCCCAGCATTGGGAGGTAGAAGACAGGAGCCTCTATCTCAGAAATCATTTTAGAGACCACCAGCCCACCCTTAATTTAAAGACAGGCAAACAAGTTGGCCAAACTGCTACCCCCCACCACCTTCCTTGAATTGGCCCAAATGTGACCATTGCATGGTTTAATGACATTCTTCTTGTGGAGCCTGGTAATGGCTGAACTCCAAAGCCACACAGAAGATGATTAAGATCATTTTGTGGGGTATTCTTTCTCCTAACACTTGAAACTAGAATTGTTACGTAGATGAGGAAATTTTTAACCATGAGAAGTGAAGTAACTTACCCAGGACATGGCAGCATGATAGAAAAAAGCTTCGATTGCCTTGAACAGACTGTTGGTAGAAATGTGGATATTAAAGACTTGATGACGAGTCAGTGGAATTAAGGACAAGTATAGAAAAATCCTAAATCATCTTAGTGAAAGACTAAATACTGTAAAGAGACTTAGTAGACACTTGGACTTGGAGGCCATGAGGAATGGATGCATGTAGGATGGATGGGAATCATAGGGCTCACCCGAGGATGGGTTGTAGTAGGCAGAATTTTGGCTCCCATGATCTTAGCTCTCTGGTGTTACTCCTGTGGTAATAGTATGTTACATAGCAAAGGGAACATTGCAGATGTAGTTATGGTTATTAATTAGCTGACTTTAAGATAGGGAGATTAGCCCTGGTCGGTGTTGCTCAGTGGTTAAAGTGTCGGCCCATGTGCCAAAGGGTCTCGGGTTTGATTCTTGGTCAAGGGCACATAAGTGGCTTGCAGGTTCGCTCCCTGCCCCCAGTCAGGGCACCTGCAGGAGGCAACCAGTTGATGTGTTTCTCTCACCTTTCTCCCCGTCCCCCTCCTTCCCTTCTACTCTCTCTGAAAAGCAATGGAAAAAATAGCCTAGGTTGAGGATTAACAAAAAATTAAAAATAAAACAAAATAGGGAGATTATCCTGGATTATCCAACAGGCCCAATGTGATCACACGAGCCCTTATAGGCAGCAGAGGAAGGCAGAAAGATGCCTTCCTCTGGAGGGGGCAGTTTGATGAAGAATGCAGGTGTCCATGAGATGCTGAGAGAAGCTTCTAGCTGACAGCCAACAAGGAAACAGGGACCTTAGCTATGTAATCAACCAGGAACTGATTTCTGCCAATAACTTCGATGTGCATGAGAGCAGATTCATTCCCAGAACCTCCAGAAATGAATATAGCTCTGCCAACACCTTGCTTTTTGTTTTTGAGAAACTGTATACAGAGGACTCAGTTGAGCCATGCTGTACCCCGATTTCTGACCTTCAGAAGTATGAGATAATAAATTTATATTGTTTCAAACCACTAAATTTGTGGTAATTTGTTACAGCAGCAATAGGAAACTAATACAAAGTCCTTGTTCAACTTCCAACATTATGGTGTCTACGAGGAATTTCCTGGGGTTGGGTAGGAAAGGAAAGGGGAGAGGCCAAAAGATAAAAGGCCCTTTCTGACCTCTCTGAGCATTCATTTTTTTTTTTTTATGAAAGACTGTCCTTTAACAAATTTTTTTAAAAAGGTTATGGAGGTACAATGGATGCTTCAGGTTGGTTTCTAGAGGAAATTCTATTCTTCCCTACATCAGCCCTGCAGGGTTGCTATTTACTCCCCAGTTCATGAGCCTGGCCATGAAAGCAGCACTTTTTAGCACAATTGCAGATACAAGCTGTAACAATGAGGTTAGTCAAGGTAGCATCAGACATCCTGGATTGTGGGGTGGAATGAGGGGTCCCTGAAGACTCCTAATACCTTCAGAGGAGGATCCTGAGGGCAAGAACTAGCAGCTGGGCCCCAGATGTCCACAACAGGGAACAGAAAGAGAAAGAGCAAGAAATCTGGGATCAGAAGGCCTGGGCTAGGGGCCAGGCTGCCACTTCCAGGCTGTAGCTAGGTGGAAATCACTCCTCCTAACTTCTTGGCTTCCTATCGTAAAGCAGGGACAAGAAGATCCATCTTTTTTTTTTTTTTCTAAATATATCTTTATTGATTTCAGAGAGAGGAAAGGAGAAGGAGAGAGAGAGACAGAAACATCAATGATGAGAGAGTCATTGATCGAGCCCATAACCCGGGCATGTGCCCTGACCGGGAATCAAACCCCGATTGCCTGGATCCTAGGCCGACGCTCAACTGCTGAGCCATGCCCAGCCAGGCAAGAACATCCATCTTGAGGAACAGTAACCTCAATTAAATAAGATGATGCTTGTGGAAGCATTTTGTCAGCTGTACAGCACCATATAAGTCAGTTGGGACTTGTTACACCTGACACAAAACGTATATCAACAGACATCAATTGAGTTCTTCATACAAAATGTCTTGGATAATACAAAGAAGACCCCACCTTGGTTCCTGCTGAATGGCAGATGGGGCTGCCAGCATGGGACCTGCACAATCATAGCTCAAGTGTCCCAAAGGATTTCTCCCTCCTTCAGTACTCCAGGGGGGCAGGGGCAGGAAGCGGCAAGCTGCCTTCCTACCTCCTGTTCACTTCCACCCAACGTGGTTTTTTTGGGAGACGTGGTGGGGGAGGCTGAGGGAAAACTACATTGAGGGATTTGTGGCACTGTGACTTCTGAGTGATTTTAAGGTAAAATACATTGCACCAGGAATGTACAGTGAAGTGTGTAGGTGTGCATATATGTGTGTATGAATATAGTGGTAGAATGGCAAGAGACCCCAGTAGCGTATATGGAAACACTAAAATTAATTGAAGTGAGATTAGGACTAAAAAGAGAGAGAGATCCATTATGTTGAAGATCAGTTTCCTTCCCAGTGTGGAATCTCAAGTGCCTGTGGACTGCAGATAAGATCTAGACAGAATGTGCCTGTGTTCTGTCCTGCTCTGGTCTCTGTTTCTGGGAGGTCTGGAATAGTTAGATTCTTTAAGTGGTTAGATTCACAGGGCTTGGGTTTTATAACAGTGGTAATGGTGTATGTCTTGTTTCTGCAGGTAAGTAGGAGATTTTTAAAAGCTGTGGTGCCTGAAAATGATTATAGGAATACCTGGAATCGCTCAGGGAAATTTCCAGAAGCCTGCTAGCTTCCAGGCACAAAATATAAATAAAAGAAAAAATAAAAGCATTTGGCAAACATTACATCCCTAGTAGGACTTCTTAATACGGAAATTTATTATCTCACAAAATAAAAAGTACTAAAGAAGAGTGGTTTTATGGCCGATCAGTTAGATGGCTTGATGACCCATTGAGAGCCCAGGTTCCTTCTGTCTTTTTGCTCTGCCATCTTTAGAAGGTTGTTATTCCTCAGACTTGTCTCTTTCTGATCACAAGGTGGCTTTAGCAGTTCCAACCACTTTATTCTTAACAACACTGTGGAAAAAGCCATTTTCTCTCGTGTGTCTATTTTTTGTCATTTAAAAAAATTGAAATAAAATAACATAAAATTAACCATTTTAAAGTGCACAATTCAGTGGCAGTACATTCAGTGTTGTACAACCACTACCTTTATCTAGTTACAAAACATTTTCATCTTCCCAAAAATTCAGTGAGCAATCTTTGCCTAGTCCCCCTCCTCCAGTCCCAGGCAACCAGTAATTTGCTTTATGTCTCTATGGATTTGCTTCTTCTGGACTTTTTCTGTAAATTGAATCACACATTATATGTGACTTTTTGTGTCTGGCTTCTTTCACTTAGCATGATGTTTTCTAGGTCCACCTATATGGTAGCATGTATCAGAACTTCATTCCTTTTTATGGCCGAATAAAATTTCTTTGTATGTATATACTATGATTTGTTTATCTAGTTTTTTACTGATGGACATTTAGGTTGTTTCCACTTTTTGGCTATTATTAATAATTCTGATACAAATATTTGTGTACGAGTCTTTTTGTGTGTGGACAAATGTTTGTATTTTTTAAGGGGTAGATACCTTGGAATAGAATTGCTGGGTGATGACAGTTTTGTTTAACCTTTTGAGGAACTGCCAGACTGTTTTCCACAGCAGCTGTGCCATTTTACATTCCCACCAACAGTGTATGAGGGTTTTAATTTCTCCATATTCTCACCAACACTTATTTTCTCTGTTTTTGGAAAATCCTAGTGGATGTGAAGTAGTACCTTATTGATTTTGATTTGCATTTCCCTAATGACTAATGATGCTGAGCATCTTTTAATGAACTTGTTGGTCATTTCATGTCTATTTTTAAGCTTCCCTCTAGAACTCACAAAATGGTCACACTTTATTTCTCTGGGCCAAGGAGAAATTTTCCCCTTTTCCCTGCATGACATTTGTGGAACTTTTTAATCTGATGTCCTTCATATGGTTTCAGATGTAAAATAAATGCCAAGTGAATGAATAGACATAAAAAGCCATTGCCCTCCCATCTCTGCTATTATTCTTTGCTAATAGAAATCCAGTTTGGTTCAGGTAATGGGTAGCTGTGTGATTCAGGGGAGGCTAAACCATTTAGACACTGGTTGGCTTAGTATATAAACACTAATGATGAACTCAGGGAGAAAAAAAATGATGTCATTAACAGGGATGGTTTAGCTTTTTACTTTTTTTTTTTTGAGGGGTTGCATTTATTATTTAAAAGTTTAAACATAGAAAAAAGGAAAGAATTGTACAGTGAACATATCCCTACCACCTAAATTTTAAAAAATAAAAAAGTACTATTATGCCTTTTGACCTAATAATTGTACTTTGGAGCATATGTCATTAGCAGATAACCAAAATGAGAAAACAAGTTGTATGGAGATAATCATAGTGTAGGAAGCTAAATTCTTGTAATCCCATTCATTTTGTCAATGATTGGTTTAGGATGGACATGTGACCAGTTCTGGCCAATGGGATGTTAAGAGACTTCTCAGAAAGGTTTCCTCGCATGTCAAAAATAGACACTTTGGGATATTTGTGTGTGGAGATGTGATAGTTGGAACTGCTTCAACCACCTTGTGACCAAGAAGAGACCGGTCTGAGGGCAAACTCACTGTGCTAAGGATGGCAAGCAAGAAGATAGAAAGAACATGGATCCTAGGTGGAGTCATTGAGCCATTAATTAGCCTTCTCTGAAACCACACTACCTTTGAACTTATTATTATATGAGACAAGAAGTCTCCCTACATTTAAGCTAGTTTGACTCACTTGTAGTCAAAAGCTTCCTGAGTCGCATAGCAACTGGATGTCTCTTCTCTCTCTCTAGTTTTCTCCCAGAAATTTAAAGCTTAGGACATGATAGCTGACCTCCTGATTTCCACCCAAGTTTTCACTTGTTCAATAAGCGTCAAGATGTGGTGGCTTTGTATTATGTCAACTTGGAAGCTGGTACTACATTTCCCAGTATGTTTCCAGTTAGAGTTAGCCACAGGAGAAATTTGAGGGAGATGTAGAAGGTGGAAGTGAAGCAGTAACCATGTTTGCTGTCAGAAGGCCAGTGTAGGTCAGGCCCTGTTATAACTTGTGCACATTTTCATGGCTCTGCTGGCTAACTTTGTTTCCGGGGCAGCAGCCAGGCTTGCAGTTCTAGTTATTGCAGGATCTCTTCCTTCATCTTCTCCAAATCCTACGCTAGGGGCTACTGTGGCTTCATGGTAAAAGCCCCAACTTCCCCTGCAGGTTATCCAAAGCAGGAAGGTTGGAGGCTTGGAGATGGGTAAAGGCCAATGCACATTCCAGCTTGTTCCTTGCAAGTTTCAGTTGCCCCTGTTCTCACCTACTTCATGCCTACCCAACTACAGGCTCTGCACCACATGCAGAAGAAACAGCCAAACTGAGACTGTTTTACCAGTTCTTATAATTGCTTAAGGTCAAATCTCTATAATAAATTCCTATTCTGTATCATTCCTAATAGTTCTGTTTCTCTGACTAAACCCTGTCTGATACACAGAATCAACTTTTCCTGACCCCGAGGTTTAGCTTTAGATTTTACATCCAATTTGTAGTAGTGAAAGAAGTTTGAATGAATAGAGGTAAGCTAAACTGTCTAGTATAGACTCACTTATTCTTTCTGACTTAAAAGAAGACAAGAAATCATGCTTTTACCATTCCATCGGAACCATTCCATCTACATCTGTGGATGTAGATGGTGGGCCACCAGTTTGCAGCCTCTGATCTGGGTGTTTTAGAATCCATCACTTATCTAGATATTTATGAGTATTTAGATGACTTGCTGAATTTATCCATTTTTATGTGAATTTTGGGCCTTATTGTTCCAAGAAAGGTTATGTTCCTCAATCTCCAACCTTACTGTATTAATTACCTATATCCATCAAAATGCTATGTAACAAACCACTGCAAAACTCAGTGGCTTCAAATATTATGCGTAAATTTAACTCTATCTGTGGGTTGGTGATTTAAGCTGGGCTCAGCTGAGCAGTATATCTGGTGTTGCCTGGGCTCACTCACGTATCTGGCAGTTAGCTGACTGTCAACTGGTTCAAGATGGCCTTGGCTAAAATGAATGGGGCAACTTGACTCTGCTCCACTTTTCTCTCATCCACTAGTAGGTCATCCTGAGCATGTTCTCATGGCGATGGCAGAGGGTAAGAGCAAGCAAGTCCAATCATAGAAGCTCTTTTCCAGCCTCTGCTTGTGTCATGCTCTCTTATCCTGTTGTCCTAAAGTAAGCCACATGGCTGAGACCCAAAGCACAGCAGAAGAACACTGCAAAGTTGCATGGCAAAAGAATGTGGATACAGGGAAAGGTGAAGAATTGGGGCCAATTTTGTAATCACAGTTACCAACACACTCTCTTCAGAGGTGGTAACTAACCTTGTCAGCTAATGCTATTACCACAACCATGTCATTTTCAATATCTTGATTTCTCATGGCTTTCATTTGTTTGTTTATTTTTTAAAAATATGTCTTGCCTGGCCAGGCATGGCTCAGCCGTTGAGCGTCAACCTAGGATCCAGGCAATTGGGGTTCGATTCCCGGTCAGGGCACATGCCTGGGTTGTGGGCTCCATCCCCAACGGGGCATGCAGGAGGCAGAGGCAGCTGATCAATGACTCTCTCATCATTGATGTTTCTGTCTCTCTCTTTCCCTCTCCCTTCCTCTCTCTGAAATCAATAAAGATATATTTTTAAAAAAAGTCCATAGCAAGCAGAAGGAAGGAAATGACATAGAGTGGAATTTAATGAAATAGAAAAATAGAGAAATATCAATGAATCGCAAAGCTGGGCGTTTGGAAAGATAAAAAAAAAATTGACCAACCTTTAACTAGATTGAGCAAGGAAAAAAGAGAAGACTCAAGCCCTGGCCAGTGTGGCTCAGTGGTTAAACTTCGGCCTGTGGACCTATGGGTCTCTGGTTTGATTCTTGGTCAAGGGCATATACCTGGGTTGCAGGTTCATTTCCCAGTTGGGGCGCATCCTGGAGGCAAACGATTGATATGTCTCTCTCACATCAATGTCTCCCTCCCTCCCCCCCTCCCTCTCCCTCTCCCCCTCCCTCCCCCCCTCCCTCTCCCTCTCCCTCTCTCCCCCTCCCTTCCTTTCCGTTCTCTCTCTAAAAAGTAACCAATGGAAAAATATCCTTGGGTGAGGATTAACAAAAAAAAAGAAGACTCAAATTATTAAAGTGAGTAATGAATATGGGGACATTACTACTGACCTTATAGAAATAACAATGATTAGAAGACAATAATATGAACAATTGTGTGCCAACAAATTGGATAATCTCGATCCCTGGCCCTGGTTGGGGCACGTGCGGGAGGCAACCAATTGATATGTCTCTCTCACATCGATGTTTCTCTCTGTCTCTCTCCCTTCCACTTTCTCTGAAAGACAGTGGAAAAAATGTCCTCAATGAGGATTAACAAAGCAATAACAACAACAAATAAAAACTCCCCACAAAGTAAAGTAAATCTCAGGACCAGATGACTTCATTGGTGAAATTTCCAAAATGTTTAAGGAAGGATTAACACCAAGCCTTCACAACTTTTATAAAAAAATAGAGAGGAGGGAGTACTTGTCAATTTATTCCATGTGGCCAATATTACCTGATACCAAAAACAAAGACATTACAAGAAAAGAAAACTACAGACCAATATCCATTACAATTACTGATGCATAAATCCTTATCAAAACAATGGCAAGCCAAGACCACATATAAAAAGGGTTATACACTACGACCAAATGATATTTATCCCATGTATGCAAGATATTGTTTCAATGTATGAAAATCAATCAATGTAATATAAAATATTAATCAAGGACAATGTAATACATCATACATGATCACCTCAATAGACCACAAAAAACATTTGATAGCCCTAGCCTGTTTTGCTCAGTGGTTAAAGCATCAGCCCAGGGACTGAAGGTCCCGAGTTCGCCCCTGGCCAAGGGCATGCACCTTGGTTGAAGGCTCAATCCCCGGCCCCAGTCAGGGCAAGTGTGGGAGGCAACCAAACAATGTGTCTCTCTCACACTGATGTTTCTCTCTCCCTTCCACTCTTTCTGAAAAAGCAATGGAGAAACTATCCTCAGGTGAGGAAAAAAAATTGACAAAATCCAACACCTTTTCATGATAAAAACACTCAACAATTTAGGAATGGATGGGAACTTCCTTAACTTGATAAAGGACACCTATGAAAAACCTACAGCTAACATCATAGTTAAGACTGAAAGCTTTCTCCCTAAATACAGGTTCAGGACAAGGATGTCCCTTTCTTGCTACTTCTATTTAGTATTTAACTGGACATTCTAGCCAAGGCAGCCAGGCAAGTAAAAGAAATAAAATACATCCAGATTAGAAAGGAAGAAGTAAAACTATTTCTATTTGCCGATGACATGATCTTGTATATAAATATTCCTAAGGGATTCACATACATAGACACATGTAGACACAACTTAGAGCTAGTCAATAAGTTCAGGAAGGTTGCAGGATACAAGATCATTATTAAAAATCATTTTTATTTCTATACACTAGCAATGAAGAATCTGAAAATGAAATTTAAAAACAATTCCATTTACAAAAGAAACAAAAAGAATAAAATGCTTAAGAATAAATTGGATGAAAGGTGTGCAATACTTGTACCCTAACAACTACAAAACATCATTGGAAGAAATTAAAGAATACCTAAATAAATGGAAGGGTATCTCATGTTCATGGAATGAAAGACAATATGAAGATGACAGTACTTGCCAAATTGATCTACAGAATAACTGTTACCTCTATAAAAATCCCAGATGCTTTTTTTTTGCATAAATTGACAAGTTTTTCCTAAAATTCATAAGTAAACTCAAAAATAACCTAGAACAACTAAAATGATGTTGAGGAAGAAAAACCAAGTTGGAAGACTCATACTTCCCAATTTCAAAATTACTACAAAGCAACAGTAATCAAGATAGTGTGGTACTGGCTTAAGAATAGACATATAAATCAATGGAATAAAACTAAGATTCCAGAAATAAACCCTTACATTTATGGTCCATTGATTTTCTACAAGGATGCCAAGACAATTCAATAAGGTACAAATAGTTTTTCCAGTAAATGGTATTGGGACAACTAGATATCCATATGTAAAAAATGAGGTTGGATTACTACCTCACATCATATGCAAGATTTAACTTAAAAATGGACCAATGACCTAGCAAAATCTAAAACTATAAGAGTTTTAGGAGAGTGTACCTATAAATCTTCATAACCTTGAATTAGGCAATAGTTTCTTAGTTATGGCAGCAAAAACACAACTAACGAAAGAAAAAATAGATAAATTGGATTTCACCAAACTAAAAACTTATGTAATTCAAAGGAAACCACCTTTCAAGAATGTGAAAAGACAACTCACAGAATTGGACAAAACATTTACAAATCATACATCTGATAATGCACTAGTATCTAGAATATGTAAAGAGCTCTTACAACTCAACAATAAAAATCAACCAAATTTTTTAAATGGGTGAAATCTTTGAATAGGTTTTTCTCTAAAGAAAATATACAATGGTCAATAAGCATGTGAAAAAATGCAAACACAATGAAATACTTTCATACACACTAGGATGGTAATATTTGAAAAAACAGAAAATAAGTTTTGGCAATGTGGTGGAGAAATTGGAACCCTCATGCAGTTCTGATAATGTTGTAAAATGGTACATCCTGTTGCATTTTTATATCTCAAATTTAATACTAAAAAGGTGCCTTCTAATTCTCTTTAAACCTTTTCCTGGTCTTCATCCTGTTGGCTTGATTGTGGATTTCTTATTTGGAATGATGTCCAAGGTAGATGGTTTAGCACATAGTACAAATTGATCCACTACTCAATTCCATTCCAAACTCTCTATATAGCATGCCTTACTGCCTGCTAGGGACTGAAAATCTAAATTAATTTCCTATTTCCTCTTACAGCTTGGTTTCCATATGTGTCCCAGATTTTGCCTTGATGATACCTCCCTGAGAGATTTGCAAAGTGGAAATGAGGTGGATGCCATGCTTCTCATGGCACATGCAGTTTCAGAGTTTTGTTTCTCTGCAGCAGCAGTTAGAGTGGTCCCTGTGTGAAACTAAGTATATGGGTATTGAAAAGCAGACTGTGGGGCTTTCATTTTTTGATCTGGCCTGGGTTGAGGCTGTACAGTACTTGAGCAGGTCAGGAGTCAACAAACATTTTCTGTAAAAGGCCAGATGGTAAATACTCTGGCTTTGTGGGCCATGTGGTCTCTGTTGTAACTCCTCAGCTCTGCCCTTGTAGCATGAGAACAGGCATATATAACATGCAAATGAATGAATGTGGCTGTTTTCCAATAAGACTTTATTTACCAAAAATTTGGCCCATGAGCCATAGTTTGCTGACCCTCTGTCCTAGAGTAATAATAGTGGTGGTAGTTTTCCGATGGTTTACTAGCTTTTTTACTGCAGCAGAGGTAGAATTTCATTTATTGGGTCAGTTCTGTGGTATGTTTTACACCATGGATTATCTTTTAGTAGTTGTTTTAGGGATTGCAAAATGTATACTTAACTTTTCAGTCTATTTAGAATCAATATTTTCCCACTTCAGTGAAAATCTAGAAACCTTACTGCCATGTAGATCCCTTTATCCTCCCCCCTTTATGCTATAGTTGTCTTAATATCCTCAACTCCATGGCCTCATTGTTCTTTAGTTGCACTTACCTGACAAGATCCCACCCTTAGTTCAGTCTAGATCTCAGACTGATTGAATCTTTACCTAGGCTCATAGAAAAAAAAAATCAGACAATGGCACAAAGATAGTTAATTGTCCAAATTAGCTGGCATCAAAACTGTTATACAGTCATTCTCTATGTCCTTAGCTCTCTTTGTCCCATTGTTTTACAGGGGCTATTTTCAGCCTTCTCCATTTTCCTCAACCCTGCCCTCCACAAACACACACGTGCGTGTGCGCACACACGTACCACCTGCATTGAATTTATAGGAAATAAACTTATAGAGAAAATAGAAGCCATCAGATGGGAACTTGTTCAACTTCTGACCACCAAACTTACTAAACAGCTCTGGTTTACTCCACCAAAGACAGATCTGGTGAGTCGATCAGACTGCAAGAGAAGCCCTTGGCAATGACTTTTGAAAACAAACTCTGCACATTTAAGTGAGAGATGGACAAACCAGTTTTCATAAACTCAGGGAATCTGGACCTTTGCCCACTGCCACCAACAGAACCAGATTTGATCCTGGCTGCATTGCTTAGGATGGGCTCAGCAATGAAGTGCCTATTTGTTTGCTGGTTAGAAATTGTTCTTAGTGTCTGGCAATCTTGTTCTCCCCTTAGTCATTTAAAGTGAGTCCAATATTTTTACGTGGCTTTCCCTCCAATTTTGTTTCAAAGGGTACCACTGTCTCTATGTTTCCATTGGTGGGAATCCTGGTTGTGAACCAATCTGTACTCCGCTTAGTTATCTGAGGGAGGGGCAGAGTATGTTTTTGAACAGACTCTACTTTTGAAAGTTACTTGGAGTCTGCGTTTTGCAATACCCTGGCCTAATGATGAAACATCATGCTAGGGAGGTTGTTATTCATCACTCGTTGACTTCCAAGCTTATGAGAAAGGGGTGGTATGAAGGGAGGAGAAGTTGTGTGGAGGGGGAGGAAAGAGAACAGCTTGAGTGCTTGTTTGCTCATGGTGAGAATGTTATGCCCTGTCCTTATTCTTGAGGAGAAATGATGCATAGCTTTACACAAATAATCTGATCCCTCCTCACAAAAGTGTTTAGACACAGAGATATATGTGAACAAAAGAGATATTCTTGTATTTACTAAAAGAAAGAAAGCTAGCTGTAACTTCTTCTAATGCTCTATTTCTAAAATTCCTTTAAGCCTTCCTGATTATTATACATGATTTTTAAAAGACTACATTGGATTCCAGCACAGGAGGGAGGTTCACTAATTCCAAAGCTCTTTTATGATGCCCTGATTCTCTCACCCCTGGCATGGGTGATAATGGCAGTGGAGAGGTTGGATGTTGCTTGTGGGAAGAGAGGTGGGAGGGGTGTTGCTTTCTTTGCCACACAGAGTCCCTGAATATATTCCTCCTGTGATACCAGAGGGTTAACTGTGTTGTCAGTTAAGCCCAGAAGAAAGATAATCGCAGTGGCCAAGGCACAAAGAGATTGGGCTTATCTGTGACTCCAGTCACTGTGGGCTACTCCCTAGGAAGGGCATTTGTTTCACTGCTACTACTCCACAGCCTGCTGTAATGAGGGAAAATAATAAATGAGCCCAGAATGTTATGTTAGGTTTTAGCTCATTGACTTAAAAGGCTGAGGTATAATTTCCGAGATTTTTACAGTCATGAACATCTGCTTACAGGAGCCTGCAACATCTGCAGCCCTTGTAGTCATTCTCTGCAAAGGACCATAAAGTTTATAGAAAAGCGAATCCACCCAGACAGAAGAGACCTGGCAAAACCACCTTCCTGGCTGAGAAATTTGTTATTTTATATCCGAGCATGGGCAACAGAACATTGTGAGCCTACAATTGAGGACATGTGGGAAAAACAGAGCTGGATTTCTGTTCTTCCTCTCTCTACACCCCCCAGTCACGTGTACACCCCAGCCACACTTACGGAGTTCCTGCTGCATGCTGGGTGCTTTCTCATTTATGTTATCTCCTTTAACTCGCACAGTGCCTCTGTTGACCGCCATTATTTCTTTCTAGAACAATGTATACATATGTAGACAATTTTAAGTGCACATACTAATTTGGGAAAATTAAAGCCCCAAACATAAGTTTCTTGTCTGTATTCACAGTTATGTCAGGAGGAGGAAGAGGTAAATAGAGGTAGCATCATATCATATGAAGAGCACTGGGTTGGGATTGGGCTCTAGGGCCTTCATGTATCCCTTGATTTCTTTGGGCCTTCCATTTTTCATTTATATAGTTAGGAAGTTGCACTCCATTAGCTGTTTCTTCTAGCTCTCATGTTAAACAAACCAGGAATCAATAGCTGGTATGACTTCAACCATGTAACATAAATATGTAGGAAGAAGGCAAGAAGGAACTATGCCAAAATGTTTTCAGTGGTTACCTTTGTGTGGTAGGATTATGAAGGAGTGCCAGTTCTATTCTTAGTTCTTTTTGGCATCTTCTAACTCTTTTATAATGCACACGTATCATATTTATGACCAGAAGGACGTTGTAAAATATTGAACGATTTGGTGAAGATGGCACCTCCTTTTTATTGCATTGTCGTCTTCTTCAGCTAGGCCTACATTATGGCAGCCAGACCAATGCAACACCTCCATTGAGCCTTCCCTGCATAACCATTGTCCCCTAAGATGACTCACACAGCACTGCTTTAGACATGCTTACTTTTGCTTTGGGTATCTCAGACTTTATGGTATGCATGTGTGGCTTATACACCCAAGTAGATTAAAAAATTCTCAAGATTGGGGAGTGTGGGTCTTCCACTTGTTTTGTTTGTTTTATGACAACCCCTCTAGCACTGCACACCATAGGTACCTACAGTTCCTTCTTGAAAGAGAGTTTGAGTGAAGTATTACAATGTCTTGGATCTAGGAGTTTCTTCCTTCACTCAGCCAAGAAAACTGATAGGGCTTGGCCATAGGAGCCAACATAGGGGTCTAAAAGGTTCTATCCAATGTGACCATTGTCCTCCAGGAGCTTGTAGTCCAGCAGGGGAGTTTATCCACATATATGAATGTATGCAATTAAAAACAGTGTGTAATAGGTCCCATAAAAATGATGGAAACTTCAGAGCACAGGATCCCTGTGGAGGGAGAATTCCCCTTCAACAAGACATCAGAGAATTTATACCTAACATTTTTGGTACCTCGTAAAACATTCCCTGGTACATATCCACTATAGCTGATTTCAGACACAGTTATAGTGGATAGTTCCAAGCTAGCTTGAGGTCATGCTGACAGCATCCCACTTCAAACTTGCACAGGTTTTCTTTCTACCTCAGGGCTTTCCTCTCATGCTGGGGGAGATTGCTTGGTTCATATGCAAATACAACCTAAAGGTGTGGGGAAGATACTGACCTCAGGAGTAATTGTCAGCCAATAAAAATGGTCACAGATGGATAAAGTCTCCAGGTTCCACTTTGAAGGATGGACAATTGTTTGAGGCATCCCACAGTTACTCAGGAATCCCTGTGGAACAACGTCTCATTGCCCACAGCAGTGGTCTCAGTAAAGCACCCTTACATTGGTTTTTACTCTCCTCACTTCACTCAACGTCTGTACTCAAGTCCTTGTCTCAGGCTCTGGTTTTCAGAGAACCTAAACAAAGGCAGAAACCTGTGGGACAGGAGGCAGTTGAACTGGAATTTTAGATGATGGCACATTGTCAGGAAGGCATGAGAGTACAGCAAATATCTGGTGTAGTCATTCTGAAGCCCCTCCTATCAAGAGGTGAAATCTTTCTCCACCCCTTGAATCTGAACTAGCCTTGTTACTTGCTTTGTCCAATAAAATACTGCCAAAGTGAGTTTTTAGCAGCTCTCTTTGCACATGGTTTATTCTCTCCAATGGGATGTGAGTGGTAGGGGTGTGTGTAACCTTCTGGCTGAGATGGCAAGGTATTAAGTATAGGATCCCCCATGCTCTTCATCTGTCCCATCTGGAAGCTGGATGATACCAGGGCAATCTTGAACACAAAACAGATACAACCTGGATTTCTGAGTTTCTCCTTAGAGGAGAACCATTCATCAGAATGGATTTAAAATAAGCAAGAAATAAACTTTAATTATGTTAAGTCATTGAGATTTTGTGATTGTTTGTTACAGCATCTAGCGTTACTCACCCTGACTAATGTAGTCACCATCACAGTGGGGTATTGAAACCCTCAAAGCAGTGATTTGGGGTTGCTGACTTTAGTAGCCAAATGCAGGGTAAAAATTTTCCTGTATTATGAGTCTAAGGAGACGATGACCAGGGTATGGCCTTGGCCATGAGAGCAAAAAGGAAAGCACCAAAGTAGACAGTCCTTTTAAGTTAGACATCTTCCTTCCGGGGGAGGAAATGAATTAAATCATGGGCAGTCCCATATGCACAGGAAAATATTTATGTTTAAATCTGTTTCCACCTGCCTGATTGTTAATTAGAAAATTGGTCTCAGCATTTCAGGATTGGAATCTTAAAAGGCTAGTTCTTAAAAAATGAACACATCTGAAGATTCTTTTAAAGGATGATAGCAGCAGCAGCAACAACAAAATTCTGGCACTGTCCCTTCTCTGAGTCTGCGATATATTACTCCTTCTCCATGCACTACTGAGCTCCTAATCTAAACAAATGGATGCCACCATTTGGCTGCTTAGTTTTTCTTTGTGAGTGTGGAGACAGGTCCTCCTGAGGAAACATGAGGGTCCTTTAGGAGTCTTCTTGGGCAATATTTAGATAGAGTTCATTTTTTACTCTGTTCACTCTGGGAGCAATTCCATGTCTGTCCCTGGAAGTGTTTTGGAGCCATGTGCTTCTGAGAGATTTATCCCTTAGAATTGCTCCTTGGGACAACAAGCCATCCTTAGCATCTCATGGCTGTGACACTACTACCGGTAGCTTGGCTCTCTTGCACTATCAGTGGCTTGGCATAGCTTCTGCCCACCACTCTCTGCCAGACTTCCAAGGCCAGGCCTGTCCCAGGCAACAAAAACTTTGTAGGACCTCCCGGACTCCATCTGCCTGGCTGGCTGGCCATTTGCCTATTGCCTGTGGCCATACCACCAGACACCCGTCCTATAGGTCCCTTGGTATTGGCACCTCTCCTGCTCCAGCCTGTTTGTCAAGTCTCCTTGGCCTGGTCTGCCCTAACCAAGCCCAGATTTTGACACTATCCCAAGGGCAGCTGTAGCTCTTCAGCTGTGCTTCATGGTGGCCTTGGAATGCTTCCATCTCCCACCCAGTGCCCAGAGGCCCCTGGAATGTTGAGAGAGTGCTTTGACCTAGACCTGGCTCACCTCACACCATAACTAACCAGTTTATTATAGCATGAAACAAACCCCAAACCAGCTTGACTCAGACTCTTAAAGGGCCAGTTCCAACCATCCCATATCATGCCAGCAGAAGCATAGTGCTAATTGTATTTAATTAGCATTGAAGTGGGAAAAATGTGTCTTTAGCATCCCACAGCATTCACTTTAGGTCTTTCAGGTGACGTGATATTTCTTTTAATATCTGAGTCATTATGCTATAATTATAATTCTTATGATTTTCTTTTGCATTTGTTTTAAAAGCTGAACCTAAGCCCAGCCGGTGTGGCACAGTGGTTGAGCATGGACCCATGCACCAGGAGGTCCCTGGTTTGATTCCAGGTCAGGGTACATGCCCGGGTTGTGGGCTTGATCTCCAGTATGGGGCGTGCAGGAGGCAGCCAAATTGATGTTGATGTTTTTCTCTCATTGATGTTTCTCTCTCTCCCTCTCCTTTCCTTTCTCTCTAAAATCAATAAAAACATATTTAAAAAATAAATAAAAGCTGAACCTAAGAACAACAGTAGGACTAAAATATTGGCCACTCCTACAATGGGAGGTTGGTTGATGGTCATCATAGTAACACTAACCAACATTTATTGTGCACCTAATATATGCCAGGCTCATTTAAAAATAAACTATATATGCTTATTGAAACTCCATGATATCCTTACCCTGTGAGGTAGATATTATTATACTCCCTTTTAATAGATGAGGCAAAATGATTTGTGCAACTTCAGCAAATACAACAATTGGGTGGTCAAAGCTTGGAATCCAGGCCATGTGGTACTAGGGTCTGTGTTGTTAACTCTATGTTATCCTGTATGTGTATATATGGCAGGCAGACCCTGCATGGATAGTTTCCCCCTCTTAATTAAATTCAGGAACAATGATGGTGGAATTTTTATTCAATAATTGAAAAAATAATTGGGGGTTATTTATTAATTTAATTGCATCAGTCAGTGTTAGCTTTTCAAAGTAGAAAAATTAAAATAACTTTCCAGAATTCTGGAATATAATGTCCAACCATAATTTTACCAACCTGACACAACCACTTTTAACACTTGAATATTTTATCCAGTATTTTATTTCAATATTTTCTAATATACTAATAATGCAAGTAATTTAAGAAAGTACAGAGAATCAAAAGAAGGAAATAAAAGTTATCCCAAGTTCTATATTATTAGGTTATATTATTAGGTTTCCAGATTCTCTCTCTCTCTCTCTCTCTCTGTGTGTGTGTGTGTGAGAGAGAGAGAGAGAGAGAGAGAGAGACTCAGTAGGTGTTGGATTCATATTGCTTTACAATCTGAGCTTGTAATTTAATAACATTTTATAAATATCTTCATGTAACAGAATATTCTTCTATGACACCTCTAATAGTTTCTATTTCAGTATACAAATAACTACACATTTAGTAGCTTTAAGCAATACACATTTGTTATTTTACAGTTTCCATGGGTCAGGAGTCCAGGCTTAGCTGAGCTTGAGCCTCTGTGCAGGATCTCACAAGGCTACAGTCATGGTGTTAGCTTGACTAGGAAAGAATCCACATCCGAGCTCATTCAGGTTGTTGGCAGAACTACATTCTCCTGAGGCTGTATGACTGAGGGTTCAGCTGCTTCCTGGCTGTTGGCTAGAGGCTGCTCTTAGGTCCTAGAGGCCTCCCACAGTTCCCTGCCATGTGGCTCTCTCCATAGGCAGTTCACAGCGTGGCAGTTTTTTTTTTTCCAGGCCAGCAATAGAGTCCCTTTATCATGTGCTAGCAAGACAAGTATTATATCTATGTTTCTGTCTATGTCTATGTGCATGTCCATGTCTATGTCTATATCTATTATTATCTAACCACAGGAATGACATCAATGCTATGCCATCACCACCCTGTTCTATTGGTCAGAAGCAAGTTGCAGGTTCTTCCCACCCTCAAGGAGAGGGTGTAAATGTGGGGCCACCCTAGTGTCTGTGTGCCACACATGATTTATTTATCTACGTTTATGTTTATTTTACTTGTGTTAAAGATTTTATTTAATTCAATCTATGAGGGAAGCAGGCATATGGTATAATCAGTTAAAAAAAAATACAAAGAGTATACACATTTATAGATCAAGAATATTGAAATGAATGTGCCAATGGAGGCAAAACTAGCCTCTTCCACAGTGAGGAAGGGAAATCACTTGAATCTCAATAGGACAGGACAGGACAGAATTTGCATGTTTGTAAGCAAGAGATATTTTACATTTCGATCAGTTATATAATTTTTAGGGTTGTAAAATAGGTCACATAGAACCAGAGTCCGATAACTTGGAAGGGTGTGCCATTTAAAACCAAGCGATGCTAATTCAGTTTTTTGATGTGCTATAATTTAACGAATTCCTTATATTTGAACATTAATGTTTCCATTTTTTTGGTCATTATAAAAATTACAATGATCACCCATATGGTTAATTAGTTCCTTTTCATGACTTATAAAATTTTGTTGGGTCAAAAATTTCACACATTTTAAAGGCAATTGCTAGTATTGCTAAGTCATTCTCCAGAGCAATTTCCCCAGGGATGTGGGAGGACACAAGAGGCTATTTTAGTGAACTAAGCCAAGTTAATATTTGTAAAGTGTTTGAATAGTGCTGGGCAAACTGGAAGTCTGTATGTAGATATTAAGTAAAATAAATCAAAAAATAAAATTGAGTTGTTTCATCCTCACAACAACCTTGTGAGGTATGTTAGTGGTGTGTCCATTTTATAGAAGAGGAAGATGAGGCCAGAAGGGCTAAGGAGAAAGATTACTGAATTAAATACCAAAAGGCCAGCTTCTTCACTTACCAAGCATATGACTTTAAGCAAATTATTTTCCCTATGTGAGTTTATTGTCTTCTCTGTCAAATGGAGCCAACAGTCCTACATCACGGGAGCTATTGCTGGATGAATGCTTGGAAGCTGCAGTCCAGTGATTCTCAGCCTGGGCTGTACAGTGGGATCACCTGGGGAGCTTTAAAACTCCAGATGCCTAGAATCCAGCCCTGGAAATTCTGACGCCGTTGGGCTAGGTTGTGGCCGGTGCCTCAGGAGTTTTTAAAGCTCCCAGGGGATTCCAATGTGTGGCCAAGGCTAAGACCCACTCCTGCAGCCTCCCCTACTCTCAAGGGATTACTTCTGTATACAGCTGAGGAAGCAACATGCACTTCTTGCTCTCTGCTCTGAGCTGTCAGGATATGGCCCACTAGGGTAGGGCTGGAACCAAACCTCTGTGTTAAACTCCAGAGTCAACTCATTCTGCTAAGTTAGTTTGGGAAGCCATCAATTACCTGCTGTTTTACCCTCCTGTGTGGGTCCCTGGGCTGCACGGCGTCAGCATCAGCAGTGCAGGCAGGGCTGCTTTCCAATGAAGTCTGCTGCTGCGGCTGCTGTTTTTTCTAGAAGCCAAAGCAGATCCTCACATCAGAGCTTCAGCTCTCTGCTGCCTGTCAGTCACAGCTGCATGACTGAGACTAAGGGACCAGACGCCTGGCTGCCCGCCACTGGAGCTGGGTAGCAGATTTGCTGAGGTGTCTTTGGGGCCAGGCCAGCTGTCCAGCTCACTGTGAGGGCTGGGGATGAATTTCTCTGAGCAGCCAAACACAGCTCAAAATGAATGTGATCAATCAACGGAATGAAAGCCTTGGTCAAGTTGCCCCAGCGTGACAGAGAAAGCCAGCACCAGCCCCTGTCTTTCTCCTGCACCTGATAAATTGTGAGAGGTATATGTGTCTGCCTTTTACTGAGGTCAGACAGTACCCAGTGAATATGGGGAAAAATGGTAGTGTGCAGAAGTTTCTAGAGAAAGACAAGGAAGAAAATGGAAAACTCATATTTCAGGTGGGCCTACCTTAAATCAGGTGAGCCTGACTATGCAGCAGGCATTGTGAGGATGGTAGATATATAATCTCATTGGATCTGAGCATTATAACAACCACGACATTAAAAAATATATATTCATTGATTTCAGAGAGAGGAAGAGATAGAGAGAGAAATATCAATGATGAGAGAGTCATTGATCGGCTTGCTCCTGCACGCCCCCTACTGAGGGTTGAGCCCACAACCCATGCATGTGCCCTGACCGGGAATCGAACCTCGATTTCCTGGATCATAGGTTGATGCTCAACTGCTGAGCCACACCAGCTGAACCACAACAACTGTGACATTTTGATCTGGTTATATTTATTTTAAAGGTGAGGAAGTCGATCCTGAGAGGTGAAGCATCCTTGCAAAGTCACATAACTAGCCAATAACAAAGCCGGAATTCACATCTATGTATAATACTTCTCAAATTGGAAGGGAAATGTTTGATCCAGGTAGCTCATTTTTTGTTGGTTTGTTTCTCATTAGGATTTTTATCAGCAGGGCCTATCCTTGGCCCAGTAAAACAGTGAAGATTGCTTTTGTCATGGTTCAGCTTTCCTGCTGAATTAATTTAGGTAATGTTAGCTGCTATAACACATAAACCCTTAAATCTCAGGAGCTTAACACAATAGACATTTCTTTCTTGCTCATACATATTTCAGCTGCCTATGTGGGGCTGGAGGTTCTGCTCCATGTAGTCATGCAGGGACCCATATTCCCTCCACCTGCAGCTCTGCTCTCCCCTGGGGCTGCAGTGTGGTCCACTGGATCCTCTGCCTCTGGAAGGCATGCAGAGGAGGAGTGTAGGGGATCCTGTAGGAGGTTCTATGGCCCAGGCAAGGACAGTACACCACATTTCTGTCACATTCCATTAGCCAGAACTCAGTCACATGTCAATGCCTAATGCAAAGGAGGCTGGGACATGTAACTAGCTGTGTGCCAATGAAGACAGACAGCCATATTTTCCCCTGAGGTCTCTTCATTCCTGCAACCTCATCCTCTTGACCCCACCCACACCTTCTCCAGAACCCCATCTTGTGCTTTGTGTCAGCTTTCCCTTGATTGACAAGTAACTTCTATCAAATTTCCACCCAGGGTACATAGATTAGGGCAGGAACACCAAGGGTACCTGGCCATGGCTTTGCTGAGGGTCTTCACAAGGCCACAAGTGGTACCTGGGCCACAACCCATGGGCCTCTCAAAAGCTATCTGGCCTACCTTCTGCCAGCCCTTCAGAGGAGTAATAGAGAGGTTGCAGACCTTTGGCTTAACTCTTCATTTGGCTAATGATGATGAATGTCAGTGTCTCGGAATCTGAAGGCCCTGGCTGTTTTTCCAGCACTGTCTCCTCCTCGTGTTTTCTTTTTCCTCAGCTTTGCTAGCGTCAGACCCCAGGGAGAAGATGAGTTTTACAGTGAGGGACGGTTGGGATTTTTCACAGCTGCCAATTCTGACATCCCAAGTCAGCAGGATCTGTGCTGACAAGACACATGATTTAGAGGTGCTCCATTATGATCAAAAATGTTCCCTTAGTATTTTCATGATCCTCTGTGGTCAAGTACGGTTATAACTTAGACTTTCCATCAGAACAAGCATCAGAGGAAGGCTCAGTCAGTGCCGAGTGGGAATTTTTCTGCTGTCTCCCTTCCCAGCTTGAGTGCTCCCACAGCCTTCCCCACTGTAGCCCCCAGTGAGTGGTCAGGACTCAAACCTGTGTGCCTTGTTCATGGCACTTTTCAGAACCAGTAGGATCAACCCAAGCAAAGTTTAGCTGAGATACTACTTTCAATCGCTTCTAGGAGACCTATTAGCATTTTATCAGAGAAGGCCCTGGTCCAGAAAGTTCAGTGAGTTTACAGTACCTTGCCAAGATTAGGGAGAAACAGGGCAGTTGCTGAGGGGAAGACAGGCCCTGTCACACTGGCTTATAGCCTGGAGATGGAGGTACATGTCACCAGGTGGTGTGAACAAAGGCCCCAGGCTTTAAGCCATCAGCTCACCCTGCCCCACCCATTCCCTAAATCAAGCCAGTGGGGACCTTAATGGCCCCCAGTCCCAATATTCACCTTTGATATTAGGCTGGGTTCCCTGGAAGGAAACTGACTTGAGGCTTCATGGGACAGTGTTGTATGAAAGACCAGGCAGGGAGTGGGATTGGGGCTGGGGAGGGAAGGAGGCACATCAAGGGAACAATAGCCAGCAGTCTGTGGAGGTAATGGACTCAACCCTGCAGCACTGCTCTAGAGTTTGTGCCTGCATTAAGGGACAAGAGGTGTTTACACCCTGTACCCATCAGTATGTCACCAATGTGCTGTCCCTGAGCAGCTCACTGTCCATACCCAAAACGAAGTAGGCTCCACCAGCTTAGGTGGAGATGCAGGTGCTGATGGTTGGCCAGGAAAGCCCAGTAGGTGCTATGTGCGCAAATGGAGCATGGTAGAGGAACAGGTAGAGTTGGAGGACCCAGGCATGAGGACTCGGCATGGAAGTGAGGGCCTTCAGTTCTGCACGCTGAGTCAGGCCCCAGAGGGTGGGGCGAGGGACGGGCATGAGGGCTCGCTCTGCCTGGGAGCTGCCTCCCCGGGCTGGGGAGCCGGAGTAGTCCTCTTCTCCTGGGGGCTGTCTCAAATCATTCTCAGCTGTGGTGGTGTCCTGCTGTCAGGTCAAAATCACAAAATATTAAAGTTAGAAAGCACATTGAAGATTATTTGACTAACCCCTTCATTGTACACATGGTAGAGTTAAAATCACCTGCATATGGCTTGTGCCAAAAATTGATTTTATGTGATCTTTAATGAGCCCACCGAGCCCCACCTGCTTGTTGGTGGGATAAAATTAAATGAAATGTCCAATCTGATTTAAATGAAGTCAGTTTTGATAATATAAATGGGCCTTTTAGGAGATATTCAGACTCATTTGGTGAAAAATTTTCTCTTGGAGCACTTTCCCAGCTCCAGGAGGAAAAGGATTATTTAGGCAGGTTCCTTAGCCTCTTCTGGATGCTAGACTGATGTCTTTTTTGCTGGTGCAACTTGGGATCTGACCCTTCTCTTGGTGTGGCTAAGGCCTGTGGCCCTGTCAGGATGACCAGACATCCCCTACAGATCTCTGGGTGCCTGCTAAGGCCTCTGTTTAGGCCACTGTAGGGTGACGTTGTCCTGCCAAGGTGGGCTCATGGTGGGCCCCCTGGTTCTTAACCTGGGTATCATACCCTACAGGGACCAAAGGCAGCTTGAAAAGACCAGGTCCCCCTGTGACCCATCCCACTGTGCCACCCAGTTGACCTTAAGGTAACTCAGGTTTGTCCAAGGCCCTCTTGTCTCCTAATGTGGCTACTCCATATTCCAGAAAGAGGAACTCAGGATTCACCTGTGTGACTGCTTCCTTATCTCGCATTCTACTTCTCACAAATTTGTAGGTTGGAAAAAAAGGTGAGGCTTTCTTTTTTCCCCCCTCTGTCTTATTTCCTTCTTCCTGACTCCAACTATGCCTTCATGGCAGACAAAGGCCTCCCGTTTTTCACTGTAGTAAAAATCTAGGAGCACAGTCTTCAAGTTTATTTGCTGATTGCCTATAAGAAGAGACAAAGGATTCTAGAAAATGTTTCCTCAAGATCATCTCTTGGCTTGCAAGCCCCTTGCCTGCTGCCTAATTCAGTTTTGAGTGTCAAAAGCCAAATATTACTTTGGTCTTTCTCTCTACATTCTCTCTGTAGCAAAATCTCAATCTTCTCTCACCCTGCCCCACACTATCTCCTAGAAAATAGATGCCTTGGGCTGAACAGGTTAAAGTCAAGTCCCTGAGAAGGCACAGGAGAAATGAACCTTAAAATTATGAAACACATATTGTCCTTGTTATATAGACATGAGGCAGCTGAGGGTCTCAAGGTTACATTGTTTTCCCCAAGGTTATCTGTAGGGCCCCTATTTCCCAGCTACTATGAGTGTTGGCTGAAATATCATAGCTGCTCCTGTCTCTGCAAGTTCTGCCCCTCCCCTACTCACATACTCCTCTCCCCCATGCTCCCACAGACCTTGCTCAATGACTGACTGGCATGGGAGTATAAAAGCCTTGCCAAAGTTTAACTAACTCTGTGGTGCTATTTATGCTCCAGGGCTCCCCATGTGATCAGGCTGAAGCTAGTCTCTAGTAGAGATCACATCCTTGCCCAGCTTTTCCCTCTTCCCTATTCTACACCCCTTTACCCCCCAATAAATCACTGGCATGAAAATCCCTCTCAGGCTCTGTTTCTAAGAAACATGACCTAAGACCTGCTTAGGCTTAATATCAGCTGTATTAATTTTCTACTGCTGCCTAAAAAATTACCACAATTGGTGGCTTAAACAATATAATTTTAGTATCTTAACAGTTCTGTAGGTCAGAATCCTGATAAGGTTTCTCTTCTGGGCTAAAATCAAGGGGTTGGCAGGGCTGCATTCCTTTCTGGGAGTTCTAGGAAATAATCCATTTCCCCACCTTTTCCAGCTTCTTGAGGCCACCACATTCCTTGGCTTTGTCCCTCTTTCGTCATCTTCAGTGTTGCATCTCTGACCATTCTTCCATCCTCACATTCTCCTCTCTCCATAGTGGGAAAAGATTTCCCATTTTTAAGGGCTCATGTGATTATATTGGGCTCACTTGAATAATCCAGGATAATCTTCCCATCTCAAAGTCCCGTAACAGTCACATTTGCAAAGTCTCTTTTGCCATGTAGGGTAACATATTCACAGGTTCCAGGGATGAGTACATAAATATCTGCTATGGGTTGAATTGTGTCTCCCCAAAAGGTTTTAAATTCCTAACCCCTAGTACCTGTGAATGTAACGTTATTTGGAAATAGGGTCTTTGCATGTGATCAAATTAAGATGAGGTCATTAGGGTGGGTGCTAATCTGATATGACTGTGTCTTTATAAAAAGGGGAAATTTGGGCACAGAGACATGCACACAGACACAGAGATAAGGTTATGTGAACACAAAGGCAGAGATTGGGGTGATATATCTACAAGCCAAGGAACACCAGAGATTGCTAGCAAAACACAAGAAGCTAGGAGAGAGACCTAGAGCAGATTCTTCCTCACAGCCCTAACAAATACATCTTTGGGGGACTATTATTCCACCTGTGCTACCAGGCCTATGAATTTGGGGAATTAGTAGAGAACATCCTGGAATCAGGTAGTGTCCTACTTATAGCTCACGTGACTCTGAAAGGCTATCAGGAATGGGGATAAGTTGCCCTAGACCTTGGCCAATAATGTGTCTGCTGTCAGGATCTGCTCTCAGTTCCTCAAGTCTAATCCTCCTGAATGAAGGAGTAACAGACATTTGGAACTCTATTAAGGGGTTAGCAGTCAGTCTGTGGGGTTTAGGGGGTGTGGTAAGAGGATGACAAATTGGAGACAAATTGTTCACAGATTAGTTAATACTAACCCCTCAAAATAGATGTAGCCACAGAGGAAGGCTGTGGTTTATGTTTTGGGTAAATAAGTGAGACAGCTAAGTGGAAGAAATAAAGAAGGCCGAAGACCCAAGGACAATAAAAAAAATAATATTCTAAAATGCACTCATGGCCTTACTTTGCACAATAACACACTTACCTCTGGGGTTTGTCTGACCATGTAACCTTGTCCACTTATGTGGTAGGTAGGTTTCCTGCCCTAGCTGACCTTTTGTTCTTCTAGTCTTCTCGTTTGAACTGTTCCATTCTGTCTAAACAAAAATGTAAAAAGAAGAAAAACAGAACAAAAAGAACTGAGTTGATTTACTTTTTCTTGCTAATGATAACATGAATGTATTGAGGCTGAATGATAACTCACTTCTGGGATAGGTGATAAATGATGAATGGGAGCAGCAGTGCTAGATTCACATCCTCTGGAAGGGGCTTGGTTGCCAAGGCCATCAGGAAGTCCCTGTAGGTCCCTAGTCACCCTTTCCTTAGTCTTGTTATGCTATGGGCAAAGAGGCATTCACTGTAGACAGGGGCTTTTGAAGTCATTGGATAATCCTGGTAGGTTGATTTCCGTAAGTTCACAGTTGGCCCCCCTGTTCAATCTTTCTTTGACCTAATTTATATATCCCAAATTCATCTTTCAGGAGATAATTCTACTCAAATACCACTGAAACACAGTGTCACATTGTGGAATGAAAACCAGACCAAGGTTTGAGTCTTAGATGCACCACTTATTAGCTATGTGATTTTTGTTTGGCAGGGCTGCCTTTTCCAAAGATGGCTGCAGCAATATCTTTCATCCTACATGCTCTTCTAGAACCTTCTCCTCCCCTCTCAGAAGGTGGAATCTAATACTCCTCCCCTTGGACCTGGGTGGACTTGTGATTAATCCCATAAATAAAATGTGGAAGTGATATTGCAAGATTTCTGGGGTTAGGTTGTAAAGAGATCATGCATTTTCTGCATGTATCTCTTGCTATACTAGTGGTTATAACCCACCCCCATGCCGTGAGGAAGCCCAGTCAGCCTGTGGAGTGGCCCAAGTGGAGAGGCACCAAAGCCCCTGATCTACAGTCCTGACTAAATTCCCGATCAACAGCTGACACCAGCTTACTAAATGCTTACCATGCAGAATGACTGCTGAGGATTAAATAAGAACACCATTTTGTGTGAATAATGCCAATATACACCTTAGCACCACACATATCCAGTCTTGGCTGCCATCTCATTTGAAGAAACACAGTCCAGAAGACAAAAAAGAAATTAATACTTTAAGTTTTTATTCTAGCTCTGTCAAGGAGATGTCAAAATGTAATTAGGGGCAAGTAAAATATTACAAAACTTCATCAAAATCTTTTCCTACCACTTCCCCCTTAGTGACCTCCACACAGATGATGATGATGATGATGATGATTCATTGATCCTTGACTATGTGCCGGGAACTTTACAAGTGTTTCACATGTGTTATCATATCCTGAGGTCAAAAGTAGATAAGCAGCAGAGTGCTTACCCATGCAGTCTGGCTGCAGAACTGGCCTTGTTAACCATACCTTCTCTGATTGGTACACCAAAGTTCCCTCTTTCTCTACCTCTCAGATCCCTAATACTGCAAAATTTCCCCTCAGCCTCCTTCTCCCATTCAATTCTTCCTTGTTTCAAAGTATGCTGCCTTCATTCCAGGCTGGAAGTGGGCCCTGCTTAGGAACCACGCGGGGCTGCTCTAATGTGACCAGAAGTCCTGGAGACTCTTTGCTCTAGGTCCTCCTTTGCTCTCCTAGAGGGAAGCATAAGGCGCCTCCAGCATGGTCCTTCTTTCACTATGACACTTTTCTGTGAGAAATTGTGGAGAGGTTGATGAACAAAGTTTTATATCTCAGGCTGTAGTTAGTTGCAAAAATGGCCACAAATTCTTCCCTTCCCTGTGTCCACACTCTTGTAATATGGGTGGATCTTGTCTGGCCATGTGACTTGATTGCGTCAATGGGACAATAGCAATTGTGACATGAGACTTCGAAAGTGCCTGCATGGTGAGGCTTGCTGTTCCAGGACCTTTCTGTTATATGAACAAGCCTGGGGTAGCCTGCTAGAGGATGAGAGACCATGAGGGGGTGAACCAGGGTGCAGCTGGCTATGATGAAGCAAGCACAATAATCGGCTGAGGCTGGCATAGATCAGAAAAACTGATCTGCTGAATCTAATTCAAATTACTGTCATGAAGAATCATGAGCTGCATGGTTGTTGATCTACAGTTAGCTTTGTGTGAAGTGTTCAGGGTATAACAGGTTCTCAATAAATGAGTTTACTTCTTCCCCTTGTCCCTATAATTAGTTTCTCTTTTAACTTGATAAAGGTAGGGACATTCAGGCAAAGATACAGATTAAACCAGCTCAGGTAGACCTGTGGCTTTTTGTTCATGGCGCATATCATCTCCTTGGCCAGCACAAGTCATGATTTGACTTACTGGCTCTTTTCATCAGTAGCAGAGCATACTTTTCAAAAATGGCCATAATATTTCCACATGTTCTTCTAAAATCTTGCCACCCGCCCCCCATCAAGAGGTAGAGTCTATGGTGCTTTTCCCTTGAACATCAAATGGGTCTTTGTGACAGTCTCAATTAATAGACTACAATATTAGTTGTGACAAATATGAGACTTCCAAGACTAGGTCATAAGAGGCAATATAGCTTTTGCCTGTCTGTCTGTCTGTCTGTCTCTCTTTCTCTTTCACACACACACACACACACACACACACTCTCTCTCTCTCTCTCTCTCTCTCTCTCTCTCTCTCTCTCTCTCTCTCTCTCTCTCTCCCTCTTTCTCTCTCTCTCTCTCACACTGTTGGAGTCCCGAGACACTGTATAAGAAGTCTGGCTACCCTATGGCTGCCATATTGGAGAAACCACAAAGCTATGGAGATGCCCAAGGAGCCCCAGCTATTCAGCCCCCAGCTGTTTGAGTCTTCTCAGCCCAGGCACTGGACATTTGACTGAATAGGCCTAAAGATGACCTCAGCCCCAGTCCCTCTCTAACTGAAAACTCATGAATAACCTGACCGCCACCTCTTTTGGTACAACAGGCAAGTTTTCCACGACAGCATCTGGCATGGTCACCATGCAATGTGCTTTCTTACATATACAAGCCACAGTTAAGAACTCAAGGCTGGTGCTGGCCAAGGGTACAGTGAGCATGAGGACCAGTGGTTAGGACAACATATAGTCAAAAGTCACAGAGACAGAAAATTAGGAAGGGAATGCTGGATTAGTAAAAGTCAGAAATATTATTTTTTTGATAATTTTAAATGAAATATTATTCTGTCCCTTTCAAATATTCACATGACTGAAAAAGACATGTAGTCTAGTGACTGGCATCCTAAAGACATTCAATGTTAAATAATAACAGCTAACTCTGAGCACCTGCTATATACCAGGGGCTGTTCTAAGCACGTCCCATGAATTAAAAAATTTAATCATCACAACACCCCCATATGAGAAGCACTATTATTACCTCCTGTTGAAAAACATGCCAAAGATCACACAAGCAATAAATGGCAAGGTTGGAATTTGAATCTGGCAGACTGGCTCCAGAGTCCATGGTTTTAAACAACAAACTATACTGTTTCTCAGTAATTATGAAACAAACAAATGTTTCCCAATTAACTTAAGTAAATGGCTCATAACCAAATGTTGACATCGTGGGACACTGTAATGCGGATTCTGGTTAGAAATGCTCAAAATAATTTCCAAATAGAAACAATTTTAATCCTATTTACAAAATTGTGAATATAAGAATTATGAACCAAATACCCCATTCTTTATATAACCAGATGTTGGATTTGTGCTTTATCCACTTTTTTTGAGTATGAGGAAAACTTTATGCACCTATTAATAATTAACAATAAAAATGGCATAAAATATCAGTAAATTATATACTTAGTAAAAACTTCTTAATAAAAATTTCAGCATAAGCATATGAAGAGTAAAGCAGTACCAACAATCTAAACTTATTAGACATATGGATTAAATAACAAACTGGTTTCAAGACAGCATATGTGCAGCAAGGAAGCTTTCACTCCAAAATAGTTCCAGAACCTGATCCCTCTCACGACCACTGCTGATACCTCCTTAATCTAAGACACCATCTTCTCTTGCCTGGATTTTGCAATAGCCTCCCAACCAGCTTCCTGCTTCCACTCTTGGTACCCTAGAACCCATCCTCTCCACGGCAGCCATAGTGACCTTTAAAATATGAAAATCAGATGATGTCACTTTTCTGTTTAAAACCCTCCAGTAGTTTCATGCTGCATTGCCCACCTCTCTGACTTTACCTCTGGTCAGTCTCCCTTTCTCACTGGGCTGCAGCCACACTGGCGTTTGGAAACACGTCTTAGAGGCTTTGACTTGCAATTTCCTCTGCTCTTGGGTCTTCACCTAACTGGCTCCTTCCCCTAATTTGGGTTTCAGCAAAAATATTACCTCTTTAGAAAGGTGTTCCTTGATTATATTTTCCAACTTTGTCACCCATAGTTCTCCATCACCTCATCTTGTTTGTTTCCTTTATTGTGCATGTTACGATTTGTATTAACTTGGTCTTTTATTTTGTTTTCTTCTTTACATTCTGTCTTCCCCCTATTAGTTAGTTTCCCCTTTATCTATTTTATTATGGAACAAAATACCCCCAAATAAGTGACATACATCATCACTTATTGAATTACCCACAATTTTGTAGGATGCCAATATGGCCTAGGTTCCACTGGGTCATTCTACTGGGCCAGGCGTGGCTGATTTTGGCTGAATCTGCTCATGCATCTGCTGTCAGCCAATGGGTCAGCAGGACTGACTGGTTTATAATGGCCTTAATTGTGAAGGCTGGGGCACTGGGTCTTTTCTTCATGTGTTCTCTCACCCTCTGGCAGGTTAGCCCAGGCTTTTTCATATGGCAATGATAGCATTTCAAGAGTTAGAGAGTGGAAGTTTCAAGGCTTGTTGAGGCCTAAGGTAGGAATCGATACAGTGTCACTTCTGTTGCATTCCATTGGTCAAACAAGTCACAAGGTCAGCCTGGATTCAAGGGGTGCAGAAATAGACTCCACCTCTTGATGAGAGGAGCTGCTTGGTGACCATTACCACATTTGACCACACCTCCACTGGAATGTATCTCCATGGGAGCGGAGCCTTGGCCCTGCTCCATGGACTGGTGTTTGGAAACTACTGCTCAAAAGCCCAGGACTGTGCTATATTCTGGTCAGTCCCATATTCAGTCCTCACTTTGGGTTAAGTTATTCAAGATGTGGCAATTCTGCCTTTCACATTAACCCACTCTGGAATGCAACCACCAACTGAGAAACTGTCGCTTTAGAGAAAAATTACCCAAGCTGGAATGGTGGGAGGGGAGGGGGTAATATGAGAAACCTCAAATTAAAGAGTGAGGCCGAAAATCTGTCAAGTTCTGTAAGATAAAAATCTTCTCGAAAGGGCACATCTGCCAAGATTGCATTTTCACAGGCAGTTTTGACTGGAAATGAGGTCAGCACAAACTAGTGTCCTCTCTCCTAGCCAGTCCTGGGGAGAGAGTGGAGGGATTCTGATGAGAACTAAATTGGGTCCCAAAAAGTCAGTGCTCTGTATCCTATCTTTAAGAAAATGAAAAAAACCTCTTAAGTTGATGAGAGATGCTGGCCAGGGCAACCTCACTTCTGCTGTGGGCTTGGAACTAGGCTATGTGGAGTTTTCCCCTCCTCTCACTTGAAATGTTTCAAAGTAGACTCCATTGAAATGTATCCTGTGTTTCAGAGGTAAGTCATTAAATTAGTCAGCCCATCAGTAAGTATTTAAAGATGATCTAGTATATTTGCAGCGCTGTGCTGAATACCTTGGGAACACCAAAGAACTGGAAGGTTCTGCCTTCAGAGAACTTACTAGGGACACACAGGCCCTGAAGGCACTGACAGTGGGCCGGTCTGCTGGCAGCACTCCCTGCAGCTAGGGCAATGAGGATTTCCATGAGGGAGGATTTGGGGGCACAGACACATGTCTATCACAACTATAGTTTATGAGCAATTCAAATGTGCAAGCGTTCTGCTAAATGTTTTATGCTATCATGAGACTGAATCATTACAACTCTATTTATTTTTTTAATTTATCTTTATTGTTGAAAGTATTACAGGTGTCCCATTTTCCCCCCAATTGACCCCCTCCACCTCGCTCCCACCCCTCCCCAGGCCTTCACCCCGTTATTGACTGTGTCCATGGGTTATGCATATATGCATATAACTTCTTTGGTTAATCTCTTCCCACCCTCCACCCCCCTTCCCTCTTCCCTCTGAAATATGATCGTCTGTTGCAAGCGTCAATGTCTCTGGATCTATTTAGTTCGTCAGATTCTTTTGTTCATTAGCTTCTTCTTTAAAAAGACCCTCAACTTTTCCTGTAGTGCTGGTCTGATGGTGATAAACTTCTTTAGGTTTTTCTTATCTGTGAAGCTCTTTATCTCACCTTCAGTTCTAAATGATAGCTTTGCTGGGTAGAGCAATCTTGGTTGTAGTTCCATGTTTTTCATCACTTTGAATATTTCTTGCCACTCCCTTCTGGCCTGCAAGGTTTCTGTTGAGAAATCAGCTGACAGTCGTATGGGTGCTCCCTTGTAGGTAACTAACTGCTTTTCTCTTGCTGCTTTTAAGATTCTTTGTCTTTCACCTTTGGCATTTTAATGATGATGTGTGTTGGTGTGGGCCTCTTTGGGTTCCTCTTGTTTGGGACCCTCTGTGCTTCCTGGACTTGTAAGTCTATTTCTTTCCCCAGGTAGGGGAAGTTTTCTGTCATTACTTTTTCAAATAGGTTTTCAATTTCTTGGTCTCTTTGTTCTCCTTCCTTCAGCCCAATAATATGAATGTTTGTTGGGCCTCTTGACGTTGTCCCAGAGGCTCCTTATACTATCTTCATATTTCTGGATTCTTTTTTCTTTTTGCTCTTCTGGTTGGGTGTTTTTTCTTTCTTCGTGTTCCAAATTGCTGATTTGATTCTCAGCGTCCTCTACTCTACTGTTGATTTCCTATAAATTATTCTTCATTTCAGTTTGTGTAGCCTTCATTTCAAATTGGTACTTTATTATGTCATTGATTTTCTCAGTTGTTTTTGTAATACTCTTACTAATATGCTTGAGCATCCTTATAAACAAAATTCTGAACTCTGTATCTGTTAGCTTGCTTAGTTCTATTTCATTTAGTTCCTCTTCTAAAGATTTCTTCTGTTCTTTCCTTTATGACATGTTTCTTTGCCTCCGCATTTTGGCTGCTTCCAGGTGTTTGTTTCTATGTATTAGGTAGAGCTGCTATGTCTCCTGGAATTTATAGAGTGGCTTTGTGTAGTAGGTGACCTGTAGAATCCAGTCGCTCAGCCTTCCCTGTCCCCTGAGCTGGGCCTTCTAGGTGCTCCCCTGTGTGGGCTGTGTGCACTGTCCTGTTATAGTTGAGCCTTGGTTGCTGTTGGTGTTTCTGGGAGGAATTGACCCCCAGGTCAATCAGCTGTGAGGACCCGCTGCAGCTACAGCCAAAGAGCTGCTGTGCTGGAAACACCCCTACGGAGCAGGATTTACTTCAGTGGAACTTTGGTGTTCACCAAGTGGGCCCCATGAGTGTCACTCATGGATGTGGTAGGGTTGTAATCCAGGGTGGTCAAGTCTGACCACCAGGTACACTGCCTCTGGGGCCTCCCAGGAGGTGCAAAGTCAGCCTCTGTCTGTGTCTTGCCCAGGGCCCCCCAGCATGAGCTATACAGCAAACCGTAGTTGGCTGCTCCTTGTGCTGGGCTTGGAGGTGCCCAGGAGAGGCCAAGCTATGAGCCAGTGCAGCTGCCGCTAGTGCCAGGCCTGGGGCCGCTTATCAAGCCGCATGGGGCAGCTGCTGCTTGTCTGAGAGATTTTAGGAAAGTCCTAAGCATGGGGCTCGAGGGGCCACTTGCACAGAAAAGCCCCTGGAAATGGCCTGGATGAGCTGCAGGTGGGGAGGGGCCAAAGGTGTGGGTCAGGCGCTGGCGATGCAAACATGGCGCCTGCCTGCCGGCTGTGCGGGGAGGACTCGCCACAGGAGCCATGGCCTCCGCCAGCCCTTCTGCCCGGGAGGAAGCCGCCCTCCGCCTGTCGCCAGGATCTCAGGCAGGTCAGTCCCTCCCCGAGTGTCCCGGGTCCTTTCAGGCTGCCGCCCGGCGCTGGGCTCAGAGGGAGCGTCCGAGTGAGTCTGCGCCGGGCCCTTAAGAGGAGCTGCTGGGGCTCCCGCGGCCTCCGCGACCCTCAGGGACAGTCCCCGCTGGTTTCACAGCCCGGAGTGTGGGGACGTCTCTTCCCAGCCTGGAGCCCTGGGCTGGGGCCTGCTGTGAGGCTGGGACCCCTGCTCCTCCGGGAAACCCCCGCCGCCGAGATTCCCTCTGGGTTTCCCTGCGGCACCGGGTGTGGGCCCGCGGCTGAGTCTCCATGATCCATCCCCCGATCTACCCGCGATTGCGCCCCTCCTACTCGTCTCAATGCTTCTTCAGTTCCCTGGTTGTTAGGACTTCTGTTCAGCTATATTTCAGGTGGTTCTGAATGATTGTGGTCTGTATTTTAGTTGTAATTTTGATGTTGTGGGAGGCGGTGGGTGCAGCTGTTACCTATGCTCCCATCTTATTAGGGGAACTACAACCCTCTTAGATGTGAGTACTGTAAGCATCACTATTTTATCAGTGGAAACTGAGGGCCAAAGTTACAGGAGTAATCCAAGTTACAGGACTAATATCAACTATTAGGCCAAGATTCCAACCCATGTTTTTCTAACTCTAAGCTAGAACGTTGTCCTGGCTTCCCAGTCTAAGATTATCAATAGTAAACATAAATGGTAGCATCTGTTCTTACATGTCAGACTTTACATTAATTATTTTACTTAATCCCCACCAGAACCCTAGGAGATAGTTACAGTTATTATGCTTATTTCACAGATATGGAAACTGAGGCACAGGGAGATTAAGTTCTTCCTCAAGGTTACAAAGCAGGTCAGAATAGTGTTTCTCATTATTTTATGAACTGATGGTGAATGTCCTTCTTTTTCTGGGTGCTGATCTGATTTAGTGGTAGGAGAGCTGCCATCCACCCATAGTACCTTCAAGACACATTCAATTGGGAATATTGGCTCTTTCCAAAACACCTTCCCACTGACCCTGAACCCATTCAGAGTGAGGCTGTCATGCATTCAATTTCTTTTGCTGCCCTAAATTTCCTCCCTGCTGAAATCCTTATAAGTTTTCCCTTTTGCTCCTTCATTATTGGAGGGTGGTTCTGTGGAAATCCCTTCCTTCCCTCTTTGCCTGTCATGATCTCTCCTCCTAAGCAGGCTACAGGGCCCAGGGTGCACAGCCAAGGAGGGGGGAGGAGGCTTTGGAAACAAGGCCACTGAAGGGACCCTCCTTAGAAGCTCCTGAGAAAAGATCCTGAACAGCTGACACAGAGGAATGTGCCCTGGATCCAGCAGCCTCCTGTTGGCTTGAATTCAGGCAAATGAAAGCTGGCTTCAGAAGAAGGAGGCCAAAGAAACCCAGCCTTTCCCATTTTTTGGACATAACACCCAGTTTCTATCTTAGAATATTCCAGCTGGAGAGGCTCCAGAAATGACTGCAACTCTCCCTCTCATTCTGCATAGGATAGGACTGAAACTCAGAGGTCATGACTAGTACAAGGTTGTATAGCCCTTTAGTGACACAGCCAGGCCTAGAATACTCATACCCAAGTTATTGTTCTTTATAACCACCTTACAGTAGGGTTTCCAGACTTCAGTCTTTTGAAGACCATCTTTACAATTTTTGCGATATCTGCATACCAACTGTGCTGTTAATTGCTTCAGATTTTCTTTAAATTGACTAATGTTTTAAACAAATCAAACGTATTGAAAAGGGAAGTTTCAAATTACTAGTTTGTTCTGGTTTTGCATTTTACTAATAAATACATCCAATGTAAAATTAAATCATTTTGTACCCTACTGGCAGTATGCCTTCCACCTTTTTGGAAATAGGACTTCAGAGGCAACCAGGAGGAGCTCTGAGTTCGAGTTTCTCTTCTGTTAGTTACTGGCTGCAATGTCATGGGCAAGTCACTCCATCTTTCTGAGTCTCAGTTTTCTCATCTTTGAAATGAAAGTGAATACTAAATTCTACCTCTGCATTCTTTATAGAGAGGTTATGAGAGTCAAACATGGGAATGTGCTTGAAAGAGCTTTATTCATCCAAAGAAGGTAAACCAGTGGAAGGTTTCATTATTACTCTACTTAGGAGATTTATTATTTTCCCATTTACAGTAGAAATATTTCTTCAGTTGCTTATCTTCAAAGAGATGGAGGTTTCCTAGTACAGATTCCACTTTTTTCCTGAAAGAGTGTCTCTGAGCAAATCCCTATTGTCATATGCTTATGTGTCCTATATGGTCTGTACTCCTCCTTAGTACTCAAAGAAATCCCCAGAGCAGGTGATAAATGGTTTATTTTCACATGGCTTGGTGAAAAAATTTTCCTAAACAGAGTTTAAGTCTCCAAAGTCAGAGAGGAAAATCTACTAGGAACTGCTCAGCTCTGGACAGGGAAGGGAAAATTCTGGACTATAGCTAAGAAATTTGGTCTGAATTTCTGGTTGTAAAGTGAAAGGAAGGGCTCTGCTCAGTGCCTCAGGGTGAAAGAGATAGTGAATAGATGGCTTTGACAGTTTGCAGTCTTTGTTGGAACCAAGAACCAGGAGTAAATTTCACCATAGATAACCAATTTTCTTTTTTGTGTTTTCTTACCCAGTCTCTGAATGTAAAAATCTCAAGGAAAGGGCTTGTTTGGATTTTTGAATTTTAAATTTGTTGAAGACAGGGTGTGTGTGTGTGTGTGTGTGTGTGTGTGTGTGTGTGTACCATTTATAGCACATATGTGCCAGGCAATAGAGTTTTACAAATATTAACTAATTTAATCCTCTCAACAACCTATGAAGCAGGTACTATTTAGTAGCTTCATTTTATAGATGAGGAAACTTAGGCACAGAGAAGTTAAATGATTTGCCCAAGGTCATGCAGTTAATATTGGATAGACTTGGGATTTTAACTCCTGCTCTTAACTAGTATACTGTGTTTTGAAATATAAACATATTGAACGTCTAATTTCCACAGTCTTTTAAGGCCTAATTTCAAAGGTTCCTGCTGCCTAGGCACTCCCCTGAGCTCATACAAGATAAACCTTCTCTTAACTCCAATTGCATTTTCTCTGTACCTCTCTAAAGGCATATCAGAATGATTTTTATACCTTATCTTTGTGTGTATGTGTGTGTACCTTGATAGTCATTAGTGCTCTTCACCGAGTATTTCTAGCATTCCACTTCCAGGCATATGGTAGAATTGCATTTCCTAGTTCCCTTTTGGTGATGTGGGATCATGTGACTTTTTCTGGTCAAGGATTTGTGAGCAGAATGTATGTGAGTCACTTCTGGGCTGACCAATGAATCTTCTACGAAAAATTCTCTGGAACTCTTCTTGGATTCCTGAGAGGCCATGAAGGACAGAGTCCTTCTGTCAACCCCAAATGGGCATATACTGTGAGCAAAATTTTACAACAAACTTTTATACATTGTTAGTGGAAAAGCAAAATGGTACAAGAACTTTGGAAAATAGTTTTAGTGTCTTATAAAGTTAAACCTACACTGATCAGTAATCCCTTTTATAAGTATTTGCCCAAGAATACATGTGTTCACATAAAACATTTGAAAACATATGTTCACACAAAAAAACCTGTACATGAATGTTTGTAGGGGCTTTATTCATAATTGCCAAAATCTGGGAATAACTCAAATGTCCTTAAACTGGTGAATGGTTAAACAAATTGTGCTACATTCATACATTCCTCAGCAGTAAAATAGAAGGAACTATGGATACACACAACATGAATGATTCTCAAAGGTCTTATGCTAAGTGAAAGAAGGTAGACCCAAAAGGCTACATACTGTATGATTCCATTTACATGACATTGTGGCACAAGTAAAAGTCTAGGGACTTATAAGTATGGAGAACAGGTCAGTGGCTGCCAGGGTTGGGTGGGACAATGGGTTAATTTCAAGGGGATATCTTGAGGGAATTTTTTAGTATGATAGAACTGTTCTGTGTCTTGATAGTAGTGGTGCTTACACAACCACATGCATTTGCTCAAACTTATAGAACTATGTACCACAAGAGTGAATTTTACTGTGTAAAAATGAGAAATAGATAAATAAAAACAATAAATACATATGTTATGTGAGTTTAGTACACCTTGACAATTTCCCTTAAATCTCTATTTCTCATTTTAGGTATTGAAATCTCTCTGGAATCTACCTGTTAAAAGTAGATGTGTGTGTGTGTGTGTGTGTGTGTGTGTGTGTGTGTGTGTGTGTGTGTGTGTTTCTGTTTGCCTCCCAAATTCAAGTTTCCAAGGGAGCGGAAATCATCCATGCTTAAATAATTCCTCCATCTCCGCCTCAGCATGAGTCAGTCACCCTTTTGTTAACAGGAGACAGGAAAAGTCTCTGGAGGCATTTTAGCATGAAGTGCTTATCCTGCCTCAAACTGCAGTGCCAATCTCTCATCTGGCTTCCCACTAATTATGCCTACTATTGTATCAATTTGGCTTTCCCAAATAGTCCATTGGGTGGAGCAGTCAACTGGCTCTGTCACAGGTCCTGGTGTCAGCAGATACACAGATGAGGAGGAGGGGGATAGGAGAGAAGGATGGCCTGGTTTGGTGTCTCTTGGAGTTAATGGGGGAGCAACTCTCCCTTGTATTTTTTTAATTTCAAAAATTTTGGATAACATTTATATAGTAAAGGGAATAAAGTATACAAATCTTAAGTGTTTTCCTTGATGAATTTTTACCTACTCGACTAACCACCATCTAGATTAAGATATTGCACCATTTTCCTGCACCCTAGATTGTTCCTCACTCCCCTTTTCAGTCGGTAACCATCTCCCTTTCCCTTCCAGAGGTAACCACTATTCTGAATTCTGAATTCTGAATTCTATCACCATGGATGAATTTTGCCTGTTCTCAAACTTCACATAAATGGCATCACATGGTACATACTCTTGAGTTCAGCTTCTGTAAGATTTATCCATGTGTATTGCATAAATATTCAACAATTATTTATCCATTGTCCCATTGATGAACCTTTGGGTTTTTACATTTTTGGATTAAAAAAATAGGAATAATTTATTAAATTAAAAAGATTTTTATTGAATTTTAGATAGAGAGGAAGGGAGAAGGAGAGAGAAACATTGATGCAAGAGCAAAACATTGGTCACCTGCCTCTGCAAGTCCCCTACTGAGGATTGAGCCCACAAACCTGGGCATGTGCCTTGACCGGGAATTGAATTGGCAAACTTTTGGTGCACAGGATGATGCCTAACCAACTGAGGCACACCAGCAAGGGTGGGTTTTTACAGTTTGGGGCTATTATGAATAAATCTGTTATGAACATTTTTATACATGTCTTTCATTGGACATATGCATTCATTTCTCTTGAGTTTATGCCTATGGATAGCTGGGCTAGATTTAGTAGACATTGCCAAACAGTTTTCCAAAGCAATTTTGTGTTCCTATCAGCAGTGTATGAGAGGTCCTGTTGCTCTGTACCTTGACAGCACTTGGTATTGTCAGTGTTATTAATTTTAGCCATTGTGGTGGTATCTCAAAGTGGTCTTATTTTTTCCCTTGAAATGTACATATGCCCCCTTGCTGTTGCCACAATTTCAGAATTTCTATTTGGTTTCAGGGGTGTGAAGTGGGAGTGGCAATTGTAAGTGATGGGCTGGTGGGAGAAGCACTTCTATTAGGAGAGAGAGCTTAGGAATTGCCCCAGCATTGACGTCCAGAAGATGATAGCATGTATGTATGTGCCTATTTTCCTGAAGGCTCTCCCCTCTGAGTGCTGGCTCATTATTGACAGGCATGCTCATTCTTCCAGGAGACTGTGCTTGAGTTATTAAGGCAGAATGTGTCCCTCCCCTGGGCAGATGAACTGCTCTGAAGCTTTTTCTGGAATTATATAAGCTGGTATGGTATTTCTAGTCAACTGTTTTCAGAATGACAATGTGTCAGTTTAACTACCACGCCCCTGATGAGTTTGTCAATTGAAAGAGAAAGTAGGAAAAGAACACAGGAAACAATGGAATGTTTTTCAAGATGTGGGAAACCAAATCTCACCTTCACCTTTTGATTTGGCTTGTTGATGATACTCTAAGCACAGGCACCTCTAAAACAGAAGTCCATCAAGCAGGTGAGCTACCAGGTATTTCTCTGCCCAGTTCCTCAGGTTTATCCTGATTTATGGTGGGGAAATAATGGAGAAATCTGGGGACACATAAACAGCCCTAAGTGCTCTCACTCTGAGATCTTTTTGGCCAGCCCCAGCCCCAACCCCAACCCCAATGCCCATGCTAGCCCAAGGGAAAACCTATCAAATCAACTAGCAAATAACTCTCATGGGCTTGGGAACTGGGATTTGAGTATGAATTCTGACTGTGCTACTTACCAATTGTGTGACCTTGGCATGTTAATTGGCATTACAGAGCCTCAAACTCTTCATTTATAAATCACAGGCACTAATATTTATCTCACATGGATTGTTAGGGGTAAAGATTAGTTGAGACAACAGATAAAAAAGTGGTATATATGCTGCTTGATAAATATTACTTATTTAGTAGTCCCAAACTCGACACAGCTCAAATGTTCTCCAATCGTTGATGGTCAGATAAACCATGTTATGTACATCCCATGGAAAACTCCTAGAAACAGAAAGAAAGAAATTACTGATACACACAAAACTTAGATTAATCTATAGAGTATTATGCCAACTCAAAACAATTCTAAAGGCTACATAATATATAATTCCATTTATATAACATTTTTGAAATGACAAAATTTTAGAAATGGAGAACAGATTAGTGGTTGCCAGGGGTGAAGGGGTGAAAGGGAAGTGGGTATGGTTATAAGAGAGCACTATGGAGTTTCTAATAATGAAACTATTCAGTATCTTGACTATGGTAGTGGATACACAGACCTACACATGTGATAAAAAGCATAGCTCTAAACACACACATACAAGTACTAGTAAAATGGGAAAACCCAATTAAGATCTGTAAATTGTTATCAATGTTAGTATCCTGGTTGTGGTATTGTATTACAGTATTGTAAAATGTTACCGATGGGGGGAAACGGGATAAAGAGTTCACAAGAACTCTCTGTATTGTATTTTACAGCTTAATGTAAATCTATAATTATCTCAATGAAAATTTCAATTAAAGATACTACTGATGTCTAAGTACTACACAGGCCATGGATTATAAAGAGTACTATTTAATAATAAGCTCAATTTAATAACTTAAGAAAAAAAAAAGAAACATACTGCCTCATTAAATCTATTTATAGATTACAAGATAAATCCTGACTTGAGAAATATTAAAATGTGTGTGGTGTGAGGGAGAAATTACAACTTAAATCAAGGAAATACTATAGTTTCTAGAAGCTTCTCTACCTTCCCCCCAGCTTCCATCTTCTTTTTCTCTTCCTCCTTCCTGTTCTCTCTTCAGATACCCAAGTCTCTTATTAAGCCTAATTCACAAAAGGAAGGAAAAACCTCTGGCAAAACTAAGTCACACTAAGTAAGGTGTTGCTAACTTGATTGATTCACTTTTTATTTGTTGTTTCTCTCTCATCTTTGCCCACCCCTGATCCCTAATTCTTTTTTGAGCCCTAGTATAGTGACTTGTATGTACTGCTCATTAAATATTTGGTAAAGCTAATGAAAGGATTTTGAAAGAGGATTGCTGATTAGGATAATTCCTAAGTTAGAAGAATAATTGTCTAATGGTGAAATGTTCAGCACCTTGGCACCTGGTTGAGGAAGGTAGTGAAGGATGTGGACCTTTTCTGGCCCTGTTCAAAAAGCCTAAGAGGACCTCCTGACTACTCTAGTCTTATCCACATACAAAGCTCATCTTTCCCCTAATATGTGTTTCAAGTTTTAAAAAATTTAGCCTAAAATTGTAAGAGCATGTACATACTGGAAAGTTAAATTATCTTAAGACAAATGTGACTTCTGGTGAGTGTTCTAGATCTATCAGATGATGACGATTGATGATGAGAATTTTGTCTCCTAAATTCATGATCTTGCTTCTTCTATCCTGGGAAAACACTTTTAAATTAGTGTACATGGTGTATTTGAGGTAATATTTAAAGATTCCTCCCTCTGGCTTCAAAATTTCCCTCTGGAGAACAATAATTAACTTGAATTCAGATTTATGCAAAATGCAATAAAAATAACTCAATATTTTAATTATTGGCAGACCGATTTTCATTTTCTTAGGGTGGATATAATTAAAAATGGAAGCCAATACTTCACAACTTCCCGTGACTTTATTCTTCAACTTAATTTAGATATTAGGATAATGTTTTAAATATTATCCAAATGTGTTTTTCCCCTTCAGTAAGTTTTATTTATTTATTTATTTATTTATTTATAAAACACACACAACAGAATCACTTGCTGTTTTTCTGTTATTAAGATTATGCCATAAGATGGAGGCTGTTCTGGCAGGAGGTAGATAGCATGGGACAAATGAATCATTGCTTAGCTTTAAATTAACTAGATTTTTAAAAAGCCCTGACTAGGACAATAATCTTGAAAGCCAGACTAACAAGGGAAAGAAAAGGGTTTTCTCATGATTCCCAAAGTTGGGCTCTTACAAAATAGAAACCAAAGCTTAGATGGTTGGTCATGGAAAAGCCATAGAGTGGAAGTATGAGGACACAGCGCAGGTAAGGGAAGCTGCCCTGCACTGGAGAGGGAACACCCTTTCAGTTCTGGAAGGTGAAACTGGTCAGAGAAAGGAAGAAGCAAATGTCCCCATATCTTCCCATCTTCATGTGCTCCAAATAGGGCATGGGAGCAAAGGTAAGGGATGGTGGAAGCATCCACGTGGGCTTAGGAGAATCTGAAAGCATCAGTGTAAGTGACCATCTCACCAGGCATGTCCTGAATTGGTACAAGCATCTCACAGAAACCTGCCATATCATTGTGTTCATCCTCCTTGATGAGAGAGAAGGGAAGCATCGGCAGCTGCAGTTGTGCATACTCCAGAAGGCAGGAGAGAGCTCCTGGCTCCTGACTTGGACATGGAAACATTGAGAGGGCAGATGTACTCCAGAAGGCCTGAGGGGACTTTGCAGAATTTGGGAACCTTGGAGGCAATGGCAAGGACCATGATTGGCAGCAGGGGGTGCCAGCACAATACCCCCCCAAAACAACCACACGTCAGTGGAGACCGGGGCAGGGTGCCAAGTGATCAGGTGGGCCAACCCACCTCTAGAGGACAGCAAGGGGACGAAGCCATCTTCCGGCAATCATAAAAATGCACCTAGTCTTTTTCCTATATTGGGAAAAAGAGGAGCAAGAATCCTTGAAAAACTAAGTAACTACCTGAAAGAAGCAATTAAAGCAAGAAGAAACTGAGATGTCTATAATTAGCACCATCAATGGAGATAGGAGCTCAAAAGCAAGAAACAAGTTATATTTCTGTATGCCCTAGTTTGTAAGTTTTAAATGTTGACAGTAGTACACTTTTAAAAAACTGCACTTTATTCAAAGAATAGGCAAATGAGTTGTGGCAAATGCATGGAAGTGAAGAAGAGGAGTTCCATTTCAAAGGGGTGCTCCTCAATTTCCTGCTTAGGTGGCTGATTAGTGCTGCTGATCTTCCTAAGACAGGAAATGAGAAGAAAGAATGCAGACTGACAGAAGAAGAAGGTGTGGCAGCCAGTCTGGGATTATGGTTAGAGATGGTTAATGAGTTGGAGATGCCTTCTTTCACTCTGCCTTCCTGATTGACCATCCACTGTTTCTGGCGTCTGAGCTTGGCTCAAGAATGTTGACACACTGAGCCTATTGCCCCTACAAATCTGTGCTTCACATTCCTCAGGTAGGCACCACTCCACTAAAAGTTTTCATTTCTTTCTAAAAGACAGTCTCAGTCCCCCACAGCTCTATTTAAGAAGGCTTTCCCGCTCTGCAGCCTGGTTGCTGTGGTCTATGGCTCCATAACAAGTTACCCCAGAACTCAGTGACATGAAACAACCACTTATGCTCATGGATTCTGTGGGTCAGGAATGGTTTATCTCTGTAACGCAGCGAGACCTCAGAGGCTGATGGTGACTTGATAGCTGGGAGCTAGAATCATCTGCAGGCTCATTCGCTAACATGTCTAGACCTTAGCTGAGTTTGTCAGACAGAACACTTACACATGACCTCTCTGTGTAGTTTGGGCTTCCTCACAATATGGTGGCTCAGTTTTAAGAATAAGCATACCAGGAGAGAGAGGGCAGGGTGCAAGCTATATTGCCTTTTCTAGTCTAGTCTTGAAAGTCACACACCACTTCTGCTGCATTCTACTTGTTGAGGCAATTACAAAGACCCACCCAGGTTCAACAGGAGTGAAAATAGACTCCACCTCTTGAATGGGAGAGTGGCAAGGTTCTGGAAAAGCATGTGAAACTGGAAATACTGTTAAAACCACTTTTGGAAAATACTCAGTACAAGACTAGAAGCTATTAGATACCCTTCAACCTATTTCCTCTCTACCCTTGCTTATTACTGGGGTCTTATTCCACATTCTTCCCCTTTCCATCCTCTTTCAAAAAGAGTGTTCCTTTGTCTCTCCAAGGCCCACTCCCTTGTAGTACATCCCCTTGATGCACCACTCCCTATTTTAACCTGCCCTGGTTCCTTTCCTGAAATAAAACCCACTTGCATATGCTTGTGTCACCTGGCCCTCTTTACATCCCCTGTGAGAATTGGGACTTGGGAAGCTGATACATAAAATGCTGATAATCTGGCAATAATAACCTATTATTATTGCTGTGAGTAAGAAACTGTCCTTCATGACTGTTCTAGGAGCCTTGTGTCTTCTACAAGCATCCACAAAACTGGCAGGCTAGCTTGTTTGCAAGCAGAGTAAAATCTTTGACCCTTTGCAGTTCTTGTTGCCCACTTGGTTCCAGGTGCTTTCACATACAATATAGCTAATCTTTTTATTTTTTTATCCTCACCTGAGGATATTTTTTCCATTGCTTTTCAGAGAGAGTGGAAGGGAGAGAGAGAGAGAAAAAACATCAATGTGAGAGAGACACAGAGATTGGTTGCCTCCTGCATGAGCCCCGACCAGGGCTGGGGATCAAGCCTACAACTGAGGTACGTGCCCTTGGGTGGAATCTAATCCGGGACCCTTCAGTCAGCAGATTGATGCTCTAACCACTGAGCAAAACCAGCTAAGACCAATATAGCTAATCTTCACAGTACCCCTGCAATGTGGGTATGAATAGCCCCATTTTCTAGATGAGGGAACAGATTCTAAGAGGTTTAGAAAATTGTTCAAGTAAGTGGCAGGGTTTGGATTTGAACTCAGGATACTCTGTTTTCAAAGCTGTGTTTTTCCACAGTCCTGTAATCCTGTGGCCATAGCCTCCCTTTGTTTCAAGGAAAGAATGAGACCTGGTTAGTTAACTACTGTCCAGTGTCCCAGAGATTGTTCACCTACTGTAGAGGACAAAGCCATTCCAAGAATAGCCTTCTACTTGACTTGTGAAGTCTTTGGAAATTCAGAGTTATTTGAAACAAAACTCTGACTCCTTACTATATTTCATTTCTTTGTGGCTTTTTACATATATTTTCTCTGTTATTGCAAAGTTCCACATGGAATTTGAGAATCTGGCAGTTGGTAATTTTTCTCAAGGAAAAGAAACATTAAGACATTTGTTCTTGGAAAAATAAATACGTGTATGTGACATGTATACCCACACATATATACAATGGAGCAATCTATTCAGGATTTATTTTTATATAGAGGGCTGCTGTTATGCAAATACACACAGACCGACTCCGTGTTTTAAGGACATTTTCTATATGAAGAACCAGGGATAGCAGGAAGGAGAAGGGGACAGAAAGAAACAGGATTATATAGGCACACAGAAAAAATTTACCTTCTTTGAGCTCTTTTATATATCTTTAGAATAAATGTTGCCTATCGATTTGAAAGCTTATTCAATATTTTAACCCCACCTTTAGAAGCAGAGCTCCAAATGCTAATGAATGTCTATTGTGGTTTCTTGAGGTCCACATTACCGTAATTCCATGATAGCAGCAGAGCCCCTTTGTTGAAGAAACTGAGTAAAAATAGCAACAACATCTGAAGTTTTCTAGACCCCAAATCCAGTTTTAAAACCCTCCTAGAATGATTTTCCTCCTGTTATTGTTGATGACAGGTGAGGTGAACTGGGATGGTATATCTTACTGTCTGCTACTCCACACTCTGGAGTGTAAGCAGCTTTCAAGGCCCAGGTGTCAGGAAAATAAAAGGAAGATCAGGCACCCAATTGTAGTGGTGGTAACATGACTATGCATTTGTGTAAACTCATGAAATACACCAAAAAAAGAGTGAATTTTCGTCCATGTAAATTTTTAAAAGTAAATAAAAAGAAAAATAAGTAAGTAAATAAGTAAATAATAAATAACAAAAGGAAGATCAGGGGCTGATTGGCCTCAGACCTCAGCCTTGAACGAACGCAAAAACAACTGCTGAAGTCTGATTTCACCATGTTCACCAGAGCCCCCAGGTTTAATTAGCATAACTGTGGCTGTGAGAGCACATGGCAAAGATTACGGTTTCCATGACCTCACTGATTCTGGAAAACACTGATATTTCAGAAAATGTATGCATTCTTTTCTTCTGGGATTAAGAGCAAATCTAATAACACATACAGAACGTCTCCTCTGAGCTTTCTCTTACCATGCTCCCATTACCCCAACTACAGACCCTCTTATTGCCTTTCCCACAACAAATTTCAAGAATCCATTTTAAATGGATTCATGGTTAAGAGGTACAGACATGAACCACTTATCAACACTACCCAATAGATGTGGTCCACTGTCTCTTGCATCCCCCTTTTAGGAAGTGACTATAATGTCATCCACATTTTTGGAAATGACTTGCATACCCTTTCCTCAAAAACCCCAGTTGGACAAGTAGGTAATTTCCTCCCATATAATTGTCTCTTGGTGAGCTGCTGTAGTGGGAAGCAGCAAATGGAGCTCCCTTTTTTTTGTTTTTTTGTGTTTTTTTTTTAGCAGACTCTGTTGGCTCCCTGTCCAGATCCCTTGAACTCTACTGTTTCAGAATGCTCCTGCCGACTTCCAAATGGCAGCATCTACATCTCTGTGCCTGATGGCCTTTTTTGGACAGTGGGGGCCACTATGCTCCTATATGTGGCATGCTTGAAGTGCCAAGGAATTAGCATCCCTGAAGGCAGCCTTCAACCAATGACTCTTAGCTGTTGGGGTATAAAATACCTAAGCTCCCTTTCCCCTCATGTGAGATAAATTTGAGACCTGTGCTTTATGTTCCCCAAACCTCCTAAATAAACTACTTGTACTGAATTCTTTGGGGGACCCAAACTAAGATACCCTTCAAACATTATATAAGATCATTACAGAAGCTCCTATTAACCCAATAGCTGAAAGTGCAAGGAAGCATGGGTTAATGATTCTAATACCCTTTAGAAGCTCTGACAGAGTTGGGAGCTTTGGCAAAGAAGTTTCATATGAGCAAATGAATGCATTTTAACTTTCTGTTGGTCAGTTATCCTCAAAACAAGTTAAGCAGCCCTCATTGAGTTTGGTAGTTTTCAAGTGCTTGCTCACCAGTCTCCTTTACCCATTTTCATCTCTCCCAGTGGATAAAATCATGATTATTTCTGTAATGAGAATAGTCTACTGCCTTTATATAAAGGGATTTAGGTTTCAATCCCTACGCTCCCAATTGTGGTGTAATTGGGCATGTTTTAAAATTCTTTTGAACTTTATTTCACTTATCCCTAAATTCAGGGCAAAAATACCTGTTAGGTAATTCATTTAACAAATATTTTTTTTTGCCCCTAGTATATACTGGTTTTGTGCTAGCTCCCTGAGGATACAGTAATGAATAGTTATAGTTTCTTCTTTCATGACACTCAGCATAGATATTGTGGGTTCTGGAATCAGATGGCTTGCCTTCAAAGTCTACTTCCAGTTAGCTCTGTGACCTCATTAAACCTGTTTTTCGTTGTAAAGTGGGACCAATTTCCTCACAGAGTTATGAAAATTAATATCTATGATCAAGATAAAGTACATAGTACATTGTTCCCAGTATGTAGAAAATGTTGTTAGTGGGTAAGGTGTAAGAAGATTGCAATAATGAATATTTATTAAGTGTTTACTACATGCCAGTCACTGCTTAAATATTTTAAATGCATAAACTCGTTTAGGTCATCCAAGAGGTGACACTATTTCTTTGCTGTTTTCATCATCCCCATTTTATAAACAAAGAAGTGCAGGAAGGCGAGGTAGCTTGTCAAAGGTCACACACATAGCTAACATATAGAACTAGGATTTGAACCTAGCTAGTCTGGATGCAGAACCCATACTCTTAACTTTCAAATTCACTTCTCAAGGTGTGACTCCTTGGAGGAGCTTGTTAGAAATGTAGAATTTTGGGCCCACTCCAGACCTACTGAATCAGAATCTTCAGTTTAACAAGATGCCTAGATGGCTCATATGCACATTACAGTTGGAGGACTGCTCTATCCCATGCCAATTGGGGTTTGATGAGTTAAAGGCTTTGGTGGAGCTATGTCTAAGATGCTATTAGAGCAAAAGTCCAGGAAGGCCTGAACTGAATGAAGATAATTAAGTCAAGTATAATGTACCTTATCTGAAAGTCATTGGTATACAGCTGCTTCACACACACACACACACACACACACACACACACACACACACACACACACACACACACACACACCCCCCTACACAGAATATGCCATCATTGTAAATGTGAACCCATAGCAGTGATTTGTGAAGGCCTAGCTTCCTCCCCTACCACAGCTGCCCCCACAGGTACCATTAGCCCTAACTTATTCGGCATTTGTCATTGGCCATTAGGCGTTATTGCTGACAGCCATGTTCTCTCTCACCTAGACATCAGGAAGGAATTTGTATAGGCATAATTGTTTTGTTTTGTTTTCGTTTCTTCTTTGTTGTCATGGTTACTCAGTTCATTTGCATCTGCAAACTTCTATCAAATTAACCTGAAAACCACTTAGAGGGTCTCCTTCAAGGGAGTGGGGAATCAAACTTGAGAGGTGAGGCACAATACTAATTAATAAGGGTCTGGGTGATGGTTTTAGATGAAGGCACCTCCAAAGCAGAAACAATTTTTAAGATGCTTGAAACCACAATTCATTTGGAGACCTCATCTTCAGATATGGGGTTGGAGCTTTGTTTCTTGCATATGTGCATGTTTCAGTGGCAGAGAATATGTCCTAGAGCAGAAAAAAGTCATTAGTAGAATGTGACTCAGTGCAGGGACTACAGGGAGAAGGCACACTTCCCAAGGCAATTCCATTCTTCATTTGCTCAGGGAAAAAAGTTTATCTCATTAAGCCTTTATCCCTGATGATGTCAGTCACAAAGGAAACTCAATTCCTCGGTCATCCCTTATTTACTTACCCTAGTCCTGAAATGACTGTGTATCCTTGTATTAGCCACCTACTGTACCCAGACCACTCAAAAACCTAATCCTTTAAAACATCAACCACTTTATTATTTCACATGATTCAATGGGTTAAATGGGCTAAGCTAGATGGTTCTTCTGCTCATGATGTCAGCTGGGGTAGCAGTCATTTGGGGGCTTGATTTGACTAGAATATCCAATGTGCCTTGCTCATGTGGCTGGCAGTTGATGGAGGCTTTTGGCAGAAAACTCTAGTGAGTGGTTGACCAGAGCTCTTTGGTTCCCCTCCATGTTGTCTCTCCATATGGCTTGGACTTCTCAGAGCATTGTGGCTGAGTCCCAAAAGGGAATAGTTCCAGGAAAGAGGCACTCTATTGGCAAGGGACAGCACTGGTTCAAGGGGAGGGGAAATAGGCCCTTCACCTCTTGATGAACATACAGGGAAGAAAGGACTTGTTCAGGAATCCTTGGAGACTATCTTACACCCCTCCTTCCTGATCTTTTTTCTACCTTTCCCCACTACTTAATCGTCTCTACCATGCACTCCAGAATGTTTGTTCAGTCATCACCAAAGTTCCCTCTATCCTAAATCTCTTGTCTGAATGTTTTCTGTTCTACATGAAACTTGACTTTCTCTTGAGGACACAGTTTTTCCTGCCACTCTTTCAGGTGGTAGCTCTTTTCTCTCTCATGTTCCTCATATTCCGGGACTGGAAGGTGGGATGGGTACCTTTCCTAGCTATTTCTAGTTTTCCGGTCCATTCTCTCTTATTCTTTACTAATACCACCCCTGTCTCTATCTTTGAATATCAGGTCATGGGACTATAGCATCCACCACTCCACCTGGTTATAGTCATCTGCCAACCTTGTATCATTCTCCCTTTCCTCCAAGATTTTAGATCCCCTCAGTGTCACTCTCTCTAGTACTACTGTCTTGATTCTTGCAGATTTCTATACCATGTCAATAACCATTCCAATATTCTGCCTCTCTGTACTTTGACTTTATTTTTCTCTTTCCTCAGCCACACCTGGAATTATTTCTAATTCCTTTGTCTCCTTCATAATCTCTGTTCTCCCAAGGCAACAAATCCAAGCAGTTCTTTCGATTGTATAAAAAACAGAGCTAGGGCATTACAAAATTACTCATGATACTCCTAATGCCTCTTGGACAAATAGCATGGTGCCTTTAGCCAGTTTATTCAGAGCTGCTTAACAGAGATGAGCAAGCACACACCAATAGCATGCTCAACACTGGCATGAAGAAACCTGCTACGTATAGCATCGTGCGGGGCACAATACAATGAGAGTCATGCTGCATTAAGAGTCAGAAGGGCTGGGTTTGAGATCCAGCTTTGTTTTTTGGGGCGTTGTGGTTCATTGGGCAATTCACTTAATTCCTATGAGCACCAATTTTGTTCTATAAAACCACTGTAAGGATTCAGCTGAGCCTACCTCATAGGATTGTTCTGAGGATTAATATATGTGATGTTCATTTGTAAACTGTAGAGGACCTTACAATGTGATTTATTTATGTAAACCTGTGCCAGAATTTGGTCTGAAGGATGGTGTGGTAGCCAGAGTTGCAAGAAGAATGCTTTTAATTTCAGAAGAAATAAAGGTGTATTTGAACGTTTTCCCAGGAACAGTTAGTTGTTAGAGACTGTTTGGTTCTGGTACATCTTGATATCTGTTACTAATGCCCAGCACTGCCACTTTTGTTTATTTTGGGAAAGCTCATCTTATGACAAAAAAACCAAAAACATTTTTAGAGCTTTATTATATTGGGTTTTTTTTCATCAAACATTTCTTAAGGGTTATTGCCAGGCACTATGCTAGGTGCTACGGATAAACTGATGGGCAAAAATAGATGTGGTGCCTATCCTCATGGAGCTTTTATCTGGGGTAATCCATAATCACAGAACTGTGACAAAAGCTGGAAAGAAGATGGGCTCAGTCTAAGAGGGCCTACACTAGGTAGATATGACCAGGTCAGAATGTTGAGAAGGAGTCCCCGAGGAGCTAAGATCTGAAGGAAAGTAGGAATCAATTAGATGAAGACAGCATATCAGATTCCTATTGCTGCTGTAACAATTACCACAAACTTAGTGACTTAAAAACAACACAAATTTATTATTTCATAGTTCTGGAGTTCATAAGTCCTAAAACCAAAGTTTAGGAAGGACTGCATTCCTTCTGAAGGCTCTTGGGGAGAATCCATTTCCTTGCCTTTTCTAGCTTCTAAGATGCCACCTACAGTCGTGGGCTATTGATCCCTTCCTTCACCTTCAAAGCCAGCAGCATAGCATCTTCAAATTTCTCTCCTTTATAATCTCTGCTTTCATCATCACATTTCTTTCTCTGACTCTGACTCTTCTGCCTCCCTCTTTCCCTTATAAGGACACTTGTGACTACACTGGGCCCACCTAGATAATCCAGGATATTCTCCCCATCTCAAGATACTTACCTTAATCATGCCTGTAAAGTCCTTCTTGCAATATAAGTTAACATACTCATGGATTCTGGGGATGAGACATGGACATCTTTGGGGATTGATATTCTGTCTATCACAAGCTCAATCTAGGTGGAAGAAACAGCATGTGCAAAAGTCCCAGAATTAGACAGAGCATCTCAAATAGAAGGGACTGAAATCAAATCAGTGTGTCTGGAACTCAGAAGTTAGAGAGGGGGTGGGACATGAAGAGGTTGGAGAGATAGCCAGGAAGTACTAGTCCATATAGGATATTTTAGACTACATTAAATAATTATGCCGCAATCCACAAAACCATGAGAAAACACTGATAGGCTTTGATCAGGGAATTGTTGTGCCCATATTTACACTTTGAGAAAGTAATTTTGCTACAAGGTGTGGAGAATGAACTGGATGGGCTAGTAATTGAGGTAAACAATGATGATAGCTTGTGCTAGCTACAAATGGAGAGAAGTAGAAAGATGGGAGATATAGCAGGAAACTCAACAGGACTTGGTAATGCTTGGTCATGAGGCTTCAGTGAAAGGGAAGAATGAAGAATGCCAAGAATAAATAACCAGCGTCAGCCTTACACACCCTGGATGAATGGTGGTGCTACTCGCTGAGATAGGGAACAGATCATGAACAAGGACTAGGTTTGTTTTTGACTCTCAAACAATAGGAAAATCTCTCAGGCATGTAAGAATATAAGAGCTATTGTGGGTTTTAAAAAGCACACTTCAATAAATAGGACAGAAGTTTTGTTTGATTATGAATCAACCTGAAGACAGTACTTGGGTAAGTACTTTGGTTTGGAATTGCTTAGTTTGGGATGCCCTTGAGCCAACCATTGTGATGCCATTGGTAAATGTCTGAAGTTCAAAGGAAAGGTCTAGGGTGGAGAAGAAATTTGTGAGTCATTGTCATACTAATGTCTGAGTTACAGGTGTGAATGAGATTTTTTAGGGAGAGTGGAAGGGGAGATGGTCAAGGTCCGAGACTGAAGAACTCCCAAATCTAATAATTTTGTATAGGAAGACAAACTTACCCAGGAGACAGAATGCCCAGAAAAGTAGGAAGAAAACCAGGAGGGTGTTGTTTCATTGAAGCCAAGGGAAATGAAGATTTTAATAGTAGTGAATGGTCCACAGTGTCTTAAGAAGTCAAGTCAGCAGAGCGTAACAAAATGTCTACTGGATTCAATGGCATTATCCAGTAAATTCCTCAAAATTGTAGAATTGCCTAAGACCATATGTATTTTCTCATTTTTTCGAGTTGAAGAAAACTGGGTCACACAAAGAGAAAATAACTTAACCAAATCTAAATAATCAGAACCTAAACTGGGTGGAACCAGTTTCTAATTTGGAGGCTCAATCTCCTGGTACCTATAATCTCAGACTGAGCTCACAGCCCTCCTCTCTTCTTCCTAAAGGTTCAAAGGAGTTACAAGAAGTGCAGCACTTTATACACAGTTGGTGCTCAATAAATATTTGTCAATTGATTACATACTTACAGTGTTACATATTTACAATAAATATTTGTTGACTGATGAACAATCTATAAAATTCTTCCTGACATAGTCATCTTACCCACAGGAATTAGCAGTTCTTACCCACGTACTGTCTTCAGGTTCTGATTCATAAACAAACTTCTGTCCTATTTATTGAAGTGTGCTTTTTAAAACCCACAATAGCTCTTATATTCTTACATGCCTGAGAGATTATTTTCCTATTGTTTGCTTTTGGTCATTTCCTTCTTATCAGAGAAAATGTTTGGCAACAGTTCTTTGTGTAGACAAAATGAAAAGTATTTTTTTTTTAATGGAAGATTTTTTTTCATTGTGGGAGAGATGGCAGACAGGGGGACCAGAAGTTTGAGGTCCCAGACTGGCTATGGGAAATCATCATGAGCCAGCTTCCAGCCAGTTGCCTTTTCTTTTTGAAAAATGGACCCATGGCTGTTGCTGCAACCGAAGGCAACAAAGAGAAGTTATGAGAAGAAAATGAAGCTCTCTGTTTATGTGTATGTGAATAACTTGATACTTTAAAAATAAAGCAGATGTACCAACACTTTCACTCCTACACTCAACAAAAATGTATGCACACATAGACAAGTTGTGTACAAGAATGTTATAGTATCGCTATTGCCAAGAGCCTCAAACTGAAATAAAAAGCACCAAATGCTCATTGTATCAGTTAGTTTTTGCTGCATAACAAACTCTAAAACTTAGCACTTAAAACAACAATCCATGATTTCACAGGTCACCAATTTGGACTGGGCCCAAGTAGGTGGTTTTACTGAGCTGAGATAATCAGGATCACCAGACCAGAGAAGAACTGTTGAGCAGAATGTAACTAAGTATTGGTTGTTGTTACAGGTCACAACATTTTGGATGATTTGCTACACAGCAATAAATAATACAAAGCTACCTCAGTTCATAATCTTAAAGGGCATAGGTAAATTTCTCAAATTCCTGGAATAAAAGATGCAGCAGTTATTTTCCTCCAACTTTCCCTCCTCCTTTGCTTAAAGATAGACTCGTGTTCTTGAAAACAGAGCAATGACAGAAACTGCTGAAATTTAGCGAATTCAGTTATGGCTACTCTGAAATAAAATTATTTTCTTAAATGCAGTATATTTCCAACTTATACAGACAAGCACCTGGAGCTTTATAAAAAAACCTTTAAAACAGGTTCCTCAATGTCAGTACTACTGGCACTTTGGACTGGATAATTCTTTGTTGTGTGTGCCTTGAAAGATGTTGAGCAACATCCCTGATCTCTACTCACCAGATGCCAGTAGCACCCCCGCTCCTCCAGTGTGACAACCAAAAATGTCTCCATACACTGCCAAATGTCCCCTGGGGACACAATTACTTCTGGTTGAAAACAGTTCTAGAAAAAATGTCTAGGGAACATCAACTTGGGTACCACTATGAAAACTGAGGAGGGAGACGATGAACGGGTGGCAGTGAAGCAAGGGAGAGATACAGAGAAGAGGGATGAACACTTATTCAGCTCCAAATGCCCACACTGCTAATGCCATGAAAGTCTCACCACAGCCTTGTGAAGAAGTTGCCCTTACTTCTTCTTGTGGATGAGGAACTAGAGGTTTAGGGAACATAGGTAACATGTGACTATTAAGAGGTGTATCTGGTGATCCAGTCTAGGTCTGTGATTTCAATACCCATACCCTTCCCACCATAGATCCAGGGCTGCCTCCCACTTAGGCCAGGAAATGTCTCAAATGTCCAGTAGCAGCTGCCCAATGATGGCTTCTGGTCCCAAGGAAGGGACATAGGCTCTTCTCTCATGAGCTCACTCTGGTGCATGACTGTGGGAGGGCAAGTCTCAGGCATGGTTACAAAGGAAGACACTACCCATCAAAACTTTAGGTCACAAAATCTCTGGGAGATAACATGGAGACTGTTATCAGTTTAGGATTACAATAATCCTAAAAACCCACCAATAATGCCCACACCTCATTTTACACTGTAGTTATCTTTAAAAGATTTTTTATCTTTCAAAAATTAATTTTACTTATACTTTAGCAGACAATGCAAGCACATAATACAAAATTCAATAGATACAGAAGAGTAAACAATAAAGGATACATCTCTCTCCTATTTTTATCACCCAGACCCTTATTTCCCATCCCAGAAGGTAACACTGTTAACCATCTTTTTGTGTATCCTTCCAGAGATACTCTATATAGGCGTGGGCAAAAGTAGGTTTACAATTGTGAGTATGCAAAACACAGTTTACTCTTGTATTATTAATTATTATATTAATTTACATACAAAGAACTGTAAACCTACTTTTACCCTCCCATGTATATGTATATGTATATGTATATGTATATGTATATGTATATGTGTATGTGTATGTGTATGTGTATGTGTATGTGTATGTGTATGTGTATGTGTATGTATATGTATATGTATATGTGTATATATATATGTATATGTATACAGGTACATAGATGTCTAACTGTCTATCTGTGTATCTATCTTGGAGCACTTTTCATATGTGTACATAAAGATTGGCCTCATCCTTTTTAATGGTTGCCTGGTATTGCATATTTGCAATATGGCATAATTTGGTAAACCAGTGTTCTAGTGATGGACATTTAGATTGTTTCCACTCTGTTGCTATTATAAACAAAGCCACAATGAACAGCTTTTAACACATATTTTTCCCACATGGGTAAGTATATCTGTTCACTCAATTTGTATTTCATAACCTTTCATTTCCTCCTTCCTGCAGTGTTGGTACTAAGATCAATATAAGCAAGGGAAGGAAATAGAGTATCTGAACAAAATATCAAGTGTACAATTAACCTTGATAAATCAAGCTTCAGAAGTAAATATAGAAAGGAGACTGATCACATGTGGTAAGTTAAATATTATGTCACCTGGCTTCTTGGGCCCCAGAGTCCTCATCTAGGATCTGCTAGAACCCAGTGGGACCAAAAATATTCATTAGTGCATCCCTTCTCTGTGTGTTTTTACAAATGAGGACATTGGGATCCTGAGATACTTGTAAATAGTAGAGCTCATTTAGATAGAAATCTAGGTCTTTGAAATTCTAATTCTATGCTCTATTCAACACAATATCACAGTGTCCTTCCGAACCCTAATATTTTGAAACAGAAAAAAGTTATTTAAAACCCAAACTAACTGCATCCACCTGTCTTCTAAAGTAGTAGCAGAATTTATAGCAATGAGGAATTAAATTTCATCTCCCTTTTATCTGAGGGACTGTTAGTGAGGGAGAAGGCAAGGGTGGATAGTTCAAAACCCCTGCCAATGGAGTATTTGGCCAATTCTGTAACAAAATACAGTGGTACCTCAGTTTTCGAATGTCTCCATTGATGAACATTTCAGGTTATGAACGCCGTAAACCTGGAAAGAAATGCTTCAGTTTTTGAACATGCCTCGGGAGTCAAACATGCCACACGGCTCCCGCTGAGGGCAGGATCCTGGGGCCCAGCTGTGGGCTGTGGATCCCTCGGTTTTCGAACGTTTCAGAGCCTGAACGGTTTTCCAGAATGGAGTACATTCGAAAACCGAGGCACCGCTGTGGAGAATGATGAGGCGCGGGAGCGGCTGCCCACCTAGGTGGAGATGCAAAGAGGTAAAAGAGACTGCATAATAGGGAGAGGAATGGGAACAGGTTTCAGGGGCGACCCCGACGACAGTCTCCACACTGTAAGCAAGAAGTTTCAGAAGACAAGTGGCATGGCTACCAACATGAAGGGGTGGCCGAAATATTTTATCAAGATAAAAATGTCTGATGGCCAATTTTAAATTGGCCTTGTGGTATAAACTCAAACCTTAAGTAAAATGCACTTCACACACAAATGTGTTTGGTAAATGGTTCTGTGTGGAAACCCAGAGAAGAGAGATGAGTTCTATCTACAAGTTAGGCTGGAGCAGAGATTCAAGAATAGCAATGAAAGGAGAGGCGATCAGGGAGATACCAAGACCTGCGGGAATGGGAGCGGAGAGGCAGAGGTGATCTGGGTAAAAGGCAGCCTTCCATCAGGATGTGAGAACGCTTAGGCACTGCAAGTCACCATGCAAAGGGAAGCATGTAGTTGCTGTTACTTAATCTGTCTTTTAATGATTAAGGGGTGAGTATGGCATCATTTAGGAATGTTTTGGCTGCGTGTACTAGAAATTGTAACTACCACTGTTTTAAATACTAACTTTCTCTAACAAGAAGACCAAAGGCATAAATTGCAGGATTTTTTTTTCTTCAGCTCTACAGCATCAGGGCACTAGATTGGCATTGTGTGATTCTCTTGTCATTTTTTCCCCTCAAGTTCATATGAACTGCCATAGCTTTATGTAAACCAATCTTTAACATACCTTAAAATTCAGAGTAGGAAGAGGAGGCAGAGAGAGAAATGTTCTTGTAATGGGGACAAGAATCTTTCCCAGGAGCCCCCAGGAAACTTTGCTTCTCTTTGGCCAGAACTCACTCTCATCTCTATCCCTCCCTATGAGGTAGACTGAGAAGTAAGTATACCAGTCTCTCACTTTATGACTTTAATTCATTCTTGAAGCAAGCACTGCCACTAAGTGGAAAGCTGTTATTTTTTTAAAATCCCATTAATTTAATTTAATTTAATTTATTTTTTAAAATATATCTTTATTTCAGAGAGAGGAAGGGAGAGGAAGAGAGACATAGAAACATCCATGATGAGAGAGTGATTGATCGGCTGCCTCCTGCAGGCCCCCAACTGAGGATCGAGCCCACAACCCAGGCCTGTGCCCTCACTGGGAATTGAACGGCGATCTCCTGGATCCCATCCTGGATCCTAGGTCGATGCTCAACTGCTGAGCCACGCCTGGCCGGGCAATCCCATTAATTTTAAAGGGAAAAATTACAAGATGCTCTGTACTAATCCAAGATGCCCAAACAGTTTTCACAGATAACAAAATGTATCAGGTGAACAATGAAAACAAGTTTATATAAGAAATTAAGAACTATTTGAAAGTGTAAGTAAATAAACCATTTGTACACCAAATGTAATGTAGAAAAGGTAGCCAGCATAGGGTTGGTGGAAGAGAGGGTGGGGGAATTACTTAGCAGGTAAATTCTTTTGTCAACACCATTTGTTTCACCAGCTTTCTTACTCTGGAGAGAAGGAGTTCTTGGCTATTTTGTCCTCTGAATGTACTTTACTATAAAGTTATAGCCTAGACATCACCTTTAGGACAAAGTAAAAGATAAACATGAGAATACTTTGAAACATGTTGAAAAATTTGAACCATGAAATGGCACATGCACAGAGACTAAAGAGATGTAGGTGATACCTCTTCATCCATCTCACTTGGTATCCATATGCAAAGCAGAACATTTTGGGCTCATTCAAACATGATGCTCAATTCAAATTTGTTCCATATGATATGCTCTGACTAGTAGATGTATGTCGAGTAAAATTGGTGAGCATGACTTAGCCTGAAACTGAAATGCTGTCATATCACTTATTTGTTTAGTGTGTTTGGGAGGTGAAAAAGTCAATATATTGGAAAAAAGGCAGTCATTGTTCAGAAAGCGGTACAACTTTTCAAGAGCCATTATGACAGAAAGTCGTTAACTGAACAATCGTTATGTGAAGTTAGTCTGTACCTGGAAAGGGGGAATGGAATTGTCTAGATTGGTTTCTCATTTATCATAGTCACCCTTTAAACCTGGGCACATTTCCAACCCAAACTAAGTTAGAATGAATCTCCTCTCTCAGAGAAGGGGGCTAGCTGTTGGATAGGCCACCAAGTGTGTCTGCTACAAGATATCTGTTCCCTTTCACATTGTGTGGAAAATGTGTATTATGTAAGGAGTTAACTGAAGGTTAGTAATACAACTTATAAATAATTTTAATCAGAGTTAATAGGTCACTGTTGTTCTTAGCAATGCTTCACTGGCAAGTAATTGATGGCCAGTTGTTGGTGCAATGTATCTTCAGTATCAAAGAGACAAGCAACAGCCACCCTCTGCACTGCAGAAAATGGAGCATTTGGCACTGGCATTGAAATCTGAAGATCTACTTGCAGCATCGTTTCTGTAGCTATACAAAGTGACATTCCCCATACTGCTTACGAGGCTTGGTGAAGGCTCCAGTTACTGTCTCCTGGTGCCATTTATCATGGATATGAAGCATACCCCAATTCACTTTCCAGATGATCAAACTTTGAACTTTCTTTTTCTTGGACTTGCTGACTTTCAAATTGAGTTCTTGATTCAATGACCCTTTACTGCGCTTCTATTGCTGGGTTAGGCATTTTTCTCGCTCCTGTGAAAAATTCAGAGACAAACCAGACTTGACCCTTCCCTCAGAGGGCTTATAGTCTAACAGAGGTGATAAGATATAAATAACAAATGGTAAAAGGTAGAAAGTAGAATCTGTACCATAAAAATGAAACAGATAGATGTTTCTGGAAAAATTTAGGAATATTTATCAATATCCTTGAACTTTTTATATCTCTTGATCTAGTAATTCGAATATATTTAACCTAGAGATAATTAGACCTTAGGAAATCCATGTGTGAGCTTCAGATGAATTTTCTTAAAGTGTATGCAAAAGCATAGTTATATGTTTTATTGTATTATTCTTAGGAGAGGATCCTTAATTTTGTCTAATTCTTAAATAAAAGCATTATTTAATTCACTATACTACTCCTACTTTTAGAAAAATATAGTAAAATAATAGACATATATACAAAGATTTATTATTAAGGATATTTATCATGGCATTATGTATAATAGTATAAAACTGGAAGCAACCCAAATATTGAACAACTGAGAATTAGTTCATTATAGTACAGCAGAACAATAGCATTTATGTTCTTGTTAAAATGAGACATCAAAAAATTAATGACATGAAAATATGCTCATGATAAAATGTTAACTAAAAAAACCCTATATCCATGGTATGCTTTCAATTATGTTTTAAAAATTCATCAAAAGAAATGAAGGAATAACACAGAAAAATGTTAACAATAGTTATCTCTATGTGTTATGGGATTGAGTGATTTTTTTTCTTTAATCTTTTCCATATTTCTTAACTTTTCTACAGTGAGTATGGATCACTTAACAAATGAGAAAAAAATTAAAGTTATGTAAAAACCAGTACAGATGAAGTATCATGGCAGATCTGTACCGAGACCCCTTTTATTTGGGAAGTCAGAGTAGCCTCTTAGAGAGATGGTCTTCGAGCATAGCTTCAAATCATGGCCACAGACTTGACCTTCTGAGGGGCTGGGAGAAGGCAATCAAGGGGAGTGGTGGAAGATTTCAAGAGTTGAAGGAGAGAGCTACATGTGGAAGTTAAGATGTGGTGGTGACCCAATCACTCTCCCCAGAAGTCCTGAAACAGGGAGGGCTGGCTCACTTTCAGGCAAATAGGAGTTTTACAGTGTGAGCTGACTCCCAGGGCCTTTCAGGACCCCTGAGTTGTGGCCTATACTGTCCAGAGACCCTTCCCACTCTATGATAGAGGGTTCAACATGGGGTCACACTGGATAAATTATGGAAGGATAGGAGTAATCAAAAATTTGGGAGGTGGATTTTTTTTTGGAGGGAGGCGATTAGCCAAAAATTCTGAGTGGTATTAGAAGACTCAGGGAAGAATGGTGAGAAAGCAAAAAAAATATCTCTCTTTATGGCTTAAATTGTTTTAAAGCCAGATGTCTTAGTGTGAAGCTTTACTTTTTAATCCCTTATAGACCCAGAGGAAAACAAGATAGTAACAGATTGATTAATGCCATATGGTGTAAGATCACAATGCATAATGTTTATTAGTACAATTTACTATTCTACACTAGTTTTGACAAGACAATATCTTTAAGGAAGTGATCATGCATTTTGACCCATTAATTTATTTTGGGAATAACACTTAAGAAATTAACTCAAAAAGGGAAAAAGTAGCTACTTGTGTAAAGTACTCATTTTATGACAGAGGAAAAATATTAGAAATCCATTTGCATAACAGCACAAGAGTGCTTAAATATATAAAATAAAAGAAATATACTATTGCCATGAAAATTATGAATTTATAGGTTTGATTGTTGTATGAATACATGCATAAATTCAGGTTAGGAAAAAAGAGCACAAAACTAGTATGTATAAATTGATTGCGTTTTGTTAAAATATGCACTATGATACACTATGGGGTCCCAGTCTTAAGAACAGTGGCTGCTATACAGTTGAGAGGAGTTGGGATTCTGTGCTAGATGGTTTTATTTTGATAAGTATTCATCCCCATTTCTTGATATGATCTCCCCTCCATCAAGGAGCTGGAAATCAAGGCACCACATCCCCTAGTAACCCTTGCTAGCCAGTATCTGGGATAGAGTCTTCCGTTGAGAGTCCCCTTTGCAAGATTGAGAAAGCAGAAGAGAAGCAGAAGCCATTAGAATAGCAACAGGAAGGTGTGTGGACTTAACCAGACAATAGCTGTAAGGTTTTTCAGCAGCTTCTAGGTATTCTTTTGTGAATTACCCATTTCAGTGCAGCAGACAGCTGAGACCATTAATGGCAGCTTTTTAGAATTCCTGCAACTTTCTGATTTCTTAAAAGCTAGGGGCAGGTTTTTCTGACCTCCATTACCTTCCAATGGTTTTGTAAGTATTTGATTTTCGGAATTAAATCTTTTTCTTCTTCCTGGTTTCTGATTTCCTGATTAAATCCTGACTGATTTAGTGTCTTAACAATCCCTCTGTTTGTTTATAAAGTTGATTAAACAGTTGAAATGTATGTTCAACCACAATCTTATTATGTCCCTCTAGGTTGAATATATATTCAGATACATATTTATTTAAAATATATATATTTAAAATATATATTATGTATAGTAGTCTTACCTGGATAAATTATGCAATGCCTCTCTCACCCGCATCATCATTGCTTTTGAAATCTCCAGCATATGCTCCTTAAACACAATGATATGAGTGGATCAACAGATGTTGCCATAAAAGTAAAAAGTGAAAAGAAAATCTTATCACTCTAAATACTTACTGTTTAGCTTGAAAATATTATGATTGTGTGTGTATTTTATAGGGGATTACATGGATCAATTTACAAATTGATGTGAAAACTTTCTATTTTTATCAAATGAGTAAGTCAAAGTTGGGACTATTTATTTATTTGACTAGACATGATCAACATTGCTTAGACTCTGTATTAGCATACATAGTTACTGAAAGAACACAGTATGTATGTGTATATACATAATTTGTGTGTGTATATATATACATATCAAATATACATATGTGTGTGATTTTGTTCTTGTAGAGATATGGAAATGTAATTGAAACAATACCCTTTGGCAACTTTAAACACTTCACATCTTTTCCTTTGTTTCCTCCAAACCATTTCATTTTACCACAGGAAAAACATGAAACATGAAGTCCAACCAAGCCTGTAACACTGCCAGCCAGATGCATGAGAGAGTCCTTGCGTGGGCTGCTATCTGGACTGGCAACAGGGGGATGGTAAATTGTTTGCAAAAATGCACTCGCTGCATGCACACCCCTTTGCAGTGTGACTTTGCAGCAATTCCCGTCAAGATATGGAATCTGTTTCTACACCCCTTGAATCTAGGTTTGACCATGTGACTTGCTTTGACCAGTGGGGTATTAGAAAGCATGATGAGAGCAGAGATGTGAGAACTGCTTTTGCACTGGGCTTGTTTTCTCTTGATACTCCTGGGAACCCTGAGAACCCTGTCATATGAATAAGCTTGGGCTAGCCTGCTAAAGATATGTGGCCCAGTTACCCACATGGTTTCAACTAACAGCCAACACCAACCACCAAACATGTGAGTGAGGCTACCTTAGATGACCAGACTCCAGCCAGTACACTAGCTGGCTGCAGCTGCATGCATAAGTCCAGGTGTCAACAGCAGAAGAACTATCCAGCCCATCCCAGGCCAAATTGCTGAACCACAGAATCTTACCCTAATGAGTGATTGTTGTTTTAAGCTATTAAGTTTTGGAGTGGTAATAATTAGGCTAGGTATCAAGTTGTGAGCCTGGGTCAGAATTGGAGACCCCATTCCCTGCTCTCCCTCTACCAAGTAAAAGAAAAACAAAAATTCATGATGAAGGTAAGCTAAATGCAGTTTATGACCTCTGCCTTATAGGAAGGCACACAAGACAAGCAGTGTTGAAGACTCCTTTTCTTTCTGTGCTAATTAAAAAATTCTGCAAATGAGTAACTCAATCACCCAATTACCATCAAAAACTCGATGAGGCGAAAATGATTTTGATTCATCAAGAAATTTAAGGAAATTGCCCTGGCCAGTGTGGTTAAGTTGGTTGGGTATCATCCCGTGCACTGAAGGATTGCCAGTTGGATTTCCAGTCAGGGCACATGCCTAGGTTTCGGGCTGGATCCCTGGTAGAGGGTGTGCAGGAGGCAGCTGATAGATCTTTCGCTGTCATATTGATGTTTCTCTCTCTCCCCCTCTCCCTTCCTCTCTCTCTCTCTCAAAAAAAAAAAAAAAAGTCAATAAAAAAAGAAACTTAAGGAAATTGAAATAGTCCATTGATCAACCTTCCCGTAGACTCCTGGGACTCGCCCACCCCCCATCCCCCACCCCCAACCCCACTTTCTTCAAGTTTAGCCATCTTGGATCCATGATAGCCCAGGGTCATGGTTTTGTTTTGTTCACTAGCTCTGTTTCTCTGCTAGTGATAAGTAAACTAAAGACAAAATAGAAAAGAAACACACACAGGAATATTCTTTCTCCAAGTAATTATCCTCCCCTCACCTATCATATAGCTTTTCCACCAGTGTATTTTGAGAATTATATAACCAAAGATTCAAAAGTCACTTCTACAACCCAGTGGTGACTTCCTTGGAGTAAGCAGAGTGGTCTCTCAAGTGATGAATTAGTCATCTTGTGTAAGTCAGAAGGGGAGGGGGCAGGCCCAACCTTCCACCTGTGCCTGACTCCCATTTTCACACGGCCATAACTGAGAGATCCACGTTCAAGGTTGATGCTCATATTCCTTTTTTTTCCCCCTTGTCATAAGACCCACACCTTTTCCAGGTCTTCTAGAATGCAGAGACCTAAAATTTTATTTTGAATTCTGCAGTTGTCTAGTACTGGCCTGACTTGCAAAGGTGAGAGTGAAAATGCCTTTGGTAGTTCCCAAAGACTGAGAGCTAATTCGGGAATATGTTTCAAAGTGAACCAGCCATTTATAGTGCCCTCAAAGTAGCTAAACTCAAAGTATATTTCTTCTCACCCTACCACTCCATCAGGTGGATTTGGGAATTCGCTTATAGCCAAATTTGTCTTTGGAGATATAAAGTTAAGGAATTAATGAAACATAGACAGGCATTGGGTGGGTTTCCTATTCATCTTATTAAGGATTCCCCTTACAAAGGAACTTCACAATCTATTAAATAGCTGGAGACCAGGTTGAGAATGAGCTTGGGCAGTGATAAAATGGGAAAATGGAAATATATCACCTGCGTATTTGTTTGTATTCTTGCCTGGAATTTTGATATAGCTCTTGTATAAGCATTTAATTTTTGCTATGCCTGGTTTTTTCTCTTAAGGAAATTGTGGGTTCCTTGAGGTTAGGGAACTTGGTTAAGCTAGATGGCAAGCTCTGTAAAGACAGGCAGTATATCTGTTTTGTTTGCTGTAATATCTCTAGCACCTAGTAGAGTATCTGGCACATAGTAGGTACTCAATAAATATTGAATGAATGGATGAATAAATGTGGCATCAGATACCTTATAACAGCTATTGAATGAAAGAGTGAACTGATGAATAAATGTATGAGAATGAATAAAGTTTTGAAATCTGGTACTGGTTCTCTTAAAAAGCCTAAGGCTATGCATGTGATTGGAATGCCGTCCACAGGAAGAAAGGCTACTGAAAGCATACCTAGGTTTGCATCTTTCATTTAGAGAAGCAGATGACTTTTGCTCCCTTGATTTTCAGTGCTTACTGAGTCTGATTCACCTGGTTATTAAAAATTGCTTCATTCATTTTCGATTCATTTCACTCCTTAGTTCAGCTTCTCTGCTTTAGGGCTTTTTCCCCACTAATGGGGCTTGCTGTCTCTCGGCTCAATGTGACACTACTCTGAAGACCTTGGAATGGTTTCCATGGTTACTTCTTCTGGAATTCTCCCTTTGGAAACTTTGTGTTCTTTCCTCACCTTTAACTTCCATCTCAGAAATTTAAATACACACCTTAGGGTTTTCAAAGGTGTTAACACTCTCCCTAGGAACACTTCAAACCATGGAGGACAGAAATCACATTCCTTTTCTTCTGTTATATGTGGAATGGGGGCAGACAATTTGATGCTGAGACCCCCTGAAGCCCAGCAGTCCAGAGATTTCCAGTAAAAGAACAAAAAAGACTCCTCAGGTTGCCAAAGTCTTGGTCTCCTTATTCCAATTGGATTCATACAACAAGAAAGAGCATTGTCACCATCATCAAAGCCTTTTCTTTCTTCTTTTTATTTCTTCTTTTTTAAAATGACTCCTAATGCTAAACTTATTGTGAATGTGTCTTGCCTTGAAGTGCGTCAAGTGTGTTAGTGGCAGAAAAAAATCGGAGAAGAGTAAGGCTAGTGAAGATTGGGCGACAAAGGTGATTGATTTTCTTTTAAAGGAACTTCAAAAACTAAACAGAATTAAATTTTACTTTCTAAAATCTTCTACTCTTCCTTCTTCTGGCATTATTATCTAAGATCTAAATAGCAAGAGACTTCTAGGGATTCAAGTTCTGAAACAGACTTATGTTGGTTACACCTGGGATACACCTGTGGATCCCAATGGACTTAAAATAAATTTATGAGCTATGCAGTCAGCAATATAAACCCCACTTCCCACCCCCAGGGGAGCACCTGGCTCCTCTCCCCTCCACCTGTCTGTGCAGAGTTGTCTCTAAGCCCTCATTTCCCTCATTCAACCCCTCATTCTTTATTCAAACAGCTCCCTGCAAAGTCTCTTCCCAGCTTCCCAAGGCACAGGAATCAAAATGAGAAGAAGCCATTCCTGGTTCTTTCCCATGCAGCTCAGTGCACTCAGCTGGTCTTCAGATACTGTGCTCCATTTGTTTATACCCCAGAGGTGTGCTTGGCTCTGGGAAGAGCATAAGGCAGCCAGGCCTCGCCATTGGACTTACTGCTTCTGTCTGAAGTTCAGGAGCTTCCACTTGATCTCTTCGTGGATTTTTCTGCCTTCACAGATCTTTACATTGTGATCAGTCCTCATCTGAGGCCTGTCCTTGTACCACAAGCCCATCCCTGGGCCACTTGGGTGCTGACAGCAGCAGCGGCAGCAGTGAGGTTGGAATCTGGCAGCATTTTGACAGGCATTATAGTGTATTTGCTAAAAGTGCAGACTCTGAAGCCCGATTACATGGGTTTACATCCTAGCTTCACCAGTTACTAGCCAAGGAATCTTGGGCAAGTTACTTAGCCTCTCTCTTTGTTTCCTCATCTTTGAAATGGGGATGGTGATAATCATGGTGTCTCACAGTTCTGAGTATTGAATGGATTGTTGTCCGTTATTATTATTATCATCCACATCAAGGCTTCTTTTCTTAGTGGGATGAGTCCTGGTTCTGCCACTTTGGAGCAGTGTAATCTTAGAGCAACTCACATAGCCTATGTGAGCCTCAGTTTCCCCAGAATAGTTAGGAAGGTTAAATGGCTTACAGGGTATGCAATCATCTGAAAATAATGTTTTTCTTCTTGCTCTTTATGACCAAGTCTGGGTAATATTTGGCATCTGATCCTTCTCTTTTGTTTTTCTTTCTTTCATTCTTTGATTCCCTTTCTCCTTCGCTGACAATTCCTGGTCCTCTTTTCTACCTAATCTCTTATAATTCTCATTTGCCAAATCATGCAAAGCATGGGAAAAAACAAAGGCCTGAGTAACACTTAAACTTTTTCTAGCCTCTACCTTCCAGGGCCTTTTTCGGTGAGAGATAGAGTGGCTGAAGGGAGGAGTCCAGATAACTCCAGGTAGGCCAGGGTCAGCGAGGACCGAGTGTAGCGATCCTGTTACCCGTGTGCTTACTGATCCCCCATGCTGCCCAGCCTAGCTTGCTTACCACTGCTTCAGGGGCTGCCACTGAGCCTCCCTATGGTCTGGACTTGTTATAGAAGTTCTAGTCCCCTACCCTGCTTTCTTTACCATGCACCACCACAGCGGATGCTGGTGCTTGGGAAGAACAGCCATTCTCTTCCCTCCTATATTGGTTAGCTTTTGCTGTATAACAAACCTTCCCAAACAGTGGCTTAAAATAACAAGCTATTTACTTAGTTTATCAGGCTGGTAGTTCGGGCTGGGCTCAGGCTGGGTGGTTCTACTGCTGTCTCAAAAGATTTTACTCGTGCCTGCAGTCAGCTGCCACCCAGCTAGATGGCTCTGCTTCTGAGGATTGATTGTGTAGGCTGGAATGATGTGGGTGACATGGGTCACATGTTTCCCATCATCCATTAGGCTATCCCAAGCTTGTTCATATGGAGGTGGTGGCAGGGACTCCAGTAACAGTTAAAAGGGGGAAATCCCCAACATTTGAGTATTTTTCAAGTCTCTCCTTCTGTCACAATTGCTATTCTTCCTTTGGCCAAAGGTCATTATGTAGCCAAGCTCAAAGTCAGTAAGAGAGGTGACTATCCAAGGGCTGGATACAGAGCCACGTGAAAAAAAATTGGGGTCCATTATTATAACACTCTACCACATTTGAGAATGTGGGGCATGACAGCTGGTTCCAAAATCTCCTTCGTGTATTTTTTCCCAGAGGGCCTAAGGCCCCTCATGAAAATAAAGACATCTGATGTGACTTCTGAGAATTCACAAATTGAATGTGAACACTGGTTCCTCAAAACACTACACTAGCCCTCTATCAGATTGCCTTTGACTATAAATGTATGCGTCTTTAAGAAAATCCAGGCTTTCAGAACACCTACATTAGCAGTGGCTCTTAACTCCTTTTACTCAAAGGTAGGAAGGTAGTTACAAATGCCTTTCAGAATCTGATGAAACCTTAGTACCTTCTCCTCAGAGAAATTCACCTTTACACACAGACACAGAATGTTGCTTATAATTTCGTGGGACTTACAGATTCCCTGATGCCAAACTCCAATTTTAGGAACCTTTTATTGCATGCAGAATATATATACTTGTATAAAAGAATTCCTCTGAACCCAAAAGGATTTGCCATGGGCTTGCTTATTTAAAGGAGGTATCATTGTTTTAAGTGATTCATAAGTCTCTCCATCCTCTAGAGGGATGATTCTGAGGCATGTTCCACATAGTTTATTAAAAGATCCCCAGCAGAGTTGAGCGTCAATTGCCCAGAGCTGTAGCCCATTCATTAATGAGCTCATGTATTGGTTTTTGTCCTTTCCGTGTTACTATCACCAAGTTGCTTAATTTTCTTAAGCTTGTAAAATTAGTATCACATCATCATAGGGTCGTTATGATGATTAAATGAGCTTCTATCTATGGAGTGGTCTGTACATAATAAACATTCAATAGGAACCTGGTGGTTGTTAAATGATTGATCCCTTCTTTTCTGCCTTTCGTCTCTATCCCTGCAGTTCCGGTTCCTCCACTAGGTGGCAGAATATCAACATTCATCATCCATGGAAGGCATGCCTCTTAGAAAGAGTAAGTAAAATAAGTAAATTAGAGACCCCGAGGGACTATGGTCAGTGTGACATGAGAAGGGCAAGCATATGATTAAAACCCAAACCAAATAAAGAAAGCAGTGCCCTGAAATTCCAGCCTCAGTCAGATCGGTGTCTGATTCAAGGCTTTGAAAGGTAGAGACTGTTGGATGAATTCCCAAAGCAACATGGGGAACCTGTATGAGAGAAGCAGGTGGAGTCTGCAAGAAATTACTGGGTGCTATTTTCCCATGCCTGGGGTAATCCTAAGTCATGGGAGATGGCTAGGAGGTGGAGGAATGGCAAGGAGCCAGGGAAAAACCAAACAATCACCTGAACAAAGTAGATCTTGATAAGAGTCAGTGTGATCCTCTAGTCAGTTTTGGGACAAAATCTTTCAGGATTACATGGTATTCCTTTTGGCAAGATGTTTGTATCATTGGACAAACCATACCAGCTGAGGATTAATCAAATTCCTGGTTAAAGGGCTGGGAGAATGGGGAATTTGTCTACTGGCTTCAGTCCATCATTGGTTGAGGGTTTACCCTGGATCATTAATTCCACCATTCTTGCAAGAAGTTAAGCTGCAGGCATTTGAAGTAGAAGCTATTGGCATATTAGAAACTGTCTACCATATCTGCTGATGAACTCAGGTGGGCAAATGATATATGGTGTGGGGGCATCAACAATGACTGCTTCTCAGATTTTAGTGTATATACAAGTCACCTGGGGTTCTTCTAACATGTAGATTTTGATTCTGTAGGTCTTAGGTGGTGCCCAAGATTCTGCATTTTTTCTTTCCGTTTTATTTTGTATTGGCTTCACGTGTACAGCTTAGTGGTTAGACAACCATATACTTTACACAGTGTTCCCCTTGATATTTCTGGTACCCAACAGGCACCATACATAGTTATTGCAATATTATTGACTATATTCCCTATGCTTTACTTACATCCCTGTGACTATTTTGTAACTACCAATTTGTACTTCTTATTCCCTTCACCTCTTTCACCCAAACCCCCACCACCCTCCCCTCTGGCAACCACCAGTTCACTCTCTGTATCTGAGTCTGTTTCTATTTTGTTCATTTATTTTGTTCTTTAGACTCCACATATAAGTGAAATCATATGGTACTTGTCTGTTTCTGACTGACTTATTTCCCTGAGCATAATACCCTCTAGGTCCATCCATGCTGTTGCAAATGGTAAGATTTCCTTCTTTTTTATGTCAGACTAGTATTCCATTGCATATATGTACCACACCTTTTTTATCCATTCGTCTATTGATGGGCACTTGGGTTGCTTCCACAGCTTAGCTATTGTAAGTAATGCTGCAATGAGCATAGGGGTGCATATATTCTTTCATATATTCAAATTAGTGTTTCAGGCTTCTTTGGATAAATTCCCAGAAGTGGAATTGCTGGGTCATAAGGCAGTTCCAGTTTTAATTTTTTGACAAAACTCCATATTGTTTTTCATAGTGGCTGCACCAATCTGCATTCCCACCAAGAGTGCATGAGATATTCTGCATTTTTAACAAGCTCCCAGATGATATTGAAGCTGCTGGTCCACAGACCACATTTTGAGAAGCAAAGCACAATTCTTTACGCCCGTCCTGCTATTTCTTTCATCATCCCACAGCATTATTAACCCCAAACAACATTGGAGGCACAGTGTCCTGGACCTAAATGTCTTCATCTTCAAAGTGGGGGACTTGGATTAGAGGAGCTAACTGGAATGGTAGATGGGGTAAAGGGAGGAGAGAGGAGTTTTAAAATAGCATTTCAATATTTAGAAGAAATTGAAAATTTAAAAAAATAAAACTTCAAAATAGCAAAGGAGGAACAAATCTTCTGGGCTGGCCAAGATCCACAGACGGTAACTCCATTTTCCTAAAAGATCCATATCTCCTGGGAGTGGGGGATGATATTGTAGTTTCCTGAGGGGCAGCCTAGAGATTTTTTGTTTTTATATAAAGGGGGTTATTGTTTTTTAAAAAAATATGTTTTTATTGAATTCAGAGAGAGGAAGGGGGAGGGAGAGAGAGAAACATCAATGATGAAAGAGAATCATCCATTGGCTGCTTCCTGCATGCCACCCTACTGGGGATTGAAGCTGCAACCTGGGCATGTGCCCTGACCAGGAATTCAACTGTGACCTCCTGGTTCATGGGCTGGTGCTCAACCACTGAGCTACACTGGCTGGGCAGGTTATTGGTTTTAAAAGTTTGAAAAAGACTGGATTTGATGATCTGTGAGAACTCATCCAGGTTTAATATCTTTCCACCAAATTTCATATAAATCTATTATATTATTATATCAACTTACTGATTTATGTCTGTCTTCCCTACTGGCCTGGAAGCTTGTCTAGGCAGGGATTTATCTCTTTCTCTATCACCCACTCTAGTGCCTGGCACACAGTAGATGCTTAATAAATCCTTGAATACCAAAATGAATCTATGGATTTTTTCCAGGTCTAAAAAAATCATGACACCATGAGGTTGAGCCACATACTGGCTTTTTGGAAAGGGTCTTTTAAGATACTTTTTGACTGATGTGGTACTAACTCCTTTCAAGTTTTATTGTAACAGAATTCTAGCCACATACAACCCCATGTCCAATATTTAATAACCCTATAAATTGTGAGCTGTTCCAGAGCATATACCATTTAGTGACATCCCAATGACGATTCTTTGGCTGGAGAATTGTTTGGAAATGGTGCTTTGGAGTAAGAAACATCTGCCCTGGTTTGCTATGGACGAGGAGTTTGTGGAGTACATTCTGATGGGCTTTGCCTGATTGAACTTGCCAGGGAGAGGCGGAGGCACCACTAATTACATGTCTTGCATTATGGGTTGGAAATAGATACACAGAGCAAATGCTCTGGCCCACAAAGCCTCAGAAAGTGACGAAAGCAGCATAGACGTCAACTTCATTAAAAAAATTCCCAGCATTGCAGAGCAGAGCCAGCCATACAATTTTTTCCTCTTTTTCACGTGGCACTTGAGATGCAGAAGAATGAACTAACAGAGGATCTGGAAATCTACTTGAAAATTCAGAAAAAAAAAGAACTCCACAGTGACAAAAAAAGATATAGACAGTGACATTGTTAACATGTGATTTTCACTGGAGGTATTAATTAGTAACTCCCTCAGGCCCTTGATATGCTTGAAACAGGTCGGCACCATTGCTTGACTTATACAAACTTGATGACACTCAGTTAAATTGCTCTTCTTCAAGTAGGTCTTAGTCATACAATGCTGAAAGAGACCTTCCTAAAAAGGAAGAAAGTAGTAGGAGCAGCAAGCAGAATGAGAGGCCCAAGTGGGCAATGAGTGGGAGCGAGGAGGACCCCCAGGCCTAGATTCAAAAAGTGAATTCAGTAATTGTAAGCAGCCCATTAAGATAAAATTTAGTAGAGTTTGGGCAACAGCAAGCTCAAGGAAAACCACAAGTGGGATGCAGGTGCCCAATGGCTAAATATCTGTGGCAAAAATAGTTGGATTACACTTCCTAGCCCCTCTTGCAATTCGATATGGCCATGTGACTGAGCTCTAGCCAGTAGAATGTGAGCACAAGTGAGATGCTCTGTTTCCAGGACAGGTTTATAAATAGTGCCTACTCATGATCTTTCATGCTTTCCCCCACTCTAGCCTGACACAGATAAAAAGGGTGATTTCGGAAGCTGTGTGCTGAATATAGCAGAGCCTCAAGATGGAAGAGGCATGGGTCACCACTCCTTGGAGAGCCACCTGTCAATCAGGATTTTATGTGAGTGACAAGAAACCTTTATTGTGTAAAAGTGTTGAGATATTGGGTTTTATCTGTTACAGTAGCTTTTATTATCTTAATTAAGTATATAGTCTTTGGCTGTATTAATAGAGGGGTTGTAGAAAGAACAAAGGAGGGTTTTGCTGTTCTTTCTTGAACATTACCGTGCAAGAGGGATTTTGTCAGCTGGAACATGTACATAAATAAAATACAAGAGTGTTGAAGAGGTGGGAAATGATGTATTGGGAAGGGTAAAAGCAAGGGGATTAAGCCTAAAGAAGAGAAAACTTGGTATGGAGTAAGAATATACGACATCTTTCTGTAAAGGTTTGAAAGTATGTCACAAGGAGTCCCAGAAAGCAAAGCTAGGAGCAAGGTTTGGGCTCACTATAAAGAACTTTCTAGTAATTAGTACTGCCCCAAAGTGGAGTGGCCTTTCTTACCATGTTTAGTAGATGCTGTTGATTGACCTCTAAGTATCCATTTCCACCCTTCATGACTACAGGACCTTAATTTTGTTGAAGCATCATTTTCATGTGATTATGGAAGATGAACCCCATCCTCAGCTCCAGTAATGGATCCTGATTAGTTCAAGCTATTCAGCATATGTCATTCTCTTAGTAGCTCTTACTGGTGTAGAGGTTGGTATGTACCTTAAGCTGACCCAATAAGACTTAAAGGAAACTCTTTCTTGTGTTTCATGGTTGAGGGAGAGATTGTCCCTCTCTCCTGCTGGACATGCAGTAGTGATATATATCTTGTCTGGGTTAAGAAGCTTAAACAGTGGATATACCTTCATCGTTTTTATCCATCCTCCAGCTGAATGTAAAGGACTCCATGGCCCAAGAAGAGGGCGGAGCCTCACTATGGAAGGAACTGGGGTCATGAATAATCTTGTGGAAGGTTTGCTGCCAACCAGGAATAAATATTCCTGTGTTGGACAGTTACATGCCTAAGGAATACACTTCAGTTGTGTTAAGCCATTAACCTTGGTGTTTGTTAGTTACAGCAATTAGTATCGCCCTAACTAATACATCCTCACTGTGCATGGTCTCAGTAGGTGGCAGAAATAGCCATTTCAGTCTCCTGGTGATACTTCCATTATGGAAGGCAAAGGGGTCCAGTTCCCCATTTTTTTCTGTACCCTGGTAAAGCCAAGGGTTAAATAGCCACTTACACCCTTGCTCCTGAGGTACCGAATCTTCAACAAGGGGCACAAAGATGTAGGGAAATCTTAGAATCATATATAGCAATGGTAGCAGAAACTTGAGGAAAAATACTGTGCCTGTGGCCATTTGGCTTTGGCTATGGTCTCGCTACTTCAGTAGCACCTTCGGTCTGCTGGTTGGCCAAGCCTTCTCCGCCGGCTGCTTATTGATGCTCTTAGCCTGTGGCAGCCTGATAACGAATCCCTTCATTTGCTTAAGATAATCAGAGATTTTACTCTTGCTTGCAATCTATATGGTGGTGAGTTTTAATTTTTGTTCATAGAAGTGGCTCATCTCAAACTTATACTTTTCATTTTGTTTTAACTTTTATAAGTGATCTTCCTCTTACAAAATTCTGTATTTATCTCAGCATTTGACTCTGCATGACTATCTTAGATTCATGATCTAACAGCAGTTGATGTTTGGCACCACTCAATTTCCTCTTTTTGTTGACTGCCTGTCCAGATAATCAAGTAGTTATTTATTTTTCCCTTTTGTTGATGGTTTGGTCTTTCTCGTAGCTTTCAGCAATTATTTTCCTCACTTACCTTACTTAAAGATTATCCTTACCTATGCATTTTTGTGGCATTTCTACTTGTTAACCATTTCTATCATTAAGCTGTGCCACCCAATTAGCAATGTTTTTCTGAAGGGGGAAGGGCACAGTTGGTGGAAAAAGCACCGGATTTGTTTTCCCAGAGACCTGCTTCTGTTACTTACAAGATATGTAAGTCATTGGGCAAATCATTGAACTTGTCTCTCCTTGAGACTTGTTTTGCTAAGTAATTAGAATGAGAGAATACATGAAAGTCTCAGGATCAGTTACAATGACAGCAGTTAATTAAAGGCCACATGGCTAGAGACATACAGTTGGAAGGAAAGTAGGAAACTATGAAGGTAGGAAACCCACAGGCTCACCTGGAAAGTCAGGCTGTGAGAGCTATGAAGCAGGGAAGAACTGTTCACCTAGACTGCCATCAGCTGATGGGAAGGAACCATCCAATCATGATTTCTTTTGCAGCCAGCTTTATATTTTTGGTTTGTACTCAAATACAGTCCTTGAAGAGACTCCAAACAGAGCAGTGGCCCTGCCTCAGCATTTATTCAGTCCTCACACATTGTGACTACAAGACAAATTTGACCCCCCCCCCCCCCCAGCAACCTTTTACATTACTCAGTGAGCAATTCTTGCCCAACCTCTGATCAGCCATTTATATTGGCAACTGAACTGCGTTAGAAACCCTACCTCCACCTCCCAAGGATTGGACTGGGGAACAGATTTGGTGACCTCCAACACTGGGCCTCAGTTTTCTCATCAGTAAAATAGGGTGACTCAACTGCTGCTCCCAGAGTCTCCTCTCTAGGCTCACCCCGCTGTGATGCTGGAAGATGATCTTGTGACCCCTCCCCTGAGTGTCTGCTTAGCTTCTGGATTGAGTTAACTCTCCTTCCCCAAAGCAAAAGAACACTTCTGCCTGGAGTTATCTCTCCCTCCCTTTGCTGGGTGGAGCTTGTTGTCATGGAAACTTGCAACCAGAATTCTGAGGTCTACACTAAATCCAGTCAAATGGACTCATCCGCGGCTACAGAAGGTCAGGACAGAATATTTCTTTAAACCTGGTGATTCACTAATAAGAAACAAGTATTTAGCCACTCTGATAACTTTTCACAAAATTTCCCCTTTTTCCTTCAAGGTCACTTGACAAAATAAGATAAAACTAGGGACAATTTGGTTCAGTTTGCTCATATTTTTAAATATTTCTTACAGATAGATGAATTTATCTTAGGCCATCTTTTGACTTGGAAAAATTCTCTTCTCTTCTAAAACATATTGTGAGTATTTGAACTTGAGCCAAGAAAAAAAAAAGCAGGGAAAACAAACTTAAATAACTAGTAATATTCAGATAACAATAATCAAATACTATTTTATAACACTCAAATATTCTGAATAATACCCCCTCCTAGCACACCTACGTACACACAACTACACACACACACACACACACACACACACCCTCTTAGTTGCCTTTCCATGTAATCAGGTGAAACTTGAAGAAAAGAGTAATGCCCCCCACATAGTTTGGAAAATGCTGGACTAAGTATGCCTTTTTGATTGTTCTACAGAGGTCCAAGGCCAAGTAGCGAAGCAGTTGGTTATGGACAATGTGGTACCATGGGGAGGTGGAGGGTTATTGGAGTGCTGAGCCAAGAAAATTCATTTCAAATGGAGCCTAGGAAAATAAGATTTAGAATGTAGGAATCCCAGCCCTTTAGGTGCCGCCGTGAAATATTAAGAGCAGCCAGGGCCCCCAGGATGCAGGCAGGCTCATCGTCTGAGGCTTGGAATAAAAGACGTGTTGCCAACTGAGACAAAGTGGGAAGGATCCACACGCACAAGAGACTGTGGCTGGGCTGTCAGGCTGTATTTGTGTCTGCCTGAGCTGTTCTGAAAAGATCCTCCTTTCCTGAATCACTAAGACCCCCCAGACAATAGAGGGATGGAGTGGTGACGCTCCCTGTGCTAAGCAACAGATCGGAGACATGGGAGTGGGAGCTTTTATCTTTGCTCTTTTACTGATAACTACCACTGAACCCAACCCTAAGGGCTTCAGCTTCCTCAGCGACTGGGGGGAGGGGGATAATGAATAGTCTGGGCCATCCCATGGAGATGGTCCAAGGCAATGAGTCACCACTGCAACTGACCCGTCCTCCCCTCATCCAAGCCACCATGATCTCTCATGGGTTTTAGCAGTTGCCTTCCATTTGGTCTCCTTGCTTCTGCTTCTATTTCCTTATAGCTTATTGTTCACCCACACTGAAACCAGAGTAATCCTCTCAAAATGCATGTGAAATTATGTCACTCTTCTGCTCAAAACACCCAGATGGCTTCCCAATATTCTTACTGTGATCTACAAGGCCCTACACAACCTGTCCACACTCCCATTCCTTCTCTAACCTCCTCTTATTACTCTTTCTTCTTCTACTTTGCTTCAGACTTATTGGCCTTCGTGCTTGAACATGTCATTTCTATTCATACCTCTGAATTTCTGTACTTGTTCCCTCTGCCTGGAATGATCTTTTACCAAGTAACTGCATTATGTGTTGCGTCACCTCCTTCAGCTCTCTTCTCGCATGCTGTCTTCCCAGTGAGGCCTTCCCTGTGTTAGTCAGCTACTGCCATAATTAGGCTGCATAATAAACTACCCCCAGATTCAGTGACTTACAGCAAGAATTTATTTCCATACTCATGGTTTCAAATGATACTTGTTTGGTCTAGAATGGGCTTAGTTTGTCAGCTCTGCTTTAGGCTGCAAGTTGGGTTCAGGTCTGCTCTGTGTGTACTTATGTCGAGGCACAGAATGAAGGGGCAGTGGCTACCCAGGGCATGCTCTTCTCATGATATATCATCAGAATACAAGAGCCAAGCCAAGTAATATAAGCATTTAAAGATGTCTGCTTGCATCATAGTCCGCAAACATTCTATTGGTCAAAGAAAATCACATGACAAAGGCTAACATTAATGCGTTAGGAAATACACTCTGCCCACACTGGGAGGGGGAAGAGAGAGAATATTTGCTGAAAAGTTATACAAACTATCACACACATGCATACACACCCATTCCCATCCCCTGCCAGCACTCCTTATCTCACCTCCTGTGCTTTTTCTCTTAGGGTTTATCATTACCATACATATGACATATTTTACTTATCTACTTTGTTTGTTGTCTGTCTCACTGGCTAAAATTGAGGCTCTTTGAGAGCATGGAGTTTTGTTTGTTTTATTCACTGCTGTATCATCAGTACTTGGAACATAGTGGGTGCTGAATAAGTACTTTTTGAATGACAAAATAAATAAGTCCACCTAGTAATGTGAGGACTCATTGAAAGAAGTTCAGAAGTGAATTACAGGATCTGGCACCCTTCTGAATAAGAACATAATGTCTGTAAAAAAGTGGTCTTATCACCATACACTATATATACCACATCACTACCACTACTCCCATCATCAGCACCATTGCCGTCAGTATCACTATCATCGCCACTGTTACCATCACCATCACCATCATCACAATCACCATTATTGCTACCATCACTACCACTGCCACACCACCATGGCCACCTCCATTACCATTTCATGTCTACCACCATCCTCCTCCTCACTCTCATCTCCATCACCATCATCACTATTTGATGATGATGATTGATAGTAGTACTGATTGCATACAGCTCTCAATAAACTAATTGCAGCACAGGAAGCAGAAGAAATGATCATTTGTCCTAGTAGGCTAGCTGCAAGGAAAAACCTCAATGAGAAAATTATTTCTCTTGAGAGCCCCAAAGTAAATCTATAATGATCATACAATCAATATTTACTACAGCTTTAGAAATGTTACCCACTCTTTTAGAGGTCTGCAGAAATTATCAAACCTTGCATTTCACCTCCTAAGTAGAACTGAAATTGTCTCCAGCTTTTCTTCCTCTTATCCTTTTGGAGGGAAAAAAAGGTTTTTACCAAGTCATTTCTCTGACCACTTACTTACAAGTCCATTACTTCTTGTTGCATAATAATAGACCATGTGACTCTTGATTAATCTTTTCCATCCTGAAACAAAATCTTTTTTTGAATTGATGCTGCTTCTCCAGTTCTTTGTAAACACTGTCTGACAAAAGTGTGTGGGTGCTGGAAAGCCCCCAAAATACCAGAGGTAGGATTAAAGTCCACCAAATCTCCACTCCAGATCAATTATCTCTGCTTACAGAGCAAGGCAGTGTAGTCTTTCTTCCACTTCTACTTGTTTTTAAAAAACATTCTTTTTTAAGGCCAGATTTCACCTTAATTTTATCTGGCCCATGACTCTAAAATGATCTACTAAAGCCTCTATTTTATTTATTTATTTTTGCTGAAGGCATCAAATGAACTGATTTGAAATATTCAAGATATTCTACAAAAAGATCTTGCTCATAAAATATTATACCACAGGTTGGGGAAGAGTCTGTTGAAGATGGTGTGAAGAAGAATTTTATTTAATTCTTAAAAGAAATTTTTCCTTGAAGGGAAGAAATTGCCACTGTTTGGCTTTAGTCCCAAACCTGCTATTATGATGAAACACCAAGAGTACAGTTTATCATATCCTGATGGCAACGCATCTGATTTTGATTCTATCAAATACAAAGAAAAAACTGTATTGCTGGGGAGGGGGAGGGTTATAAAAGGAATGCTAGAGTCTCCTGAGAAGCCTTTCTTTTTTGTGGGTATTAGAGAATGTTCCAAGTGAGAGGGAGAACTAGATGAAAAGGCCTGTACTGTTAAGGAGCTAATACAGAAACATTTGCCCAGTGATGTCCAGACAATTGTGAGGCTAAGGTCCAGTATCTGCTGAGGGCATTTGATGCAACAAGATGGCAGAAGTGATGGGACTTAGTTGCCCTAGCTGTCAACTCAAAACCAGTCAGGTCAAATCTGTGTTTGAATATTCCCATCATTTTTTTATTTTATTTCCCTAAATGACTCTCATCTCTGGTTGGCTTTGGCTGGACTAGACTGGGAAAACTTCAGGCTGAGCTTGGCCTAGGAGCTGTGGGGGCCATCTCCTCCATAGGATTCCAAAGCCATCCCCACCTGAAAAGCTTTCTAGGTGGTGGAAAACCCCAGCTGCAGCAGCCCTGCAAATGAAGCTGGGAGAGGAACTGATCTGTGCCAGGGGTGGCTCTGCTGAGCTGAGGGTTTTGCTGTGTGAGTCAGGACAGCCTCTCGGCAGGGAGGCTGGGGTTTGAACTTGGGATGTGTTCAGTTGTTAAAAGATATTGGAAGCAGGCACTTCCTGTAAAGGGATTCAGTTTCAACTAAACAGTGTTCAGTTTACAGTTACTTTCAGCCCAAAGAGGGAATTTGTGTGTGTTTGAATCATAACAGGATCTCTGAGTAGGGATGTGTAGACATTTGTAGAGGACTGGGAAGGAGGGGGTAGGGGAAGAGAGTAATATCTTGTGAGTTAGACTGTGGCCCTGTCTCCTTATCCTGGAGGCTTGTTTAGTGAAAACTCAGCTCAGAAGTAGATTTGGGCCTCGATAGATATTCAGTGTTTTATGGATCAGGCCTGAGAAGGGCACATCTAAAACAGAGGTTAGGGAGTGTGGCCTGCAGTGTTCCCCAGGAAGCAGACTCTGATGAAAAGATTCATTTGCAGAGAATTTATCAGGGGTGCTGTTATGATTAACACTTGTGAAAGAGGGGAAACTAGCAGGATTAGGCCAGGGATCATTTGAGCTACCGTGCAGTCACAGCAAGGACCTCTGTTGATCCTTTGGGGAGCTCTGGATCTGGGATAACAATGCAGGGATGTCTGGGGTTAGAGTGAGGGCACAAGTCTTTATACCTCTGCATCCACCAGTCATTAGATGTGGGCTCTCCCAGGAAAGGGGCACATACTTGCCAAGGCAGCTCTCTCCATCAAATGGAGAATGCTTGGTTGCCAACACTTCAGTCAGCTAGGTGAATGAATACTTCAGTCCTGAAAGGAGTATTAGGGAGGCACAGCACAGCACCCGCTACACTGAACTAGGAACAAAGCCAAAGAAATTTTCTCTAGAAGGGAGCCAGCAACAGATTACCTACTAATTTACTCCTTTTTAGTTTCTTTTTTTTTTTTAAAAAGAAATATATCTTTATTGATTTCAGAGAGAGGAAAGGAGAGAGAGAGAGATAGAAACATCAATGATGAGAGAGTCATTGATCAGCTGCAGCCTGCAACCCGGGCATGTGCCCTGACCGGATATCGAACCCCGATCTCCTGGATCCTGGGTCAATGCTCAACCACTGAGCCACGCCCGGCCAGGCCTCCTTTTTAGTTTCAATTCCAGCCAATTAGAAAAATATTTGAGTGTTTACTGTGGTCCAGGCACTGGTGATACACAGATGATAAAGACAAAATTCCTGCCTTTGAGGGGCCCAACATGGTAGAAAGACATCTGGTGGAAAGTCAAGATGTATCAAAAATTAACTACCATTCAACATGATTATAGAGGTACTGAACAGGTAGAATGGGGTGCAGAGGGGGGCTGTCAGCTTAATTAATGTGTAATATTCCAAGTTTTTTTGCAGTAGTAGACTATTGAGCATACATCACAACATAAATATGTTATAATTTAGAAAAACAATCATTTCATGATGTTTCCTTTTCCCCACTCATTATGGAGAAGAAATTTTCTCCTCTTGAGTGGCAGTGCAATTGTTGATAATGTCAGACAAGCCAAATTGTTTCCAAAAACACTTGGACTTCCTTTTGGATGAATACATTTTTATTGACTGAAATAGAAAAAAAAACACACAAAAAAACTGGCTATTATAAAAAAGACTAGAAATAACAAGCGTTGGTGAGGATGTGGAGAAAAGGTAACCCTCATGTACTGTTGGTGGGAATGTAAATTTGGTGCAGCCACTATGGAAAACAGCCTGGAGGGTCCTCAAAAAATTAGTAATAGAGCCACTATAGGATCCAACAATTCTGCTTCTGAATCTTTATCCAAAGAAAAACACTAATTCAAAAAAATATCTGCACTCCCATGTTCATTGAAGTATTAGTTACAATAGCCAAGATATGGAAATAACCTAAGTGTCCATTGATGGATGGATGAAGAAATTGTGATATATGTATATACACATACAATGGAATATTATTCAACCATAAGAAAGAATGAACTCTTGCCATTTGCGACAATATGAATAAAACTTGAGGGCATTATGCTAAGTGAAATAAGTCAGACAGAGAAAGACACATACCATATGAACTCTCTCATATGTGGAATCTAAAATACAGGTGTACCATTTTTTGTTGTTTTTAGTTTAAATGAATTGAAAAAATAAAATGTGTTTGTTGAAACACACAAAAAAAAAGGGGGGGTGAGGGGAGCTGGATGACAATAAGAGAAGAAATAAAGAAAACAAACTGCACCCTTAGTGGCATTCTTTTATTTTTTTTCTCCTTCCTTCCTTCCTTCCTTCCTTCCTTCCTTCCTTCCTTCCTTCCTTCCTTCCTTCCTTCCTTCCTTCCTTCCTTCCTTCCTTCCTTCCCTCCCTCCCTCCCCCCTCCCTCCCTTCTCTCCCTCCCTCCCCCCTCCCTTCCCTCCCTCCCTCCCTCCCTCCCTCCCTCCCTCCCTCCCTCCCTCCCTCCCTCCCTCCCTCCTTCCTTCCTTCCTTCCTTCCTTCCTTCCTTCCTTCCTTCCTTCCTTCCTTCCTTCCTTCCTTCCTTCCTTCCTTTCTTCCTTTCTTCCTTTTGTTCTTTTAGATCTCTGATCCATTTAGAGTTTATGCTTATGTATGGTGTGAGGTTTGGATCTAATTGTATCTTTTTCCTTATGGCTAGCCAATTATTAATAGTATTTCTCTACTGATTTATAATATCACCCCAGTCACACCAAGGTCCTATAAATGCTTGATCGTGACTAAAATTGCATTGATTTTATATATAATCAATTTATAAAGTGATTTTAAAAGAAGCAAATAGATTTCTAGGCTCAAAGAATTTTTGCTTGAAAAGGGCTTTAGAAGTCATCTAGGTCAACCTTCAATGACTCATCACAGTTTTCAACATAGAGCTAAAACCTCTCAGCCCAGGAAATTCCTTATGATCTTATATGTGCCTGCCTCTCTAGCTTTTTGTCCTGCCAAATTTTTCCAGTATCCTACACTGCATAACTTTCTAGTTCTTATCCTCCTCATGATGCTGCTTTATGCCTCCAGGCCCTCACATGTGTTGTTTCATCTGCCCGGAAGGCCATTCTTTCTCCTTCTCTGAGCGGCTTAGCATTCACATCTCATGTCACTTCCTCTAGAAAGCCTTCCCTGACTCTTCCATATGAGCCAAAACCTCCTTTCTTGGGGTCTTGCAGTACCTAGAAACACTATATTCACGGTCTCATTGTACCATATTATAATTATGGGTTTATTCATCAGTCTTCCCCACTAGAATATTAGTCCATTGAGGTCAAGGGCTATATCTTAACCTTGTTCTTTGTGTGTCCAGATACAAAGAAAGCTTGGTAAATACACAGCAATGCATCTAGGCTTGGCTTGAATTCTTCAAATAACAGACAGTTTTTGTCCCCAAAGGCAGCCTGTTCCATTTTTACATTATTCAAAAGTTCTTCCTCATAGCAAGCTGAACTTTGCTTTTCTGTAATTTCTACTCACTTGTCCTTGTTGTGTCCTCAGGACCTAAATCTCTTATTAGAGGGTAGAGATCTACTTACAGAGTTGGGTCTTGGCCAGGGACAAAGTTGTAACTGGCGGCTGTTGAAACAATTCAGTGTTGCTTGTTTGGGGTATGAATTCTTTCTTTCAATGAATATTTGATTTAAGGTAAGAAAAACCTGATTTTCTCATAAAGTGCTTCAGTCTGTCATGCTATTTTAATGTGTTCCCACAAGCTGCTTCCCTGAAAACCTGCTAACTTAATTCAAGAAAAGTATTCACATTCAGGATGTTGTCACATCAGTGACGACAGTTGCCTTTTCTCTCCATCTTTTTATGGAGGCTCTATGGATTTACTCAGATTCTTTGTTCTCTGTGTTCTGGGCATTCTATTGTGCTAACTTGCTAGCAGTTCTGTGCACCGTCATGTTGCTCTCCAGTGCCCCCAGCCTTTGACTGCAGAGGCCAGGCCTAGATCTTTCCATGAGTTCTGATACCACAGTTGCAAAGTTCTGTGGAAATGCTGCATGGTACCACAAACTAGACTTTCTCAAAGGACCATGTGAATTACAATCTCCCATTGAATTGGTTAAAAATGCAGATTCCTGAATTTGTACTCCTGATCTTCCAGATCAAAATCTCTGAGGATGAGGCCCCATAGTATGCTTTTTTTTTTTTTTTAATTTAATTTAATTTAATTTTTAAAATATATCTTTATTGATTTCAGAGAGAGGAAAGGAGAAGGAGAGAGAGAGAGATAGAAACATCAATGATGAGAGAGTCATTGATCGAGCCCGCAACCCGGGCATGTACCCTGACCGGGAATCGAACCCTGATCGCCTGGATCCCAGGTTGACGCTCAACCTCTGAGCCACGCCCGGCCGGGCCCCATAGTATGATTTTTAAACTAAAGCCTTTCTGGATGATTTTCACAGAAGCTAAACTGAAGAACTGTTGACAAAATAATCACTATATATATCATCACTCATCTGTTCGGAATATTCATTATACCTAAGAATATTCGCACCTCTATCAACATCCTATCTACTACTTTTCCTTTTCCCCTCACATATAAGCTTGGTGGGGGCCCACTGACCAGCACAGTACATAGCACATAATAGGTGTTCAGTAAGTAGCCACTGAATGAAAGCACAGGAAACAAACATTTCTTTGTCCCTTCCACTGCATTGATCCTTGTAATACTGGGGAGAGTCTATGATGTAAATGAAGTGAGAGACATGTGGAACCAAGGGAAAACACTGAAATGCATAGGAGCATGCGGCTTGTGGTAGGCCCAGAGCTCCGCAGAAATCTGTGGATGAAGGCAGCTCCCTTATTAGTGAGAAGTTGTGTAGTTTCAAGGTCTTTAGGACATTCTCTTTGACTGTGACAGACTAGGCAGTTGGAGTTGGCAAAGACAAGGATGAATTCTTCTCTCCACACCAACTTCAAAGCCTATGGAATTTGGGGAATTAAGGGAGGGCAAGAAATGGCAAAGGCTTGCATTATTGTGTCTCTACACAGTAAGTCATCATTCAAATAAATGAAAACCTCAAGGAATGTTAATAATAATGAATACAACTGCATTGGGGAGATACGATGTGGGGTTGCTATGAATCAGACAGACAGCCTAGGTTCATATTCCAACTCTTAGCTTAATTTTTCTTTACCTCAGTTTCTTTATTGTTAAATGGGGATAATTTGATTATATAGTCTCTGTGTGCTAGTTAAGATAATGCTAACTACCATATCCTCATACTTCAGTGGTTCAATACCACTGAAGTTTATTACTTGATCACATAAAGTCCAAATTGATATTCTTGTTTGGTGGGTGGCTCTCCTCCATGTGGTGATTCAGGGATCCAGATTCTTTTCATATTATGACTCCACATCCCCTGAGGTCTTGGAGCCCTCTGCTAGAACCTTGTATCTAGTCAACAGAGCAAGGGAGAAAAAATGAGAAAACACATCAGCTCCTAAACCACTTTGGCGTGAAAGTGACACATGCCACTTTCCATTCACATTTCATTGGGGAGAACTAGTCACATGGACAATCTAGGAGCAAAGAGGGATGGGAAATATAGTCTAGCTGTATATTCAAAAAGAAAATTATGTCACTTGCTGCATTATAAGACATCACAAAACTTAGTAGTTTAAAAAAGCAATCCTTTATTTAGTTTACAATTCTGTGGGGCAGCAGTTTGGGTTGGGATCAACTAGGCAGTTATGCTGATCTAAGTTAGGCTTACCTGCTCAGCCAACTGGACTCACTCATGCAAATGTGGTCAACTACTACATTGGCTGGGGATTGATTGGTCTAGGATGGCTTCAACTGGGAAAACAGGCCTTTGCTTCATTTGTCTCTCACCCTCTAGTAGACTAGGCCAGATTTGTTTACATGGCAGCTGAGCAGAGTCCCAAGATCAGAAGTCTGCAAAGTCTGTTGAGGCCTAGACTCAGAACTCATACAATGTAGTTTCTGTTACATTATATTGGCCAATACCCAGAATCAAGGAATAGAGATATAGAAGCTGTAAAGAATTGTAGCCATTTGTATAACCTATCATAAAAATAAATATAATTGAAATATAATTGGTTAAACAGGTTGTCTTTAATATGCTTAACAGAGTACCCGGCATTATAGTAAGTGTCCAATAAACATATCAATCGTCATTATCATTTTAACATTTAATGAACACCTATTATGTATGTGTCGGGCTCTGTACTAGGCAATTTACATACATTGTCTTATTTAATCACCATAACTATCCCACTTTACAGATGAGGGAACTGAGGCTCAAGCAGATGAAGAAAACTACTACCAGTTAGTGATAGTGCCCAAGCTTGTACTCCATACTGCCTTGGGTCTTAGTTTTCTACCTAAAATGCTAAAGAAGAAACTTAACTTGAATCTGGGATGACAGTAAACATTTAGGAAAGTCAGGAAAGTGATACGTAAAGGAAGAGCCTGGACCTATGACCTAAAATATGAGGGTGAAGTCGAGAGCCAATTTTTGCAATGACCCTCAAGTTGGTCACACCTCAAGGATAAAGCAATGCTGATTAGTATGATTCATATGCTGTTATATGTTGACTAGTTCTTTCTTTTATCACAGAGAGTTGGTAAATTCCTTCCTGACCAAAGAGTCCATGTTAGAAGGTCTTGGGTAGGGGGAAGGAGGTGGAAAGGAAGTGTGTAGAGGATAGTGTAAAATTCAGCCTTGGAATAGAAAATAGCAGAGCAGAAGAGTTTAAAATGCCCTTGGCCAGATATCCCAATCTCTTTTGGTAATGAAGATACTGGTAAATAAGATGGCACTTTATTGATCTTACAGACAAGGCTTGGCCAGCATATGACTTAACATTTTTCAGTAACCTCCTAGTCTCCCAGGAGTCTGCAGCCCATAAGTTGGGGACCAGTAGTCTAATTGAGAAAAGTAGGTTTAATTTTGAGAGCCAATTCTGGTTGGCTTTCTGAAAGTACTAAAAGTACTGTGTTGAGAAGGATTCTGAGGACATCTCTAGAGGTTACAGGAAAGATTGCTATTACTGATTATTGATATCTCTTACTGGCCTGGACAGAGATGGTGGTGTAATGCATGCTAAGGTTTTGCCATCTGTGATCCAGTCATGTCTTCATAAGAGGAAACTATAACACAGAAAGATGATGTGATTTTTCTCCTTGTTACATAGTTAATAGCAGAAGCAGGTCTATATCTTTGGTCTCCTGATTAGTGCCTTAGGCATGATGTATTTTCATTTTCATTTCCACATTTGCCCCTATTTTTGTCTGGAAGTCTGCTTCCATGCCAGATATGGTGTAGTTTCCTTCCTTCATTTAAGAAAACACAACTAAACAAAGTTTACTTGGGGATTTGCCTGGTGTATTTAATTGAGTGTTGAGACAAAAGTTTCAATTCTGGTCTATTTCCACATCTATTCTGTTATAACACAGTCATGCCCAAGCATTAGACTTTGAAATTAGAGGACTAATTTATTGTTGAACTAAAACCTGGTGCAAGACGAGCCAGTGAATGCTTCCCCCCTGTTTCTCTCCTTCAACCTCCAAGGTTCCTCACTCCCTTTCTATTTTAATACTCTACAGGCATCTGAGATTAATTAATTTCTACTTACTCAAATGCATACCCACACACAAGCCCATGAAACTCATGGGTCCCGTAAAACCACATTTCAGTAGAGCTAGAAGGGACTTAGGCTTCATCCAGGCTTTAAAATTTTATTTATTTATTTATTTATTTATTTATTTAGACTAAAGCACAGAGAGGGAAGAGCTGGAAGATTTCAAAGTTGCAAAGCTGGAAGCCAGTTTGCCAAATCACCAATTTGCTGAGTGGCTGACTCACACCACTACCTTGTTTTTGTGAACCTCTTTTTTATTATTATTATTATTATTTTTATTTAAGGGGTTTTTACTTTGTCTTCATTTTAGGGAATATTTAGGTTGCCTCTGCCCTGGTTCCCTTCTCCTGTAGCTGAGCCTGGGGAGAAGAGAAAGGGGAGAGTGAAGACCATGAAAAGACCATATAAAGAATGTGAATAATTTTTATTAGCATATTCTCTAAATGCTACCTATTAAGAATATATTTTTGAATAAGACTCTATTAATGAAGGATACTAAAACAGAACATATTCTTATGATTCCTTCCTCTTATGAGTCAAAGTATGAATAGATTTTCCTTGTGTCCCTCAGGTTTCTCTCCTTCCCTCCCCCGCCCCCCCCCGGTCCTAGCAGCATTTAAAAACACCAAGCTCTTTCCTGTCATGACCTTTGAATCTGCTGTTCTGCATACCTTGAGTGTCCTACTCCCACTTAGTATAAACATCTCCTGACATCTTTTAAGTCTCAGTTTAAATGTCCCCTTCTCAATGAAGATTTACCTGATCACCTAATCTAACTTCACTCCTTTATCCCGTGTTATCAGTTAACTTTTGCCATGTAACCATCCCAAAAATTAGTGGCTTAAAGCAACAATTCATTTAACTCATGTCTACAGGCATATGAGAAAGCCTAGCAGAGGCCAGCTGAACCAGCACAGATCAGGAGATTTATCTAGTCAACCCACAGAAATGTGAGCTAAATCAAATATTTATTGTTTTAAGCTGCTATGGTTTGGGGTGGTTTGTTACACAGAAAAAACTAACCAGTACAGGAGTCCTAGATTAAGGCACCAGACCTATTCAGGAATAGCACTCAGTCCTATTTGTTTAGGTCCTGTGGCAGACAGTTATAATGTCCCACCCATAACCCTTCGGTCCTTACCTTTTCTGTCAGTTATCTGACCCTCAGCTGCCAGTTTATGCATTTCTTTGCTTTAGGGCTTTCCTTGGCTGCCAGATCCCACCTTGTCTGTGCACACGATACACTGGAAGTTCTGGAGAATTAACACCAATAAGAGCATCCTTTAATCAGTGACTGATGTGAGTTGGTCTATAAATGCCCCAACTTCCTCATCAATTGGGTGGGATCATTCCAGACTGTCTCCCAGAGTTCCCCAGTGAGGCTGAGCTCTAGGACTTGGTAAAGAGCCTCCATCACATCCCTGCTCTTGTTTTTTCCATCCACAGCCTGACCTGGAAGCACGTAGCTCAGGGATGAGCCGAGAGTTCTCATTTAGGCTCTGTCACAGGCTGAAGCTGCACAATTCCACCCAACAGATTCAGCATGATGGTTTTGGTGGGGAAAAGAGAGAGCTTTGATATGGTTATCAGAGATGGAATGGGGTGAAGATGAGAGAGAAGTCTGAGTAACGTGACTGGGGAGAGATCTGCTTTGTAACAGTATGTGGCAAGAAACAAAAACTACAAGTTTAACATGTCCATTTCTTCTTATAATAGTCCTTTTAAAAAATTTATCTCTATTGTTGAAAGTATTACAGATGTCTCCCTTTTTCCCCATTGACCCCTTCTACTCTGCACTCTCCCCACCCCAGATTTTTCCCCCAGTACTGTTTGTTTGTGTGTGTGTTTGGTAGTACAGTGAAATACAGTCCTTCAGTGTGCTGTTCAATGAGCTTTGACAGATGTATACCCCCAACGCTGACCTCACAAATCAAGATACAGAGCATTTCAATCACTCCAGAATGTTCCCTTATGGCCCTTTGCTGTCCATCCCACCCCCCACCAGAGGCAACCACTGCTGTGATTTCTATAATCATATATTAGTCTAGAACTTCACAAAAATGAAGCCATACAGTATGAACTCTTTTATATCTTGCTTCTTTCACTCAATAGAATGCTTTTGAGATTATCCATGTTGTGCATATCAGCTATTCATTCCTTTTTTATTGCTGGATTACATTTCATTGTATGACTATAGCATAATTTATTTATCAATTCCCATTATGTTTGATATTTGCATTATTTCCTATTTTTATCTTTATGAATAAAACTACCATATACATTCATGCACAAGTATTCGTACAGGCATGTATTTTCATTTCTCTTATGTAAATATCTAGTAGCAAAATTGTTGGATTATAGGGTAGGTGTGTAGCCTTTGCTCTGTTTGCCTCTGTGAGTAGCTCAGTTTCCCCAGCCCTCTGTCTGGCCTGCCTTTCTTCCCCTCTGGGCCTAGTGTACTGAAGTTCCAGCAAGCATTCTGTACAGGGGCCTAGGATACTTCCCTCCAAGTTTCAGAGCAGGGAGTCGGAGTAGGGTCTGGAAAGAGCATGGGGCTAGAAGTTGAGCATGAGTTGTTAAGAGACCAGAGTCTAGTCTAGGTCCTTCCATTAATAATTTTCAGGCAAGTAATTTTCCGAACTTTGGTTTTCTTAATGATTTCTCTTCAAGATTCCTTCCAGATGGTTCTATGTCTGGCTTGTGAGTTCATAGTATGTACTCATTTAGAATTTGTTTCTCTATGCAGAACAGAGTAAAATATTAAATTATTTATATTCCTCCTGACATAAAAAACATGAAAATACTTACTATTTCACTGATTTTCCTGCTTCCTGATAAGGGTGGATGCTAATGATGATCTTTGACTTTTTGTGACCTGGATGGTCAATAGAAATAGAAATGGGGGAAGCAAAAAATACAAGACTAAAATAAGGGGGAGGCTGTAGAAGGGGGAGAGAGGCCCAAGAGGAAGAGGAGGAGGAGGAGGAGGAGGAGGGTGTGTGTGTGTGTGTGTGTGTGTGTGTGTGTGTGTGTGTGTGTGAGGAGAGCATAAGAATAAGAGAAAGATTGAGAAACATATACATAGAGGATAAAAGTTGCCATAGGGAGTAAACTATGGGGAGAAAAAAAGGTATTCTAAGCAGTTTGCTGAGTCATGTGCTATGTTAATACCTCCCTTCCCTCATACCCCCACCCCAAGAAAATTTCAGGGAAAGCATCCATAATTCTATATATAGTCTTTTCAGAGTTGGATATATACTTGGATATTTTTAATTCATTAGGGTTTAAAACTGGCTTCACGGTGACCTCAAAACCAGAACAGAATTTCCTAAAGGGGACCTGCAATATTTAGCTTGAATAAATGAAAATATTAATTATAGTAAAAGGCTAGGTTGCTGTAACAAAGAGACCTAACAACACAGTAGTGTACAGAACCAAGAGGTTTATTTGTATTTCAGGTAACAATTCAGAGGTGCATGGTTCAGACTGGTAAGCAGTTCTGCTCCACAGTCAATCAGAAACTGGAGTTCCTTTCATTGTGTGGTTCTGCCATCCACTAGGGTATTGTTATCTGTATGCTTGAAGCTAGATTGCAGTGGGTTCCAGGTGGTGGGAAGGTGAAAGATAACATGGAGGAGACATGCCTACTGTCATGAGTCTTAGTTCTGGAAGTGGTGTACAATACTTCCTCACATCTTACTGGCCAGAATTCAATCACATGACAAAGCCTCGTTGCAAGGTAGACTGCGAAGTGCAGTAAAGCTGTGTTCCCAGTAAGAAGGGGAAAGTGGATTGTAATGGACAACTGGCAGCCTTCACCCCAAAGAACAAGGCCCCAATTTCTCCGAAGTGCTATTTGGGGGACTGTTCCATCCATGCTTTGAGGGAAGAACAATATTCTTTAGGCTTCAATGAGAGGTTTTTTCTACTCTGGACTATCTTGCATTTGCTCTGTGTGTATATGCACTCTCATTGTGGTCTTATGGGCTTTGAGCAAGAGAGTTATTTACTAATTCTTGAACCCTTGCCTGATACCGAGTTAAGGTAGAGCTGAATGTGTTTCAGGAGCTGAGTATAGCAGGAAGGAAGTGAGCTGAAGGGCTCTGTTCCTTCCCCCAACATGTTTGTCTCACAGTAGGGAGCTGAAACTGAAGTCTTACATCTCTCTCTTTTCCTGGAAAATCCTCCCAAACCAGATGTGCCCTTCCCCACCTACCTCCATTACCCAACAATCTTTTCTCTCCTCTCTTCCCTCACAGACCCCAACAGTGCTGACTGGCTATGACAGTATGTAATTGAACACAGAGCATTTTCCCTCCACTGCGATTAGTCAAACTTTACCCCATATGCAGTTGAATCACCCTTAAAAAGATGCAGCTAAGGTCTCCAGGCTACAAATTCCTCCTGAGGTGTTGAGTGGTATGTGCTTGGGTGTTCCTCTATGGTGACACCAATGCCAGTTCTATTAATTGAGTACTTCCTCTCTTCTTGCTTTCTTACTTCCTCTCCTCTTCTCCTCTTTCATGACTTTGACACTGCCATTTTTCTTTTTACTTCAGGCCCACCATGGCTTGTGAGCCAAATCCACACTGTCAACAGGTTCCCTGGAATGGCGTCCTATATTTAGTTTGTAACCAGACTCTGGGGGTGTCTACATGGCAATCAATAGCTGATGAGGGTAACAGAATTTTGTCTTCAAGAGAAAGAGCTAGAGTTTAATCTCAGGGCAAAAATGAATTACCTTCATCTCAAAATAAATTATATTCTCTAGCTATAGAACAAAACACATTCTCCAGCAAGTGAGGAGAAGAATGACAACCTGCAGATCTTAAATCAAAAGAGAATTTTAAAAAACAAACAGTTGTGGTAGATTATATGAATGATGGCCCCCATTACTTCCTCTGCCTGTGACGTTACAGACCTTCCTATCAAGAGTGGAATCTATTTCTTCGCTCCTTGAGTCTAGTCTGGCCATGTGACTTACTTTGGCCAATGGGACATTAACAACCATGAAGCAAGCAGAGACTTGAAAGGTGCTTGTGTTTTGGGGCTTGTCTTCCTTTCCTCACCCCTCTCCTTCCCCAGGCTCCTGAACTTGGATCCTGGCCAGGTAGAGACCCGGCCAATCTAAAATAAGGAGGTATCTAGAATGGGCCACACAACTCATTGGCCTGGGGACACTACTTCTCTCTGGCAGCCTCAGCAAGGATGAAGGAAGATATGTGTGTGTACCTAAGTTCTTCTGATTATAAGGAAATGGGTGATAAAGAAACTGGTGCTTTCCTCCTTCTCGTCAAGGGGTTTAGATGTGAGAATCTCACAACTTTCCCACCACACCTCATACCCCACAGGGGTTGTTCATTGCTGATGAGTTTCCTAAGACAAGTTCTTTATATATCAGACATGGATATTGGTTCCTAAAACCACAGATGTGGCATTTCTTGGGGAGTCTTTCTGGTAAGACAAAGCCCACATGAGATTCTATATTTAATATTAGTTTCCTATTTTTGAATAGGCATAGTTGGGCCAAATATTATGTGTGTTGTATCAAATATGTTATTTTTATTGTGGAAGAGACTACAGTAAATCTGGTTCTTATGGATCTAAAGTGGCTGGCAATAGGAACCCTTTCCTTCACATTTTCCTCTGTCCTTCTTTCTTTTTCCCCAATTTATGCACATGTTGTAGCTATGAAAATCAGTATTTTTTTTTTAAAACAGCTTTATTGAAACACAATTTATACACTACAAGTCACTTGTTTAGTAAATATATAGAGTTGTGCAACCATCACTGTGATTCACTTTTAGGATATTTTTATCTTCCCCAAAAGATCACTTGTGCCCATTTGTAGGCAGTCCCCATTCCCACCCTCAGTCTAAGGCAACCAATAATCTTCTTTCTGTCTCTACAGACTTACCTGTTATGGACATTTCATATTCATGGAATTATACAATATTTGGTAGAGCTATTTTTGATAAAGACTTAGGAGTTTTCTAAAGATATTTACAAAACTTAGTCTTTCTCTGAAAAGTTGATCCATGAATATAAGAGGATGTCCTAACTTGGTTTGGGTTCCCTCCAAGCAGATGCCAAAACAAGGGCAGGTAGTTTATTCAGGAGAGTATCAAGGAAGCAGAAGTAAGAGAGTGAAGAGGATGAGATAGAGGGAGAAATACAAAAATAAATAAATAAATAGGAAGCATGCATTGAGAATATTACCAACTGGGGACAACTAGGGCTCAGTCTCACTGAGGATTGCCAGAGGAACCATGTGGAATGTGCTTCTGGGGAAGCTGGAGTATTTATTCACTGTCTTAGTTATCTACTGCTATGTAATAAGTTGCCCTAAACATAGAAGTTTAAAGCAATGATTAACATTTATTGTCTCTCAGAGTTTTAAGGGCCAGGAAATTGAGGTTGGCTTAGCTGGGTGTCTGGCTTGGGGCCTCTCATAAGGTTGGAGTAAAAATGTTGGCTGGGCTGCAGTTGTCTGAAGGCTTTACTGGAGCTGGAGGACCCCTTCTAAGATGGGTCCCTCACCTGGCTGACAACTAGCTGTTGGTGGGAGGCCAAAGTTCCTCACCACATGGCCCTACCCATCAGGCCACTGGAGTGTCCTCACAACATGGTGGCTGGCTTCCCCTAGAGCATGTGATCCAAATGAGAGCAAGGTGAAAACAGCCATGCTCTTTATGATCTAGCCTGAAAAGTCACACACCATCATTTAGACTATATTATATAGGTTACAAAGGTCAGTCATATTCATTGTGGGAGGGAACCACACAAGGGCATGAATACTAGGAGGCAAGGATCATTGGGGTCAATCTTGGACCCTGGCTACCACATCCATTGTCTCCTGCTCCTCTTCGGTTGAAGGTTAGCTTGTGTGAGTTGAGCAAGCTTGAGGAGGGGCTGATAAAGCCTCAGGCAGAGGATTTGAAGGTGTTTGCGGTGGCCAGTTTGCTGGGCAGTATCTACTGCAGCTGTAGGTGAATCCAGAGGTGGACCTAGGAGCTATGGGATGGAGTCTCCCTAGCATCTGCCACATGTACCAAGGCTGTTTTTAATGGTGTAGTTTTGCAGGTCTATCCTTGATAATGAAAAGAGAAATATTCTACAACTCAGAGGCAGAACAAAATGGTAGGTTGTTGGTATTGTATTTATACCTTTGGGAGGCCCTCTCATTGACTACTGAGCTTTGGGCTTTTAGAAGCTCATCATCCATGAAGAAGGAGCTTCCAGTACAACAAAGCCAGCCTGCTCCTCATATTGCTAAAGAGAATAAAATCACAGGCCAGCCCTGGGCAGAGGCCCAGCCACGTTCTTGAAATATGGGAAGGGAGGTGGAATCAAAGGCAGGAGTCAAGATTTAGAGCATCCATGTGGTGAAGGTTCTTCTCAAGGTAACCTGAACTGGGAGGAAGTGATGAAAGATCAATGACCAGCAACACTGCCGAGTGCTGGGTTGAAAGCACTGATACTGATGGGCTCCATCACTCATGCCACCTAATTCTGCTGCCCTTTAAAGAAACAACAGCAGGAGGAGAATGGGGGAAGGTAGGAATAGAGTAACAAAGGAAGAGGAGGGGAAGTGGACCTATAAACTTATGTCCCTTACTTCATGGCCAAAACTAGAGGAACCATGTGACCCGTCTGGCCCAGGACAATCCTAACTTAACCTGCTGTTCTGGAATCATTATTAATATCACCTTCTTTTACTCTCAAAAGCATCCAGGATTAGATGAAAAAGTACATGGTCATCTTACCCAGCTCACTGTACTGTCCCATGGATAACCTTTCTCACACTTAATTGTGTTTAATTTTGGGTTGTGTTCCCAACTGTAATTTCTGACAGGGACCACATCTGACTTTTACATTGCTATATCTGAAGTGTTGGCATTTGCAAAGTGCTCAATATATGCTATCTTAATGAATAAATGGATGAATGAATGAGTGACTGAATCAATGAATGAATACATGAGCTCTGTTTAAAAAGGTTTGGTATGGTTGGAATGACTGCAGGGGAAGGAAAGGGTAAATCCTTAAATCTATAATTCCAAAGGAAGCCATAGGAGGTGTGTTAAAAAACACACACAAAACACCCAGGTTAAAGCTCTATTCAAATATATTCCCTTCATTTAGTTCCAGCAGCCCTGGGACCAGATGGTGTGTGCTCACAAACAGAGCTGCTGCTGCTGCTGCTGCAAGTATGGGTTGTCAAATGTTCAGAAAAGCCCCAAGTGGGAATCAACAGGCTTTGCATCTCTGTTCTCCAAGGGTCTGCTCTGTCAGCAAGTGGTCTGAAAATCAGGAAATTGTGTTATTGGCAGCATGGTGACTGTAAGGTACATTTTCTTTATTATTTCCTTTTTAGGGAGAGGGAGCCAAGCATTTTGCCACCAAACAAGTACCATTTATGGACTACTCAGTCGCATTTGCCGTGAGCTGCTGGGGCTGCCACGTGATCCTAAGCATAAACCTTAGCACATCTCACTGAGCCAAGAGCACAGGCTCAGCATTTGGGAGAGCAGAAAAAATGAAAACTGAAAGCTGAAGCCAGAGTTCTGCACACACTGCTGTATGGTAGCTAATTTTGAAGGGAAACTTCAACATCTCCAGTGATGGGACTGATTTATCCTCCCCAGCTTGTGCAAAGACACACCTCCTTTGCGCTTGTGCAAAGAAGTGCCTATTACTGTTTTCCTTTTAGGTTTTAGAAATAGAGTGAAGACCCTTCTGAAGGAATGAGACATTGAGTCATAGTACCTGGCTTCTCTTTGTTGCTCTGCATTAGGTCACTGTAGAGCTGCTTAGCTTTTTTTGTATTTCTTTTTCTTCTAAGATGGGAATCACTATGCTCACCACATCATTATAATGCTAATGCCCTGTACACTATTATTATGAATATTTAAATTCTCCCACTCCAGTCCTTTCCAAGCATAATTCTAAAGCATACCCCTTTAAAAAATCCCCACAAAAGAAGAACACTTCTCAGCAAACAGTTCAACTTTATCTAGTACCTATTAGAATACATGTAATTACATTACAGTAACAGCAGACTAAGGCAGTAGGTGATAAGTAGTGATGTTATAGCAGAAAGATAGATGATGGATAGAATTGAAGTAGGCAGACAGGAGAGAGAGCTGTTCAGGCAGGGGAACAATATTGACAAAGTCATAGACCAGGGATTGGCAAACTATGGCCTTTGGGCCAAACCTGGCCTGCTGTGGTTTTGTAAAAAAGTTTTATTGGCCCACAGCCATGCTTATTCATTTACGTATTGTTTATGGCTGCTTTTATGCTATAATAGCAGAGCTGAGAAATTGTGAACAGAGATGGTATAGCCTCAAAAGACTAAATTATTTACTATCTGGACCTTTATAGAAAATGTTTGCTGAGTCCTACCATAGACAATGGTGGAAATGGGGGTGATTTTTCCTTCTTGGAATGGGTATTCAGAAAATGTGAGTTTGGACATAAGGGACAGAGCTTCAAAGCCATTTTAATAGGAAATAGGAAGAAGACTCATGGGGAGTGGAAATATCTTTCTCACCATGCAGCAAACTCAGTCTTAGACACACATACTGAGAATCTGGAGGAATGAAAACTGCTTAAATGTATTGAATATATCTATTCTTTCATCCATCCATCTTGTTGAACATATATTTATTTGTTTTAACAGAATCATTTTGTTACTCAAATAAAACAGACCATTATATGGAGAAACATTTTAAAAAATATTGATGCCCAGCTGGCATGGCTCAGCAGTTGAGCATCGGCCTATGATCCAGGACATTGAGGTTCAATTCTCATTCAGTGCGCATGCCCAGGTTGCAGGCTCAATCCCCAGAGGGGGCGTGCAGGAGGCAGCCAATCAATTACTCTCTCATTATTGATGTTTCTGTCTCTCCCTCTCTCTCCATTTCTCTCTCTGAAATAAATTAAGATATATTTATAAATGAATAAATAAATAAAAATATTGATGACCCCCCCAAAAGAAGAAAATCACACATAATCCCAACCACAGCTAACCACTATTACATTTTAATATGTATCTTATCTTTTGTCCTACATGGAAAAGGAAGTTTTTATTGAGTACCTACTATAAGCTAGGCAGTATACTTAGCACTGGGGATATAAAATGGTGAAAACTTGATTTTGACCTTAAGGATAGAGAGCAGTGACCTAAATCATTGCAGTATGGGGTGAGACATGCAATAATAGCTGCCTGAAGAGATACAAGGAAAGCAGGGCAGAAGGAGTGAGTACCTCTTCCCAGCCTGTTATATTCAAGGTGAGCTTTAAAAGGTACCTGGGAGTTTACCGGATGAGCAAGAACATTCCAGACAGAGGGGACAGTAATTGATGTTTCCCATGTGTCTATTAGGTACCTAGGAATTTTATGGAAGACATCACATGTAATCATCAAAATGATTCTAAGAGGTAGATATTATCATTCCCATTTTGCAGGTGAGGAAATTGAGACTCTGAAAGGTTAAGGCATTTGCCCCAATGCATTCAGATAGCTTGAGGTAGAGGTGGGACTTGAACTCAAATCTATTGCCCATGCTTTCCCCACTTTATCATGCAGCCTCTGCAGGATAAGCAAAGTCATGGTGGCCATCTTGATTGATTTTATTTAACAAATATTTATTGAGCGTCCACTGTGTACCAGATAAAGAATATATTGACTGTGTCTTCAAGGAGTCCTAAATGGTCTCTAATTGTGTGTGTGTTGGGGGAGTCTGTGTGCAAAGTCAGGTTATGCTTTGGCTTCAGACCGAACTTGAAACTGGTCTAGACCCCAAACATATACATTGAGTTTCTTCCCTCCTTGGTCTTAGGACTCTTGGCCCCTTCTTGGAGGATGTGAACCAATCATGTTGCATTGTTTGCCCCCTAGAGAGGCCAGGCCATACCAACAGATGATTTTAGTACAGCAAAGATGGAGGTTGCCAATACTTTCATTAAATCAGTCAACAAATTAACAGTGCTCTGGTGGGGTTGGACAATGTGCATGGGGCAAGAAAGTAACATCTTCCCTAGATGTTACTCTCAAGAGAAATAGCTGTCTAATTGTGGACAGAAGACAGAGGCCTGGCTTGACAATCAGTGCTATAGAACTTCTTAGGAAGGGACCTTATGGTGGGCTGAAGGGATTAGAACAGGCTTCCTGGAGCACCCACATCTCCAACATTCCTTATCCTGGCTTGCTGGATAGCAAGCAGGTCTGCATGAACACCAGGAGAGGTTTAAAATCTCCCTTTACAACCCAGGAGGTGCTTTAACTTCCAAATTCCACTGGGAGGGGTGTGTGAGGATTGGAGGGCAGAGATGTGTCTCATTCTCCCTTTCCCTGGAACACACACAGAGCCACCCACAGAGTTAGTGAGTTGCACCATGAAATATGGCATGACCATAAATGAAATTACAAAGGAATGGCTTCCAGAGGCTTCACCTTGAAACCTTAACTTCTACATTGTGAGCACACCATTTATTACCACCACTGCTGGGAAAGGGAGCTGTTAGTGTAATGCAGAGAAGAGAAGACAGGCCATCTAAGGAACATAGAATAAGATTTATTATGGGAATAAAACCTTGGGCAAATTGCCTCTTGTTAAATGTATGTATTGGGCCCAATGTCAAAGCAGTTTGCTCCAGGCAAACACGATGGTCTTACTGGAAAATTCTCTTCACTGCTCTGTGCCTCTGTTTCTCTCTTTGTAGGATGGCATGCTAAGTGGTCTGTTAAGAAAGGATTGGTTAATGGAAAAATACTTCATTATCTTTTAAATTCTATGGTCTAGCCATTCTTTGACCAGTTTGCTCATGACTGCTTCACCCAGATGACTTCTAAAATTATGATGATGCTCATGACAACCTCACAGCTGTTCCACAGTCCTCACCTACTGATGACTGTATGACAGCCACCCAAAGGATGCTTCTTTCTTTTTCCTTTTTAAATTTTATTGAATTTATTGGGATAACATTGGTTAACAAAATTATATAGGTTTCAAGAGTACAATTTTATAATACATCATCTGTATATTGTATTATGTGTTCATCATCTAAAGTCAAGTCTCTTTCTGTCACCATTTATCCCCCCTTTACCCTATTCTACATGCCCCCCACCCCCTTTCCCTCTGGTATTTATTCACCATATTGTTGTCTGTGTCTATTGGTCTTTTTTCCTTGTTTTTTTTCCTTAATCCCTTTACCTTTTTTCACCCCAACCCCCCTCCCCTCTGACAGCTGTCAGTCTGTTTTCTGTATCTATGAGTATGTTTCTATTTTGTTCACTAGATTCCACATGTAAGTGAAAACATACGATATTTGTCTCTCTGTGACTGAATTATTTCACTTAGCATATTACTCTCTAGGTCCATTCATGCTGTTGCAAAAGGTAAGGTTGCCTTCTTTTTATGGCTGAGTAGTATTCCATTGTATATATGTACCACAGCTTTTATAATCACTCATGTACTGATGGGCACTTGGGCTATTTCCAGATATTGGCTATTGTAAATAACACTGCTATGAACTTAGGGGTGTGTATATTCTTTCTGATTGGTATTTTGGGATTCTTAGGATATATTCCCAGAAGTGGGATCACTGGGTCAAAAGGCAGTTCCATTTTTAATTTTTTGAGGAAACTCTATACTGTTTCCCACAGTGGCTGCACCAATCTGCATTCTTACCAACAGTGAATAAAGGTTCCCCTTTTCTCCACATCCTTGCCACCACTTGTTGTTTGTTGATTTATTGATGATAGCCATTCTGACAGGCATGAGGTAGTATCTCATTGTGGTTTTGATCTGCATTTCCCTGATGATTAGTGACTTTGAACATCATTTCATATGTCTATTGGCCATCCGTATGTCCTTTTCTTTAAAAAACAATGTTTTTATTGATTTCAGAGAGAGGAAGGGAGAGGGAGAGAGAAATATAAACATCTATGAGAGAGAAACATCTGATCAGTTGCCTCCTGCATACCCCCTACTTGGGATCGAGCCAGAAACCTGGGCATGTGCTCAGACCAGGAATTGAACTGGCGACTTCTTGGTGCATGGGACAGCTCCCAACCAACTGAGCCACACCAGTCGGGCTGTATGTTCTTTTTGGAGAAGTGTCTTTTCAGGCCCTGTGCCTACTTTTTAATTGGATTTTTCGGATTTTTTTTTTTTTTGGTGTTGTATAACTTCTTTATAAAATTTGGATATTAATCCCTTATCAGATGTATCATTGGTGAATATGTTCTTCCATTCAGTGGGTTATCTTTTCATTTTGTTAATTGTTTCATTTGCAAAAACATTTTAGTTTGATGTAGTGCATTTGTTTATTTTTTCTTTTGTTTCCCTTGCCTGAGTCAATATATCGAAAAAAAAATTGCTATAAGAAATGTCTGAAATTTTATTGTCTATATTTTCTTCTAAAATTTTTATGGTTGCAAGTCCTACATTTAAGCCTTTAATCCATTTTTAGTTTATTCTTGTGTATGGTGTAAGAATGTTCTAGTTTCATTTTTTTTGCACATATCTGTCCAATTTTCCCAACACTATTTATTGAATAAACTGTCTTTATCCCATTGTATGTTCTTGCCTCCTTTGTCAAATATTAATTGACCATTAAGGCATGGGTTTATTTCTGGACTCTCTATTCTGTTTCATTGATTTATATGTTTTTATGCCAGTACCATGTTGTTTTGATTACTATGGCCTTGTCATACAGTTTGATATCAGGAATTGTGATTCCTCCAACTTTGTTCTTCTTTCTCAAGATTGCTGTTGCTATTTGGGGTCTTTTGTGGTTCCATATAAATTTTTGGAATATTTATTCTAGTTTTGTGAAATACACCATTGGTATCTTGATAGAAATTGTGTTGAATCTATAGATTGCTTTGAGTAGTATGGACATTTTTTTCATTGAATTAATTGGGGTGACACTGGTTAACAAAATTATACAAGTTTCAGGTGCACAGTTCTACAACACATCGTCTCTACACTGTATTATGTGTTTACCACACCAAGTCAAGTTTCCATCCATCACCATTTATTCTCCCTATACCCTCTTCCACCTCCTCCCAACCCCATCCCCAGGCATTTTAATGATGTTCATTCTTCCTAATCCATGAACACAGTATATCTTCCACTTATGTGGATGTTGTTATACTTTATGTTGTCCCAGGGGTCCCTTAAACTATCCCCATTTTTTTTTCTTTCTTCTTTTCTGATCAGGTGTTTTCTGCTACCTTGTCTTCGAAATTGCTGATTTAATCCTCTGCTTTATCCAACCTACTGTTTATTCCTTCCAGTGTACTCTTCACTTCAAATATTGTAATTTTTCATTTCTGACTGGCTATTTTTTATGTTTTCTATGTTATTTTTCATACTGATGTAGTTCTTTCTTGAGCATCCTTATAATCATTTTTTTGAACTCTATATCTAATAAATTGCTTGCCTCCATTTAATTTAATTCTTTTTTTGAAGGTTCTTTTTTCTTTCATTTGGGGCATGTTTCTTTGTCTTTCCATTTTGGCTTCCTCTTTATATTTGTTTCTATGTATTAGGTAGATCTTCTGTGTCTCCCAGTGTTGGCAGGGTGGACTTACATAGTAGGTGTCTTGTGAGATCCAGTGGCACAGTCTCCTTGATCACCTGAGCTGGGTGCTCCAGGAATGTCCCTTGTGTGGGTTATGCTAGCCTTCCTGTTGTAATTGAGTCTTGATTGCTATTGGCCAGTTTGTGCATGGGATCGACCCTCAGGATGGCTGACTGTGAGGATTGACCTCATCCACAATGTATGAGCTTCTGCGTAGGTACTGAGCACGCTAAGCAGAATTTGCCTCAGCAGGGTCTGGTGCCTCCCAAGATCTCCCTTTGGATATGCCACTTGTGAAGCTAATTGCATCCTGCTCTGATGTTGTCTGAAGCTGGGTGTGTTGCTTCTGGGGCTTCTTGGGAGGAACTCTGGTGCAGTTCAATGTCAGACACTGCCTGTGACTTGCTCTGGGCAACCTGTTTGGAGCTACAAAGCAATCCATAGCTTTTGGCTGCCTCTCTTGGGCCTGGGTGTGTGTAGAAAGGACCGAGCTGTGCACCAAGGCTGGCTTTCACCATCACTGAGTCCAGGGGCAGGTCAACAAAAGAGCCATACAACTCAGTGTGTCTCAGATTCTGCTAGCCTGAGCTCAGTAGGGTGGGGCCACCAGGAATTGAGAGAGTGGGGCTAGTGGATCTCCCATGAGGGAGAGTGCTGGTTAGGCTTGGGGAAAGGTGGAGGAGTGGCCTCCATCCCAGAGCCACACAACTCTGACACTACTTGAGTTTGTCAGGACCTCTACACCCCTGCCCAGGCAGCTGACTACTCAGCAGGGTATGAACTCCACAGGGTGAGGTGATAGGGAGTCCAGAGGGTGGGGCTATTGCTTTCCCTCAGGCTGATGTCATATGGAGGGGAGTGTTCCACCCAATAAAGATGGCTACTGTGGTGTGGGAGAGGGACTCAGCACAAGGATCCTGGTGGCTGTCCCTTCTGCTCTCTCTCCAGAGCCAAACCCCAGTTCATCCGAATTCTAAGCCTCTGCATGTGGCTGTGGGGCCAGCCCTTTTCAGGTCTGGACCCTTCCTAGCAGTCTCCATGTGGTTGGTTCTGTAAAGCCTTGCTTATAAGACTTCTGTTCAGCTAGTCTTCAGTTGGTTATTCAGGTTGATTGCTCTATATTTTAGTTGTAATTCCGGTTTGGTCCTGGGAAGAGTCAGTGTAGCTTCCACCTACTCCACTGCCATTTTGGATTCCCTACAAGGATGCTTCTAATCAACATTTAACAGAGCTCCCTTGATGGCTACTTAAGGGCCAGGTCCTGGCTGGGGACACAGTAGTGAATAAGAGATACCTGACCCTTTCTCTCAAAAAGTCTACCTGAGCTTGACCTCTGTATCTTCTTATATCTAGGAGTTATGCAACCAGCCAAGTTAATCTTGGCACCAAACAGCTTGAGGCTCCATGAGAACCCCTTCCCCCCTATTTTGGGGGAGATTTAAAGCTTAGGGTTCCAGCCAACCAGAGACCTTCTTCTGGCATCTTGCCAACTACTTTTACTGTCCACAGGCTCTCTAACTTGGGGCAAATGACACAAACTAAGTAGACCAGCACTGTCCAATAGAACTTTCTGCAGTGATGGAAATGTTCTAAATTTGTGCTTTCCAGTATGGTAGGCACTAGCCATAGATGGCTACTGAGCACTTGAAATGGAGCCAGTCAGAAGTGGGATGTGCTGTAAGTGGAAAAAAATGCAAAATATTTCAGTAAAAATTTTTGTGTTGATTACATTTTAAAAATATAATAGTTCAAACATATTGGGTTAAATAAAATATGGCACTAAAATTAATTTCATCTGTTTCATTTTACTTTTTAAATATGCTTCTAAACTTTTAAAAATCACACACACACACACACACATATATATGTCTTGCATTATATTTTTATTGGACAATGTTATTCTAAACCTTGGTTTTATCTGGAAAATAAGGGAGATAGGCCAGATATTGGTGAGATGCTCTCATCTCAAAGATGCTATGATTTCCCCCCATACCTGACTCATTGTGATTCACTATCCAGCAATGTGAACCATGGTCAGGGTTAATACAGCAGGTGCTATCAGTGTCCCACTCACATTCCCTCAGCACTTAGCATTCTAGTGCGTGCTGAAGGCACCCACTTCAAGCACCTATAGCTCTTCCCCTTAGGGTTCTCTATCAACTTCCAGGAGGGAAGGCCAGCAATGCCTCCAGCAGCAGCCCTTAGCTAATGATGGATGGGAGTTGGAGGATAAATACTCCAGTTTTCATGCCTCTCAAGTGGCACATTGAGATGTATTCTACACGGTTCCTAGAGTTCCCCAGCAGATTGAACCTCAACACCCACAATGGTACCCTGCTCAAAAATACTCTTTATTGGCTTCTCTTCCCTGTCTCACTTCCTCATTCCCCTAAGTGTTTTCTGGGATCAGCTCCTAAGTAAACTACTACACTCATATCCTTTGTTTCAGAGTCTGCATCTGGGTGAGTACAACCTATAATAGTCAATTACTAGCCATATAATGTAATGATGTTTAAGGGCACTGTCCCAAGAGCCTTTCAATGGCTTCTCCTATTTTATCAGCTCATCAGAATCTCTGGCACATTAACCAACAAGTAGATGCTTAATGTTGTCCTTAGTTTGTCCCATCCCACAGAACTGCAGACATAACTACTTGGCACTCTCTCCTTGCTTTCCCAAACATACTACCTCACATGAATTGGCACTTTCAGCTACATTTTTTTCTGCATTAATGATTTCTATTTTAATACTAGTTTCCAACCTCAGTTTTCATCAGACTGAGCTCCTGGTTTCATTTTCTCCTAATTGCAATAAGATGCCCAAGACATCTTAGGCATGATGAGTCCTGGGTGGGTGTAAATTGTTTGCTGCTGTTGAAGACACTCTGGGAGGGAACCTTCTGGGATATGACAGGAAGTTGTTCCAGATGTCAGAAATTCAATGCCAAAAAATAAAAATAAGCTGCCTTTACTAAACTGATCAGGGCCTGGCATTTCAGAAATAAGAGAGCCTCTAGAATTAGACAAATCTGAAATATCTGGAAATGGTTCAGAGATACAGCAAATGTATGGCTAAGGAGTGTTCTGGAAGCTAGAAGATGGATTGTGGCCATTTGAGGGATCATTTTCTCACATCACATCAGGAATTAGAATCCTAGAAGAACAGGAAGGGATCTTGGGAATTCTCTCTATCCACCCTCCACCCTCTAATTTTATGGGTTAGAAACACTGAGTCCCAGAAAGATGAAATGATGGGTGTATAGACATACAGATGGTGAGTTGAGTCTAAAAACAGGTTCAAAGCTTTTTCCACAACCTTGGAGCACCACCCCTAGCCTTTATACAGAAAAGTCAATGATTCCAGACCAAAACCATTGCTCCCACCCTCATTACCAAGGAAGACTAGAGAGTCAGGACAGCCAAGGGAAAAACCAGAATCCTCAGAGCTATTTGTTGGCTATGCAAGATGATGGGAACCACATCTGGTAGCTCCCCTTGAGGGATTACCCAGTCTATCTAGAGAGCAGGCATGTGAAATGCACTGCACTAAAAATTAATCCAACTGCTGAAGCAGCATAAGAGCTGAAAGAGTATTTTTGGCACACCTCATGGTATTGGGCTCTGAATCAGTTGTAGACTTGGGTTCTCTGAAGTTGTTTTTGATTGAAATAGTGGAGACAAGGCAGACAGTGAACCATTTTGAAATATATAGATGAGATTACTAAGTTTCTTTCACCAAATGTTTGATTGAAGTCTGACATATGTATTCCCCTTCCCATTCCTGTAATTCTCCAGAAATTCCATGAATATGAATTGCATCTTATCACAACAACTGTAAGTTCTTTAAGGATAGAGATCATATTTTCATTCATTCATTCATTCATTCATTCATTCATTCATTCATTCATTCAGTAAATTTATTGAGTACCTTCTATGAGTCATTAGGGATGGAACAGAGTGCTAGATGAAATAGAAGGTGGAACAAAAAATGTCTTAAACCCTCCAGTGGCTTTCCATTGCACTCAGAATAGAAACCCAAGTCCTTATAAACCATATGTAAAATCTGTCCTGATTCCCAAATCCTTTACTCTCTCCCTCTGATATCTTGCTATCCATAGTCTAGTTGGTGATAGAGAAAAGTCTGTTATGTGAGGTTGGAAGGGGTGACTAGTTTCATTCATTTAGCTTAATTTATTTACTTCACTTATTCATACATTTACTTACTTAACACACATTTATTCATTATCACCTCCATGCCAGGCCTATGCTGAACACTAGGTAACTGGTGGTAAATAATGTTTCAGTTTTCATGAACCTTATAGTCAACAGAGAGAAACTCTAGCAATAAACAGATTGACAAATATCTAAACAAGTGTACATTGTGATAAGCTCTCTGAAGAAAACACAAGGCATGTAGCAAAGAATAGTGAGAAAAACAATGTATACTGGGGGTAAGAGAAGGCATCTCTGGGGGGAAGTAACCTTTAAATCGAAGCCCTGCCCAGCCGGCGTGGCTCAGCGGTTGAGCATGGGCCTAGGATCCAGGAGATCGGGGTTCGATTCCCACTCAGGGCACATGCCCGGGTTGCGGGCTCCATCCCCAGTCGGGGGCGTGCGGGAGGCAGCCGACCAGTGACTCTCATCATTGATATTTTTCTCTCTCTCTCCCTCTTCCTCTCCCTTCCTCTCTCTGAAATCAATAAAGATATATTTAAAAAAAAAAAATAAATTGAAGTCCTAAAGAGGAAGATTTAGTTAAGCAGAGGTGGAGGTAAGAGAGATTTTTCAGGTGCAGGAAACAGATTACCAGAGATGTTCTGTCTCTGGCACACTAATAGCCTTCTACTCCATGTGGGGCATTCCTGTGGACTGCTCTGCCCTTGGGAAACCAGCAGAGCCTGATGTGTGTAAGGGAGAAGTTAAAGCATAAGGAGGGGTCTCTCGAGGTACAACTACATCAACACACAACATTTCTGGAAGAAGTTATAGAGAGTGGTCCCATGAGGTTACTCCCCTAGACAGACAGACAGACAGACACACACACACACACACACTCACACACACACACACACACACACACCCCACCCACCCCACCCCTCTCATACTTGGACTCACTTTCTTGGCCAGAAGTGAGTAGGACCCACTCCTGTTTCTATCAGGGACAAAATGTACCAAACAAGAAAATTTCTCTTTGCTTTCTTTCTTAGCTTCTCTAGCATTTCCTCCCACAAAAGACTGACCTCTGTTCTATGCACACTAAACTTAGAATTAGAGGGCTCTCTCACTTGTTAGTTGAACTTGAAGTATTTGAAGCTTTACTTTCCTTGTCTGTAATATGAATATACTATATTTGCCTTATTTCCTCACAACTTTTATGCAAAGGTTTTAGAAAACATAAATCATTATAAAAATATTTTTAAAAATTCAATAGGCTTTGTTTTAGAGTAGTTTTAAGTTCACAGTAAAATCAGGTAGGAAATACAGAGATTTCCCATAAACTCCTGGCACCCCTACCCCGACACACACAGCTTTCCCCACTATCAACATCCTTCACCAGAGTGGCATATTTGTTACAATCAATGAACCTACACTGATACATCATAATCACCCAAAGTCCAGAGCTTAAATTAGGATTTACTGTTGGTGTTGTACATTCTGTAGGTTTTGAGCATTATAAAAATAAAATAGTAATAGTTGTGCTGGTTATTCTTCATCCTTCCTTACTTCCCCAAGATATATTCTCCACCCTTCTTTGCCTGGCTCTGTGCCCCATGAAACAGAGTACATCACTCAGGTTTCCCTGTCAGCTAACTTTTGATTGGGTTCAGTCAAAGGGAGGGCCGGCAAAAGATCAGAAGGCAGGAGGGAAGAAAGACTGAGATATACCTTTCCTGGATCCTTCCTGTCTGAGTACCCGTCTCTGGCAAGTGCTGGGCTTCTCCATGACTACAGATCCTGATAAGTGGTCCCTCATCCATGGCCCCAGCTCTTGTTGCAGCCCAGTAACACTATTTCTTCCCCTTGTTCCCTTCAGCACAAGAATGGTAATGGTCCCTTGTCATAGACTCTGGGCACTTGAATATTCCTTATTGGTTCCCTTTACCTGCCCACAAAGTAGTCTCTTCGCTGGAGTCTGTCCATTTGAACCCCTGGACTAGATTCTGTTTCTTGTTGGCATTCTCATTCATATAAACATAACAACAAAAGCAGCAGTAACACCTCAACAACTTTATTGAGTACTTACCATGTGCCAGTTGCTATGTTAATTCCTTCAAAAGTATTGGGTGGATTAAAGGTTAATTTTAAAAAGGCACAACTGTGACTTACATACAGATTTAAAGTGAATACACGTTGCTTGATAAAGACTCTCTCCTTAACCTAACTCTAGTCAGGTTCCTCTAAGCCCTTAAGGCCCCAACTTTGGGCTCTGTCCTTGGCCTGCTTATTCAAAAATCCCACTGAATCACTTTAACCAGAATCCCCCATCCTTGGTATCCTACTTCCCTTAATATCTGATCAAATTTCTCACCCCAGCCCCCACATCTTATTTCCCTGGCTTGCCTTCAGCAAGAATCCTGTTAAGTTGGTTTAACAAGAACCCCTTTACCCTTGATGTCTCTTATTAGTGATTTACCATCCACTGACCCTCCTCAGTCTCCTTGTTGGCCATAAATCTCCAGCTGTCTTTGTGGTTTTCAGAGTTGAACCCTATCTCTCTCCTCTACTGTGAAAGTCTTCACACCTTTTGCAAGAGTCCTGAATAAAATCTTTCTTACCATTTTAACAAGCATCAGAATAATTTTTTCTTTAACAATGTTAAGTATTTAATTTAACTCATTAATGGGGAAACTGGTAAGATGTTACAACCAGTTCAAGGGAGAATCCAAAGGACAGAGACATTTATAGAAATATTTAAATAGATATGCAAATTAAAGCAAAATTGATCTCTTCCATAGTCCAGGAAGGAAGTCCATTAAACCTTTACTGGACAGAATTTGCCCATCTGTAGACAAAAATTATTTTTGCAAATACAGAGTTGTAAAATGGCTCAAAGGCAATGCAACACTAGAATCATAACCTCAAGAAAGGTGTGCTCTACACAGTTTACAATAGCTAAGATCTGGAAACAGCCCAAGTGCCCATCAGTAGATGAGCGGATAAAAAGCTGTGGGACATTTACACCGTGGAATACTACACAGCTGTAAAGAAAAAAGATCTCGTACCCTTTGGGACAGTATGGATGGACCTGGAGAATATTATGCTAAGTGAAATAAGCCAGGCAGAGAAAGACAAACATCACATGATCTCACTTATATGTGGAGTCTAAAGAACTTAATAAACTGATGAACAGAATAGATTCAAGGACATGGAAGCATGGAACAGACTGATATATCTCAGAGGGATGGAGGGGGCGGGGGGATGAAGGGGGAGAGAGTAACTAAAGAATTTATATGCATTTGTGCACAACCCAAGGACACGGACAATTGTGAGGAGAGGGACTGGGGAGGGGATGGGATGGGGTGGAATGGGTCATTGGGGAGAAAAAGGGACATCTGCAATATTTTAACCAAAAATAAAATAAAAGAGAAAAGTGTGCTCTAGATTACCGCACATGTGCCAAAACTGCCTATTTTTGTAAATAAAATTTTATTGGAACACAGCCACACATATTTCACCTGTGTATTTTCTATAGTTGTTTGATGCTAAAATGGCAGAATTGAATAATTGCATCAGTGGCCATTTAGCCCACAAAGCCTAAAGTATTTACTGTTAGATGGGCCAGGTACAGAAACCCAGGTACGGAAAACTCAGGTACAGAAACTCACCAGGGCAGGAAGCCCCAGGTGCCTAGCAATGGGCAAAACTGGGAAAACAAGAACATTGTCCCCAGAGTAACATAACCTCCCCCAGCATATCGCTGGTCATGCAGTTTAGACCCAGTGAGCATTTCCTCCCTAAAGATAACATCTAAGCCTCAGTTGTATTTCAGCTCCAGGCCCAGAAAAAACAGCAAAACCAGACAAGTGGTGCCATGGCTGCCTCAGGACCAGCTGCATTGACTAATGACCCCCTGCCCTGGCACTGACCAATCAGTGGAGACCATGGCCCTGAAAGAGCGCACCTGGAAAACTGATGAATGTTCTATTGAGACACTTCCCCTGAGACCACCCCTGAGATTTCACCTGCAAGAAGGAGATAATTACAATCAGGACAAAGGACCCAGCTCATACTCCCCATTAGGGGAGCACACCAGCACCATCTCCTTCCCCTTTCTTCCCTCTGAGGGGACCCCATGAGACTTGCAACCAGGGGAGCAATGGGCAGTGGCAGCTCGTCCCAGGCTTAACCCCTGAACCTGACTCCAAGGCCCCCTTCTCTCTCTGATTTCTCAGTGAGCCAGAGCAGCCCAGCCTGGGTTCTCCTTCTATGCTCTTCCTCGCTTCACTGTCCCAGTATATTTTTGCTGCCATCATGGACCCAATACCCTTTGGCTCAGTGCTGTGTAGCCCTTCCCTTTGGATATCCCCATTCCCCATCCCCTTTCCTTAAATAAATTCAATGTTTCTTTATTCACCATCTGAGATGCCTATTTAGCCTGCCCACACACCACCCACCTTAACCTTTCATTTTCCATCTGGCCCTTTACAGAAAGGTTTTTTCACCAACCTGCTCTGGACAGTGCATCGTTTTCCCCTGAAGCAATTTTTTCCCACAGCTGATTAGGAATATACCATTATTAGCCCCATTTTACCAGTAAAAAAACTAAGACCAGTAAGTGGTAGAACCTGAACTCTAACCCAGGGCAGTGTGGTTCCATCATTAGCGCTATGATCAGCAATCACTTTAGCTCACCCTAAGAAAAAAATGTCCCGAGGCTTAAATACATGCCAAGCATCAGAATACCTTAGGCATTATTTCATCTTTAAGAAAGAAAATGTTGTCTTTAAAATGGTATGTGTGTTTTTATATATATATGAGGGGAACAAGAGAAGAGTGCCTGTTTTGATAACTACTTAGCCTAATTTTCTTTTACTCTTTGGTGTAAAATTACTTTTACAAGAGCAAATGAATTAAATTGCAGCCCCTTTGTACAAAGCAGGGCACCAGTTGTACATCATTGAACAAGGAATTGAGCCAGAAACTGAAAATTACTTCAATTTTGTAGTGTTTTCTTTTGAATGTTTGCTCTTTCTGAATCTACCCAGCATTGGCTCTGTATACTTAGCTCAAGTTAACTTCAGTTGTAGCTTTCTTAAATAGTCAACTCCCCCTCCCCCATTTATTACATTTTATTCTATTTTAAAGCTGTTGAAAGTGCTAGTCCCAGAAAGGGATTAAGTGGGTTAATTAGCATTAAAAAGCTCCTTTATTTAGTTGGTATTTAAAATCTCTAAATACCGCCTCCACTATCCACCCCCCCCCCATTTTGTGAATGGAAAAGTGAGACGGAAAACTCCAGCTATAAGAGAATATCTAAGACCGAATCCAGCCAGCCCATTCCCCAATCAGATTTGGAAATCATGTCTTTAGTATCAGGTTGCCTGTGAAATCTTTGTCAAACGTTTTTTTGTACACGCTCACAAATAATACTTCTCAGAGTATCACTAATAGTCACAAGACACAGTGGGTGAATTTCAATGACTGAACTGCCGTGGAGAAAATGAATGGACTGCTAATAGGATCGCTCTCAAATAATAGCTAAATTATTAAACTGTAGTGTCGTGGGTGTCATTTCCTCAGTGTGTCAAATTAGATTTGAAGGTGCCAGTGTGAATGTCTCAGGAATATTACATTGCACAGCCTTTTGGAAGGATTTTAAACATTTCTATAGCCTTCAGCCTTCTCTTTATTACCAGAGCTCATGTTTATTTCTATTTTTCACTGGCTTTTATTAGTAGAGGGTGTAGCAGACAGTGTTGGTTTTCTGCCACATCCCCTTTGTATCCACCTCTACGCCAAAGGCTCTTTCCTGCAAACACCTGCACTGCCTTTTCTAGCCCTAGGAGCACTCGGGCCCTCCGTCAGGGCAAGCCGAAAGTGCTGGAAACTAATTCTGCCCTGGCTGCCCTCATCTAATGATGGCTGTGACTTGGTGGAAAAATACCCAGCTGTGTCACCCCTCCTTTGGAGCAATGATGAGGTGGGTAAGTCTGGAGTATGGAGCAACAGTGGGCCCTGGGAGTTTCCCAGCAGGACTGAGCTCCAATGACCCTCCAGTGTTTGATAGCATTCCCTTTATTGGCGGCCTTCCATTTCTGTCTCAATTTCCCTACTGGTGTTTCCTAGAATCACTACCCAAAGAAATTCACTCAAATCTTTCTCTTAGGTTTTGCTTCTAGGGTAACCCACACCAAGACAGAAAGTGAATATGAAGAGTTTTCCTCACCATTTATCATTCAGCAAAGGCAACATTTTATAATTCCCTCTCACAGAACAACTTTGCCAAGTCCCCTGCTCTTACCAGATGGCAGCATGTGACCCTGGGAAAGCCATGAACTTTAGGGTTAGGTTCAATCTTGAGTTCAAATCCTGCCTTTGCCATTCATTGGCTGTTCAACTTGTGTGACCTTGCTCAAGTTATTTTGCCTCAGTAAACCTCAGTTTCCCCACTTATAAAAGAGAAATAACAATACCTCCCTCCAGAATTATTAAGAGAATGAAGTGCATAATGTACGTCAACAGCTCAGTACAAAGCTTGGCATATTGTAGCAAAACAATAAATGTCAGTTCTTTAATCTCTGATGGGTTGCTCCACAGTCATTACTAGTGGAATGTGATGTTCTTGTCCTTGTAGCTTTTGTCATGGGAAAATTAAGCAAATAGATACCCAAGGCAAGACTATATCAAGATTCCAAGCTTCGTGTGATTGCAAAACAGCAGTAAAAATAACTATGAGGAAGAACTTATTTGGCTAAAAAATTTTTTCCAGTCCATTTGTTAATTATTTTTTTGAAACATTTCTGACATTTTAGAACTAAACTGAATTGTGTTAGTATTCCACTCTTACAGATTTTTAGCTGCTCCCCATGCCACTCAGCTCTGAGGAAAGCCTGACAGATATTGTACCAGGCTAATGCTGGCAGCAGATCCAATGATGATAACCTGCTTTTCACTAGATCCTTCCTACTGGGTTTACAGTTTTGATCTGTATCATAGACATCTGATAAATCTTACTGATTTTGGCACCCTATTGCCCCATTAAGCAGCCAATTAAAATGCTTGGGATGGTGAGTTCACAAAGAGTCTTAGTGGACTGTTATTGGGCAAGTCATCATTGAATCCAGGGTTGTCATGCACTATAGAAAAAAAAAAAAAGACTTTTGAATTGCCCACAAGGGCAGCTTGGTTGAGTGTGGTTGTTGAATGGCATGCTGTCCTTGAATGGCATGGGCCTCCGGAAGGAATGTCTTCGGGTCAGTGTTGAGGCACACGTATGGGGTGTCGTAGGGAAAGTTCACACGTTGCTGCCTGTTCTGAATCTGTCCTGACCGGCTGCAAAGATGACTAGAGAGCTGATGGCCTTCAGGGTCAGGGTGACTCCAACATGACCAGACTGGTATGTTTGACACACTCAGTGATGGATTTCTCGTGACAACAGCTGTAATGGCCTGCTTAGTAAGTTGGGAAGCCTGTGCCCTGCTACCTGGACTTGAGCCCCTACACTCTCTTGTCAGATATCCTTGATGTTGAAACCATCTTTCCCAGTGAGAGAGCCATGCTGCTAGCAGGCACCACCAGGCTCGGCTGACGGGGGTCTACTGGCAGTTGTGCTGTTGTGCTGATGGCTTCTTCCAGTTTGTAAGTAATCACAGCAAAGGCTTTTAAGGTGGTGTTTGTGGGCCTAGCCAAAGTAGTAATTCTCTCAGCACAGTTCCCTTCTCAGATGCTGATATGCGCACCTTTCTCCCTACACAGCAAGCATCCTAACTGATCCTCCTTTCTTTCTGATGATACTGTCAGCTTTCTTTCCATGCATAAGGAGCTGGATGGAGACATTTAATTTACCTTCAGTTGTACCCTCCATCCACCTGCAAGGCCTCTGTCACCTCCTTGATAATCCCTATTCTTCCTCTGGCCTTCAGCCATTCCCCTCCCATCCACTCCCCTTTCCTCCTTGCGCCTTCAGTTTTTGGTTTTCACCACTACCAGTGATCAAAGAGTTGACCATTCAAAATCTAGCTCCCCACACATGGAGACACGTGTGATTATTAAAAAGGAGACACACAAAGCACTAAGTGTAAATGGAAAACAATGGAGAGATTTGACTACATTTAAATGAAGAACTTAAAGCAAGCCTTAGAGTGAGAGAAGACATCCGCAACTCTTACACCTAACAAAGGACTTTTATTGACAATAAAGAACTCCTATAAATTAAGAAAGAAATAGAAACTCAGTAGAAAAACGAGCAAAAGGCTTGAACACGAGCTGCACAAAAGAGGATATCCAAGTGATCAATAAATGTAATAAAATGTGCTCAACCTCATTACTAATCAGAGAAATGCAAATTCAAATCCCCAGAATACACTGAATAGATTCGCAAAAATTAAAACATCTGACATGACCAAGTATAACCCGGGGTATGGAGCAACTGGAACTCTCATACACTGTTGGTAGCAGTGTCAATTGGTACCCTCGATTTGGGAGTTTGACATTATCTGTTGAAGTTGAAGATACTTATACCCAATGCCCCTCCAATACATACTGTATAATTCCATTTATATAGTTTTCAAAAACAGACAAAATAAGTCTATAGTTTAGGTATGCATACTTAGGTGGCAAAACAATAAAACACAGCAAGAGAGTTATTACCATAAAGTCAGGGAAATGGTTACCTCTAGGGAAGAGGAAGGAATTTGTAATGGGCCAGGAGTACACAGGGGTCTAGTGAAGGGTTGGAAGTGTTCTATTTCTTGACCAGGGGGTAGTTACAAGAGTGTTTGGTCTAAAATAATTCATTATGCTGCATGTTTGTGCTTCATGTACTTTTCCATATGTGTGCTGTATTTCATTATAAGAAAGTTAAAAAAAACTTTCTCAATGTGTTCTCTGAGAAACATTAGTTATTGAGATTTTAATATATGTTACTCACAAAAAGGGTTCCATGGTCAAATATATTTCAGCACTGGGATAAATGAAGATGAACAGGTTTTTAATATGCCAAGGTACATTGTGAAATTCCAAGAGAGGTCAAGAGTATGCGATGATTTATGTGACCACAGAACACTTTTCCTAAGGGATGTCTCGCAGAGCATATACTTAGGAAAAATAGATGGAAAAAAAATCATAAAGCAAGTCCCAGTTTCATGAGCCAGTTGATCTGGCCCAACCAAGGGCTTTAGGAACTTTATGCAAAGCATGAAATGCAAAGGTGCAAACAAATGAAGTTTTAGGTAATGATGACCTGGAGGCCATCACTATTCTTAAAATCCTCATAATTTCAAGTATCTACTCAATTGATCTCAAACACTGAATAGGGAGGGGTCAGCCCATACCCATTTCCATACTCTCTGGCTATGTTTGTTCCAGTTTTTATAGCCACCATGTTGATAACTGTGTGTCTGTGGACAGATGGACCACCCTGGATTTGCTCACTTCTTGTTTTATGTCAGTGTCTATTACAGTTGTCTATAAGCAAAAGCATTCTGATGGGATCCAACATTTGCTCCAATGCTGGTGCTACAACTCTGCTACCACTGGGACACCATGTCATTTAGCTTTCACTGTATAACAAACCACCCCAAAACCTTATGCCTTAAAACAACAACCACTATTCTGTGCTCAGGAAATTTGGACTGGGCTCAGATGGATGAGCCTTCTGCTGGTCTCAACTGGGTGACTCACGTGTCTATGGGCAGCTGCTAGGTGAGCTAAGATACTGGCTGGCTGTTAGCTGAGGCAGCCATGTGAATTCGAGCCATGAATTTTTCTCATAGTCCATCAGGCAGCTCTGGATGGGGTTGCTCACATGGCAGCTATAACAAGAGTCCTAAGAAGAGCAAGAGACGAATGGCCCCAAAGTGCAAGTGCTTTTCAGATGTTCGCTTGCATTATATTTGTTATTGTACTGTTTGTCAACAAGTCACATGGCCGAGTCTAGAGTCAGTGTAGAAGACTACCCAAGGGTATGGATACAGGGAGACTTGAACAAATTGGGAGCCATTACTGCATCAACCTGCCAACGGTACTTCTGGAATTATAGCCATTTGTTATCAAAACTATCTTGAAAACTGTTGACTTATAGTAGCTCTGATACCGGTCAAGTTCACTGCCAAGGTGATTAGTTCAATAGCCTTTTAAGGGAATGATCTAAGTAGGACAGCCTGATTAATATAGAGATCTATTACATTTCAAAGGTATGATGAAATATAAACAGTTTCCCCTAAGGAAAGTGTAAAAGATGATTATTCAAGGAGAAATTTAATTGTAACCTAAAAAAAAAAAAAGGGGGGGGGCGATTCTAGCAGATAGGGATTAACTTTAGATTGCATTTTTACAGAAATACAAAACCTATGACCTTTCCTTTAGTTTCACTGGTTTTTATTTAACAAAATCTGTTAGTTTTTCCCCCCACATGACTTTGTCTTGTTTACAGTTTAACTGTTGCGGACTTCAAATTATTATCTAAGACTGGACATATTAACCCTAGCTGTTGGAAGAAAAGAAGGCTATCATATGGGTGATTGTGGCTGTGGAAGACAATAATGAAAAGACAAAGCAGGCCCAGACCCACTTTTTGTTGTCTTCAGCCATTGACAGTCTATGACTGTGACCATGCTGAGTTAGAAAGGGACTCACATCTCCAAGTCACAATGATACTTGGGGGTAATTTCTCTCAGGAAATGGCAAGCCAAGGATCATCAGGTGACTCCATGTGGGATTACCGATTTTGATTCCATTTGACCACCTAGGGCCACCTTCTTGTACTGATTTTACACTATTAAGAACACAAGAAAGTATTGTCACCAAGAACTTTAGTCTCTAGGTTCTGTCATTCCATGGTAAAGGTCTCCTATGCCTTTGCTTTGGATGACATTGAACTCTATAGATAATTTAGAATTTGACGAAATTATAGTTCTAAACTTTATATTGATAAGTTGAGATGATGATGATGATAGAGAGTAGCAGCTCTTACCAAGTTTTTGACAAGAATATCATTTAATCTTCACAACACCCTCGTATTTCTACTTGACACAGGAAAAACCATTGGCTTCAAGAGATTAACTAACTTGCCCAAGGACCCACAACTTGTAAATGGTGGCACCAGGATTTGAACCCAGGTTTAATCTGACTCTAAACTGCCACTCTTAACAACTCAGCCACACCACCTCCTTTTGAGAAGCTGCTGGGCGTGTCTGAGTGTCATCATCATCAACATCATCGACACTTTGTGGAGCATTCATTCACTGTTTGTAGTGTGTGCAGAACCGTGCTGGAAGTGTATCATAAAAAATGCCTCTTGCACAATAGAACATGAGACAAACGACCTTATAAATAGCTCTCTCTAGTTGGCTGTCTTGGTAAAGACGGAAAACATAAGTTATAAGAACCTTGCCAATTGACAAACCTGCTTTTCGTTAGAGGTTTTAACACCCTCCACCTCCCTCAACAAATCCTGATAAGAGAGTTGCTAACAGGCAGCAAAATGGAACAATTTGAGCCCTAGCGCATCTTCCCTACCACATCCACCCCAACATTTTATTGATGAAATTGTATGAAGTTAGGACACTCAAGAAAGACCAGGGAGCATCCTGGATATCTCATAGCTGTAACTTTCAGATACCACATCTTTCAGAAATGAACTTTCATATTTATGTATAGTTTTGTCTCTGTCTTTTGCCAGTTAAAGGCACAGACTCAAGAAACAGGCTGCATGGGATCAACCATAGATATGCTATTTTACTAGCTGTGTGACCTTGGACAAGTTAATAAACCTCTTTGGCTCTCAAGTTCCTCAACTGGAAAAAGGATATGATAACAGTATATTTTTGCAATTGAATTATTATTAAGATTATGATAATATATGTAAAACACATAATGCCTGGCATATAGTAAGTGCTATTTAAATGTTAGCCATTAAAATTATTATTCTGTTAAACAGCTTAAATTAGGTAGAGGTAGTCATTCTTTAATTTAAAAACTTTAAAAACTAATTAAAAATTTAAAAATAGATAAAGCAATTTTTTCTGATTTTAAAAATAATGTGTTTTTATTGGTAAAAGTTTAGAAAATGCAGTTATAAAACATTGCTTTTGAACTTTGAAATATCCAAATTCTACTACCTGAATTTATATATCAAACCATCCAGAACTTAGTGGCTTCAAACAATAATCGGTTATTGCTTTATAATACTGTGCATTGGCAGGTTGGGCTCAGCACATCTCTGCACCCTTCTGGTGGCTCGGCTGGGACTGGGTGGTCAAGCATGGCCTCGCTCACAGCTGGCTGTTGGCAGGCTGTTTGCCAAGGCACCTCAGTTTTTCTCTACGTGGCCTCTTCAGCAGGCTCTTTACTTGCTGGACAATAGGCTATTCAACTATTCACATGGTGGTCTCAGGGTTCCAGTCACAACAACAAGCAAAGCACCAGAGCCCAAGCATTTTTCAGGCCTCTGCCAGTACCACATCTGCTAATGCCCCATTTTCCAAACAAGTTACATGGCTAAGCACAGATTCAAGGCATCAATAGACAGATTTCACCTTTTGATCTGAGGAGAGCCAAAGTCACATTCCAAAGGTACAGGCATAGAGACATAAGAATAATTTGTGGCTATTTTTTGCAATTCACCACAGATAAATACTGTTAAAATTACATATATATAAAATATATGTGTGTACGTATATGTGTGTATGTGGACATATATATATATTACACATACAAATACATGAAAAAATACATACCCAAACAAAAGAAATTATATTGACTATGATGTTTTGTAACTTTCCCCCCATTAATTACATACTAGGGGCATTTTAATATCTTCATTTTAAGATATGTACAATATTACATTGTATGGATATACAATGCCAAATTTAACCAGTCTCTTGTAGGACTTTTAGGTTGTTTCCACTTTTCCAATAACCTTCTGAATATGTAGACTTTTATACATTTTTCTCATTAGTTCCTTGGTGTACATAGTTTAAGCTCTGACATATTGTAAGAATACAGAAATATTGTATCCAGAGATGATATTCTAAATACTCAACAACAGAATGAACACTGACCTAAGCACAGAGCCGAGTCCTGAGGGTAATCCTTTTATTGCTGCATTCAGAAGTTCAGGTCCCGGGGAGAAGGCAAGAAACTGGGGCAGTGAGTGGGAGGATAACCGTTATTTACCTTTACAACCGTACTAAGTATCCTCCACAGAGAATTGGGTGGCAATATGTTTCCCATCACCCTCTCCAACTGTAGATGTTGATGTTGTCTATCCTCTTTTTTAAAATCCTCACCTGAGGATATTTATTGATTTTTTTCAGAGAGAGAGAGTAAAGGAGGGAGAGAGAGAGAGAGAAACATCGAAGTGAGAGGGAAACATCGTTTGGCCGCCTCCCAAACACGCCCCGACCTGGGGTCAAACCGAAACCTAGGCATGTGCCCTGACTGGGAATTGAACCCGAAACATTTTGGTGCACAGGACAATGCTCCAACCAACTGAACTACCGGCCAGGGTTGTCTGTCTTTTTAATCTGTGCCAATCTGACAGACAAAGTTTCTTCCATGATAACAAGAAAATAATACCATCTTTTATTTTGCATTTTTCTAATTACAAGTGAGGGCACTTTTTTACGTTTCATCAGCATTTGTATTGGACTGTTATTGTTGCCTTTGATGAATTGCCCCTTTATGTCCTTTACATGGTTTTTTTTGGATGTTACTCTTTGAATTTAAAAGCTAATATTGATTGATGCCTTACAATGTGCCACTATTCTAATCTCTTATTAGGCATTATCTATTTTAATATTCACCATGACACAACAAAGTTATTATTATTTCCATTTTAGAGGTGTGAAAATAGAGGCAAAGATTCAGTAATGTGCACACCAAGATCTTGTTTGTAAGTTCTGGGGTAAGGATTCAAATCCAGACAGTCATATCCCATAACTCAGATTTTTAATCATCACTCTGACTTATTCTATTGCTTCTGCAGTATTAACATATAGACGCTTTTTACATATGGATATTAATTTTTAATAGGTATTTTACATTTTTCTTAGTTGGTACTTCTACTTTCAGTTTTCCTTGTGGTGGTGCTTGCTGGACAGGAGTTTAAAAATTTTATGGATGCACTTTTCTATATGAATTTTTCAGCTTGATTGAGATTTCATGACAAAATTCTCATATATTTAAAGTGTTAAATATGATGATTTGATATATGTATACATTGCAAAAGGATTCCCACCATGGAGTTAATTAACATGTTCATCACCTCACATAGTTTCCTTTGTTCATTTTTTTTTTTTTTGAGAATACAATTTCTACTCTCTGCAAATTTGAATTATACAGTACAGTATTTTCAACTATAGTCACCGTGTTATACATTAGATCCCCACAACTTATTCATCTTATAACTAAGAGTTTCATATAGTTTAAAATATTTAATATGGTCAAATATCTCAAGCTTTTTTCTTAATGGATTTTGTCTCTAATATCATTCTCATATGTTCCCTATCTAAAGGATATAAAACTATTCACCTATATTTTCTTCCATATAGAACTTCAGAATTGCCTGTATTTACAAAATATACATGCTTAGGCCCCAACTCAGACTTACTGAATCAGGATTTCTACAATGAGGACTAGGTGTTTATGCTTTTAAAAAGATACACAAACTGCCCTGGCCAGGTGGCTCAGTTGGTTGAAACATTTTCTGTACACCAAAACCGTTGTGGGTTCAATTCCTGGTTGGACACATACCTAGGTTTCGGGTTAGATCCCCAGTTGGGGACCATACAGGGGGCAAGCAATTGATATTTCTCTCTCATGTCGATGTTTCCCTCTCTCTCTCTCTCTCTCTCTCTCTCTCTCTCTCTCTCTCTCTCTCTCTCTCTCTTCCTCTCTCTGTAAAATCAATAAAAACATATCCTCAGGTGAGGATACACAAACTTATAGTCCAAGAGGACTGGTAAATACACATATTTATCTCTTCTTACTTTCTAAAGCACATGAAATTGACTAAAGCAATACTAAATTAAGACTATATCTACCAAATCAATTCCAGATGGTTAAAAAATTAGTTGTGAAATCCCAAACTCAACTTTTAAAAGAACACATAGGAGAATATCTGTATTAGAGTTCTCTAGAGGAACAGAATCAATATTTATATATCTCTATCTCTATCTCTATCATCTCTATGTCTATTTATCTGTTATGTGTGTATATGCCTGATAGATATATTATGTATATGTGTGTGTGTGTGTGTGTGTGTGTGTGTGTGTGTGTGTGTGTATATATATATATATGGAATTGAGTGACATGATTGTAAGGATGGGACTAGAAAGTCAAAAATCTCCAGGGAAAACCAGCAGGTTGGAACTTCAGCAAGAGCTGATATTGCAGTATTGAGCCTGAAAGCAGGCTGGAGACCAAGTTCCTTCTTCCTTGAGGAACTTCAGTCTTTTCTCTTAAGGCCTTAACTGATTGGATGAGGCCTACACACACTATGGATGGTAACCTGCTTTATCAAAATATACTGATGTAAATGTTAATCACATCTATAAAATACTTTCAGTGCAACACCTGGACTGGTGTTTGACCAAACAACCAGGCTCCATCGCCTAGACAAGTTGACACAGAAAATTAGCCATCACAGTAGCTTTATGACCCTGTGGTAGGGAAGGCTTTTTAAAAAAGACATACACACTCAGAAACACACACACACACACACACACACACACACACACACACACACACACAGACTTGATAAATGATTTGAAAAGCAGGGGAAATGTGTTTTCTTAGCCTGTGCAGTTCTTTTCCTCATTTGAGATGCCCCCTGTGTAGACCAGAATCAATATTAGATGATATGCTTCATGGTATCATCACAACTTTCTTCCTTGCCAGGGAGCTATTTTCTTTCTTACACTTCTGTGATTCCTGATAAACACTAAGAAATATAGTACAAGAACATAAAAGAAACAAGTGTGTTTTAATTTAGGGTCCACAGACCTAGATATTAGCTGTGGTACCACAATATCCTAAGCCAAAATACCAAACAATGATGAAATTTTGTTGCCCTAATTTAAAACAAGCCTGATTTATTTTTAAAAATGTAACCTCAAAACACAACTCTCCAGACGTGATATGGAATGTATTATATGCCTAACCAAAAAACAAAATGCTACTCGGTACAGTGGACTTGAAAATTATCTTGCTATTAATAGAGCTCCCGGATGGCTGTGATCTGTTGGATTTGATACATTAAGGTTTTGGCAGCTGCTGAGGACTGAAAACAAGACGTTCCATACATTATTACTTAATAAAGAAACTAGGTCATGAAATAGCCCTTTGGTGAATTTTTTAAAAAGATATTGAAGAGCCCAATTCCATTTTTAGTAAGTCCCTGTCACCCAGTGTGTTTGGCAAAGCAGCGATGTGATTAGCAGACTCCTTCTTCGGACCTGTGTGAAATTGAGAGCAACGTGGGGTACCCTGTTACTTTCATCTCTTCATCTGGAACAAATAGTTCAGATATTGTACACCCGCAACAAATATTTGCTGAATCTAAAAGTGTCCCTCTCTCCTTAATTTATATTTTGAGGACCTGATACTGAACTACTGATTCAAATGTTTGGATTGAGAACATTTACAAACTTATCTGTTGGACAGATAACATTTTCAGGAGTTTAAGGTAACACTGATCTGTTCAGCTTGGACAAAAAATATTTTTTGAATGTTTAATTGGAAAATATTTCTACTCATTACTCCCTTAAAACAAGCTTTTCTTTTTTAAGAGATTGCATAAAGAAAACCTTTAGTGGATTTTAGGGTTTGGTTTTTTAATTAAAGAAATACTTGTTTTAGGTTAGATTCCCTGGTAGTAGACTGTGGGTTCATAAAAACCAGTCAGGAAATAGAAGTGTAAAGGGAGCACTCCAAGGAAGGGCAATATATCGAGCGAAGTCCCCAAGAGGCTAACAGTTCAGTCCTGCTCTGGGGGGAGTGTAGGTCCCTATCAGGGGACTAGGAAGCTGGAGTGTTTATAGAGCTCCCTCCCCATGATAATCAGTGAATCAGGACTCACTGCAGCATAGATTCCCAGGTACTTCTGGATCTCCTTGCGTGGACAACATGGGTTCTAGCATCCTGAGGACTGTCCTCTAGCAGACAGATGCAGGCGCCAGGTGGTGGTGAGTAGGGAGCGACAAGTGTGCATGAAGATGGTGAAGGGCTCTTAGGGGATGTGTGAGACATCTGATAGCATCTGCCTCACTATTACGGAAGGGATAATTTGTCAGGTCTCGCCACACACTGAGAGCAAGCTTAGGTATGAGGGGAAGGAGGGACTATGTCGGTGATGCAATGTTTAAGGCAGTCACCATATTTTCTTTGGTGTCTCAGCCCCCGGCTTGAGTCAGTAGAAAGGAGGTTAAAGAGAAGTTTGGTTTGGAGATGGACAATTGTGATACTCCCCTCATGAGGGCAATTCCACCAAGAGATCCCAAAGTCTGGGAGATAGGGGACAGTGAGCAGGTCTGGAGAACAAGAAAGAAAATCAATCCTAAAGGGGGTACTTGGGTCAAAGACAGAAAAATGAGCTCAAGCCAGGGCTTTACTGGGGAGAGGAAGGAGAAAGGGATGGGGGGGCTGGAATTGGAGTAACGATTATTATAATTTTATTAAAATTATAAAGTTATATTGTACATTTAATAATGTAATATATGAATTATTTAAATAACTGCAATACATATTGAATGTACTACCCACATTTCAAGTACTCAATAGCCACATGTGGCTGGTGGCTACTGTATTCGATAGTGTAGCTCTAGAACATTCCATCATTGCAGAAAGCTCTGTTGGACAGTGCTGGCCTAGAGGTTCTTAAATGGATAAAGGGTTGAAATGTAATGGACTTCACTCTCATCTCAAGCTCTTGTTTTCTTCCTCCTGATATTCAGCTTATAACAAATCAAATTTTGCCAGTGGGATTTCTTTGATAAATTTGGAGTAGCTAGTTAAAGGGCAGTAGTATAGAGGTACTTTTTAAAAGAAAAATGTCTTATTGATTTCAGAGAGAGGAAGGGAAAGGGAAAGAGAAATAGAAACATCAATGATGAGAGTCATTGATTGGCTGCCCCCCCCCCCCACTGGAGATCAAGACTGCAACCCAGGGCATGTGCCCTGACTGGAAATCGAACTGTGATCTCTTGGTTCACGGGTTCATGCTCAACTACTAAGCCACGATAGCTGGGCTAGAGATACTTTTTAAACGTTCTACCTTGAGTTGCCTTTAAATGACTTTTGACTCCTTGGGTCTAACCTGAGTTCTTAGCAGTTAAATGTTAACTCAGATTTAGTACACACTGAGCTTCTGATGAGCTAGTAGAGCAATCAAACAATCATGTTAACTTTCTTTGATTGCTGTTTTCCTTCACTTTATTGTTTGTGTACATTTTAATCTTTACAGGGAAAAGGAAAAAATATGACCTTAAGAGGGAGGTGGCAAGAAGCCCCACAGGAATAGAAAAAGTGGCAGACTCTTTCTCAGTCTCTTCTACTCCCATTTCCACATGGCCAGGGTGGGACAATTCTGCTTAGCTGCTGAGACACATTGTCATCAGATCAAGTGACCAAGTAGAATTTGGGCACAGTATTTCCAACAGCTTGGGATCTGCTGCTACTTTTGTTGGCATACAGGAGCATTTTTACAGTGCAGACTGCCTTCTGGGCCCCAGTTAAAAGTCTGAGGTTGAGGAGATCCTGTGTTATCACTGATCACCTTTTTGCCAAAATTGAATTACAGATTGTCTTAATTTGGGTACTCCCAAAAGAAGACCCTGACACAAGGATTCGAGTACAAGCACTTTGTTTATGGGGTAATTCCAGGAAACACTGGTAGTGGGTGGTGGGCAAGAGAGAGGAAGAGGAAGGAATAAATTAGGGTGCAGTATCAAGCAAGTTTCCCAGTGGAAATTCTGGGATCCACTGCCTCAGATTATCCCACTGAAGGGTGAGAGTGTTGAAAGATGTGGGTGGGGCATTTACAGAGTCTGCTACACAGACTTATTTTTATGTTTCAGTAGACAAAATAGACTTACGGCTCTTAGCCCATCCAAATAGTTGAGAGTAAGGCCAGAGCCTTTGGTATTAAACATCTCCAAATTAGAAGGGCAGGGAGACAGTGTTCTGCACTAAAGAAGACATGGAACAACTTATTTTAACCACTTGTCAGAGGATACATGGGCGGCTAGTGCAGTATGGAATTCCTGAGAGAGGCTCACCAAATACTGAGACCCACGAAGGCAAGCTAGGGCATCTGCGTGCCAGGAATATATGGTTGCATATGTGCCACTATTTATCTGTTTGCAAAACATGCCATATGTTGACAGCCTGACATATGTTGAGCTATATAGAAGATCAGTCAGAGAGAAAGAAGAGCCAGAGTATAAGAAAGAGAGGGGGAAGGAAAAATATGAAAGTGAAACAAAACCCCTTGTGACGTAGGCTATGTGGGGAATTCCTTGAGCATGAGGGGTGTGTCTTTGTCACCTTTAATCCCTAGTATCTACAGTTTTGCTGGGTACATAGAAAATGCTTAGTTAGTGCACCTGAGGGTGAAAAGACTTAGATCATACAAGGTGCTTAGAACCATGTCTCCTACATAGATGATGCTTGGTAAGGGTAGATTGAATGAATGCATGAGACGCTGTTTAGAGCTAGAAGCACACAATGAACAGAGTGAAAAGGCAACCTACAGAATGGCAGGAAGTGTTGCAAATTATATATTCGATAAGGGGTTAATATCTTGAATATATGAAGAAATCTTACAAGTCAAAAACAAAAAATCAAATAACCCAGTTAAAAATTGTACAAAGGACTTGAATAGACATTTCTCTAAAGATGATATACAGATGGTCAACAAGCATACGAAAAGATGCTCAACGTCACTAATCATCAGAGGAATGCAAATCAAAACCACAATGACATATTGATAACCTCACACCCATTATGATAGCTAGTATACAAACAAACAAACAAACAAACAGAAAATACAAGTGTTGGTGGGAATGTGGAGAAATTGGAACCCTTGCCTCTGCACTGTTAGTGGGATTGTAAAATGCTGCAACTGCTATGAAAACCAGCATGGTGGTTCCTCAAAAAATTAAAAATAAAACTGCCATATGATCCAGAATTTTACTTCTGAATATTTCTCCACAGGAGTTGAAAGCAGGATCTTAAAGAAATATTTGCATACTCATGTTCGTAGCAGCACTTTTCCACCAAGAGGTGGAAGCAACACAAATGTCCATCAATGGATGAATGGATAAGCAAAATGTGGTATATACATATAATGAAACATTATGTGGCCTTATAAAGGAAGGAAATACTGTCATATTCTACGACATGGATGAACCTTGAGGACATTATGCTAAATACAATAAGCCAGTCACAAAAGGACAAATACTGCGTGGTTCCACTTATATGAGGTATTTAAAGCAGTCCAATTCATAGATATGGAAAGTAGAATGGTGGTTACCAGGGGCTTGGGGAAGCAGGGAAAAAGGAAGTTGTTGTTTAATGGGTATAGGGTTTCAGTTCTGCAAGATGAAAAAGTTTTGGAGACCTGTTTCACAGCGATGTAAATATACTTAACACTTGCTGTGCAAATCCATTTCTACTTTTCAAGCTGGCTAGCTATTAGGCCCTGCCAATAGGGGGCACTAAAATAGAGCAGAAGGCTATAGAGGAAGGAAGGGCATTCTCCTTTCTGTTGGCTTCCTATTCCTGTGAGCATCACAGTAGAAGCACAGCTCCTTGACAGTAGCAGTTCCTTCCTATAGCAGTTCAATCCAGTCTGCAGCTTTCTAACACTCCACATCAACTTCATTGTCACTCCCGCCCCTGCTCCTCCCCTTCCCACACAGAAAACAACACCAGTGGCTGATGCCACATCCTCAGAGGTCTGGGTCTCAACCCCATGGGACTGGGGACCTCTACGTTTTGATAATTTCAACCTCTTTTCTTTGTTCCCCAGCCCCAGAAGTGGTAGCTGCCTCTAGCCAGTGCTACCTCTGTGATAACTTTAGTGTTCTCTTTTTGCCTTTTTAGTTACCTAATTAATAACTTTATACTTAGTTAACAATTCTCTATATTAAATTCTCTTTGTTAAAATAGCTAGTATCATTTCTGTCTCCCAGCTAGACCTTGATTGATACATATTCCATCCAGCTTTTTTATCTGTCTTCTATGGGAGTGTTGGTCTATATTACCATTTTCCCATTACTGAAATTGGAAGTTCCTCAAATGCTAATATCATATTACATGAACAAGCCTCCGTTGATTCATTGCATCATCACTAAGGCCAAACCATGCAGTCTTTGCTTTTGCTCCAAGATAAATGATGAGGAGACCCTCCTTCTGTAAAGTGTCCTTACCCTGTTTCATGGGAGGGGAGACTTTCAGCTCTGTTAGAAGAGATGTGCAACCCTGCTCTCACAAGGGATATACTCTTTCAAACTGGGTAGAAGGAAGGGTCCCTGGCCTGAGTTTAAGAACTCATGAAGAACGCTGATATGGTCACTGAACTCCAGGCATTGTCAGCATGAGTATGGCCCTGTCGTTTTATTACTGGATTTTGCCTCAGGCTGCAGTCACCTTGGCTCCGTAGGCTCCCAGTGACATAGATGGAAAGGGTCTTGGCAATCATCTGATCCAATGCCCCCCATTACTAAATGAAGAAACTGAGTCCAAAGCTCTCATGGCCCAATGACTAGAAAGTCTGAACTAGGAAGACGGAGTTTTGACTCCATTCTAGTTCTCTTTCCATTCTTGGCTTCAGTTTCTTACACGCCCAACCACCCACAGCCTATCTTCTGCCTTTCTCCTGCCCATCCTTCAAGTCCCTGTCCACTCTTCTAGTCCATTGGTCTCCCCTCATCCCTAATACATACTGAGCTCTAGCTGAGCTCTTCCTGAGCATAGCAGTGATTTCCTTTTTTCTGGGCCTTTGTCCCCATTGTTTCCTCTGCCTAGAATCCCTTTCCCTCCTAATCTAATGATCAAAGGCCTCAACCATCTTCATGGTCAATCCAAATGGCACTCTGTCATACATCCTTCCCTAGAATATAGACAGATTTCTCCATTCTCTCTGTTGCTCTGACACTGTATTTCTATCAGGCCATCCATTAGTTCTGCCTTGTATTATAGTTGTTTATGCTTGTTATTCTCTATAAATTATAATCCACTTGCATGCAGAAATCCTTTCATCTTTGACCTTCCTCAGTGCCTATCATAGAAGCTTCAACATAGTAAGAATAATAATTAGCAATTATTGAGTGTTTACTCTATGTTAAGCACCACATTTAAGGGTTTATATGAATTGGCTCATTTACCTCTTCCAATAACCATCTGAAGTAAATACCATCATTAGCCTCATTTTACACATGAGGAATGTAAAGCACAGAGAAGCTAAGAAACTTGCCTAACATAACACAGCTGGGGAGTTGGTCTCATGGCTGCTGATGTCTAAATTCAAGCTCTTACCCATAATGCTACAATTCCTCCTAAGAACCATCTGAACATTAGAATTTATTTCACTGTTATTAAACACTGAAAAGATAGTTTTTATTTAAAAAACAAATATTTGAATCTATAACAATAGTTCTCTTCCTAGAAAGAAAGCAAAAAGGAAACACTAAGTAAAAGGCTAAGATCACTGAGATTTTCCTCAGTAAAAAGTTAAATGAGCTTCATCAAATTATTTAAATTTTTTTTATCTCCTCCCTCCATATAAAGACTAAAGGATAAGTCTTCCTCCCTCCCAAAATAACAACAGTATAAAGTATAGTGTTGTTTATAAACCTTTAAAATCATGGAAGGATAAAGAACAACACGAGTCATTATTAGTTGGCTTAAATTTCATGAGACCTCTTGTGGGTCAGAAGGGCTGGAATCACCTCAGGAGTCTGCCAATCTTGAGTGGGTGTGGACTTATTATGTTTTATTTTTATCACCTCAAATGGGACATAGCCAACTACAGCAATGTCAGTTCTGTAGGAGCCTAAAGATTAGTATATAGGGTCCTGGCCAGTTTGGCTCAGTGGTTAGAGTGTTGGCCCTCGGACTGAAGGGTCCCGGATTTGATTCAAGCCAAGGGCATGTACCTCAGTTGCAGGCTCGATCCCTGGCCCTGGTCGGGGTGCATGTGGGAGGCAACCAATCCATCTCTCTCTCTCTCTCTCTCTCTCTCTCTCTCTCTCTCTCCCCCCCTCCCTCCCTCCCTCTGTGAAAAGCAATGGAAAAAATATCCTCGGGTGAGGATTGGAAAAAAAAAAAAAAAGAATAGTACGTAGGGATTCTTTTCCTCCCCAAACCCCCAAACCACTAGCTAGTTGAAGAGGTTTTAAATGCAAGGATACATAACCAGCCACTCCTCAGAACAGGGCCTTCTAAAGCATTTGGCGTGAAGAAAGAAACCTGAGGAGTTAGATCAGAGTTGGCCAGAGTTACTATTGTATTTCACTTGGAGAAACTACAAGAAGGTGATGGGTTAGCAGCAAGGACAGGCACAGCTTTGGGTTTACCTGAGAGGCTGTGTGGTGAAGCATTAAAGGAGCAGGCGGACGCCAGACTTCCCATCCGGTCCACCAAGCCGTTTAATAGTTTGGTGATATTGCCTAACCTACCTAGACTCCCGAAGCTGCACTTTCCTCCTGTGTCAAATGGGGATAATGACATTCATCTTAAAAGGTTGTTATGATGACTTAATAGTACAGTTCAGCTTCTCAAACTTGAGTCACTCACATATCACTGTATTAGTCACGGTAATTTTGAGGAAAGTTATCTGTTGCAAAAGTGTGGGCAGGATTCAAGGAAACTAGCTAATGGATAGTGCAGGACGCAGGGCTAGCAATTGCAGGGAGCTGTTATCAGGCCAGGCCTCAAAGGGACAAGAGGAGAAAGCAGGGACAGAACTGGGGAGCTGTTTAGAGAAGGCGGCAAGACTGGCCCAGGCAGCCTGCAGGGACTCTTGCTGGAGAGAAGCAGGAGACTGAAAAAGTGCCCCAGCCTCGCTTTCCTCCCCACCATCTCCTGCTGGGGCTCCTCCTGGGCTGAGCCCAACCAGAAGAAAGTGAGCCCCTGATGTGAGCCATGAAGACCAGCCACCCAGGAAGGAGGAGGGGGGCAAGTAGGTGGGTGGGGACGGGCAAATGGAACCAATCCAGCACCTGCCTGTATTCGCATTTGCCCATTTCCCCACTTAAAACAAATCCCCCTTTTATTAACTGAAATACATTTAGTTTTAAAAAGAGACTTTTATAGTCTCATCTTAAGCAGTGCTATCCATGGATATGCTAGATTTTCCTCTGTAATATACACTTTGGGAAGCTTGGCCTTGGTTCAGCAGTTGGAACATACTAAATACTCAATAAAGTAATCATCTCTGTTGCTGGATGTCACAGATGAACACCTTGTGCATAGTGAAACTAACCTTTAAAAACACATGTTACTGTTAAAAATGCAGTCTTTTCTCAATATATTTCTAACTGGAGGTTGCTAATTTATAGAAAAGATGATAGAAATGAGTTTTGTGTATTTGTTTTATAACTGGCCCACCTTAATGAATTTGATTATTTGGCCCATTGTTTTTTCATTAGATTCTTTTGGTTTCTTTAGGCAAACAAGTAAATCATTTGGGAATGTTGACAGATCTTTCCACTTGATACTATTTAACATCATATCACAGTAGCTAGAACCCATGGGGCAGTGTTGAACAACAATGGAACAAGAACTTTAATGGAAATGATTCTAGCTCTTTTGGTTGGTTGTTTGGTAACATTAAACATGCTGTTGGTTTATGAGAGATATTCTTTAACTTGGAGGTGTCCTTATATTCTTATTTGACTAAGAATTATTATCAGGAATGAGCATTATATCTTATCAAATGCCTCTTAGATGTCTATTGAGACCTTACAGTCCTGGAATAAATTCTGTTGGATTATGATGTATAATTCTTTTAGTATTTTGCTTTACTATTTTTTTTCTAGAAGAGTTACATCTTGCTTGTACAAAAGGAAAGTGTGTGTGCCTAAAAGTCATTTTCAGGGTTTTGAAGGATTAAAAGGAATGTATAAAATTAAAATGTAGATCATTTATTTCGGTAAAGAATAAATATGTCAGAGTGAATTGTTTATTGTACAAATAACAGTGTTTAAAATAATGTTGTATGAGAAGCAACTGTAGTTGCAGGCTCCCAACAGTCTGCAGGCTACTGAATCTCTCCATCCCCTTTAGCAGTTTCTCAAAGAATATGGAGACTTAAATTCAAAAAATTCTGAATATCAAAATTAAATATTCAGGATAGAATTCCAGGTTGAGAGAAAGTTGGGCCTTGCAGATCTGCCTACTTTTCTGAAATTAGATCCAGCATCAGACTTTTCTCTTTTGTCTCTAGTTAGAATAGGTAAATTTATCCCAGTATGAGCAAGGACAACTGACCAGGCAAGTGACAAGCCAAAATATAATGTAAGAAAGCTGTATGCATATTGTAAAGTGTACGTGGGAGTGGGGGGGTACACGCATATGCATAAATGAGATACAAGCAAAGCTTGTAATCTGCGTAAATTCGGGCCACCCCATTGTCCACCTCAGCTCAGTGCTGCATTCAAAAGAAACCACTCCAACAACCCAAAATAACTGGAAAACTATTTAAATTTTTCCTGTAGATCAAAAAAAAATAAAGTAAAGCAGCAATTTATAACATAGAGCCAAGTTCCTCTTTGGTCATCTTGCTCCCCAAAGTGCCATTTCATCACAACCCAACAGTTACCCTTTCTTTTCCCCGTCTTTTACCTTCTAGATCCATTCTTTTCTCTACCTTTCTCAATGTAAACCAATCAAGCTCTTTCTGGTCCAGTGCCTCACCCATTGCCCAGATCTGCACATTCAGGCCCAAGAAGTTTCCTTAGCAAAACCCTTAGCAGGCAAGATTTTTATTATGTTTTGTTTTGTTTTCCTATAACACATACAGAAACAAAATTCCCAGGTAATCCTTAGCTTCTACTTACCCAGGACTTTAATTTTCCTCCTCCAGCAAACATTTCACCATATTCTAATTTGACGGATTAGAATCCCCCCATCCCCACCAACTCAATTATAGAACAACTAATGAACAACGGAGAGGACAAAGGCAGGGAGACAAAGAGAGACCTGTATAGCTCAGGACCTGAAAACGGAACTGTGAGTAATGGAGTGTTGGGTCTGTTGGCAAAATTATGGTCACTAAAAGTGCCGTCTCTTCTACTTGGCCTGTTTCCCCTGAAGCTGAAGTTTCCCAAAAAGTATTATTAAGGCCTCAAGAATGAAGTACAGGAGGAACAAGGCGGCATTAATCTGTCTTGCTGCTTCTTAAAGCTGGAGGGTTTTCAAGGGCTGAGATGCATCTAGATGCAGAAGAGGGCCCTGCCTGCCTTGGGCAGTTTCCATCCGAGCCCTTGCCCTCTGCCGTCATCCTCTCGGGCTCTGAAGCCCAGACGCCCTCTCCAGCCGAGTGAGAAGCCTATTTTTAAAAGACCAGGCATCCTCTGAATGAATAATGACTTCTCTTTTTCTCCACTCGGTGCCAATCAGTGACTCATCAACCATTTTCTAAATGACTATGTTTTCATTCCCCAATTTCCTTCGCACTGCGATATTAAAGTAGATTAAATGCAGCCCCTAGCTGCCTCCCTCTGCTTTTCTGTGTCTTGTTTTAGAGATGGTAATGCCCCCAAAATAGAAGCATTTCTTTGAATGCTGATCATTTTGTGACAAGTGAAAACACACACACACACACACACACGCATGCACGCACACACACATGGGTTCGGGAAAGGTCTGTACAACTTCTAGGAAGATGTTGGGTGAAAAGAGAAGTAGAATCTTAGACTATGAAAAATGTGATATCTCAACTGGACCCCATTGCCTGCCTCCACCACTCCCCCAATTTCCTGGATTTATTTCCATTTGTTAAGGATGCCTGACTACACTTTGTACAGTCACTTTCTACTCTGTGCTATTCTCTGCCAAAGGTTTCTTTTCCTTTATGAGCGCTACTGCTCTGCCCCATTCCTGCCCCTTCCACCTTTTCCTATCCCCTCACCACACCTTTTTCTAGTTCCCCATGGTCCTGTTAGCAGCCACAGGGAAAACTCTATTTCTTGCTAGGGTCTTCTCTTCCTACTCTTATTCCTGTACATGACTTTCCAAAATGAGGCTCTTTCACCCCAAGAGCAAAGAGAGTTTGGAATGGTGAACATAAACCCATTATCATTTGGGGGATAATTGTACTCAGCCTATCCTGCTGCTAATGGGTCTGTGGTCTTGTCTTCTTGACAAAAACAAAACAAACAACAAATAAAAATTAAACCACACCAATACCAATCCTTAGATGTCCCTCTGTTGTGGAAGGTATCTCCTATTTGCCTTTCTCCACCCTTCTCCAACCTGCTCTGTGGCTAGGGTACTTGATATATGTAGATTATGTCAACAGGGTTCCCTTGGCCACAGGCTTCCAATTGGGTTCAAACTATGGAGAGTTCTGGAAGTAAATCAGAGGGTAGGAGAACAATAAGGTCCAGATATTTATTCTGCTTAGTTCTCTCTTTGGGCTGACTCTGTCTGTTGGCCTAAGGTCACTGCTTCTTTCAAGGAAGACTACATGCCTCTCTCCGGGTAACTTCTCTCTCCCCCCATCCTTTTAGGTCTAGGGTTGGTAACAGCTCTGCTGCTGCTTGCCCTGAGTTCCTGCATTTTCCCACTAGCTGACATTGTGTAATTAGTCCCTTTGTAAAAGAACTCTCTTCAAATGATCCTCATTTGAATATGCCATCTGTTTCCTGTTGAGACTCTGTCTGGCCCTATCTTCCTCTCTTCTCCACTCCCACCCTACCCTTTGGCCCTACTTTGCTCTTGCTCTGGTTTTTCTCTCTCTGCAACACCTTCTGGCCTCCTCAGGCCTCTCTAGCATGATGCATGGGGTCCTTTTAAAACACCTGCTGACATTTTGGAAAACAGCACCAAAGGGGCTACAGTGAAAGGAATGAGCTTTTCTGGAGCAAGAAGCACAGCTCCCAGGAATCTTCAGACTTATGGTCTAAGTGTGATACTCATGAGCATCAGTTGGCCAACATATATTTGCTGGGGAGAAAGACTAAGGACTCTTCATATCACAACCTACTTGTACTGAGCCTGTGGGACTTACTCTGTGAACCATTTTCAGATCATTTAAGGCCACAGAATATCTATAGCAAATGAATCTCAATAATCATAATCATAGTGGCTGCCCAATTACTGAGTGCCAAACTCTGAAGCAGGCACTGTGCCTGGTGTTTTGCCTTTGTAAATCAAATGGAAGTTTCCATATCACTCTTAAGGGTTGCTTCCCCTTAGTATTTGGGAAAGGTACAGAATTGAATCCCAGCCCTTTCTCAAGTGCTCCACCTCCATCCCTCTTTTCTGAGTCGTGTGTTACTCCTGACTCCACCAGGGGGCGCTACAAACTTCACGGTGAGTACAGGCCTGTAACTCGGTAGGAACTTATCCTCAGTAAGTTGCTGTTCCTTATGCAAGGATCTCTGGGAGCTTTAGGGGTAATTGGGAGTCACAACTTTCACTTTCTTCCCTAACACAGCCAGACAGCTATGCGGATCTGTAAACCTGTGTTCAAGGTTTGAAGAGCATCAAAAGGGAAGAACCGCATGTGAAGGAAAGAATGTGAAACCTTGGAAACCCTCAAGGAGTTTAAGCTTTCACAGGGGGACTCTTATAGGCACACCCCAGTTCCTGTCCTTGCTTCTCTGCCCTCATGTTGGCTCCTCTCTGTGGAATCCCCTCCTTCTTTCACCTCTGCCTTTTGCCTTTTGGAAATATTCATTCTCTGGAGCTGTTCTCACCCAGGATACATCCCCTTTCCCCCAGCAGAACCCTTCTTCCAGTGTGTTAGTCAACAAGAACCTCTGCAGTCTTGGGGGGGGGGGTATTGTATCCACTCTCCCTCATGATCTATGTGCCTAGGTGGGGGCAGATGCATGTCCTTACTCTTCAGATTGTCCAATAGTAGCTGTCTCTCTCTCTTTCTCTCTTTCTCTCTCTCTCTCACACACACACACACACACACACACACACACACACACACACACACTTGCAGAGATTTCCCAAGGACAAATATAAATTCTCAGAGACAACATAGTCTACCCCCAGAAGGAGGAGGAGACCGCTTTTCCTGAGTGCCTGCATGGTTTGCACGGCCCTCTCTCCCACAGTGGACTTGGTACTTCACATCATGATACAATCACAGTTGGTTCTTCTGTTCATTTTTTCCCTTTCAAGTCATTCAGCTTTGGGTGTATGGGAACAGGTTCTTTAGTAGCCTTCCCTTTAGCTACACAAAGACCCAGCCCAGGTATTGAAATGACCACTTTGAAAGCCATTGCATTTTTTAAAAAAATTATCTTTATTGTTGAAAATATTTTAGATGTCTCTTCCCCCCCTCCCCCCATTAACCCCTTCCATCCACCACCCACTCCCCGCCCCAGGCCTTCAACACATTATTGTCTGTGTCCATGGGTTATGCATATATGCATATAAGTTCTTTGGTTAATCTCTTTAGCTAACGTTCCTCCTCTGCTCTGATTTCTGTCTGGGTTGGGGGTTGGTTTCATTTGCAATTTCATATACCTTATCTCTAGACCCTCACAGGCCTCTAGGGTGGTTGAGAGTCTTCTCACATTTTGTCCCAGTGACTCACCCATTAACCTTGGGACCTAGGAATTGGGCTTCTTCCCTTTTTCCCTCTCAAGCATGTATCAAATGCATCATCAAGTCCCAGAGATGTTGTCTCCTTGACATTTCCTGGAACTTCTCTACCAGAACTGCATCTGACTGACTCCATGTATAGTAGCTGACCCAAATAGGGGTTATATTTCTCACAGTACAGGAAGCCTGGAAGAGGGGGGAATTCCAGGTCTGGTGCAGTGCTCTGCTCTTTTATATTCCAGGAGTGGCATCCCTTTGCATAAGGCTTCTGTTCTCATGTATGTCACAGGCATAAGGCTGCCCTCCCATCTCAACCTTGAGTCCATTCTCCAGGGCCAAGGCAGAGACAGCACCTGTACTGGGAAAGCAAAAACATTCCTAGAAATCTCTAGCAGATATCCACATAGACATCTTTATCCAGAACTGCATCATCTGGCCAAACCTGAATGAAAGGAGTCTAGGATGGTGAGAAGATTGATTGGAGCCATTACCACCTGGAATAAAATTGAGATTCTGTTAGAAAAGAACAGGTAAGCAAATGACAGTGTCTGCTATTGTAGCAAAACTACACAAGGTGTGCAGGTGGTTCTAAGTGAAGACTCTGTATCCCAAGAGCAAAGAAAGGCAAAATTAAAATAAAAATGGAAAATAATTTTAAAAAGTCAAATCCTTTTTTGTCTTTTTCACTTTCCCCCTCATTTTATTATGACTTTCCTAGTAACCAGGGGTGAAGTTCTTCCTAAAGTCAGTAGGAAATACTTGAAACATGTTGAAACATGTTTCTACATGGTCAAAATGAGCCTGTTATGCAGGCCCTTGCTTACTACTTTTTTCAATAAAATTCTTGGACAGCTGTTTATTTTCGTCTTAGTGGCCTGATACACTAGTGAGTATGTAGAACGGTCACTTTTTAAATTCTTTTTCTTGTGTTTTTTTTTTTTGTTGTTAATCCTCGCCTGAGGATATTTTTTTCCATTGCTTTTCAGAGAGAGTAGAAGGGAGGGAGGGGGAAAAGAGAGAGACGGAGGAGAGAAACATTGATGTGCAAGAGACACCCCAACTGGCTGCCTCCTGCATGCATGCTCCCCTGCTCCCCAGGTATGTGCCCTTGACCAGGAATCAGACCTTCCCCTTGACCCTTCAGTGTATGGGCCGATGCTCTAACCACGGAGAACACCAGCCAGGGCTAATTTTTTTTCTCTTAAATAGGAAATCCCAACTCCTGCAATGTTTCTGCTAGTGTTGCCGTTACTATAGGAGACTCCTAGGTGCTATCATTCCTCATGGTGAGCCTTGTATTTCTCCATGGAGAAGCTTTCATTATTTCCAGACTCTTATTGAACATATTATGAGGCCATTGAGACAGGATGAGAAATAAAAATGTCTACTTTGTGCACTGGGCTGTTGTTATTCCTGGATCTTTACAATTGAGGTGGAGAAAGAAAATACCTTCAGAAAAATAATTTAAGAGGCATGGCTGGTTGGTTGTCTCATGTTTGATCCCAGGAGCCCTGTAGTTCATATGCATATATGAAAAGGGCCACATAAGTAAATTTTGGTGACATTTTTTTATTTAAAAATCTCCTGCTGACAAAACCACCTTTCCCACCAAGGGTCATCTCAACACATAATTTAAAGATTGTCCCATCCAGTAAAGTGCCTTTGTGTCAAGAGTTCTGGATTTTCATTTACAGAGTTCTTTTTCTCAGTGGTCATGCTGGGTTTGAATTAGTGTGTTGACCTTTTTGTGCCTGTGCTTTCCCCATTCATTAAAAAAAATTTGGTTGTAGCTTTTGGTTATATTGACATGGAGGCATTGAGTCAAATATCTTGACCCCCAAATACTTACCTCACACCAGCAACACCATTTTTCCAGAGCAAGAAATGATTTCTGCACGTAAATTTATTAGTCAACTTGATCAGAAGGGTGTAACAGTTCCTTCTAAAGAAACAGACTCACCCATTATTGCTAATTGGCTAGATATTGGTCTTCTTGTTTGTTATAGCCCATCTAATGCAATATCACATATTATTATCTCAGTGAGCTTCCCATGAGGATGTTAACTTGTTCTACACCCACAGAAAATACATTATTCTCTGGTTTTCTTATTAGATTTACTAACATGTCATTGTTGTACCGTTACCATTTAACAGCCCGGGAAGAAGAAAGAACAAGCTATTATACAACTCTTGGCAAAGCCAACACCAATGTGGGAAAATCATTAAGCTTTAGGAAGTTTTAACTTTCTTGCACCGAATTTCTTATCATTAGTACAAAGTTTGTATTCTTCCCGGACCCCCTGATCTTGTAAAGGAAGTAGAAGGAATAAAGTGGAGGGGAGACTAGGAAGAGACACAAATCAGACTGAGCCATAGCCAATTCCACTGCCTGCATTCACATCAGTGATTAATCAAACTAATGGGGAGTTCTAATTCAGTGCTTTGCTACCCTTAAGCCCTGTAATTGCGGTGTCTCTGAACCCAAAGGAAACACGTTGCGCTCTGCGTGCCCAGACGCATAGCTTTTAAATCTTCATAACTCTGTAATTACTACAGCGCTTTCCTTCAAATCTGGCTCAATTTCACTTCCTTAATGAGCATTACAATCTTGATAAAGTTTGAAGTTTGCTGCCTCTGCTGTTCACAAGGACTCAATCCCAGACTGATAATGTGAGTTGTAGATTTTACTCCCTCAAGTTCCTCTCAAAAAGAGCTGATTTATTTCAGGACCACCACAGTCAAAAGCACTTCCTCTGGGTCAAGGCCAGCGCCGGGTGTTTTCATCACAGAAGGGTGCTTGGAGAGCAAATTCTGAGCAGTTAAAAAAAAAAAAAAGGAGGTTGGGGGGGGGGCTTATGAACCCTTGGGGAATGGCTGTTTAGCTTTATTAGCGCCATGTGCTCTAGAGACTGTGGTTCATTTTACCCAACTGAAGACTTTTCTTTATAGTAAATATATTAAAAATCCACTTCCTCTTTATAAACCGAGCCCTGCCAAAGAGTGAAAATTACAAGTCAGTTTTTAAAAAAAGAAAGCAACATAATTTTCACATTCTTTCTTCTACCAACTGGCTTTCAGGGTTTTTCAAAGACTTGTTGGAATGGCATTTAACGATTCTAGTCAATAGCACATCTTCTCTTGCAGCTGGTTGGGGGGTCTCAGTTTTCGCCAGTCTGTTTTACTTTTAACCATGTGGTGACGCTTGGTCTCAGCTTTTGGTCTTGCCCTTTCTGGGCTGTAAGCACCACTGCTGCAGCCTGAGTTGCTTCCAGAACCCCTGCTCCAGCCCGCAGCCCCCCGTCCCCGCCCCCGCCCCAGTGTTAATCGTCCTGGGATTCCGAATAGCGCTTAATTCTTCTCTATTATTTGTTTACATGTCTATCTCCTCTCCTAGATTCCACCCTTTGAGAGCCATGTTTATGTCTTCCTTGCTTTATATCCCTGGCAGCTAACAGAGGCCTGAGTACCCAATAAATGTTTGCGCTCAGTAAATAAAGCTTCCGATAAATGTTTGTTGCGGAAGCAGAAGAACGAATAAGTGAATGAATCGCCCTTGTTGTTTGCTATCACCATCTGCTTTAACTCTGTCAGTTATTTTGATGTATTTGCAGTTCTGACTAGGTCCAGATTTGGCATGTTTAAAATTATATTCAGTTGTAAAATGTGAGGCTTGGATTTTTGAAGATAAGAAAGAAGTCTAAAATTCTCCCATTGGAAACAATGCGAGCAATCAACAATTCTTTGGAAGGAAGTTAAAAAGGCTGGTTGAAACAGTCTTTGCATTCACAGTCTTTGGCGTTTTGGGAGAGCCATTTAATAGCATTATTTTTTTCCTGCCCGTTTCCCTGTCAGTTAAATGCAGAAAGAAACCCCTGTCCTTCATACTTGATAGACGAAGTGAGGATTTTTGAGGAAGAAAATAAAACAAAGGAAAACTTTCAGTAGTGGTATATAGTCTTTTTTTCCCTTTAAAACTGTACACTTGATAGTTGTCAATATGCATGTGCCTGTACTGATGTGTGTTGTGGCTTCATAGTATGAGGTACTAATGAATTTTTTCCCTGATGTTTCCTGGGAACACAGGTACACAAAGTCAAATTTAAGGTTCTTGTGGGACTTTTGAGTTTCATAAACTAAGCCATGCAGGGCTTGGACATAATGTTTATGCTGTGAACCATAGGTCTGGAAGAATGCATGATCCCTCTGACAAGGTAGCATACAGCTCTGGGCGACTGACTTCCTCCCAGGAACCAGCAAAGCTAAAGGAGAGGGGGGGCTGGTGAACCTCAGAGCTCAGCAACTAACCTCAAACTTTCGAGAAACTCCTGCGGAGCATGAGGCGGTGGTCTCCTGTTGTGGGGAAGAGAGGTGTGAGTAACATCTTCTGTAGTCCTTCCTTTGGCTGTGCTAAGCCTTCTTCCCATATGTTTCATGGCTCTTTTCGTCTTTAGCTTTTATTTTGCCTGAAAGGTGTTTCTCTGTGCTATAACTTTATTTGTGGGTGCAGGCTGAGTATAGGATAATCATGAACTCCAAAAAGTTTTGTTTGAATATGAACCATATGACTTTCAAGTTTCCCCAAAATGGCAACCTCTCACTCCTCCTCCGGCCATTGCTACCCACTCTCAAATCTGCCCTTCTTCCTTTGGCAAGAATAATGCACTTCCATTATAAGATATTACATTTTATGGACAAACCAAATTCATTTACTTTAAAATTGTTGCTTCTTACTTATGTGAACTTGATATATTTTTCTATCTGTGAAACAGTTTGAGTAACTTAGGTTGAGGTGGATTAGTCATATTTATTCCAATAAAATTACTGAAAATATTTTTTAACAGCTTTTACTTAGTGGTGGGGCTTTTAGGAGTGAATTAAAATGCTTAAGTGGGGAATAGGTGCAATTGGGCGAAGGGAGATTTCAGTCACTATATAATTACATGATTATGCTAACAAGCCCATGTATTTCCTGGAATTTCTTAGACAAAACAAATATTTTTAAGTAGAAATAATGATGGTGCAGCATCAATGCTGGGATATTTGAAACAGAACAGACATTTCTCTTGAAGAATCTTTCAGGGATCTCTGCTTTGTTGCTTGTGAGGTTCTAGACAAACTTGAATACCGTTCCGTGGATGCAGGAGGCTGGCTGGCTGAGGGCAGAGGTGCCGTATAGAGCCCTCTATGCCAATCCTTTCCTTGAACAAAGACCTTGTTCCCACTGGGCTGAATCGAGCACCGGTGTAACTGTGGGGCGTGGTGACACAGACAGGATATTTTATTCATTTTACAATGGCATAAGGTTTATACTGACTGAACATTAGAGTTTATGGGGAAATTGTGCTGGCCTTTGAGCTGCATGAATGACTGGTGGGGATTAGGCAATGGGGTCATTTTTTCAATGCTGCCTTTCCTTTCCATTTTGGCTATAAGCTCACGGTAATAAATATGTGTAATGGGTGGGGGGGTATATGATCAGGAAATATCAACACATGTAAGTAGGTAGAAAAATCTGGCTTCAGATATCAGAGCTTTTTGTAGGAAAACTCAGTAAAATGGGGATTTGAATAAGAAAGGCACAACTCCTGGATCTGTGGAAAACTCAGTGGCATTAAAATTTTGTACACCTGAATTATTTAATGTTATTAACCAATATTACCCCAATTTAAATTTAATTTAAAAAATGGAAAAAAAAACATCCAACAATATCCACCCGCCCTATCATGATTACACATGGTTGTTACAATTTGCTGATTTCAGTTCTCCAACTGAAATCAGTTAGTGTGGCTTAGTAACCACACTAAAATACTTGTGTGTGTGGGGGGGGGGCGATGGTGGTGGTGGTGGTGATAAGCCACATAGGAAGGGCTTATGAAACCAGGAGGTTGTCCTGAAGCTGCCCTTGCATAGCTAGCATGCACTTCTTATTAAGATGGTGGGTGTATAACAATCACAATTTTAAAGGTGCCTTTATTCACACCTTACAGTGGACTGAAAAAACATCAATTGACCATATCAGTGTATGTGTTTATTTGTATTAGTTTTATTTTTGGTGATTCTGAAGTAAGCTGTTTTTCAAAGTAATAAAAAAACAAAAGCAAAAAAACCCCCTAAACTAAAGTGCCCTTAGGTCACGGGAGACTACTAAAGGTTGGGGGGCAGTGAGAACAAAGGGGATCAAAAACCAAAATCAAAGTTTATTTTAAATCAAATGGCTTTATTAGCACGTCACTAGGAGTCCAGTTGATTACAAAGAGAGTTTTCCTTTATGCATAGCTGAACCGTGCTTTGAATCATTTTGAAATCTTGACTTGGGTCTTTGCTGACCACTTTGGGGCCCTTTCTTGAACTTAATTACCCCCTGGGATCCTCTACCTCCTGGGCCTGGAGGAGGACTCCCCCTCCCCTTCAGTCACCTCTCTGGGTGGATAGGGGCCCTCATGTCCGGGAAGGAATTTGCCAATAATTGGAAGCTCCCTTTAGGAGTGAGAACTCAGTGCCACTCATTGCCTATGTCACGGTTCAGCTGGGCTCACTCCACTGGCCCCTTGCATGCTATTAATAGGACATTGTTGGATGAGGGGGAGTGAGAGGCACCCTGGACTTGCCACAGGGCTTGCTAACTGGATGTCTTCAGTACCCTTTGTTGTTCTTTACCTCAGTATGTTTAGGGAGGAGTGTGTGGCCTGGCAACCTAGCAGAACTCATGTTCAGAATTTTGAACATATTAAAAAGTCAAGCTAAGGTTGAAAACAGCCAGCCCTAAGCTTTTTAAAATTTGTCAGATAAAAAACAACTCCTAAAAGATCCTTTTCTAAAATATTCTTTCTTTCACTTTTTATTTGGAAACCAAACTAAATTCAAAGTTGCAAGAAATGTATGATGAATCCCAATATGCCCTTTACTTAGACTCACTGTTTTGCACATTTTACTGTATATTTTCTTTCTCTTTTTGTACATATGCATTATTGTTATTATCATTATTATTCTTGTTGTTGGTACTGAAACATTTATGTGTACCTTGCAGACATTATGACCCTTTACCCCCAAACCCCCAGCCCGGATCTTTTATGAACAAGGACATTCCCTTGCCAAAAATCTTACTTTTTAAGGTAGAATAAGAGAAGGGTCTGTTGAAGCCTTTATAACTAAAGTGTGGGCCAGTCCAAAGTGCTGATTGTGGGGCCCTGTGTGGGCTCCCGCTAAGGCAGGAGTGAGGTGAGGAGACACCACGGCAGGCCTGGAGGACTTTATTGTTGCCATAAAACATTTTTTTCCATGTTCTCTTTAGACACATGAAATGAAGGCTGCATTCCCAAGATCTGGCTTGTGGCTTTAAAATAAAAAAAAATATTTTTACAGTATTCTGTTTGGAGGGATGAAAGCATGTATTTTATTAACATTTCCCAACTCTTTAAAAAAAAAGGTTTTAGGCTGACAGCATCCAGCCTGCTGCAATCGAAATACATGGCTTTTTAGAAATGATACCTTTGAGTTAACTGAAGGGGAAAACTTTCTTCAGTGAATCATCATCTCTCTGATGGAGGACTTTAAAACCCCTGTGTATGATCAGCACAGTAGGGTGACAGAAAGGTAATCCTGCGTATCTCACCTAACGTGTCAATGAGTTTTGCAGGCAGTTTTCTGAGGGGTTTGCTCATTGGTGGTTTGGGTCTCATTCATGATATTCTGTAGAGATCTGGCCCAGTTCAGGCAGCTGACTGATGCCTAGGAAGCGGGTATAAATGGCACCCTGGCCACTCTGGCCACACTGGGGTGCACCCATGCCCGGTCATCCTCCCCAGCTGTCTCACTGCGCTCACAGAGCCCCAGGCATTCTTAGGGGCAGCCCCCCCCCCCCCCCCTAGAACCCAAAGGACTTGCTCCAAGCTGGAATTTGGCGAAGCAACTTGCTTCAACACGCCAGATCTACCGTATCGCCAGTACCCCACCCCTCTGCCTCTGTGCTCGCTACCCACACCCCCAACCCCAACTTGAGGATTCCCCGCCCCGCCACGCTGACAGTCTCAGTCCTGACCCCCTGAATGTGAGGAAGTGATTTTGCATCAGAACACGCCCGGCGAGGCCACCAGTGACTCCCAGCGGCCGCACAGGGCGCTGCGCCCCCCTCGCCCTGGCCTCCCCCCGCCCTGCGTCGGCCCCCCCCCCCCCCCCCCCCCCCCCCCCCCCCGCCCCCGCGCGGCCTCCTGCGCCGGGGCTGGAGGCGGATTCCTCTCTCCGGGTTTTCAAAGAGCCTTTCTGAAACCTCCTCTTGGCCCAGAGAGGGAAAGAGCTTGGGCGCAATCGCTCCCAGGAGCGGCTGAAGGGCGCGCGGGGAGAGGCCTGCGTTGGGGTACTTTCAAACTGAGGCGCGCACACACTCACACCCACCCAACCAGACACACACACGCACGCGCGCGCGCACACACGCGCTCTCTCCCTCTCTCCCTCTCTCTCAGTCTCTCTCTCCCTCTCTCTCAATCTCTCTCTCTCTCTCTCTCTCTCTCTCACACACACACACACACACACACACACACACACACACACACACACACACACGCCCATTTATATAGGCGGTGGCGGCGGCAGCAGCCGGGGCGGCGGCGAGAGCTGGAATGATGGAGCTGAGCCAGCCGACCCGGGTTGGAAGCAAGTGAGCAGACCCCAGGCGCACCCCAAGATTTCTGTGCCCCACGCTTGTCACCCTCCCCAGGGAACGGTGCACCCGGAGGAGGGCCGGGTAGACTGATTTGCTAGAGAGAGGGCGGGGAAGAGGAGGTGGTGGCCAGGTGAACAGAGGAGACCCCTGCGTATCCGGACTGCCCCAGCGCGCCTCTGCCCGACCCCTGCCCCCTCTGCGCCCAGGTGGGCGCGCTGGGTTCCCAGCTCGCAAGGGGCGCTTTGAGGAGACCAGAAAGTCGCGGCCCGGCTGCGCGGGATGCCTTTTGCCAAGCGGATCGTGGAGCCGCAGTGGCTGTGCCGGCAGCGGCGCCCGCCGCCCGGCCCGGCCGAGGACGCGAACGGAGGCAGCGCTGAACCGCCGCCGCCTCTGCAGCAGCCCAGCCGACGGGACGAGGCCGTGGAGCTGGGGCCGGAGGATCCTCCCCGTGCGCCCCCTGCACCTCCAGGGCCGCCGTTGCCCGCTCCGACCGATCAGGCGCAGCCGCCTCACGGAGAGGTGCCCGCGGTGGGCGAGGAGAGCGCGGCGGGGGTCCCGGAGGCGGCGTCCGCCGCTGGCGAGGTGTCCTCGGCGGCGGCCGCGGCGGTGCTGCTCATGCTGGACCTGTGCGCGGTCAGCAACGCCGCGCTGGCTCGCGTCCTCCGGCAGCTCTCGGACGTGGCCCGGCACGCGTGCAGCCTGTTCCAGGAGCTCGAGAGCGACATCCAGCTGACCCACCGCCGCGTCTGGGCGCTGCAGGGCAAGCTCGGCGGTGTGCAGCGCGTTCTCTGCACGCTGGACCCCAAGCAGGAGGCAGTGCGTGAGTATCCGCGCCTCCCGCCCGGCGCTCAGCTCCTGCGCCGCACCCTCCGCCCTCCCTGGTCGCCGCAATCCCAGCCCCACCGCGGCGCGCCCACTGCAGCTCGCACCTTCCTCTTGCCTCGTCACCCCTCCCTTCACCTGCGACCCACCCTGATCCTGCCGGCGCTGAGTTCCAGCTAGACTCCTGAGCAGGGATGCAGGCGCCGAGGGGAGAAAGTTAAAGGGGCAGCCTTGGAACTCAGGCAGCTGAGGGCTGAAAGGGAGCGTTCATGGCGACACAGGAGGCGGAGGGGTCTGTCATTCAGCTCTGGAGCTCACCTCCCCTGTCCCTCCACAGGGGTGGGGTGGGGACGGGGGTTGGTACAACTTATGTGGTTTCCAGTGGCCCAGCGCCGAGACCTATAGTCCGACCCCACCCCCACTCGTGCTTGGGGGCTCAAGGAGTAGTGAGTGTCTTTTTAGGGCTTCTGCTTCGCCGTGCTGGTTTTGTCACTCGTACCGTGATCTCGGGGCTGCGCAGAGCCCTGAACTTGTGCCCTGTGCTCCTGTGCGACACAGCACCGAGCCGCTTGCCTCCTGGAATGAACTCGGAAGCGGTCTGCTCCAATCTTGTGGCCCAGAGGGGCTGCGGGGGAGGGGCGAGGAGGGAGGAGTGTCCTGGGCCCTGGCAAGATCAACGAGAACCCCTGGGCATCTTTTCTGCCCTGAACAGCACAGGTACCTACTAAATAGCCCTCTGTGTCATTTGCCTTCCGAGGATCCCAGAGGCGCGCCCCCCCCCCTCGGGTACTGTCGCCCAAATTCACCCACATATGGAAGACCCCTGAGTATCTTTGCTGCCCGTTAACTTCACTCTTGTGACATCCTAGGGCTCCCAACAAATGTCATTCTGCGTCGTCTGCCCTCCAAGAGGCGCTCAGGAGGGTGCCTTGGAGCTCGGTCAGTCAAATAGGGCGGTGTGGGACATTTTAGGAAGCAGCAGAAGGTGGGCAGGGCGCTAGGCCGGCGCCCCGGTCCTTGGGCGCCTAGTCCCGCGGCGCCCTCACCGCGAAGGTGATGTCAGCGGCTCTGACTTACATAAGAGGCTGCCCGGGTCGCTGCAGCAGCTGCGCCGGTGCGCGGTGGCCCGGAGCGCGCGGGGCGGTGGCGCTCTCGCGGCATCCTTTCAGGGAACCTCTGCCCGACAACCCAGCTCGCACATTGCCCCCACTCAAAAAAACAAACAAAAAACAAACACACACACACACACAAAACAACCCCCAAAACCCAATAAAAAACAAAAAACCTTTGAATCCCACCCCGGGAATTCGCTGCTTTTCTGCAACAACAACAATAATAAGCGTAATGAATAAATGATGTGCGAGATCGGTTTTCGCAGCTATAAAGGACCCGAGTTGGGTTAATGACTGGTTGTTTAAAAGGGCAATTCCGGGGATGAGTTCTGGAAAGTATTAGGACTGCCGTAGGCCAAGTCGTATTTTACTTTTGGGACTTGAAATGAGCGCTTTAATCCTGCCTCTTTTTTACCTCAAACCACACAGCGGGGACAGGCCCTTCACTTTCAGCAGAGCTGATATCTGGGGAGTGCGGTTGGGGTGAGTGGTGATTTCACTTCAAAAGAACTGGAGGGAAGTTTTGCAGACTGTTGAGTGGTGCATACATTTCCCGTGTGTGTGTGTGTGTGTGTGTGTGTGTGTGTGTGTGTGTGTGTGTGTGAGAGAGAGAGAGAGAGACACACACACACACACACACACACACACTGCTCTTTAAATTAGGTTTCACACAAGTGAAGCTCAGTGCAGGAGCAGATTGTGGCCTTTTCCCCTCTTTCTTTACAGGCAGCAGTGGGCACTTATGCACATGAAACTTGACACAGTCTTTTCAAGTCCTTTTAACTGCTTGGAGTACAAACTAATGGTTAATGGAGAAAAGAGGACTTTGTAAATGTGTGCATATAATCGATGATGAATGTATACTCTGTGCATTTATACATTAATAAATAAATCAGCCCAAGGATGGACTTAAAAATCTATTATTTTTAAATTTTTCTTAAATGTTATCTTCACACTTCGTGTCCAGACCTCCCTAGTCTTTTGTTCATGTGAATTTAGATGGCATTGTACTTGTTTGATGTCATAGAAGAAGGCATTACCTTTGGAAGGAAAGGCTTAATAGTATGTGTCTCAGTGGGAGTTTCACAGCGTGCAGAGGCAGAGACCAAGGTTTTTGTGTAAGTGTTTATTTCAGAGGATATCCCAGGAAAGACAGGGAGGGAGTACAGAAGTGGGACAGCATAGGGAGGAAAGCTCATGCCCATTGTGAGCTTGGACACCATTGTGGGCAACCAGGGTTTAATACAGCACACACCTGAGAAGTGTTCAACTGAGGAGTGAGGAAGCTGGAGTGTTTATTCATCAACTTCCACCCCTCACTGAGGGAAGGTAGGACCTGGCCTATGAATTCCCTGGCTCCCAGGGAATGTTAGGGCTCAATGTGCTCCCAGGCCAGGTAGTGAGATGCGAAAAGCCTAGGGTTTATACAGGAATGTCTGCGGTGGTCCTGTGGGAGGGGTTATGGGTAGACTACCAGTGGCTTCTATCTACTATATTATGCATCTTCCTTTAGCATTCTCCCAGCCTAGGGGAGTTTCAAAGCGAGTGACCCACATCTCCTTTCCTCTCCTTTTGAAGGTGTCTGGGTGCCTCCATACCCGCCTGTGTGGCCTTACCACCAGGATCATCATTCCCCATGCAGTCTTCCTGTTGCTTCATCCTTGGACAGCTGCTTCCGGTTGCCCTGAGACAGGCTCGGGACGGGGGAGGGGGACAGTCTGAAGGGGTGACATGATCTGACATATATTTTAGTAAAGTGACTCTGGAGGCAAGTCTGAAGGCTGGTAAACAGTATGACTGGTGATGGTGGCTAGGACCAGGGAGGTAGCTATTCAGACAGTGAGAAGTGGTGGGATTTTTGGAACTAGGACTGATAGTATTTACTAATAGGATTGGGTACAGAGTGTGAGAAGAAAAGAAGTAACTATGGATGACTCCTAGTTTTTCTTGTGGGTGTTGTTTTTTTTGTTTTTTTTTTGGCTTAAACAACTTGTAGAAGGTAGTGCCATTTCCAGAAATGGGTAAGGCTAATGGAAGAGTGGATATTTTATTGTGGGAGAACAGAATCAATAGTTTTATATTTGTGTCATGTTAACTTGATACTTAGACCATTAGATGTGTGAGCTCAGAACTCAAGAGAGAGGTCCAGGCTGAAGAGGTAAATGGGAGACATAAGCATAGAAATGGTAGGTGAAGCCTTGGAGCTAGGAACAGTGTAGATAGTAAAGAAAATGAAGCAAGAACTTAGCCTAGGGAAGCCCAACTTTGGAAATTTAGTAAAGGAGGAGAAAGGCTTAGAAAGAGCAACCAGCAAGCTAGAAGGAAAATCAGGAGGGTATGGTCTGATGGAAGCCAGAAGAAGGTGTTTCAAGAATGGAGAAGTCAACATTGTCAGATGCTTCCAAGAGTAAGATGAGCACTGAGACAAGGCCTTTGAACATGATTACTTGGAAGCAATTAATGGCCCTGATAGGTGCCATCTAAGTGGAGGGGTGGAGATGAAGGCCAAAGAAAATGAAGAGAGAACAGGAGGGGGTGGAAGAGGAGATAGCAACCGCAGATGACTCTTCCAAGGAGTTTCCTCCGGAGGGGAGTGGAGAAATAGAGCAGCACCTGGAGGGGAATACAGGGTCAAGGGAGAGTTTCTTAAAAGGTATTGATGTTCCAGCATATTTAGATTTCACAGAGAAGGGGAAATTGCTGATTCTGGGGAAAGAACTGGGTAATTCTGGAAGATCTTGAGAAGCTGAGAGGGGAAGGAATCAGAACATCTTTCCATCCATTGGCACTGGAGGGAAGATGGAGGATATAGTCAGGTAGGCAGGTAGGCAGGTAGGCTGGTGAACTGATGGTGGTAGGATGTGTTCTTATACAATTACATCTATTTTCTCTGTGAAGTGCCCAGTGACGTAATCAGCAGAGAGGGTATTGGTAATGTGAGAAAAGAAGGTAAGGTGTTAATGTTGTCTCAGAGAGGGAATGTGGATGCAGTAAGGAAATATAAAGGAATTACCTGGCTGTGTTGAGAGCCTTCTGAAATTTATTGTCATAAACTTGAAGTAAGTCCAGTTTCTCAGTCACTAAAACCTGACATTTTGGAATTGCTCCATGGGCCTCAACCCCAAGCTGTTCATCTTTAGATATTTTAATGTTGTTGGCTTTTTGGTTGCAGTTAATTATAGTTACTGAGTTTTAATGTAAATTTTATATTAAAGTTGAACATTCCTACAGAAAAGTGCACAAACCATAAGCGTACAGCTTGGCTAATTTTCACAAAGTGAACAACTCATGTAACCATCAGCCAGATCAAGAAATAAAGCATTACTGTATCCTGAAACATCCCCCCACACCCTAGGCCCTTTACCAGTCACTATCTCCCTTCCCAAAGGAAGCCACTATTTTCACATCCACATCCATCAATTAGATTTCCCTATTTTTGAATTTTATGTAAGTAGAGTCATATAGTATATACTTTTTAGTGTTCACCCAACATTATGTTGGCAAGATTCTTCCATGTTGTTACAGTAGATTGTTCATTCTCATTGCTGAATAAAATTTCAGTGTGTGCATATACCACAATTTGTTGATCTATTTTCCTGATGATGTCCATTTGGGTTGTTTCTAGTTTAGGGTTATTGCCACAAACATTCACCCGGGGATATTTTTTCCATTGCTCTTCAGAGAGAGTGGAAGGAAGGGGGGGGTGGCATGTAAGTGAAAGAGACACATTGACTGGTTGCCTCCCACAGGCCACCAGGGCCAGGGATGGAGCCTGCAACTGAGGTACTTGACCTTGGCCAAAATCCAACCCAGGACCCTTCAGTCCATAGGCCAATGCTCTGTAGCCACTGAGCCAAACCAGCCAGGGTGCCACAAACATTTTTTACATGTCTTTTTAAAAAATATATATCTTTATTGATTTCAGAGAGAGGAAGGGAGAGGGAGAGGAAGAGATAAAACATCAATGAAGAGAGAATCATTGATTGGCTGCCTCCTGCATGCCCCCTACTGGGGACTGAACCCACAACCGGGGCATGTGCCCTGGCTAGTAGTCAAACTCCAATCCCCTGGATCCTAGGTTGATGCTCAACCGCTGAGCCACGCCTGACTGGGCTTACATGCTTTTGAGGAGCTTATGTATACATAGCTCTTTGGTACATATATAAAAGTGAAATTTCTGGATCAAAGGGGCCGAGTATGTTTGGCTTTAGTAGTTATTGCCTAACAGTTTTCTGAACTGGTTGTACCAATTTATACTCCCAGTAGTACATGAAAGTTTCAGTTGCTCCACATCCTCGCCAACATTGTTATTGTCTTTTTAATTATAGCTACTCTGGTGGGTAGGTAATAAAAATCTCATTGTGGTTTTAATTTGAATTTCTCTGATAGCTTGTGAGATTGAGCACCTTCTCATATATATTTTGACCATTTGGATATTCTCTTCTGTGAATTACCTATTCAAGGCCTTTGCTCATTTTTTTGGTAAGGTTCTTTGTATCTTTTTTATTGTCTTGTAGGAGTTCCTTATATATTGTGGATATGAGTTATCTGTGAGTTATAAGAATTGCAAATACCTTGTCTCACTCTGTTGCTTGCCTTTTCACTTTCAGTGTTGTCTTTTGGTGAGAAGTTCTTATTTTTATGTAGTCTAGTTTATCAATCCTTTTCTTTATGATTATTGTTTTTTTCTCTTCTGTTTGTTCTTAAATTCTCCACTTAAATTCTTCACTGGTCATGAAGATATTCTCCTATGTTCTAGAAGTCTTTTGTTTTGTCTTTGTCATTTAGATCCATGATTCATATGGAATTGGTATTTTTATATGGTGTGAGGTAAGGGTCAAGATTAATTATTTTCCATATGGATATACAATTGATCCATTGCCACTTACTGAAAAGACCATTATTTCTCCATTGCACTACAGTGACACTTTTGTTATCTATTGAGTGGATTGATTTTATTTTCAGTCAATATTTATTGAGTTCTGCTATATGTCAGGTCTGGTACTAAGATCTTTATATGAATTACCTTATTTAATATTCACAATAACTCTATGAGAGAGGTACAGTGATTTTCCCACTTTACTGAAGGTTAGAAGCTTGCTCCAGGTAGCAACAGCCAGAAAGTGCTGGAGCCTAGAATTGGAATCCAGGCCTGAGTCCACAGTGTTGATCCCAAGCACTAGACTTCTCTTTCATGCATTGCTGCACAAATCCAGGGGAATTACTGTTTTAAAATCAAGACTTTTCTCGATATGTTTCTGACCACTTGAAAAGCTTTATCTCTTGCTTTTCTATCCATTAGCCCTCTTTGACTTCTCCATTTTCTACCCCAATCCAGTCATACTGAACTACTGGGTGTTCCCTAACTTGCTAGGCTAACTCATTCTTCATGCCTATGTATATACTACCCTTACCTTCTGGAACATTTCACTGGCTAATTCCTACATGATCATCTTTGATAGTCAGCTGACACATCATCTTCTCTGTGATGTGGAACCTGATTCCTTGTCCACCACTTCTCACCTATAACTTTTCTAGAACTCTGTGCTAACCTTTATCTTAGCTTTTCTCCTTCTAAACAGTAGACAGTGTTGGTGTTCTTTCTATATTTCTTCAGCCCTCAACTCTCATGCTGAAGGCTGCTTACTGCAAACTCCTGGGACTCTGCCTAGGGCTTTTTATTTCTGGCTAATGGACCATGCTTAGCTGTGCACACAGGGAAAGCTGGATGTGCCAGTGAATTAATGCTCTTGAAGCAGCACTCAACCAATGATGGACGGGGCATTGGTGTATGAACACCCCAGCTTCTTTGCCCTTGGATTAGAGAAATCTGAGATGTGTTCTATACCATCTCTCAGAGTTCCCCAGTAGGACTGTGCTCTAGTTGCCCACAGTCATGATTTTATTTGATAATGCACCATGTATTTTCTACCTTCCTTTCTCCATCTCACTTTCTCACTCACCTATGGCTGGTTCCTAGGGAGACCTCCCACATAAAATACTTGTGGTTGAACTTGCACTCACAGGGTCTTGGGGAACCCAGATGAAAACAATCTGTTTCATCTTTGAACTGTGAGGCCAAAGAACTAGGGCCAGAAGTATGGTAGAAGTGATATTCCTCACTCTTTTTCCTTAAACTCTTTCCCTCAGGATTATTATATTAACCACATGCTTGGCCCCTCCCAGGTGCTCTGCAGTGGGTCTAGAAATAACTTACTATTCTTTAGAAGTGATCTTTCGTGCGAGGGGCATGGGGGGAACTCAAGCCTAAGATGATGAAGACACACACCACCTCAGTTCCTCAATGGTCCATTGACCAGCCTTTTAGAGCACTATTTATTATTCTGTGGAATGAGGTCAGTGATGGCCCCAGGAGATCCAAGCTTCCATATTTGAGAAGCATAATTTTAACCTGAGCAGACACAGAAATGGCTAAATCTGGAAAGAAACTAAGAAGTCACACATTGAGTGAACTGATCATTTTGCCTTGATACTGTAATGCTAATCATGGCTTCATTCAGCTTTTGGAAGGATGATCCTTTTCCTCCCCATTCTGTTCATTCTACCACATGTTAAAACCCTTTGCAGACTAGTTAATGTGGGTGTTTTGGTGTGTGTGTGTTTTTATGTTTCAGTAACTGTGGTTAGGTTTCTTTTCCTCCTGTCTCCCTGCTCAGCAAATTTCTTTGAGGCATTATGAGATCCTAACAGCTCCATTGAAAACTGCTTTTAAACCCATCATAGAACAACTTAGAAGAAAGCAATCTTTCAAAGGTTAATATTTCATGGTTGTAATTTTCTCACAGCAACACATTTCTTTCTAGACTTTTCTTGTTGTATTGGATTGGGCTTTTAAATCAAAACTACTGAACTACTTTACCTAGGAAATCCTTGAGATTCTTGTTGGGCTGATATTGTTAAGATGATAACAATAAAGATTTCTTTCTGTTTGTGGAGACATTTTCCACACAACACCATCAGGAAAGTATAAATTCCACATAAACTCTCAGAAATGTCTTCAGCCTCAGAGCTTCTAGTCTACTTTTAATGGGCATTACCTTTAAAATGCCATGGCATATGAAATTTCTCCTATTGTCCCATGTTAGCCCAAGAGTCTTAAAGATCCATTGACTTCATATAATGCTTTATAATTTTACAGACAAAGACAATTTCAAATGTAGTTAAAATTTTGTTTTGACAGTTCAATTTCTTTTTACTCTATTAAAATACTGGAACACAAGATTTTGTGGGACACTATTAAAAATCTTGGGAAGAGTATACCTGGAACAAACCATCAATCACAAAAATTCCTGAAAGTTCTTTTTGCATTAAGAATTTCTCATGAATCACGTCTTGATAATAAATGAAAATAAAAAATGATAAGGTGGGAATGGTTTCTGAATGTAAAGCTCTCATTCTAAGGTCTAAATTTGTTGAAACAAGGTTTTGGAGAGCCCTCCTACCACACTGCAATCCCACAAAGGACAGCAACCCTGTCTAGTTCATCTTTCTGAATGACTAAGACAGGTGTGACAATTTTTTGTTTCTGACATTGTCCATCTCTCAACCCACTAATGAACATGAGAAGGTTTGGGTGTACTGAAATAGGAATCTGAGGACTTGGGCATCCATATGCTGAAAAATTAGTTTATTATGAAGTTCCTAAATCTTTCCAAGTGAAATTTACCAAGAATAAAATGAATTTAATAAGAGTTGGAGAATCCTGGGATCTTAGAGTTGGGAAAGACCATTGAATCCAACTTCCCAACCAGGGTGGGACTCTTTTTAAAGATGTCCCAAATGGCAACCCATCTGGTTTCCATGCTCTTTGAGATGCCCAGGAATGGGAAGTGGTCATCCCTACCCCAATCTTATTGCTGGATAGTTCCTGCTCTCAAACGGTCCTTATCTACACTAAGAATAAATTTGTCCTTTTGTAATTTTAGCCTTTTAGTCCTAATTCTGGTGTCTAGAGCCATATGGAATCTGCTTACAATCTCTTATCTAGGGTATCTTTTAAGTAGCTAGAGGTTACTGTGTAGTCCCTTCTAAGCTTTCTTTGTCCCAGGTAAAACAAATTCAGTTGTTTCAACCAGCCCTCTTAATGCCAAGTTTTCTGTCCCCCTCAAACTGGTTGCACTCTCCCACAGGTGCAGCGCATGAATGGACCCATTTTTTTCTTCATATGAATGCCCCACTATGACTAAAATGGCCCTTGTTGTTTATTTTATTTTTTATTATTTTATTTTATTATTTAAATTTATCTTTATTGTTGAAAGTATTACAGGTGACCCATTCCCCCCCCCCAGCTGACCCCCTCCACCTCGCTCCCACCCCCTCCCCAAGTCTTTACCCCGTTGTTGACTGTGTCCAAGGGTTATGCATATATGCATATAACTTCTTTGGTTGATCTCTTTCCACCCTCCGTCCCCCTTCCCTCTTTCCTCTGAAATATGATCATCTGTTGCCTGCGTCAATGTCTCTGGATCTATTTAGTTCGTCAGATTGTTTTGTTCATTAGCTTCTTGTTAAAGAAGACCCTCAACTTTTTCTGTAGTGCTGGTCTGGTGGTGATGAACTCCTTTAGCTTTTTCTTATCTGTGAAGCTCTTTATCTCACCTTCAATTCTAAATGATAGCTTTGCTGAGTAGAGCAATCTTGGTTGTAGTTCCATGTTTTTCATCACTTTGAATATTTCTTGCCACTCCCTTCTGGCCTGCAAGGTTTCTGTTGAGAAATCAGCTGACAGTCGGATGGGTGCTCCCTTGTAGGTAACAAATTGCTTTTCTCTTGCTGCTTTTAAGATTCTCTCTTTGTCTTTAAGCTTTGGCATTTTAATGATGATGTGTCTTGCTGTGGGCCTCTTTGAGTTCTTCTTGTTTGGGACCCTCTGTGCTTTCTGGACTTGTAAGTCGATTTCTTTCCCCAGGTAGGGGAAGTTTTCTGTAATTACTTTTTCAAATAGGTTTTCAGTTTCTTGGTCTCTTTCCTCTCCTTCTGGCACCCCAATAATATGAATGTTGGGCTGCTTGAAGTTGTCCCAGAGGCTCCTTATGCTATCTTCATATTTCTGGATTCTTTTTTCTTTTTGCTCTTCTGGTTGGGTGTTTTTGTTTCCTCATGTTCCAAATTGCTGATTTGATTCTCAGCATCCTCTACTCTACTGTTGATTTCCTATAAATTATTCTTCATTTTAGTTAATATAGCCTTCATTTCAAATTGGTACTTTATTATGTCATTGACTTTCTCAGTTATTTTCATAATACTCTTACTAACATGCTTGAGCATCCTTATAAACAAAATTCTGAACTCTGTTTCTGTTAGCTTGCTTGGATCTATTTCATTTAGTTCCTCTTCTAGATATTTTTTCTGTTCTTTCCTTTGTGACATGTTTCTTTGCCTCTGCATTTTGGCTGCTTCCTGGTGTTTGTTTCTATGTATTAGGTAGAGCTGCTATGTCTCCTGGAATTTGTAGAGTGGCTTTGTGTAGTAGGAGTCCCGTAGGATCCAGTGGCTCAGCCTCCCAAGTCTCCTGAGCTGGGCCTTCTAGGTGCTCCCCCGTGTGGGCTGTGTGCACTGTCCTGTTGTAGTTGAGCCTTGGTTGCTGTTGGTGTTTCTGGGAGGAACTGACCCCCAGGCCAATCGGCTGTGAGGACCAGCTGCAGCTACAGCCAGAGAGCTGCTGTGCTGGAGACACCCCTATGGAGCAGGATTTACTTCAGTGGAGCTTTGGTGTCTATCAAGTGCGCCCCTTGAGTGTGTCACTTGTGGATGCGGTAGGGTTGTAATCCAGGGTGGTCGAGTCTGACCACCAGGTGCACTGTCTCTGGGGCCTCCCTGGAGGTGTAAAATCACCCTGTGCCAGTTCCTTGCCCATCATGAGCTACACAGCAAACCGTAGTTGGCTGCTCCTTGTGCTGGGCTTGGAGGAGCCCAGGAGAGGCCCAGCTATGAGCCAGTGCAGCTGCCGCTAGTGCCAGGCCTGGGGCCGCTTATCAAGCCGCATGGGGCAGTTGCTGCTTGTTTGAGAGATTTTAGGAAAGTCCTAAGCATGAGGCTGGAGAGGCCACTTGCACAGAAAAGCCCCTGGAAATGGCCCGGATGAGCTGCAGGTGGGAGGGGCGGGGCCTCCCGGAGTCACGGGGGGGGGGGGGGGGCAAAGGTGTGTGTCAGGTGCTGGCGATTCAAACATGGCGCCTGCCCGCCAGCTGTGCGGGGAGGACTCGCCACAGGAGCCATGGCCTCCGCCAGCCCTTCTGCCCGGGAGGAAGCCACCCTCCACCTGTCGCCCGGATCTCAGGCAGGTCAGTCCCTCCCCGAGTGTCCCAGGTCCCTTCAGGCTCCTGCCCGGCGCTGGGCTCAGAGGGAGCGTCCGAGTGAGTCCGCGCCGGGCCCTTGAGAGGAGCTGCTGGGGCTCCCGCGGCCTCCGCGACCCTCAGGGACAGTCCCCGCTGGTTTCACAGCCCGGAGTGTGGGGACGTTTCTTCCCGGCCCTGGAGCCCTGGGCTGGGGCCTGCTGTGGGGCTGGGACCCTTCCCTCCTCCGGGAAACCCCCGCCGCCGAGATTCCCTCCCCGGTTTCCCCACGGCACCGGCTGTGGGTCCACGGCTGTGTCTCCGCTATTCAGCCCCGCCCCGCCCGCGTCTCCCCCTCCTCCCGGTCTCGGTGCTGCTTCAGTTCCCTGGTTGCGGGGCTTCTGTTCAGCCAGAATTCAGGAGCTTCTGAGTGATGTTGGTTCTGTATTTTAGTTTTAATTTTGATGTGGTTGCCGGAGGCCTCGGGTGCAGCTGTGGCCTATGCCGCCATCTTGTTTCCTCCCTCAGCCCTTGTTGTTTTAATTATTGCAAAATACTGTTGGTGCATTATTGCTCTTATGGCCCAACAAACTTCTTTCCTTCATAGTAGCAGTTCTTTTACACGAGGTTTCCTCTATTCCATTGGTGCAGTTGGTATTTTGAACTTAAATTTCATAAGACTCCCCATTGTCTCTGTTAAATTGAATCTTGCTTGCTTTGCTCATTCACTTCCAATCAGTGGTGATGGTTTAAAATCTTGATTCAATGTGTCAGCTACTGCCCACAGCACTTCTCTCTCTGCAAACATTAAAACATGATTCTAGCCCATCACCCACATCTTTGATAAAACTATTGTTCAGATGGACTGAAGGCCAGATCCCATTGGCAGGGAGTACTAGCAACATCCCTCCAAGTTAATGTCTATTAATCAACATTCATTGGGTACCATTGTTGTAGCAGCCACAAATGCTCCCCCCACCATCCCATTCAAACCACATTTCTCCACCTTGCCCACAAAATCTATCATCATGAGTGATTGTCGAATGGTTTGCTGAAATCAAGATACCATATGTCTGTAGTATTCCTTTGATCTCCCAGTCTAATAACCCTACTCAAAAGGGAAATGAGGTTAGTCTGGCTCAAACTGGACTCCCAACCATCAGAGGGGCCATTTAAATTTTCTTGTATATAATGGATAAAGAGTTTATTTTGGAGAATCTGCTTTGGTGTTTTGGCCATAGAATGACTGCACTGTTTGGACTTCAAGGGAACTCTCTGGGTCCTAGACTCCATTTCTCTGAATCCAAATTGCATGGTTTATAAAAGGTAGAGAATCAGAGTGCTTATCCCCTTCTTTCTTTTATGATACCTGGTGAGAGCCTTATGTCTTTGTTTTTTAAGGAAAGGCTTGGAACTCATGACCTTTGTAGTTTGCTTAGGCTCAGTTTGAGTGAGGTTGGCCAGTGTCAGTTTTATCTAATTGTTGAGAAGCAAGTATGTGGTTAAGAGTGTGGGTTCTGAAGTTAGACAGCAGAGGTTCAAATCCCAGCTCCACTCCTTCAAAGCTGTATCACTTTGGACAATTTACTGAATATTTCTTTTCCTTTGGGATGGAGATAAAAACAGTACCTACTGCATCAGGTTGTTGACAAGACTGAAGGAGTCAAGGTGCACAGGCACTGAGAACTGTTCCTGGCACATGGTGAACCCCTGGGTAATTATTAGCTGTTATTTTATTGGTACTGTAATTGGATCATGCAGAGTGGGAGGCATGTGTTAAGTTTTTCCAAGTAGGTGAAAACCTGTGCCTGAATCTGTGAAAGGCTGGGTCAGGGGGAAAGAGACAGCTCACAAGCAATGTTATATCCCTCTGCATGGTCAGATCCAATAATCTTATGACACAGATTCACTCATTTATTACTATTGGTGCATTATTGCTCTTATGGCTCAACAAACTCCTTTCCTTTATAGTGGCAGTTCTTTTACATGAAGTTTCCTCTATTCCATTGGTGCAGTTGGTATTTTGCACTACTCTAGGCACTTGGATTTCATCAGTGTACAAAAAGTTACAAAGAACTTATGGTGGAGAGAGATTAAACCATAAACAAAAAACATAATACAGATATTTAATATAATTAAAGATAATTTAAAGAGATTACAGAACATTCGAGGAAGTGGTAAATTATGGGCAAAAAGAAACTAGAGCAGGGTGAGGGCAATCCAGAAGATTGGAGTGGGGTTACCATTTTAAATGGGAAGCAGCATTTTAGTGAAGATTGGAAAGCGGTGAGGGAGTTAATGATGTCAGTAGCGGAGGAAGAGTGTTCCAGCAGAAGGAACTAGAGCTAGTGCAAAGGCCCTGAGGTGAGAGCATGCCTGGTGTGATAGAGGGATGGTAAGGAGGCCAATATGGTGGATATGGAGTGAGCAAGAAGGAGACTGGGAGGAGAGGAGGCCAGGGAGGTGGAATGGAGGGCGGCTCATGTAGGGTCTAAGAGACCTTTGCCAGGACTTTGCTTTTTGCTCTGAGTGAAATGGAGACTCATTGGAGGGTTTTAAGTCTAGGAATGACATGACTGACTTAGAGTTTAAAAGGATCACTTTGGCTATTGTGTTGTGAAGAAAATGTGAGAGAGGGGTAGAAACAAGTAGGTGACCAAGTAGGATAATTGCTCTGGCAGTTATCCTGGTGAGAGATGGTGGTGGTTTGGTGGAAATAATGAGAAGGGGTTGGATCCAACTTAGAGATGTTGACATTTTCTGTTTTATGTTTAGGGCTAGGCAATAAAAGTATAATTCAACCCATATAGAAGGGCATAAAAGTAAGAAGGAAAGGAAAACCCTCCTTTCCTCTTACTCCACCAGACTTGCTCCAAAGAAAACCATGTTACAATGTGTTGTGCTCCTTCTAGGAGGAGAAAAGAGAATTCTCACAGAGGTCTCATGCGTTTTGTAAAGCCACTTCTGAAAGTTGAGGAGATAGGCACTTCTAGAGTCTTGTTGATTAGTTATTTTTTGCATCTTGAGAAAATTTAAAAGGTGTTCTAAAGAAAATTCTTGTTAAAGATCAATGTATCATTTCCATACAGTGAAATGTACGGATCGCAATTGTGTAGTTTGATGAATTTTAACAACTGTATGCACCCCTGTAACCCACATCCCTATTACGAGAGGGACAATTCCCTTACTTCAGATAGATAATACCTTCTTGAGGTAGGAAAGCAATATTTGAACTCTGGTGCCCTAGCACTAGTCCCTGCCAGAGCTGTTGTATTAATACGGACATGTAAGAAAATGTTTCCACAGGGACTTCTGGGCTCTCCAGTAGGATCAGACTAAGAACTGCTGATTCTATATATAAGATTTTCAAAGGAACAAACTTTAAATTAGAAGATAAATAAGTCCTGGGGATGTAATGTATAGCACGGCGACTATGGTCAATAAAATGTATTGTATATTTGAAAGTTGCTAAGAGAGTACATCTTAAATGTTCTCATCACAAGAAAAAAGTTGTAACTATGTGCTATGACAGATGTTAACTAGACTTATTGTGGTCATTTCACCATATATACAAATATCAAATCATTATGTTGTACACTTGAAACTAATATAATGTTATATGTCAATTATATCACAAATTAAAAAAGATTGAGAGGGGGGGAAAAAGATTTCCAAGACAACTGGAATAGCGGAGTTTCTTCTCTTTGGTCTGATGGTGCTGGGCTGTTTATGACATCTGGGAGGACCCATTTGGGCCAAGGATAAGAATCTGGCTTCAAAGGCCCCAGGGGTAATTTAGAAGTAGGAGTTTTTCTAAGATTAAGGTAAAATAACATTTAAAAGTCTTGGCGGGGGCGGGGAGGAAGAACTTGTTACTTTCACGCAAATTGCCAAGTAGCAGGGAACACTAATTTTTAACTATGTTTTTAGCTTATGCTGACGCTTGAGGCTTGGATGAAAGGTGAAGGAAGTTCTTTAAAATTTGATTTCTGATTATTCTATCTAAGTGCATTTAGATTTGTGAAAGAAGCAGCCCATTCTAAAGTTCAGCTACTCTTGATTTTTAATACTAGACATCTAAGGGAGGGAAGAACTAGTATTTATGAGGAAGGATGATAGCCAGTGAGACATAATGTTCATTAGACTATAATATCAATATTTATGTTTCTCTGCAGTGTGCATCTGGACGCTGTTCCTCAAGCCTGTATTTATATTTTAATAATGGGAGTAAAGCTGTATTTTCCTTTTTAATTTCACATCAGAGCTCTGCTACCTCAGCCAGTCCCCTTCTCACCCTTGAAGACTTCGATTGCAAGATGGCACATGTTTATTGAGAGGCTGATTCTAGAGATTAACTTTGAGGAGGGAAAATTGCAGCATGAATAAATACCTCAGAAATCCTTCTCCATGAAAAAAGTCATGGGGCTTTCTGCCTCACAAACAGGAGAGACAGATGCTTTGGAGTTTGGGGCAATGTGGGGGATAGCGGGCAAACCAAGGAAGAGATACTGGGAAGGGTGCCCTGGAAGGTTTTCTGAGTTTCACTTGGGTTAAGTGCCTTCAGTGTGAGAAAAGAGATGTTGGAACCCTGCTCAAGTATCAGATGTCACTGGTGCTCATCTGGCAAAGTTTTAGCCTTTGCTAATTAAAATGAAATCCAATTGCACAAAGAAAAATACATTGCGTAAGGTTGTGCTTATGTGGCTGTATTTTAACCCTTTGCCCCATATCCTAAGACCAGCGAATCTCAGGTGGGTGATGACACAGGAAGTGACAGTGAGAAATGGGGTTCGCTTACAAATATATTTGGATAAAGGCAATGAGTGGGGCTATTGGCTTGTCAGTGTAAATTTGAAGCCCTTTTGGTTGGTCAATTCAAAGTTTTAATCACTGTTGAGTGAGGAGGAAAATTTTAAACACACAGACAAATAACCAAAGAGGCACTCTCTTCTACTTCTCAGCTTGTACTTTTCCCCCCAAGTTGCTCCGTATGCTTTTCTGTGGTCTGATCAGCTTGGTTGGATCAAGGCCTGCATTTAGGAAGCTACCTAGAACCAAAAGAATTCATTCATTCTCTCTCTCTCTCTCCAAATATAAATGATATATATGCTAAAATTATAACATCAATATAGCAAGGTGCACAAATGATACGTGTACAGCACCTGGAATAAGAAATAGCACTTTCAGCTCTCTAGAAATTCTGCCACTGTTCCTTTCCAGTCATACTTCCCAAAGAGTGGCCATTATCCTGACTTCTAATAGCATAGATTACTTTGGCCTGTTTTGGAATCATATAGTATATGCTTTTTTATATCTGGGTTTTTTTGCTCAAAATTATATTTGGTTGCCCCATTTGTGTTGTATGTAGCTATGGCCCATTTTCATTACTGTATAATATTCCTTTGTGTAAACATACCATGATTTATTTGTCCATTTATTTGGGTATTTGGATAATTCCCAAATAATGCTGCTATGAACATTCTAGTTCCTGTCTTTTGGTGAATGTACCTACACATTTCTGTTGGGTAAAAACTCCCTGAGTTGTAGTTTTACAAAACTTTCTCCCTCAATAAGATACTTCAAGGCTGTGATAGTAACTTCTTATTCCTTGCTGTCCCTCGACTTCTGGACTAAGCAGAAGTTTTGTTTTGTTTTTCTGTAATGTAAAGATTATCACTAATCACTAATGACAAAGTTTAGGGGTCTGAAATTGAGGAAATGTGATCTACTTAAAAGGACTCCCCCGCTCTTTTAAATTAAAGCATAGTTATGAGGCCTTTTGATTCCCGGATGAGGGCTCTTCACAAAACCATGTTTCAAATCATTTGCAAACTCCGTTTAATTGGAGTTTGACATTTGAATCTTTGTTGGCAATGCTTCAGCTCTTCCTCTGTGAGGAGAATCCTTTTGGGTTTTCAGATTGCTTCCTTTCCTTGGGGAGGGGGATGGAGGAGGAAGAGTGATGAGTCCTCTAATCACTTGGCTGGATTAGCCTTAGAGCTATGGGGGAGTTGCCTTCTCTAGTTGCCCCTACTATCAAGGTTTTATGCAAAGTCTAGTCAAAGCAGAACTCCTCAGAAGGGCAAGAGACAAAGAAGAGGGGGAGGCCTTTCCGTTCCCCTGACAAGGTCTCTATTCTTGTGGCTCTGTTTTGAGAACCTTGGATATCTGATCCACAAAGTAGCAACCCTGGCTAGACAGAATTTTGTGGATTCTGGGAGTTGAAAGACCTCAAGCAAATTCTAAAATTGCCCACAGGACTTTCTTTCAAACTCCTGACATAGGCTTGGCTTCCCAGAAGCCTTTGCTGAAGCTTGAAGTCCTACACTCAGTAAGTGGTGTAACCGCTGCCCCTCCCCCTCTCGCCCCCACCCCGTCAGCCCACAGGCTTCCTCACTGTTTGGTTTTAAATGACCATGATTGGAGAACTGAAGGGGGTGAATGTTTCAGCTTGAGCCTTCCCCTGCAAGCATCCTGGGAATGTCTGAAACATCTTTGAGGCCCAAGCAGCCCCACGGCTGCCTTGTGTTTTGATGGAACGTTTGGTTCACTTTGGGTGTGAAGGGGTGTGAAACCTTTACAGTTAAGTCTGAAAAATGGTTGTGAGAAGCCCCCAGGGAACCATGCTGCTGAGTGACACACACCTGGGCCTTTGAAAGTGGGGTTTTATGATAAATTTGAACATGGTTTTAAACTTTACTGTACTTTGCTTCATTCCTTTTCCTAACTAGAGAATAGGTGAGCTGATTTTTCCATGAGAGAACTGCTTTGGACCATTAACCCAGATTTTTTTCAAATGTAGAGGTGACTATGTAATTGAGTTTTGACTTTTAAGAACTGGAGACCCAATGAGACAGCTCTGTGAAGTCAGAGTTGCAGGTGGGGCTGGTGGGGGGAAGATATACTTTTCTTTACTCACCAGGTGTGAAATGCAAAAGAGCTTTATGCAGAATAAGAGGCCTTTAAAAATCCAGATGTACTCTGAGGACCTGCATAACTCTTCCTTAAACCTGTTGCTTGCCCCAAGTTGTCTTTCTCTTCTGTAGGGTATGACTGAAACCACAGCTTACAGTTTATTCTTTGTCACCCCTTTGACTTTTTCCTGTAGCCAGCCCTGCCCCCAGTTTTTACTAGGTGGCTGAATTTTTGTCTCAAATGATTGAATGTTATCAAGGGTATTCTCCTAAACATGTTCAGGCAGACATCAAATAAATTCACACACACATGCATGCAACCCCCTCCCCCCCCCACATGCCGGTAACATTTATTATGTGACTGCTTTCTGCTCATATTCTCTCACCTTTTCTCACAAGCCCCTCAAAATTCTGTGATGGAAATATTATGATATTCTTTGGGTAGATAAGGAAATGGAGGCCCTAGTAGTGGCTTTAAGACCATACTGTTTAAGACCACACCATTTTAACATTTGAATCCAGGATTCAGATGTGGCTTTCTTTCTTCAGTTTTGGGTCTCCATATACTCTACCCAGGGACTCTCCATACAGCACATGGTTCCTCCCATCACTACTGCCGTATTACCACTGCGATAACTTCTGCCTCCCCATTCATAATGAGGCAGGAAAAAAAGACATGAGGATGATGTCCAGGTGGGTCCTTGGATGCTCAGAAGGTCCAGGGTTGGGGCCTCTGGACAAAAAGGCCCACAAGTCAGGGAGCGCCTACTCTGTCTGGCATAGGCATATGGCCCGTTGGATATTAGCATGTGGAATTGGGCAAGGTGGTGGCTGGCTGTAAGTAATTAGTTGTTGAGTTGTAACTTAATAGTTTTGAGGAACATACTGAATGTATAGAATAAGTCATTTGCTAAAGCAGGAATCATTTTATATATCAAGGCCTTTACTACCTAAACCCAAATGAGTCGCTCCATGGATACATAGATTTCTCTTCTAGTTCAGTGGTCGCCCTTCTGTATTCTGTAGTGTTGCTTGGAGGCTGGTGTAAATTAGCTGTGGGCAACTTCAATTCAGATAACTAATCAACCCAAATTAAAATAAATTGCCATTTTTTCCATGTATTGAGATAGGTCAAAATGAAAAAATGATGATGGTCAGGTTTGGGGTGGGAATGAGGGTGAGGTGGGCATAAGGGTAGTTCCAGACACTGCTGATGGAAGTGTAAATTTGTATAAATTTTGTGGTAGGCAGTTGGTCTTTATGAAATTAATATACAAAAAAACTGTATGCTAGAAATTTTACTTCAAAATTTAACCTAATTCACCACAAGAAAAAAAATATTTGCAAGTATGTATGGTGATGGATGTTAACTAGACTTATTGTGGTGATCATTTTGCAATATACACAAGTATCAAATCATTATGTTGTCTACTTGAAACTAGTATAATGTGATGTGTCAATTATACCTCAAATTAAAAAAATAAAATTATGGAGACAAAAATTTTAAAAGAATTTAACCTAATAAAATAATTGGAAAAGTAAAATAAAAGAATGTATAGATCCCTCAGTACTGCTTATAATTAAAAAATACCCTAAGTGATTAACAATAGAAAATTGATTGAACAAACATTACTGTACATTGGTGCAGAAACAACATTACTACATATTAGAACAGTGAAATACTTTATTGCCATTTAAATGATACAAATGAATATCCATTCACTCAGAAATATGTTTATGATACAGTCCAAAGTTAAAATGACTTGCTACCAATAGTATGCAGATTAGTGCATGTTTATTAAGAAGATGTAGGAATATAGGAGAAAGAATGTCTGGAATGTCTGGAATATGTCAAATCATTATTTAAAAAACATGTTTCGATCATGATCCACAGTGAGAAATACATTTTACATTTGTGACCCAGTAGATGCATGTAGCTGAAACAATAGTTTTATTAACAATACTAACTTTTCTCTGTATGATTCATTTTGATATATTTGTTTTTTTTCTTTGTGTCTTAACTATATTATCTTATTCTACTCTTCCTTGTCCTATTCTACTTTACTCCATTTCCATTCCTCTTCTCTTCTCTTCTCTTCTGTTTCATTTTTAAGATGGCTGGTCATGACCCACTAAGTTGATTTTATGATTTCCTAATGTGCCACAATCCACAGTTGGAAAAACTCTGCTATAGAATGTTAACAGTGGTTATCTCTGTCAGGTAGGATTATAGACAAATTTTATTTTTGAGAAGGGGGTCCTTTTTGCATCTCCATGTTACTTATGCAATACAAAGGCTAATGAAAGTTTTAAAAATGACATGATTTCATTTAAAAACAAAGGGGTACCCTGTAACTTTTTACTAATGTATTAACTGTATAAAATAAGATGCCTGCTTTACTCCATAATTATTAGGCATTCAGAATGTTCTTGGAACCTTAACGAACGCTGTGGCAGGAAAAAATACATCCATTGAGACACATAGTTTAAATAATAAAATAACAAGAAAGTGAAAGATGGCCTTACCTCTTTAAATTGAAAAGATCACCATACCTTAGTACTTATTGCTTTACCCCAGTGAAGTTGCATCAGTTCTTTGGGATTTATTTCTATTTATGTTCCAGATTGCATTTTTTCATGCTCATTCCCCACCTTAAAAAAAAAAGGATATTAAATTCATCAGACTACTTTCTGGCCAGATTATCTTGGTTTACAGTACTGTTGAAGTTAGCCCCCTTTAAAACTAAAGATGCTTTTAAATGGAAGGTAGTTATTAAAAACTTAGAGCAGGAAGCAGAAGCTTTAAAGGAGGACAGGAAGAATCCCTGGCCTGAGCCAGTATACTTCCCCATGGGCTTCCTGCTCTCAGCACACAGCTGAAAACCTGCAGACTGGCCCTAGGAGCCCCACCCCTATCGTGGTCACACAACCAAAGCAGGTGTGGGATATGAAGTGAGCTGTCTCTGGCTTTTCTCTGGGAAAACCACTGGTGGACAAAGGGCAGAGATTTCTGCAGAAAGTTCTGTTTACATAAAACCCAAGTAAATCTTTAAGCATATGTGCCAACTTCCAAGAGGGAAAGGGCAATACATAGGGTTGGAGTTTGGGAGAGACTGGCTAGCATTTTCAGTGTAGGGGCATGAAGAGAGATGCTTCCTGCCCTTGAAAGAAATTGATAGGAAATCTGAGAAAATAACTGGGGTTGCTTTCCAAAATGTACTAATGTCTCATACTTTGTTGAGATCCAACAATGCTGAAAATGTTATTTGGAGCTCTGGCTTTATACTTAGGGAGAAGGCTAAATTTATTCTATCTTTGAAACATTGTGAACAACGTGTAAAAGTTATTCATGTGCTTCTTTATTCATTTTTATTCATTTCATTTATATCACTTCATATCAATTCAATGACGATTATCCATTCATGTGTTATTTGTTCATTCATTCATTTCCATTTCTATCCATCCATCATCATCCATCCGTCCGTCCATCCGTCCGTCCGTCTGTCCAACCATCCATCTAACCATTCATCCAAGCAATGGCAGTTTTTGACTAGATGCTTTGTATTGAGGGGCATGTGGTAATCACTGGGGAAGGGGAAGGAACTCTAAAAGGAGAAAGAGCAGTCTGTATAGTTGAGTTGCTCACAGTCTGGTGGTGCAGACAGATGAGTAAACAACACATAGTGTGAGCAATGTTACTAGAGATGCCAACATGGCTTGATTAGTGTAAAACTAAGTCTCCCCTTCCTGCCTGGAATCAAGGAATGTTAGCCTGAAAATAAGCCTTAGAAAAACTGAATGGCACAATGCTTTCCAGGTTTTATCCACTGATTGCTGGGGTGCCATTCCAGGTGGGTGTGGGAGGGAGGAGGGAGAGGGGTTTAGCTTCCTTGAGAACCAGAGCAGATCCCTTTTCATCTGTTTCATATATTGAGGTTCCTTTTAGAGTATCATTTGAGGAAAGGCCTTGTTTGCTTAATGATATTTGCAAAGCACTGGAACAATCTACCATCATTCCTTGTTTCTCTGGTTTAAAAATTAAGGGCTAACAAGGTGAAATGATTTGCCCAAGGCTGTAAAATTGGTTAGTTAACAATCCACGAATAAGACCTGGTCTTCTAATTTGTGTGGACATTACCTCTGTATCAGTTAGCTTTTGCTGTGTAACAAATAATTCCAAAACTCAGTGGATTAAAACAACCACTATTTGTTTAGCCCATAATTCTATGAGTGGGCAATTTGGGCTAGACCCAGTTGGGTAGTTCCTCTGGTCTCAGCTGGGCTCAATCATGTCAGTGATGAATTTCTTATCTGCTGGCAAGTCACCTGAGAACTGGCTGGTCTAAGATGGCCTTACATCTGAGGAATAGCTGGGTGTTAACTGAGATAATCAAGTAACTGAGCCTGGAATCTCTCAGCAGCAGCAGCAGCAGCAGCATTCTTACAGAGCAGGGAAGTGTACATGGCCTCTTGAGGCCTAAGCTTGTAGCTGGTCAAAGCAAATTGCAAGACCAGCTTATACTTAAGAGGTAGAGAAAGAGACTCTACTTTTTGAATGGAGAATTACAAGGGGTGTGGATACAGGAAGGGAAGAATTGTTACCCTTTTTGTTATCTACCATAAGAATACTGTGTTATTAACATGTCTTCTCTTCTTAATTTGGGCATTGGAAAAATGTATGTTTGAAAATGCTGTCTAATTCCAAAGCTATCTTTACAAGAAGGCCATAGCCATGACCCTTTCTATATATACTATGAGGTCTCTCACCTACTTGAGTTTTGAAATGCTTTGTGTTTGAGACAGATGGTATTTACTGCTTGTGGTAAGGGGCACTGTACCTTAAGAACATCCCTACCTTATTCCCAATCACAGTCTCTCTATCAACAGTCCTTTACATAGAATGACTCCTTCAGGTCACACTGATTCTTTTAGATGCCTCTGCAGGATGACTTCATCCTCATCGTTTCCACAAAGATTTACTGAGAGACTTTTATGTATTAGACAGTTAACTAGATATTGAGGATACACATAGTCTAAGGTGAGCCCCAAATTCAGGTAATTCACAGTATGGAAGGAAAGGAAAAGAGAGAAACAGATTATTACAGTGAAATATGATGAGGAAGAGGGATGAAAATTGAATTTCTTTTCATTATTATCTTTGTAATTAGAAAGTGCAGCCAAATGATCATATAAATAGATGCAGAAAAAGCATTCTACACAATTCAGTACCCTTTCAAGACAAAACACTTAAACTAGAATAGAAAGGAGCTCCCCCAACCTGATAAAGTACATTTATGAAAAATTCACAGCTGACATCATACTTACTAGTGAAAAATTGTATCTCACCCTAAGGTGAGATACAACACAAGGTTGTCCATTCTTGCTATTTCTATTTAACATTATACTGAAGATTCTATCCAGATAATTAAGAAAGAAAATAAAAGGCATTCAGATTGGGAAGGGAGAAGTAAAAGCATCTCTATTCACAGATGGCATGATCTTGTATATAGAAATTCCTAAGGCATCCAAAGAAACTATTAGAACTAATAAATGAAGGTATAAGATCAATATACAAAAATCAATTGTAATCTGTACACTAGCAAAAAACAATAAGAGCAGAAATTAAGAGAATAATTCCTTATATAATAGCAATAACTTCTATAAAAGTGCAAGACTTGTACACAAAAATATGAAACATCATTGGAAGAAAATAAAGACCTACATAAAGAGAAAGATATTCCATGTTCATGGATCAGAAGACTTAATATTGTTTAAGATGGTGATATTCCCCAAATTGATATACAGATTCAATTCAATCCATATCAAAATCCCAGCTGACTTTTTGCAGAAATTGATAAGCTGATTTAAAAATTTGTATGGAAGCACAAGGGACCCAAAATAGCCAAAACAATCCTGAAAAAGAAAAAGTTGGAGGTCTCACACTTCCCAAGTTTCAAAACTTATTACAAAACTACAGTAATCAAGACAGTGTGGTAGTGGCATAAGAACAGGCATATAGATCAATGGAATAGAATTGAGGAGTCCAGAAATAAATCCTTACTTTTATGGTCAATTGTTTTTTGACAAGGGTGCTAAGAATTCAATGAGGGAAACTATTATTTTTTCAACAAATGGCACCTGGACAACTGAATATCCACATGCAAAAGAATGAAGTTGAACTCCTTCTGCACAAATATTAACTCAGAACGGTTCATAGATTTAAATTTATGAGTTAAAACTATAAAACTCTTAGAAGAAGACATAGGAGTAAATCTTTATGACCTTGAATTAAGCAATGATTTTTTTTTTTAGATATGACACTAAAAATGCAAGTGATGAAAAATAATGGATAGAACTTCATCAAAGTTAAAAACTTTTGTCCTTCAAAGGATACCATAAGAAATTGAGAAGTCAATCCACAAAATGGGAGACAGTATTTGCCAGTCATATAGCTGAGAAGGGACTTTGTATTAGATTCTGAGGGCTGCTACAATTAACTACCACAAGCCAGGTGGCTTAAGAAAACAGAAATTTATTCTTTCATAGTTCAGGAGGATAGAAGTGCCAAATAATGTTGTGAAAAAAGACATACTCCCTCTCAAGCCTCTAAAGCAGAACATGTCTTTGCCTCTCTCCTGGCTTCTGGTTGTTGCCAGTAATACTTGGTGTTCCTTGACTTACAGTCAGGTGATTCCATTCTGTCTCCATCTTCACATGGCACTCTCCTCTGTGTGTAACTCTATGTATAACATCTTGAAAAACTGCCAAACTGTTCTCCAAAGCTACTGCACAGTGTCCCTGTGTCTTCATAAGGCCTTCTTATAAGGATACCAGTCATTGGAGTTAGGACTTACCCTAATCCAGTATGACCTCATCTTCACTTGATTTCATCTGCAAAGAACCTATTTCCAAATAAGGTCACATTCACAGGTTCTGAGGTTAGGACATTAACATACTTTTTTTGGGGGGGAGCAAAATTCAACCCACAACAGACTTTATCTAGAATTATATTTTTAAAAACTCTTAACAACTCAACAATAAAAAGAGAAATAACCTAATTTTTAAAATGGGCAAAGGATTTGAATAGATATTTCTTCAAAGAAAACATAAAGGTGAGCATAAGCACATGAAAAGATGGTCGGTATCATTAGTCATCAGAAAAATGCAAATCAAAACCACAATGACCATTAGAATTGCTAAATAAAAAAGACAGACAATGACAAGTGTTGATGAGGATGTGGAGAAATTAGAACCCTTATGCATTGCTGGTGGGAAGGGAAAATAGTACAGTAGCTTTGGAGAACAGTTTGGCAGTTTTTCAAGGTGTTATACATAGAGTTACCATATGACCTAGCAATTCTACTCCTAAGTATATACCCAAGGGAATTGAAAACATATGTTTAAACAAAACATGTACATGAATGTTCATTATAGTATCTTTTTTCGGTTAATCCTCACCTGAGGATAAATTTTCCATTGATATTTTAGAGAGACTGGAAGGGAGGGAAGGAGGGGGAGAGAGAGAAACATTGATGTGAGAGAGACACATTGATTGGTTGCCTTCGGCACACACCCCAACTGGGGTCAGGGATCAAACCTGCAATCCAGGCACGTGCCCTTGACTGGGAATCGAACCAGACCTTTCACTGTGTGGGCCAATGCTCTAACCACTTAGCAACACTTGCCAGGGCTCATTGCAGTATTATTTACAATAGTCAAAAGATGGAAATAGCCCAAATGTCCATCAACTATAATTGGATAAAGAAAATGTGGTATATCCATGCAATGGGATATTGTTTGGCAATAAAAATGTGATAAAAGGCAATACAAATTATTGATACATGTTGCAATATGGATAAACCTTGAAACACTGAGGTAAATCAAAGAAACAAGTCATACAAGAATACATGTCATATGATCTCAAAGATATGAAATGTCCAGAACAGGCAAATTTATCAGGACATAAAGCACTTTAGTGGTTGCCTAGTGCTGGAGGATGGGAGTAATAGAAATTGACTGCTAATGAGTATGGTTTTTTTTTTTAGGGGTGATGAAATGTTCTAAAATTAGATAGTGGTGATGATCAACTCTGAATATGCTAAAAACCATTGAATTGTGCCTTTTAAAGGGTGAATTTTATTCTATGTGAATTATATCTCAGTAAAGCTCTAAAAAATAGGGCAAGGCCCTCTGCCAGGAGTATGGGATGTTAGGGGGGCTGAGAAAAATGTTAATGATTTGGAATTCCTACTCAGAAGAATGAGGGAGAGAGCTGTACTTGTTAGGTTAGCTGCTGCAACCAACAGCCCACAACTTTCAGTGGCTGAGCACAATAAAAGTTTCTTTTTCTCACACCATTGTTGATCTTGGCCTGTTGACTATCCTCAGTGGCTCTCTTCCATATGGTGACTCGGGCCCCCAGGTTCTTTCCATCTTTTGTCTCTGTCCTTTTTTAGAACTTTGGTACCCTCTCCATTCAGCTGCTGAATGGGGAAAGAGAGTGAGGATTGAACATGGGAGAGTCGCATGGTACAGGCCTGGAAGTGACTTGCTTCACTTCCACTCATATTCTGTTGGCCAGAAGCCAGTCACACGGCCACACCTACCTGCAGGGGAGGTTGACACATACAGTCTACTTATGTTTCTGAGAAGAAAGGGGAAACAGGTTTGCAGAACAGTTAGTCAGCCTCTGCTACAAGGGCTGACCAAGGGCAAGGAAAAAGATTGCAGGCTCAGAGCCCAGCTTGAGGTGGCATGTATTTGTGGTGACCGCTGAGAGCAAGGCTGGGTCATCTTCTCCCACCGTTCCAGGTGAAGCATCCCCAGGTGGAAAGTACTGTAATGGAGCACATTTCTGTGGGTGAACATAGAATCTGCATTTGTAATGTCTGGGGAGGGAAATGAAAAGCACTTTAGCATCTCTCACGGAATGACAAATGTAGCCATGCTGTCCACATTGTTATTAAATGGGGAGCAAGAGAAGAATTAATATGAGAAATAAACGGCTGTTTCTTTGCACTTGGACATGGGATGAATAAAAATAAGACTCTGTCCCCTTTTAAGGTTGTGCTTTAAATAGAAATCTGCCTCAGGCCCTTCTTGATCTTGTTCTTCTTGGCTCCCTCTCCCCAGCGTGATTCACTCCCAGCCTCTTCTGCCCCTCTGTGGCTGAGGCGCCTGAGTTCTGCCTGGGAGCCAACTCACCTGAGTGGGTTCCTCAGATTGAAGCTCTTTTCAAGTACATTTTTCATAAGTTTTCAGGGCTGCCTTGACATTTCTGTGTAGTGAGTGTACCTGCCCTTCTTGATAGCTGCTGCCTGTCCTTCTGACAGACTGTGTTTGACTGCTAATGCTGTCAAACCTCATTGGCCTTTCCTTGTTTTCAGAGACACTTGTCTCTTGGTATAATGCTGGATGTTTAATGAACATTGTTTAAGGAGAGTGTAAGATAAAATAGTACAGACTCTTCCTTTGTGGCATAAGCCCCTGTGGGCTTAGCTGAAAGGCATGCTGGGACCTTGAGGACAGGCTGGCAGAAAAAGGGGAGCAGCAGGGTGAGGGAGAAGTGATTGTGTTTCAGTCAGGCCCTAAGAGAAGATGGCCAATAGTTTAAATAACAGTGGCCAAGGTTTGGAGTAATGGTGGGTGGGATCTGTATTGATATCAATACCTAAGGCTCTGTTAGCCTGTGTTGTTTTCCCCTAATCCATTCTCTGCACTTCTGCCTAGTGAATCTTGCAAGGCACAAATCCAATCACTTGACTCCCTAGTTCACATTCTTCCATGGCTTCTTATTACTCTTCTGATAACATCTAAATGAATTAGTTTTCAAAACCGTATGAATCTCTCTCTAGCCTCATCTCTGGTCTCAGCCTCTCTCCAGCCTTATATCTCTTTCTTTCTCTCTTGACTCATTGCTCTGGCCCCAGTTCTAAGATTTTTATGGTTCCTCTTATATGCCATGTTCTCTAGCTCCTACAGCTTCCTCTGGTCCTGACCTTGATACCTTTTCCCCTTAGAGGCTTCTTGACTAACCCCATTTGCCTCAGTGAGCTAGTTGCCATTGTACTCTGTGTCTCCCTCTCCATGGCAGTTATCTCAATCTATTGTAATTACCTGTCTGTTTTTGTTTTCCTGCACTAAACTGAACACTTTATAGGATCGGGGACATTTCTGATCCTGGGAATGCAACACAAGTGCTGTGTAGGAATAAGACATTTCTTATTCCCCATTGTACTTGAGTTGTATTAGTCAAGAATGTTAATTTCTGTAACAGAGAAGCCCAAACATTAAAGTAGATTAAAACAACAGAAGTTTTATTTTTTGCTCACATGACAGTTCAATGTGAATATTTGGTAGGTGGCATTCTACCTGTTTATTCAGAAATCTAGGCTACTTTCATTTTGTACCTCTCTTTCCAAGTCTGCATCTGACAGGCAAATGGGAGAAGAGGAAATGGAAATCATATAGGAGAATTTTTGGGGGGCCATGCCTGGAAGCTGTCTACTTAATTTCTATCTATATTCCATTGGCCAGAACTTAGTCATATGACTACATATAATTTCAAGGGATACTGGGAAATATTAACCAGTTGTGAGTAGGCTTGTTGAACACATAGCTGGTCTCTGTCACACCAGTGCTTGCCCAGCACGTGGTAGGAACCGAGTAAATATTGGTTGAATTTGTCTAATGAATGAATATTGTATTCTACGCTCCATCTTGATTTTTAAGTGATTCAGTTTAATTATCAGGAGGGACATGTGATGACAGATCACAGAGAAATAACTCAGTGTATTCCAGGTTCTGGATACTTTGAAAGTGTTATAGACAGTGGCAGAAGGAAGAGCAGTGTCATCTGGGAGTCTGGCACCCAGACAGCGAGGTGCTATCCTTTAAGTCCTCCAAGGGAAGAGATTTTTTATTAATTCTAAAATGTGTTTTTTCAGAGGAGACAAAGGAGGAAATAATAGAGAGGAGGAGTGAGCACTGCTTCTTTTATTTTGTAGAATGTAATGGAGTTAGCTTTTTAAACACATTACTCCTAGATCTATGGGAGAAGTAAGTGGCATGCCTGTGCCTGCGCCCGTCACTCTTCTTTCTGCCCAGGAGGGAGCAGGTGTGTGTAGCACATGTGAAATGTCCATTCTCTATTCTGCCGTCACAGCATACCTGAGGCCATGCTCCCTTTGATGAAAGCGTCCATCTAGGCTCTTCCGTCAACCCATCTCCCTATAGTTGGCAAAACTATAAGAGAACAACGTGGTGATAGCTACCAATAATCAAGAGTTTTGTTTGAAAATTAGCCTCCAAAGGCTCAACTTCTAGATGGGCAGAGATATAATAACTCCTTGCTTGTGGGTGGCTCTAGAATTTTCCAAAGCACTTTCCCACACCTTATCTCATTTCATCCTTATAACAACATGGTGAGGTAAGAAAGCCAAGGGTTATTATGTCTGCTTTACAGATGAGCAAACAGAGGCTCAAAGTAGCTCCGAAGACTTTCCCCAAGACCCATGGCTGCTCTTCCACACTTGCTGTTTCCACCCTAAGCCCCATTGCTTGAATCTGCAAACTATTTTCCAGAAGATTCCCTCTTAGCTTGCAATTAGTGGGACTGGAAAATATGTCTGATGACTGACCTTACCTCTCAACACTGGCCATTTATTTTCCTGTCTAAACAAGCGGGTCTGCAAGAAGCTACCACAAAATCCTCCCCTATATTTAAATCTCTGTGCGCTGTGGATCTGTGTCCTCCCTCCGAATGTTGGGGGAGAAAACTAAAGACAGCTAAAACGTTTTCCAAGTTGCAGTGCTTCACATCGCAGTTCGTTACAAGGTCTAGGTTGGGGTGTGCCACGGGACTCTTTTTAAAAAATTATTATTAAAACAAAACAAAACAAAACAAAAAAGCCCAGGGCTAGGATGTTTCAGTCAGTGTCCATGTGCATGCTTGCTGCTGAGCACTTGTGTTGCATTCCCAGGAATCCTTAACACCCTCTCCTGACCTCACTCAGACAGAAAGCCGACATTACCTTGCCATCTCCCTAATTAAAGGCAAGGGCTATAGTTTCCCCAGTCTATCATAGTCTGGTTTATGGGTTTTGCCAGCACAGAGGAGGTGGGTAATGCTAAAGGTTGGCTGTGATGTGGGAGGATGTAGGAAGGGGCAGAGGGGGTCAGGATGAGTTCCTTACCCCATAGAACCTAAAGCAGAATTTCTAGCATCAAAATCCTAATGGCACAAAGTATCCTTGAGGAGGAAAGACAGGCTAATGTCAGTTCCTCCACCTTCCTTCCTGCCACTGGCTCAGGTAGACCTGTGAAACCCACATCTTCTGGCATCATCTCCCATGCATTGTTTTCTCAGAAGCAGAGCATGACCGACTTTGAATAGTATCTATGTTGGAATCTGTCTCAGCAAATCGCTTTTCATATTAAAAGATTAATTTAGTAAATCCAAAGTTAGAGGGAGATTGTGGTGTTTCCTCTTCTGCCACCTGAGTGTTGTTTATTAATACTATTTTCGTTTTCCTTTTTTGCTCTCCCCTCACATCCCTATAAACCATATTTTGAAGCCATTCTCCAATTTCTCACTTTTGCTAATAGTAAAAAAAGCCCAAGCAATTTGGATGGCATCTGTGCTTCCTCCCTTAGGGAAGATAACCCTGTTTTTCTCCAACAGAGAAGTTATGAGTCTTTTATGATCTGTCCTATGGTCCCTTGAGTGAGGCTGACACGAAGAAATGGTGAGTAGTCCATAAGATTTTAGGAAAGGCTCTGAAAAGCAAGCTCTTTCTGAGGAGTACTGATGTTGCTTTTTGTGGGGGTTATTTTGCCAGTGTTGAAGTGAGAGTTCAAATCTGCTTATGCTACTATTCATGACTGCTTGATGGTGTGCTTAATTTTGATACTGTGCTATGCAATGACCACTTGCTTTGAACTGTATATTAAGACATGTTATCATATAACCTTTTCTGCAAGCCAAGCATTTGACTGATGGAGCTGAAGATAGGGCTGTTACTGTTTCATCCTTTAAAATTTTATTGAATTTATTGGGGTGACATTGGTTAATAAAATTATATAGGTTTCAGGTGTACAATTTTATAGTACATCATCTATATATTATATTGTGTGTTCACCACCGAAAATCAGTTCTCCTTCCATCACCATTTATTCCCCCTTTACCTTCTTCTACTTTCCCCTACTCCCCTTTCAATTAATCTTTTGTGGGTACCTGCTGTTTAGACACTTCTCAAGATCTTTCAGGTAAGTCAGACTGAGCCCATCTCTTGGAGAAGATGGCAATATTCTGAAGACAATTGCCATGTGTTGAGGAGGGCATGCCTCCCCAAACCACTTCCATACTTATTGATTCTGCTCACCATTGAACAGTATATGCACTTCTATGAAGAATGGTGAGATGATCAATAGTTATGCATTGCCTGGTTCAACTCCCAGCATGGTGTTTAATAGCACATGATAGGTGCTCAGCAAACGTCTGTGGTATTGAAGTGATGTGTTTCCTCAACGTATTTTTCATTAGACTGAGAGTTCTTTGGACTCAGGGGCTGTGTGTTACTTGTCTTTGTGTCACCAACTCCATGCCCTAATTTTACCATGCCCTTGTATTTTCCTTCCATTATGATTTTTTTTGAATCCATGGGAATTCTCTTGGGCATATCAATTATGGACAGCTATTCATGTTTTAGAGACAGGGCAGCAGTAGCAAAAGGAAGTGGAATAAGAAAGTCAGGATAAGTTGGGTTATTCTGTGATGATAAAAATCCCCCAAATCCCAGTGGCTGAAGATAACAAATGTTTATTTCTCCGTTACACTACATGTTACAGGTGTGTCAACAGGGGTAATCTGTTAGTTGTAATTGTTTTGGGATCCAGGCTGATGGAGTCTCCATTTTGACACATGCATCACAAAGGGGAATGTAGTAAATTGCACACCAGCTCCTGAAGTTTTCACGTAGAAGTACCACAGATCACATGCTTCTCATCCTTCATTGGCTAAAGTAAGTCACATGGCCATCCCCAACCTCAAAGAGGTTGATGAAGCAATCTTACTAAGAAGAAAGAAAGCTAAAGTATTTGGCACACAGCACTGATTATTACTATAATGAGGTAATAATGAGGCTTAGGTAAATGTGTGTGGAACTTGAGTAAAATTTGTGGCACAAATGAGAATTTGTGTTTACTTTAATGCTTTTTTTAAAAAAGATTGTGTTTGTAAAACAGTTCTAACATCTAGGGTTTCTTGCCAAGCTGAGTATTTCTGTGCCTAGAATGAGATTCAGAGAATGAAACCATTTTCCATTGAGATCATGAGAGTTACCTTTCAAGTGTCCATACAGTATAAATAACAATAGCCTCAAAGAAACAATTAAAAGCTCTCCAGGTGGCTTATCTCAGATCCACTGAGAAATGAAAACCCCCCAAACATGCCAAAACATTTTTTAAAAATGGCTCTGCTTGAGGGTGGTCTCCTTGTAATGATAAAGCTTTCTCCCCATCCTTCCTGAAAGTGATACCAGCCTGATGTTAGCAACAGTATCGCTGTCTGGAAAGGGGATGGCTGAATCTGGTGGGATTACATTTGAGCTACATAAACACAGATTGAATTAAGCCTGGTGAGTTGATGATGGGGAGCATAGAAAGAGTCAGGACCTTCCATTGAGATAATAACTAGTTCATTATCTGCTCAGATAAAGGTAGTACAGGCTTTCAGCAACAGCATGGAAAGGAGACTAGACTGACCTTTCTGACAGCAATTCTCTGCTTTGTTTCTTTTTTTTTAAAACAGACCTTAGAACACCAGTGAATAAGGAAATCCATGTTCCTGCTGACACCCTTCCTTCCCCTTCCATAGCCTTCTCAATGCATAGGCCTTCACTTCCATTAGTTTTTGAGTGGCTGACTTTGTTTAAATTACTTATAGTGGAATTTCCCTGGGAAAATCTCAAGCCCATGAACAGATGTTATTAGCTTACATTCTCCCCGTTTTACACACTATCTCACACCTCTTCCTTGCTCCTAAATTTGGCCTTTTCATCAAAAGGCAAAAATGCCATCACATAATCAAAGGAAACTTCTGCCTCTTGGGCTATATGTTTCAATTTTTTTAAAAAGAGCCCATTATGCCTTGCTGGCATGGCTCGGCAGTTGAGCATTGACCTATTATGATCCAGGAGATCACCGTTCGATTCCGGGTCAGGGCACATGTCTGGGGTTTGGGTTTGATCCCGGTAAGGAGGATGCGGGAGGCAAGTGATCAATGACTCTTTATCATTGATATTTCTCTGTCTCTCCCTCTCCCTTCTTCTCTCTGAAATCAATAAAGACATATTAAACAAATAAAAAAAATTAAAAGAGCCCATTATGAATCATCTGGAAAAAGAGAGCATGCCATATTGTCTTTGTGTGAAACTTAGAAAGCAGTGAGAAATGACAGTTACATGTGGCTTTCAAGGCATTCAGGTTATTTTCAAATCCTAAGTTAAGCAATGGCAAGTTAAGCTTTTCCCAGGAGATGGTGATTTTAGTGAAATGTCATAAAAGTGTTACCCCAAAGCGAAAGTTTCCAATGAGATTTCAAGTAAATGATTTTCCTTTATTCATTTTGCATAATTGTTTTAATATGCCAAGTATGTTTCATAATGGGTTTGGAAACTCTGGGCAATATATTTTCTTTCTACTACCTTAGAAATCTTGTCGATAAATGAAGACTAGTAATATGGATTTCTTATATGGCTATCATTTTTCTTTGTAAGGGGAGTTACTTTGGTAAGAGAAATGGGCTGTATTGAATGCCAGATCATAATGAGGCCTCCTGGCTCCAATAAATTACATTTGCTCTAGGTTGACTAGCTATGGAATGAGGTCATGTACCCTTGGTCCAAATCATGAATGTGACAGTCTGCATCTACATACAGAATAACTCAATCTTTGCTACCCTACTATACTTCATCACCGTCTGTCATCTTCAGGGCATGGGTTTGGCAGAGGATGACAGTAGTGATGTGTATTATGCTCAATCCTTAGCCTCAAACAGTAAAAACCTTACATTTGGATTTTTAAAAGAAGATAATTTCATATCACCTAGGGATAATTAATAGGTTCCATGTGAGAAAAGAAATCAGAATTACTGAACTTAGAAATAGATGGGAAATGAAAGATTCCTTGAAATATATTGAGATAGTATAGAATAACCTGTGAGGACCTTTTGTAATATTTTCCTCTCCCTGGCTGCCTACCTATGTTTATATTCTCTCCAAATGTACTTTTGAGCACAGTGCATGAGAAATAAGAACAAGTGGTTTTTTGGAAATAGGATAATCTCATCTTGTAAGGCATAAGTGGTTGTTATGCTCAGGAAAGATGTATGTGGGAAATGTATTTCCCCATGGTATTAGAATCATACGTAGCTTCACTTTTGGTAACAGGGGATTTCAGATGGCTATTTAGTTGCCCCTGATTGTTACATATCTCTGTGAGTTTTGCAATGAAATAGAATGAATGGCAATGAATAGTAGTAAATGTACTTATGGAGTTATGTGTGTTTATTTATATGAAAGTGAGAAAAATCCTGTGCATGTATGAAGCTCTTGAAACATGGATGAATAACGTTTGTGTAGCTCCATTTCAATGATATTTATATACTTAAATTATGTATTTATAATACATATTATGTATTAAAATAATATGTATGTATTATATCATTATTTAAAGAACATAACTAAAAAATGTTTTCAAAGAAATTAAGGTTTAAAACAAAGGTAGTAATTATGCTAAGTCTCAAAAGTTCCTTTTATCTGAATTCTTGGTGTGTCATGATATTTAATAACACTTTTCAATAATTTGGAAGAAAAGTCTAGAGCTTGTTGAATCAAACTTGAACAATGTGTACAGGCTGACTAATGTGTGAGTTAGAAGGTATTCATTGTCTTAATCAGGGTTTGGCAAACTTTTTCTGTAACGATTCAAATAGTAAATATTTTAAGCTTTGCAGGCTATATAATCTGTTGCAACTACTCAACTTTTTCATTATAGTGTGAAAGCAGCCATAGACAACATGTAAATGAGTGAGAATGGCTGTATTGCAATAAAACTTTATAAAAAAAGATGATGGTCCAGGTTGGGTTGTAGGCTAAAGTTTTCAAACCTTGATATGAAGCTTTTAACCTATAGCCCAATTGGAAAACAATTTACATATGGCACCTAGTTGAATATGTGACTACCGATATATGTAGCACATGCACGTGTACACATAAGAATGAGGTGGCCTCTTTATATATGAGTTTTTCATATCAGTCTAGAAGAATTTCTGTATATGTAATTTGTGTTACAGTAAATAAATATGCTTCATTTTCTAAAAAAACATTCTGATTCTCTCTGGGATTGTGGCTGCCTTATCCACTTAAAGCTTATGCACTGTTGTCATTTCTCCTGTGGGAGAGGAACAAACTTTCCTCTACCCTCAAGGTTCTTCTGGTGGGTATAATAATCAAATAGACATGAGACAGATTAGGAAGAGAAAGGAACCAAATTTAATATGTACGTATCTATGGGAACCCCACATACAGGAGAGAGTCAGAGACTCCTCATGCCGGAGAGGTTCAGAGATAGAAGGAGAACATGGGTATATAAGACATTCTGAGGGAGGGATGAGATAATGCACCTTGGGGCTTCAGAGAGTCATTGCAGGATAAGAAGAGCAAATGTTTAGTAGATAAAAGTTTGTCCTGCCATTTAGGTGGGTCAAAAAGAGATTATCTCTGATAATGTCTTATTATGAGCAAGGCCCCTAATTTAAGTTCTTCTAGGTAGTTAAAAGGAGGAGCAGAAGTCTCTCTTGAGCTTGAAGCTAAAATTACCTTTAGCTAAAAATCTACATACCACTGAGGCACATCTTGGGGTGGCTTGTTTTGAACCCCCATACTCCTCTCAAGTTCATTGCATCATGTTCATATGGGCTACTTAATTAATACTCTTTAGTGAAGATGATAATATTCACAAGAACTTTTTTTTAATGTGGGCTATGCAAGTTGCATTTGTTATGAGTCATTCTCCATTGATGTCTTTATACAGTTTTAAACTAAGCATTAATTGAAATGAAACCACAGGTTTGGTTAGATGGATCACTCTTTTCAGACTCTATTCAAAATACTTTTCTTTCTTCCCAGGAAAAAAAGCTGTAGTCATCTGCCCAGAAATGGGAGAGAACAATGCTTTTCCAAATGATAAGGCTGTTTGTTTTGAGAAGTCAATTTATTGGGATGATAAATCTGGCCTTTACTCTCTGCTCACCTGTTTGTCCTCAGGGGAACTATCACTCTTTTTTTAATCCTTTTACACTGGAAAAGTTGAAATGATAGTTTCAAAAGTCAAACCAAAAAGAGTTGATAAGCATAGGGGAAAAACGACTCTTTTGCTTTGAATACACGTGGGCACAGCATGCAGGAGCACTTCCTTGTGAAAGGCAGGTAGTCAGACTAGAGCTGCGGCCTTTGGTAACTGAGTTGTGCCTTGTATTTGAGAAGCACAGCCTTATAGAGATTCAGGCTGTGGGTCTTCCTAACTCTTGGGCTAAACATTTTCTATTTTTTCACCAAAGAAATAACTGATCTTTCCTAAATAGGAGGAGTTTAAGTTAAAATGATGATTTTCATTAAGCTAAATTACAGTAGGGCATATAAGGTTAGAAATTCAAATGAAAAAACGCAGATAGGGTTTACATTTTATTTCTAGGCAATGACAATTTATTTTCCCAAAGACTTTTCTTGAGATTACCTATCTACAAGAAAATGTATTTTGCCCCCTCTCCCTACCCTCAACCATAACAGAAACCATCCTAGCTTTCTAAGAGTACAAAGTACACCCAACTTGTCAAAAACACACAAGAAAAGTTAATATAGACGATTTTGAGGCCCCCCCCCCAAATATTTTTCAAAAGCCATATAGAAACAGAATAACTCCTTTATCATGGGAAGGGGTTGCACATTTTAGCAAACTCCAAACAAATAAATACAGTTAGACACTTCTTAGCCTGAGGAAACATTCTCTTAATTTTTTCAAAATATGTTTTTCTTGATTCGAGAGAGATGGGGAGGACAGAGAAAGAGAGAAACATCGATCTGTTGCCTCCTGACGGGGACTGAACCTGTAATCTGGCATGTGCCCTGTCCGGGAATAAAACCAGTGATCTTTCGGTGCACAGGACAATGCTCAACCAACTGAGCCACACTGGCCAGGGCTCTTAATTTTTTTTATCAGTGTACTCAGTTCCTTTTCATGTACCCCACATCTATATCACAGGCATAGAATGGCACACCAAATGACACTGATCCCTCCTTTAAAAATAATAGCACCATTTGGGGTCTGAGTTACTTCTGGGCTTTTCATCCACCAGGTTTTGTTAGGAGGGACTGGCCCAGACAGTGACCAGATGAGAACTTTTTATCCTCACTTCCTTCTGTGCAATTGGTTGGAGCATCTCTCCAAAATCACCCACAATGTCTTAACCTTAGTCTGCTTCTTTGTAAAGTGAGTGAATCCTTAGTTCAAGGCAGCAGCAAGCAAAGATGTAAAAATCACCTGGAGGTGGGGGGAAGGACAGAAATGAGTTCATGTGGATGGAGGTGCAGTTGTGCATTCAGAAATCCCATCAGTGTGTTTGCTCGTGTTAATGTAATATTTCAGTCATTGTAATCATTGTCAGTGGTGTGCTTTCATGTGCAATTTGATCTTAAAAAATATGGGCTTTCAAGGTTTTTATTTCATAATTTTCCCCCTTTGGTGTAATAATTGGGTAATACGTTTAAAAGAAAGCCACTTCTTGGCTGGGCCTGTTTTCTCTAAGAGGTTACTTGCAGTGTGCTCATTAGCAGTGGCGAGGAAATTGAACCCTAGCAGCTTTCCTAAAAGGTCTCCACTGGGACCTGGGAGGTGGGTGACAGGGTGTCTGGCGCTTCAGCAGCTTTAACAGAAAGCAAAAGACACATGAGGACTTTTCTAGCCTCAGAAGTTTTTGTGCATACAGTCTGTGAAAATGGTGAGGATAATGAATTCTAGGTTGGAATGGGCAACACAGACAGACACACACACACACACACACACACTGAGGAACAGGAAAGAGAGATGAGAAATTCAGGGTGGATCAGCAAGGCCCTTACCATCAGCATGGATCTTTGGAGTCACCTTCACTCCTAGGCCTTCCATGAATGGGGAACAGAAAGGAAGAAGAGAAAATGGTAAAGCAGAAATTTTCTGTTGCTTTGGCAATGCTGCATGGGGACTGAGGGAACTCGAATCTTGGGAATGGGCCTGTCCTCCCCTGGGGAGGTCATGAGACATTACATATGGGTTGAGACCTGGCTGGGGTGGGCTGAGCAGTGTGGTGATGACAAGACTGCACCATGAACAAACACGTGTTCCCTTCTGGACACTGCAGCTCTACCTGGCCTCTTCTAGCACCTTCTGAATATGTTCCCTGGGTCATGCTCTAGTCCCCATATGGCCCCTGTAGGTCTTTTTTTTTTTTTTTTTTTTAGTGTATTGATTCATCACCGTAAAAACTCACCAAGAGTAAGAGTGGGAAATGAAACAATCCCCCAGACTCCTCTTTCCTCCCCCTTCCTGAGTCTCCATGGTATCAAATGGCTGCTTGCAACCATTTACTTCTGATTGAGTGCTCCGATTTCTTTAGTCTCTTATCTTCTTCTCTTCCCCACCCCCCAGTTCCTTACTCCTCTCCCCTCTGCCCTGCTCTCCCCACAGTTTTGGTAAGAAAGAATCAGCCTTGAATTCAAGCATAATTGCTCAGTAGGGGGGACTTCCTTGAAAAAAACCTCAAATTTTTGGGTTGTAACAGTGGAAATCTGTTTGAACCCTTGAACTTCCTTTATTGTTGAAATGACCACCTACAGAAACATGCTGGGTAAAGTAGCAGAAGCACAGTGGTCCCTTTTATGGGAAAAACAGTAGCTGGAATTATTTCACTTTTGCAAGAATTCTGTAATGAGGAGGAATTTCTGAAAGGAGAGTATGGAGCAAACATTCCACAAGTTGGAGATGTCTGGGCTGCGATTGGGATTTTGTAATAATCGATGTTTCTGGGCTTGGAAACAGAGTCTTCATTCTTTCTTGGCCCTGAGTACAAAAGCTGGTAACTGTAGCATTTCTGTATACTTTCCTTGCCATTTGCAGGGCTCTGCTCTGGATACTGGGGATTTTCAGACACACAAGCAACAATAGAGAGGAAGGTTTTTTTTTTTGGCCTCTTATGAAGTAAAATTGGCGTGCTATGACTATTCTGTATTTTCCAACAAACAGATTCTGTGAACTCTTTTTTTCAGTTCATGCAGGCTCTAGGATATCCTTCCATTTATGGAGGCCCATGCACTTGGTGTGCCTGGGGAGGGCTTGTGGGTGGATATACATGGACAAATCTGGGAAGTTGTTCCTTTCAACCTGTCCCCCCCTCTTCCTTCACCCATCTCCCCTCCAGTATTTTTTATCTTAAAATAGAAATCTGAGCATGTTACTTCTCTGCTTATGAAACATCTATAGCCCCACCTTTAAAGATAAAGCCTAGACTCCTTAACAAGGCTTGGATCTGACTGCAGCCCACTTGCCAGCTCATTCTTTTATGCCCCCCACTCCTCATGGACCCTGTCCAGCAATGTGCAGGGCCCTCCTTGGATCTGCCATGTTTGTTTCACTTCACTGCAATATGCAATTCCTGCTGCTTAACATACCAGCTGTTTTCTTCTTCACTGGAAACAACTCCTACTCAGACTTCAAACCCCAAGCCAAAGGTCACTTCCTCTGTGAAGTCTTCCCTAACTTCATCTGCTCACTCCATCCACTTTGCTACCAAAATATTTTCACATTTTACCAATATTCCTCTGAACAGTACTTACCACATGGGACCATAATCATTTATTATATGTCTGTTACAGTCCACTGTCAGCCCAGTGAGGGCAGGACTGTGTCTTACTCTCCTTAGATTCTTGGGGCCCAGCATAGTGCCTGGCATTCAGTGGGTGTTCAATAAATATATTTGCTCAATGGATAGATGGGGCCCATAAGGAAAATGTGCAATAATATCTGTGTGTGAGTGTGTGTGTGTGAGAGAGAGAGAGAGCAGTTACTGTGATTGGTGTTGTTATTTAATTACAAGGGTTATTGTTTTCTTGAAATGAGCATTGAAAGAGAGGATGTTCCTGTCAAGAAATAGCAGAATAGCTACATCTACCCTCTTTATCAATATTCTGGAGAAACACCCAATATTGTTATAAGGTGACACAATGCTTCTGCATTTTACTGAGATTTGTGGGGTCTATGTGAATTTCAGACACACACACACACGCAAACTCTCAATTTTAAAAACACTAAGATTTTTTTTCATTGATTTATTACATACCAGGGGTCAGCAACTTTTCTGTAAAGGGCCAGATAGTAAATATTTTAGGCTTAGTGAGACAGTCTTTGTTACAACTGCTCAAGTCTGCTTTGTAGAAAGAAAGCAGCCACAGGCAATATATAATTTTAAAAGCATAATTTAAAAAAAATCACAGATTTTAAATTAACATACAAAGTCTCCACTTTTGAATAGTGAATATTCAGCAATGATTTTATCTTAAAATTATTTTTTTCTGCAACTTTTTGGAATTATACAAAGCATGTGAACAAACACACGGAGAATGGGTGATAGTTTTAGAATCAGTTTATTTTCATGTTAACCACAAATATTTATGATGGAACTTTTGAAGCTGCCACAAGTAAAATAAAATGCAATACAAAACCCAAGTGTTTTAGCAATACTTTTCCTTACTTATGGCTTGCATGGTTCATTTTCTCATTTACAAATGATTAAACATTGGCTTATCTGAGGACAAATTTTTCCAGAGAAGATTACTGTTACTTTTTGGCATTGTGTTGATCAGATCAGTCAGAATCCTGCATTAAAATTTATATTTGTAGAAGTTCCAGTGGGGTCAAGATATGTGCATTTTTTTTGGTAATAGGGCAGCAGAGTCTTCTGTGACCCAAGCAGTGATATGCCTTTGGGTAAGGAATAAGAGACCATGGATTTTGTGTGTCAATGTCATGCCTTTGGTTAATTTTGCAATTTTTTTGTTTTGTCAGTGATGGCCTCTCTTTGCAGCCACATTCACAAATGCCTCATTTTAAACAACTAAATTCCAGATCATGCATGCCACTGGACAGCACGTGCACAAAAGAACTTCAAAAATTGCCAAGTACTACAAACTCTGGGCCTTGTTATTATTTACCGTGGGGCTGCTTAAATCTCCACTTAGGTATGGAGCCTGTTTATTTCACTGCAGGATATTTGGAAGGCTGTATCCTGTTCCCGTACATCAAGGACTCTTTCTGACAAAACTAAGCTGCAAGAAATCAATGCAAAAAAAAAGGATAAACAAGGATGAGCTGAATTGCAAATATATGTTAATAGCTTAATATTACAAGAAAGCAAGAGGATGCATTCAGAGAATTCATTCATTCTCAGAATGCCAGAATCTTTCATTGTGGCTCACTTTAAAAAAACAGGTTAAGAGTGTAGAGAAGAACCCCTCCCCCCATTATCCTGGCATGGGCTGGCCCTTTCTCGCCCCTCCCTTCCTGGGTGCTCTTGCCTCCCCAGAAGGTGCTCCCTCAGCCCAAGGCCCTCACCTGCCAGGCCCAGGCTTCTCTGGGCAGTCACCTCCTTTACTCTGGGGAGCACTATAGTTTCTTCAGCTGCGCCTGCCTGGAGCCTGTCCTCAGAGACCTCAAATCCAATCTGTCAGGATACCAGACTTTCTTTCTCCTCACTCTTGGTTGCCCTCAATCCAATGTCGAGGAGGCTTGGAAATTCCCTCAACTTCCATGTTCAGGCTGACTTTGCAGAAAAGAAAAATCTCTACCCTTTGAGGATGTGTTAGTCCTCAAGTCTCTATGTGGCATTGGAGCCTATGATACATTTTCATGAAGGCCTGGGCCAAGGGTGCTTCCCAGCACATTTTCCCAAGGCTTACCTTTGTAATGATGTTCATCCAACCCATCTGATATTGAAATAAAGGAAAGAGATTGCTCAGAGTCAGAGAATGGATCAGGAAAACTATGAGGGTATGAGGAGGTGGCAAAGAAAGAGCAACCCTAACAGCAAAGAGCAGATAGAGGAGAATATTGCCGCTTAGGCTGGTGACTGGTAAACATGAGTTTCATAGCAAAGGCTCTCAGAGCAGACACCTCTTTTGCTGGTTCGTGTGTACATATTTGTGAATAGGACCACAAATAAATGGGATTATTCTGCTGTAAATACTTTTGCTGCAGTTTTATCTTAGCATGTTTATGATTCAACATAGATCTTTCCCTTTGATCAATGGATCTTAAAAGTAGCAGGCTTTGCTATAGACTCTTATAAACAGAATTTCCCCTTTTTAGTGTGGAGCCTAGAAATCTAAAGGCCAAGGGCTTTCTTATGGGCAGATCTTTTTAAAGAAAAATCTTCAATGGCTCGTCATTAGCACCAGGAAAATTTTAAAATTCAATTCTGAACTATTATCTTTGGTTTGTATTAAAATGGAATACTACTTGGCCATGAAAAAGAAGGAAATCTTACGTTTTGCAACAGCATGGATAGACCTGGAGAATATTATGCTCAGTGAAATAATTCAGTCAGAGAAAGACAAATACCATATGATTTCACTCATGTAGAATCTAATGAATAAAATAAACTAACTAACAAAATAAAAACAGACTCATAGATACAGAAAACAGACTGACAACTGTCAGAGGGGAGGAGGTTGGGTGGCTTGGTGAAAAAGGTGAAGGGATTAAGCAAAAAAACAAAAACAAAACACGGATACTACAACAGTACGGTGATTACCAGAGGGAAAGGGGGTGGAGATGGGGTGGAAGAGGGCCAAAAGGGGATAAATGGTGATGGAAGGAGACTTGCCTTTGGGTGGTGAGTGCACAATGCAGTGTGCAGATGATATATTATAGAATACATAATTCTATAGGCACACCTGAAACCTATATAATTTTATTAACCAATGTCAACCCAGTAAATTCAATAAAAAGATTACCCCTCCCCCCAATTCTCTATTTAAACTCTTTTCCAAGTAGACCTTCTGAGCTTGGACACAAACTTCCACAATCTAGTTTGTTTCTCAGAATAATACTTAAAAAAACTTTTGGATGACTATTATTTCTGGCTTGAAGTGAGAATAAAAATGTAGACAAAATGCACAGGTAGGAAACATGAAAAGAAAGTGTGGTCCTGGCTGGGTGGCTCAGTTGGTTGGTGCATCCTCCTGTATACCAAAAAGGTTGCAGGTTCGATTTCCACTCAGGGCACATGTGGTTGGAAACTAATCAATGTTTCTCTCTCACATCAATCTTTCTTCTCTCTCTCTCTCTCTCTCTCTCTCTCTCTCTCTCTCTCTCTCTCTCTCTCTCTCTCTCTCTCCTCTCTCTCCTCCCCCTCCCCCCTCTCTCTAAAATAAATAAAAAACATATTCTCAGGTGAGGATTTAAAAAAAAAAAAGTAACTGTTGTCTTTAATGTCAGTGGGAAGCCAAGGTGGTATTTGTTCTGGACTGCTTAAGCTTATGTAAGTTTGCTTAAATGTGGTTTGATGCTTTAAGAGTCATATATGTGTCCATGTGTACACATACATGAGAGAAAAAGAATATCTCTAGGTATAATGTGTAAAGAATAATTGGTTAGAAGGTCTAGAGGTAAGAAATGGTTGATCATGACCATAACTCACCCAGCCCAGGGTTCTGCCATCAATCAGCAGTAAGGCATGAACCATGAAAAGCTAAGATTGTTACCTAATGTCGCTTTTAAAAGTGATGTCTGAGATCTTCTTTTCTAGACACTTATAGTTTTGAATTGTTACATTATCTTGCTTATACACACTTTTGAAATAAGTAATTCTACAAATATTTCATAATATTTCTAGGTGTTGGGATCAAATCCATGTTTACCTTATCCATGCCTCATGGTTTTATAGATTTCTCTTGTATTAACCTTGGCTTTCTTCAACAAATCTAGTAACTGAGTGGTGTCTATAGACTATTTCTTTAACTTCTGTATGCCATAGTATTCTATCTCAGTATGCAATCTGCTCATTCCTTCCACTTTCTAAAATGAAGTTATATTTTACTTTTTAAACTGATAAGTATTAAGTGAGAACCTACTAAGAACCTGACTCAGAGATGTTATAAGTAGATGTCTAATGAAAACAACTTGAGAAGCTAAAAATAATTTGCCAAAGCATGTAACCCATTTGCTAGTACTTTGTTCATTCATTTATTAAGCTGACTTTCATCTTCTCATCCCCCTATGTGCTCTTTCATGCACTTGTGCATCCATCCACCCATCTATTCATCTATCCCCCATGATTTCACCTCTCCCTCTCCCCATCTATTTATCCCCCATCCCCTTTTCCTTCTTTTCTCCCATCTATTTATCCACCCATCTATCGATCATTTATGAGACAGATGCTGAAGGCCTATGATGGTCTTGCACATGTCCTGGTATTTTAAATACCAAGTTGACAAAATAATCCGTGTCCTCCAGAAGTTAAAAATCCAAATGGGGAGACAAACTAAATAAAACATTCTTTGTAAAGATTTTGAACTTCTTGGTAGAAAAGCATTCTTCAACCACAGTGGCCTAATCACAGTAAATGTGTATTTGGCATTCTTTAATAGTTACTGTTTTAAAAGATAATGCTAAGTTCTACTTTGGCAACTGAATACTTTATTCCTGTACTCTCCTGACTCCTTGTTTAAATGTATAGCATTTTTATAATGATCTATAAGGGTATGCTTTTAAAATGGAAATAAGAAATGTAGGGGCAGGTGTTACATGGAATTAAGGGGCTATTAGAATGTGGGAATTCTGTAGGGGACATATATGAGAATTTAATGGTTTTAGGAAGACTTGCCATCTTTTTTCAGTAGCAGGAAACTAATGATTTTTGTTTCTTGGGAGGGAGAGGGCAGGGGTGGTTTCTTAATTATGAAATGAAAGTGTTTAGATTTTTAAGTAGTATTATTTCTGTTATGAGCTGCCCCAGGAAGCCACATCAAAGGCAGCTCTGTGTGTGTGTGTGCGCGCGCGTGCGCGCGCACACGCGTGTATGTGTGGTGCTTGCCTGGGCCTTGGAGACAGACTTGGTCTGTCAAACTTGGATTTAATTTCATTGTTTGAATGGGAAATTACTGTGTTCTTTCTGGCTGAGAAAGCCTTTTTTTTCCTGCCTTGTTTTCCAGCCATCAAGTCTATATTTGCATTTTAATTAAGAAAGAAGATAACTCTTGGAGCTGAAATTTGGATGAAAGCTATGAATATTTACTATTGGGAAAAGCCTTGTTAACATAGGCCTACCTGTTTATAACCATAGTTTTAAAATTTTATGCTGGGGCTGATTTTTTGTTTTTAGTACTTTGTATTTTTAATTAATGTTTTCCTTTTTAAAAATAAGCTGTAACTGACATACAGGAATATAGACAAATATGATAAATTTTTGTGTGTCTACACATACATCTGACCACCAACCAGATCCAGATATAGAACATTTTCAGTGTTCCAGAAAGTTTTTTTGTGTCCCTGTTTACTTCCCACAACAATAACTACTCTTCTTACCTCTATCATAGATTCATTTTGCTTATTTTTGAACTTCATACAAATGGAATTATACAGTATGTATCTTTTGTGCCAGGGCATCTTTTCATGAATATTATGCCTATGGTATTTACCTATATTGTTCTGTATTGAAGAGCTGTTCTGTTTATTTGTTTGGATTGCTGTGCTATATTTTCATATAATGACTGATTTTTTTTACCACTTTCCCATAATAAGATTGAGCTAAAATGCTCCATTTTTTTCATTTATATTTTGTGGTTTGCCCCCTCTCCTATGATGTAATTGAGATCCATAATCATCAGTTAATTAACAAAAATTTTTTATACCTACTACATACCCAGCATCACTGAGGATAAAAGAAATATAAGACATGATCCCTGCCATCAAATATCTTACAATTCAGTTAATGTAAATAAACACTATGCTTGTACTCACAGACAAATTTATCAAGGTTTCTGCCTACCTTCTAAGAAAGTGAAATTACTACCTGAGTTGCTCTTAGTTGAGTTTGTCTGACTTCTTTGTTTTGACAACAGGGGTTGGTCCCAGTGATAGAGGCAGCTAATGATTCAGTCCATCAATCTGTCAGTTTTTATTGAAAACCCACTTACTATGTGCTTAGCGTGTGCTTCATCTAGATAGTTTTAATCTAATCCAGTTTCTCACTGTAGGCACTATTGACATTTGGGGCTGGGTAAACGTTTGTTGTGGGGCTGTCCTATGCACTGTAAGATGTTTAGCAGCATCCTTGGCCTCTACACACTAGATGCCAGTAGCACTCCCATCCCCCTAGCCATAATGACCAAAATTGTCTCCAGACATTACCAGAATCACCCTCATGAAAAACCACCATCTTAAACATACTACTTCCTACATTTTAGTTCATGCTCCTTTTTGAATACTTACTGTGTGCTTCTGTTAGGAAGAACCTTTGGAGGAAAGAGGAAGATAGTCTCCAAGTTCTTTTGTTATGCACCTGGATGTGCAAATCACACAGATTTCACTTCTAGGGGTTGGAGAACAGTATGAAAGAAAGCACCTAGCTAGAAATTGGTAAGCTTTTATGGTAGCTATTGACAGGGCAAATAGTCAAACTTAAAAGTGGCAATCCTTAAGAATCTGTTGGCAGCCTGAATCTCCAAGTGATTTTTAGACCTTCTGAAAATTCGAGAACTTCTAAGACCACTGCAATTTGGAATTATGCCTTGAGTAACAGCCCTGGGATAGGCATAAAGTTCCTATACTGTATTTAATTATGAGGTTTCGACCAGGGTTCCAACTGTCATTTGCAGCTGGAGTTTGATCAGAAAAAGTCTTGTCCTAAAATATGAGTAAACTTGAATAATAAAAGCACCATGCCAATGGCTTTTCATTTATTTGTTTAGAACCTGCCTTGATTCCAGGAAGGATTTAAGATGGTTGTCATCATTGCATGTGCTGTCTTCAGCATTTGTTTAAAATATCAACCAGAGTAGATATATTAGAGAGAGGAATATCAGAATCATTGTTCAGAAGACAATTTGAGAAGGCATCTCCTCCTCCATCTAACCTTCAAAAAGGACCTCCCTTAACCAGACAGTCCGGTGAAATCATGAGTTAATTATAGATTTAGAAGGGTTAGTGTGAGAGCCTCGTCTGTCTTGCCTCTGGCCCTATGTCTGCTCGGCTACCTCCTGGTTAGGAACCTTTGGCAGTACTTAGGTTGGGGATGAGATACCTTGGCAGGCTTGGGTGGGCATCAAAGACACCGGGAAGGAACCCAGCCCAGTTTCTGGCAATTGTGTCTGTCACTGGGTTTTATGCCTGTGTTCAAAATATTCCATTTCTCCATTTGTGAAATGGAGATAATCCTTCCTCACCTTGCAGGGCTGTTGGGAGGATTAATTAGCTAATGTTCCTCAAGTGCTTTGAAGTTGAAAAGGCTTGTGGAAGTGCTAAGTAGCATTAAGGAAAGGCAGCCAATACCTGCTGGAAGTGCCCTTACTTTCCTCATTGTCTTTTCAGCAGTTATGTTTCTCTTGACTTTTAAGTGTGTTTCTTGGAGCAAAGTGCTTTCTTGGTGGGCAGGACAATGCACTGATCAGTATAGAACAAAGACAGTGCCGCTTTATTTTATACCTTGGTACTAATTTGGCTTATCAGCTGGCATGACTTCTGAAGATCTTTAGCTCAGAATGTTTTAATTATCAAGTTCTGGTGGTTGTCCAAGGTGAGCTTAATCTACTTTGGGGTGGAGGGAGGAAGTGGGGTTAGAAGAGGTCAAGCCAGATGGCCTTGAGTTGGAAGGACTTCTCAAAATGGAGGTCAGTTTTGAAGTTATGACAGGTGAGAAGACTGCAAGAGAGAGAGAAGCTGAGGAAAATGTGTTCTCCTCACTTTTACAACAGGAATAGAATTTCCAGTCTTTTAAAAAACCTTTATTGTTGAGAGTATTAAAGATGCTCCCCCTTTCCCTTCCATTGCCCCCCTCCACCTGGTTCCTGCCCCACTCCAGACCTTTACCACCCTATTGTCAGTGTCCTTGGGCTATGCATATATGCATATAAATTCTTTGGTTAATCTCTTCCTGACCCCCCACCCCCTTCCTTCTGAAATTCGTCAGGCTGTTCCATGTTTCCATGTCCCTGGTTCTATTTTATTCATCAGTTTATTTTGTTCATTACATTCCACATATAAGTGAGATCATGTGACATTTCTTTCTCTGACTGGCTTACTTCACTTAGCATAATAATCTCCAGGTCCCTCCGTGTTGTCCCAAAGGATAACAGACCCTTCTTTTTTACAGCTGCATAATATCCCATTGTATATATGTACCACAGCTTTTTTATCCGCTCACCTACTGATGGAATTTCTATTGTCTTAACAGTAGCTTGCTGCTCGAGGCTGTCATGCCTTCCAGTTATGTCTTTCATGAGGTGAATTTCCCCTTCCCAGCCCAGACTTAATAGAAGGATACCATGCAGATCCCCATAATTTGAGGATGGATTGATTTGGCACGCCAATTGCAGCTCATCAATTCATCCTTTGCTGCCCTAAGGTTTGTGTATTAAGGTGGAGTTCACAGTGAAGGGGCTGGATGCAGGGCTTTGTTGAGAAGCATGTCTACTACTCTTGCACTCATGGCTTCTTTAGATATTGCAACCTTTCCAGGATCTTTTCTAAGCACATTATTATTTGTAATAATTCCCTTGAGTCTGAAAGAAGAAAAATAATAGTACCAAGAGTACTCAATCATTTGTTGATTTGAATCTTTTAGTCTTAAAAATTCTATCGAATTCTTTCAAGAAGTTTCTCTGGTCATTGGTTTTAAAAACAGCCTTGCTTTAGAGAATGGGTATACTCCTGAAACACTGATAGCAAACCAGATTTTGGTAAATCAGGTTATTTTAAGAACCCATGGCAGTTTGTAATTTAAATGATGCTTAAAGTGAATCCTTGATTAAAGCAAAGTATCTTGTATATCCTGTTGACTTTATCAGGTGTGTGTATGTGTGTTGGGGGATGAGGCTAAAGACCAATAGGCAACATATGGCAGGATCTCTCCCCAAGTGACTTTCTGGAAAGGATTGTGCTTATATCATTTTGGTGGGCAGATCATAGGGTCAAGAAACTGGGGAGAAAGCTGAGAGGCTAGCATTTATAGGTCTTTCTGTGTATATCAGGTCTGCTTATGAACTGTCTTGTATTTATTTGCCTCCATTTCTGAAACCAAGGTCCTGGATTCCCTTCTCTTCAAAGGCCTCTTGGCAACCTTCCGAGGAATGGCAGAGTTCATTCTGATCGGTGTCCAGTGAGTGTAGCTCAACCATGATGGAGCTCAACCTGTCAAACTTGCAGAAAAATGCCCATTACATATCCCAGCTGTTCCTTAAACATGCTCCCTAAGAGCCATTTCCATTTGTTAGCTGTCAGAACAATGTAGAGTAATTGCTGCAGACCCTTGGATGTCATCAGCCACCTTTGTTTATACACCATTTTTTTCTTTATTAGCCAATCAGTGTTTAGCAAAGAGAAAGAACAGGGCTAAGAACCTTTCCCGATGAGTTGCTGCCCCTAGCCTTGGAGCTCTTCTAGCAAAAGGAAATTGAGGAGGAATTTGGTTTTGCATGTTTGCCCTCTTGCTTATGAGACCTGTGGAGGGCTGTCTGAAGCTGAATTCAAGCACCTCCATTGACATTGGCAAAGATGAACGTCTGAGCTCATGTATCACCTTAGAAACTGGATCCAATTGCTGCTGGGAAAGGAATGCTTGGTTGTCTTGAGCATTAAAATAGGTTATACTCCTGCCTGGAGTCATCAGAGATGCAGGCAGGATGAACCAAATGACTTCGCAAAACTTTATCTCTGGGTCCCATGGACATTGGAACTGGAGACTTAGTGTTCAATGACTAAAGGAGAGTGCTGCTAGAATTTTTCTCACAAACCTGAATGTTTTTTTCCTTGTGAGGCAAAAATCATTCCATCCTTCAACCCAAATAATTTGAATTTCCTAGAAACTCCAGTGGTGTGCTGGAGTCAGCTTGTATCAGCACTCAAGAGCTGATTGTGACATCTCTCCCCAACTTGCTTTCAGTGACATCATTGGTAATGCAAAACCTACCACAGTGAAAGTATTGACATCACAGAAATTGACCAATGCTGCAAATCATGACTCCCCAACACCCAAGCTAGTTGTTAAACATCTACCAGCACACACAGGAAGTTATCTTCACCCCTCACATCTCCTTAGCCTCACTTATGGAGCTGTTTAGTTTAAAGCAGGGTGGGGAACCTTTTTTCTGCCAAGGGCCATTTGGATATTTATAACATCATTTGCGGGCCATAGAAAAATTACCAACTTGAAAATTAGTTATGAAAAAAGCGCCTAGATTTACTGAATTTCAAGTCCTGCCTGCGGTTGCCTTGACAGGGCCAGACCAAATGATTTTGCGGGCTGGACATTCCCCACCCCGGGTTTAAAGTGAAGGGACTCCCTTTGCTGTGGCTTCCTTGTATGTATCTGTTGTGTAAGGCAAACTGCTCCTTGTTCTCCCATCTGCTATACTCAGCCCGAGAGAGGGCATTATGGGGCTGGCTGTGTGACAGAAGATCACCAGGGTGAGGCTTCTGTTCCTTTCACTAATAAGCTATATGGCAGGTCATTTTACCTTTCTAGTCCTCTTCACTATAATAAAAATAATATGGATCATTAGATGATCGCCAAGTTTCCTTTTAGCTCTGACATCCTGTGTTTTGATGAGTGCTTAGCTACTAGAAAATGTCATGTATTTTAAAGGCTTAGGACCCTTCAAAGCTTTCTCATTTTCTCTCTGGACCTTGGGATCCCAATAATTTCACTTCTATCTAGACTTTTACTTCCAGCATGAATGAATGGGGCCACTCCAGGTGAGAATCATCACTAATTAGTTCCTTTTATCTGGAGGTATCAAAGCTCTCAAGGCAGCTATTAGTACACTTCATAGTCACCCTCCAAGGAAGGCTGTGTGAGTGTGCCTGCTTTACAAGGGGTTTATCATGGTGGTGAATTGAAGGTCTGGAATTATTGACTTATCTTCTCTTGATCAGAAAAGAAGCTACTGCCTATTTTAAAGAAGTTCCAGTTTTGATATTAGTCTGCTGTATATAGCCCCTAGATTACTTGCTGTGCTTGGCCTGGCTGACCTGCCCACAGAGCTTGGTGTATTTTTCATCTCTTTAAAGTGGAAGTACACCTGCATAGGTTTTTGCTAGTCCAGAAGATTTTGAAATACATGTTTAAAAAAGGCTTTCTTGCCCAGCTAGGCATGGCTCAGCGGTTGAGTGTCGACCTAGGATCCAGGAGATGGCAGCTCGGTTCCTGGTCAGGGCACATGCCCTGGCTGCGGGCAGCTGATCAACGACTACTCTCTCATCATTGATGTTTCTATCTCTCTCCCTCTCCCTTCCTCTCTCTGAAATCAATAAAGATATATTAAAAATAAATAAATAAGGCTTTCTATTAAAAGAATTTTAAAAGAACAGTGGTGTGGGTTTGTATTGGGGATTGATGGTAGACTTAATAGAATGTAGGAGGGATGAAATCTACCTTTATGGGGTACCTAGAAGGAAAAGAGGGACTGATAGGGAGTTAGGACTGACCACAGACTTAGCAACTTTGTGGTTTTACTTAGAATCTTGTCAAGACATATAGGCCCATATTTCAGCCCCTGCAGAAATACATGTCCATGAGATGAACCCTCTTTGCCCAATGACATGTGCCAACTCATGCCAGTTGTTATTGTGATTGTATTTATGAGGCCACTTATTCTTTTAAAAAATTTTTTTTTTATTTTTAAATATATCTTTATTGATTTCAGAGAGAAGAAAGGAGAGGGAGAGAGAGAGATAGAAACATCAATGATGAGAGTCATTGATCTGCTGCCTCCTGCACGCCCCCGACTAGGGATAGAGCCGGCAACCCAGGCATGTGCCCTGACCGGGAATCGAACCCTGATCGCCTGGATCCTAGTTTGATGCTCAACCGCTGAGCCACGCCTGGCTGAGCGAGGCCATTTATTCTTGAATAAGGAATCCTGAGAGCTTTCCTGACTGTTTGAAGGGATGGTTACCCACCCCACCATCCTAACTGGACTGTTTGTGTTCATTGGCTACAGCCATGATTCCCACACCTGAAGATTGAAGCCATTGAATCTTCCACCAAAAGCATAAGCTGTGTGAAGGGCTGGAAAAGAAGTACATTCTTCTGGGATTCAACTCCAGAGGAAAATAATGTTTTGGCCTGTATAGACAACAGAGGCTGACTGCAAACCTCTTAAATTCAGACTGCCAACAGTGGCCCAACTCAGAGTTCTTCAAACTTTTCTTGTTGGAATACTTTCAAAATATGTTTAAAAATTAAGGACCCTCCCTTGTACATTTTATATTTGATATCTGAATTTTTGATGATAACTTTAATTCATTGAAAAATGTATTCTCCAGTACATTGTATATTCTCACTACTCAAAGTATGATTCATGGAGCAGCAACATCAGCATCCCCTGGGAACTTGTTAGAAATGCAGAATCTCGAGTCCTTCCCTAGCTTCACTAAATCAGAATCAGCATTTTAATAAGATTCCCAGGTGATTTATGTGCACATTAAAGTCTGAGAAGCACTGGTGTATATCATATACATGCTTTAAGTATATCTTCATCAAAATCTTTCAATTTATGAAAAAGGTCTGTTATATGCTCTAATTGGAAAAGCCATTTCTTATTGTCAAACCAATCAGCCAAACCAGACTGGCTTTTAGTCAGTAAAAAGAATTCACTTTATTTGTTGATTTAAGTGAATATGTTAAAATGTGTGCTTGGCCAGTCTTCTGCCTTCTGAGTTCTGATTCTAGGATGAATGGGTAGCTGCATGGCTAGATAAATATATAAGGCACAAAGTTGTGCTATGAATTTGTTGGCTGAATAAAATATGGTGCTGTAGCCTTCACTATTTCTTATTGAAGGGTTCTTTGCTTTACTCTTGAAATTCTCCCTCTAAACTGATGCTGTCTTAAATTTCCTTTTGAGTACCGGGAGATTTTTGCTCCTTGGGATAATGCACCTTGGTAAGATTGAGGATAGGTGGGCAAAAAAATACCTTTTTATTTATTTATTTATTTTATTTTTTTAGTAAAAGGGGAGGGAGGAGCTGTGAAAAAGTAGTGAGGAGAAGCAGGAGACCACAGATCTGGCAGATTAACTTTAGGGAGGCAACATATGGAAGATGAAGATCTGGAAATTGAATCTCTTAAAGCTATCTATATGCCCACATACTGCCAGAAAGTCTTTGGGGACCGCAGTGGTAGGTGAACCCCAGTTTAAGAATGTTGAGTTAGAGAATAAGTTAATATCCTTTTGGAAATTCTTGGACTCAAGCCTTTTAATCTCCCTTCTGTCCTTGATTTCGTATTTGTTTGTTTGTGTGTATGTGTACATGCATACACACACACACCCAAGTATGTCAAACAAAAGAAACTTAGTCCCAGCTCACCACAACCAAAGCTTCTGCCTATTCCCTTGTCTACTCTTGAATTCCAACTTCAGTTTAGCTTATCAAATATTTATTTAACACTTACTGTGCATCAGGTACTGTACATTGGGTACATGCATTGGGTATGTAGAAGTGATCAATACAGACATAGGGAAAGTCACCATTAGTAACCAGTATGTAAACATTTATGGGAATCATATAGAGATTTGCATAGGATTCTGAAAGAAGGGATATCAAGAAAGTCACAGTGCTAATCTAGCAGCTCAACCTTCTTATTATGGGAGAAAGTTCCTAATAAAGGATATTGAAGTCTGTTAAAGAAAAGATGCATCTGCCTCTGTGTGTGTGTGTGTGTGTGTGTGTGTGTGTGTGCACACACATGCGTATGTCTTATAGCTCAAACCAATACATACTTGCAATGTTATCCAAGTGCTTTAACGTTTAATTCCCTTTGATTTGGTCCACATTAACATCAAGTGTTTTTGTGGGCAGTTCCAAGTCATCTTAGGAGCCTTAGGGAATCAAATCCAGTAAGACCTTCAGAGAAATTGGAGAAGGGTTATTTTATTGGTTTTTAGACCAGTCTTATAATTTTATTCTGTTTTCTGTCTGAGACACACATGCACAGTCGTTTGTCACCTATTAGGCATGTGTTCTGCCAGTCACAAAATTTAAGATGAGAAAAGCAATGAAATGCTTGATTGGGGAGAAAGCAGCATCATTAGAGCACTGTGGCTGTTCCCACACTGGGACAATCAGACAAACCCAGGATCTATGCATCAGAAAAGAAATGGCACAAAGAGCTTCTACTGCCCTCTTTGAGCTGTGGCCCTTGGTAACTTGTTCACCCTGCTCCTGGGATCAAGTTATTACTGAGTTGCTGTTAGCGTGGATAATTGTAAAATGGTCCTCTCATACCTGAGATAAGAGTAATTGAGGTTTTTATGGTGAGAATATTCTCCAGGTGGTATCCCAGAACTTCTCACCATTACTATTTGGGGGCCTTTGGCCCCAGCCCTCTCCTCTCCACAGCCTGGCCTACAGAACTTGCTACCTTCTCCCTGTAACCCTCTTCGGTTAATTTGACTGAAGGCTAGGGAATTCACAAAAGAGGCTCAGGGCAGAAGAGGGTAGAGGTTTGGAATCCTTGAAAACCCAGAGACCAGTAGTGGTCCCTGCCATGTTTCTTTCTGTTTTTCTTTCTCTGTAATTTGATCATTTAAAATTTTTGAATTTTTACTGGATGCTAAACATTTATTGAGTAAAGAGCTTACTTTTTAAAACATTTAAAAATAACAGCTTTGTTGAAATACAGTTCACTCATTTAAAGCATACAGTTCAGTGGTTTTTACTCTATTCACAGAATTGTGCAGGCATCACTACAATAAATTTTAGAACATTTTCATCACCTCAGAAAGAAACTCTGTGCCCATTAGCAGTTATTCCCCATCCTCCCCTCCCCCAGAAACTACTAATCTATTTTCTGTGTCTATGGATTTCACCATTCTGGACATTTCATGTAAATAGAATCACACAATGTGCAACCTTATGTCTGGCTTCGTTCACTTAGTATAATTTTTTTAAGGTTCATCCATGTTGTAGCATGTATCAGTATATCATTAATTTTTATATCTGAATAATATTTCATTGTATGGGCCGCATTTTGTTTATCCATTCATCTGTTGTTCTACCTTTTGACATTATGCCGCTATAACCATCTGTTACAGGTTTTTGTGTGAACATGTATTCTCATTTCTTTTTGGTATATGACTGTGAGTGGAATTGCTGGATCATATGGTAACTGCATGTGACCTTTGGAAGAACCAGTTATGCATTTTTGACCTGTTATTGTTCTATAAATGTTGAAGGTAGGAAATGGGGGGTTAAGTTATTATGGAGTATATATTGGTGGATCTCAGCAGTGCTTAGACTGGCAGTGCCATTTTTATGGGCACAACAATCTCATTTTCTTCAGTCTTTTGTGCTCTTGTTTTCCAGAGACTAACAACTCTCTTGAGTCTGTGATCCTGGACAGAACTAGGGATTTTTGATTTTTAACCTCTCTTGAGGGACGCCTGTGAAACATGACTCCCTAGAGTACTTGATGGACTGTCAGCTTGTATGTGCAGGGAACACAAACCAGCTGTTCAGCTCTGTTAGCTCCTGTCTCATCTGGAACTGCCTTTCATAGATCCCCCCCCCCCCCAAACAATAGCCCAAGTTATAGCTTTGCAGTTGCCAGCCCCCTTTAAATTGTATTCTTCGTTTCATATCTGTTATTTGCATGGTGTTTGGGCCTTGACTGGAGGGCCATGCTTTTTTTTAAAAAAACCTCAACAGTTTAGTAAGATGTTTGGTGGAACCCAATGATTCAACTATTTCATGAAGAATGGGAGGAGTGTGTGTGTGTGTGTGTGTGTGTGTGTGTGTGTGCGCGCACGCGCACTGGTGAGGAGGAGCATGTCACACTAAAGACAAATTATCTTTAAAACAAAATCAGATCAAGCTGGAAAAACCTCCACTTTTTATATGGGACCCCTTCCCAGGGGCTTTATTTCCTAAAATGACAAAAGGATCTTGTAGTGCCAAGTGAAACCTTCATCATTTATGTTCTGGAGCGCACAGGACAGTTTTCTCCTGCTTTGTTGAACTAACCTGAATTTGGGGTGGAATGCCTTTCCTGACTTACACCACCTGCATGTTTTAGCTCCAAGTTTCATTTATGTGTCTTCTTCCATGTGTAGCACTGGCTCAGATCATGGCAAAGACTGGGTTTGAAATTCCTTAACCTGGAATTCAAGACCACCCATGAATTTAGAGTGTAACAGATAAGATTGAGGGCCACAGAAGTGGACTGCCTGGGGGATAAGCTGAGTTCTGGATGACTCTGGGCAAGTGGCTTAAATTCTTGGAGTTCAGTGTCCTCATCTGTAAAATAGGAATCAGAATACCTACCTCATGTGGTTGTTGGGCAGATTAAATAGGTTGACAGATGTAATACACTTAGAAGGTACTTAGTCCACACTTAGCTGTATTTGTTGTTGTTGTTATTGTTATCCTATGTTGGCCCAGCTCAGATTTCACCTCTTCTATGAAGCTGCACCTGTATGAGTATCTGTCTCGCTTACTACTGGGTACATGGTACCAAGCATTGTACCTGGCATATAATAAATTCTCAATAAATACTTGTTGAATGGATGAATAATTGAATGAGTGAATGTATTTTCCCATCTGGGAGCAATCCATTGCTCCTTGAGACTTTGATAGCACTTTGTCTCTACCTCCTTTTATGGAGTTTTTCACATTTAACCTTTATTGGAGTTAATTGCACTTTAAATGTAACTCCCTTATCCAGATGGTCAGCCCTTGGAGAGTAGAGCCTGGGTCAGTTGTACTGGTATTTCCTGTGAGGCCTTGCATGGAGGGCAATAAATATTTGGTAAATAATTAATCCCCTTTGGGAACGATGGTCTTAAACCATTAAATTGCCAAGTGTTTTTTACTGGATGCAAACACAGAGACATATGCACACAGAGAGGGTATCCTTTCAACAATTTCATGGCATGTGGCTTTCTTTTTTCCTAAAGGAAGTGATAAAGGTAAAAGTTAAAAAGGTGGGTGACAGTGGGAGCCAGAGACTCGTAATAAATAAAAATGTGAGTTCAGTTCAAAGAACAAGTTGACGTTAAAGTTTTATTGGAGTTTAACAATTTTAGAAAATATATAGGTTTCATTCTGCTTTGAACTCTTTCAAATATTATGTGGGTTTAAAAAATAAAAGCACACAAAAACTCTTTGGTTCTGTCTGAAAAATAATGAATTATTTGCATTGGGTTCTGGATTTTGAAGCTAATCTTTGTTACTGTGCTTCTGTGGTTCGTGGTTGGGAATGCTGTGGTTGTCTAGTGGGGAGCTGAGGCCCATCTCCTCTCGGATATGGCTGGTTAGAGAGAATGAGAAGTCACTTGGCCAGTGGTCCAGAAAAGAGCACGGTTGGTCAATAGGCAGGTGGCGCCTCTTCCTGGATGCCCAGAGGACAGGTGACAGGTTAAGGGGAGGTAGGTGCCAACTGGCACTTGAAGAGATATCCCTGTTTCATTTGAGATCGTGTAACATTTGGCCTAGCTGGGAAGTAGGGAAACATGTTACACTGAACTACTTCCCACATATTCTGTCGAAAGAAGCCATGTGCATCAAAACAGAAGTATGGACTGGTTCAAGGCGACTTTTCTCACTTTGACCTTTGAATTTATGGATTACATGTACCCTGAAGTTTGGATAAACTGGCAAAATCTTTTAAGAGTACATTATCCATAGTAAGCCAACTGCTGTGACCCTCTCAAACCTCAGTGACTTACCCCAGAAAATGATTCTTTCTCACTCACTCCACAATCTAATGTGGGTTGGCAGGGGATAGAGGAGGGTGCTGTGCTACACATGGTCATTCGAGGACCCAGGCTCCTTCTGTCTTGTGGTTCCATCCTCCTTTAGGTCCTCAGAGTTCTCCATTGAATTCCCAAATTCAGCCAGCAGTGACGGAATGAGAGACACAGCAAGTGTGGGGGAGCATGAAGGCAGTTTTTATGGGCCAGGCCTGGAAATGGTGTTTATCACTTCCACCCACATTCCATTGGTCAGCCTCAGTTCATGGCCACACCTAGGCACAGGGAAGCTGGGAAATGTGGTCTAGCAGTGTGCCCAGAGGAAAGACAAATGGTTTGTTGAAAAACTAGTCAATCTCTGCCGCAAAAACCAAACTGAAAATGTCCCCTCTCAGTTGTCATAAGGAGGGGCAGGGTATTTTACTGTGGTTTGGAAAATGCTTGATTAAAAAATTGCTATCAGTGTTTCCTAGAGAAAGGACTGGTGCTGAATAAGTCAAGGGATATCATTTGTTCAGTTTTTATGAAGCACCTATTCTGGGTTAGGAGTTGTGTTGGGCACAGGGGCTGTGATGGTGAGAAATACCAGAAGCAGCCCCTGTCTTCTAGGAGCTGGCATCTGCCAGAAGACAGGCAATCAAATGTGCACATTCCATATGATCTGAGATGTATGTGGGGGAAAGTAGGAGTGATATGGGAGCACATAGCTAGAGACCTAGTCAGGTCTGGGAGAGCCAGAGAAGTCTCCCCCCCCCCAGAAAAAAAATGACATTTACACTGAGACCTGCAGGAGGGGTACTAAGACTTAGCTAGCTAGCTAAAGAAAGGCAGGGCAGTGATATGGGTGTGTGCTAGGTTTAGTGAGTCTCAGCCTTGACTGCATTTTGGAGCCACTTTGGGTAGATTTGGCCAGTTAACTCAGAATCTCATGAGTGGGGGATAAGTCCAGGATTGGTTTTCTTTAGTTTTTCAAAGAAGCTTCCCAGGTGATTCTGATGCACAGCCAAGGTCAAGAATCACTAGAGTAGCAGCTTCAAAGAGAGGCCAGGAGGAGAGCTTCCAGCCGCCCAGTGTGTGGGTGTGAGGCTTGGGTCAGTGGAAGCAGGACAGAGAGGGGGAATGCCTAGTTGAGGAACTATTCGTTCTGGGTGTCGGGAGGGATCACTTCTCCCCAGAGCTCTCAGCCTGGCGGGGTTTCACCAACATCAAAACTCCTCCTTCAGGGTCTAATGATCTCATTGCCTTTGGTTGTTTGAGGGAAGGTATGGCAAGAACAAGGATGGCATAAATAAAACCCCACCTCTCTCTGATTTTTTTACTCAGAGGAAGGCCAAAGTGCAGGCCTTGCTCAAGACTGGCTGGAATCTGCTTTTCCCTGGGGCTGGGCAGGGTGCAGGTGTAGCCTCAGAATTGTCAGCTCACCATCAGCAAGCTAGTGAGTGGGCACACAAGGGCTCCTTTAGAAAGAACCCACTGGGATTTGTCTGGTCAGCATGGGGTCCTGCCCATAATGGAGGGATCCACAGGTTGTTGTTTCTTGCCCCTTCTTGGGCCTGTCAGTCTGTTCCCTCATACAGAGAACACAGACACCATGGGCCCTAGGCCTGCATGCTAAATAGGCTTGGCTTTTGTAGGCCTGATGCCTTCCCTGTTCAGTTGCCTGTCTTTACACCTGCTCATGTGTTTTTTCCCCCCTCATGTGTTTGGAAGCTCTTGGAACATCCTTGGTAGCAAATATACACCTGCTCACCCATGAGGATTTACCTTAACATAAGGAGCAAACAGTTTGTTCCTGTTTGGAAAGCATAAAGCCTTAACCTTAAAATTCTGTTATTCAAACTGCCAAATTGGAGGTGTAAAATGTTGGAGCTGGGTATTGAATCAAAGTTAGGGCTGTGTCAGAAGGCTGTGAGGTTTGAGGGGAGGATCACCCCAAATACAGATCATAGCTTGTTTAAGAATAAAACTGAAGGAAAAGTTTAGACCATTTTTACTACTTTTCTCACAGAAAAACTATAGTTATTGGGTTTTCCTCAGAGATAAAGGATAAAAAAACTCCACCTCTCCTCTGTATCTGAGCTGTGTCCTCTCGTGGTGCCCTCTTGGGCGCAGATTTTTCTAGGAATCCTGAATGCTGGGTGTGGGAACAAAGCTTTATAAATTATATCTGGACACTTACCTTGTGGATATACATGAATATCTAGAAACTTCCTTAAAAATAAAATTGTATTGATTATCTCTGATTGTATACTGCATCCATTTTGCCAGGAGATTCTAGGTAAACATTTAGGCTTAAACAATACACCAAGCCACTTCCCACCCTATTGATTTCCACTGTGGGTGATCAGCCACTACAGCAGTATGGGGCTTGACTTGAACTTTCTCAGATATTTGAATGTGACATCCAGCTGAATGCCCAACTCTACATTGCCATACAGGAAAAATGAGCTATGGATGACAGGGAAATGGCTGGAATCCAGGATGTCCAAGAGAGTTAACTTGGATTCTATGTAGAAACCATCCCCCTTCTCCAATTCAAGGGCCCTTATCTATTAGTTCTCCCATTTGACACCTGAGAAAACAGAAGACCAGAGAGGTCAAGTGCCTGGTTCAAGGTCACACAACTGTTTAGTGGCAAAGCCAGGACTAGAAACCTGGTCTCCTGAAGCTCAGGGTAACCTTATTACCTTAACATAGATGGCAGGCAGGTTTTTGATTGCATCCTAATCTTTATCATTTGATAGTGGCTATGAAAACACTGTGTTGAGAAGGATTCTGAGGCCTGATATTTACTCACTCAGAAGTGCTATGAGTCATTAGCATGGTCTACCTGGGGTGCAGGTAAAATTTACCGCACATTTTGTGTGTCTCAAGCTGTTATACCATGCTATATTTTTATTTTTAAAGTAGGTTCTAGAGCTTCTGTTGCCCCCACTCCTCTGATAGTGTAAGTGCAAGCTTCTTCAGGATGGCCTTCCATCCATGTTTGCCACCCCTACAGGGAAGCCCTGGAGTAGGGCCATACAACATTTTCAGCTTACTTGGGCACTTTCTCTTGATACTTCTGAATGGGGCCCTTCAGAACTCCTGACCGTAGAATGTCCCACTCATTGTCTCTCTCTCTTTTTTTAAAAAAAATATATCTTTATTGATTCCAGAGAGAGGAAAGGAGAGGGAGAGAGAGAAACATCAATGATGAGAGAGTCATCGATCAGCAGCAGCCCGCAACCCGGGCATGTGCCCTGACCGGGAATCAAACCCTGATCGCCTGTATCCTAGGTCGACGCTCAACCACTGAGCCACGCCCGGCCGGGCCCACTCATTGTCTCTAACAGACATTTCAGGCAGTAGAAAATGAGGTCAAAACAATGCTCTCACCCACCCTCCATGTACAAGTTTCCCCTTCACTTTTCCTCCTGTGTTCAATGGTAGATGGCTCTGGTCCAAGCAGGCAGGCAGTTTGGGAGTTTACTTGAATAGCAAACACACACACGCACACACACATGCACACACACACACGCATGCATACACACACACACAAATAATGGCATCACCTCCGTATACCCTGAAACTTGGTGTTAATAACTCCCAGTCATGTCTTTACACATATAGGGTAGGGCAAAAGTAGGTTTACAGTTATTAGTATGGAAAGTAATACAATAATTAATAAATGTTAATAAATAATAAGAGAATAAACTCTATGTTTTGCATACTCAAAACTGTAAACCTCCTTTTACCCCACCCTGTATATGTATGTATTCCTAAGCAGCATCTAGTATTATTTTGCCTGATTTTAAATTTGTACATATTGTTTTATACTGTATTATCTTTCCACAACTTGCCTGTTTTGCTCCACACTATGTATGGAGATTTAGTCATACTGTTACTTATAGCTCTACTTGATTCATTTTTAATTGCTATAAAGAAAGTACTTCTGTTTATTCATCTATTCCCTGTTGATAGACTCATAAGTTGTTTCTAGTTCTTTCTTTTCCAAACAGTGCTTCAGTGAATGTATGTCTCTTTCAATTTCGTGCATATATGTGTGAGGTTTTCAGGGCAGTGTTTTTCATGGAGTGTGTTTGACGTATTCATGGGTCATACACTCAAACCAATGGGTTGCAACCAGCATTGAAAAAAAAGAAAGAAATAGAATAGAATGTATTAGGAAATATCAGAATATGTGGCCCACAGTAAGAAGAGGTAATGTTACATTAAACTTGTTTCAATTAGAAGGTGACATAGTTTACTCTGACACCCAGTTACCTTGGAATTGAAACAAATTTAATGAAATTAAACATGATGTGTGGGTCATGGTCAACCCAGGGATGGACTTGCTGGGTTGGCAGCTATATGTATCTTTGGCTTTGCAAGAGCTTGCTCAGTTCCTCTTCCAAGTGTACCAGTTCACACTTCTGTGAGTTTTTAAGTCAAAAAGCTCAAGGGAAAATGGACCCCAAGGACAGATGGAAGCTAGAGAATGAGTAAGAAAAAAAGTAAAGCTTACATTTTCCACCTTCCCCACTCCTCTTGCATGCCTCTTAACCCTAAGTAAACATTGTGGGTTTTCTTGACCCTGTAAATTTGCTTTTAATCTTTAAAAAGAAAGAAGTTTAGAAGGAAATTCCTCATCTTCCTGTCTCTCTCGCCTCAGTTCAGGAAGGGGCGAGCTGGAAGGAGGTAATAAATAAGCAACCCCCTTCCTTTTTTGAATCCATTAATAGCAAGTCTGGGGAGAGCTGTGTCTAACCTTTGCTCTCTGGCTGCTGTGGGCAGTTTTTCAAAGTTGGACAAAGACTTCTCTGGATCAAGGTCAATGGTGCCATCATTGTTGCTTGTTTAGAAATGAAGCAGGAATTTAGGGAGCCCAAGGAGCTGTTGTTCCATAGTTCATCTCTCTGGGAGGCCTGATTTGTTCCTGTTCTGATCCTGACCCCCCTGACTCCTCTCTGGGGGGGCCAAGCCCTCTGTGAACTGATTGCTCTCTGACTTTGCACCCTATTTTCCTGGAAGTGTATATCCGTGTATTCACTCCCACTCTGCACCATACAAACAAGACCTAGAGATGTAAAAAAGGCAGATTTTGAAGAGGAGGAACCCTTAAGCCTTCAACCTGGTCTATCGTCTATGCCAGTCTCTAGCATTCATCACCTCAATTCATTCTTGCAAGACCCCTTTCTATAGATGGGGAAACTGAGGCTCAGAGTTTAGAAGCACTTTCTGTACACCAGTCATTGTTCTAATCACTTTACACAATTTTCTGTTTAAATCCTTAACACATCCTAATGAGGGTAGGGACAATTATTCTCCCAACTTTATAGATGAGGAAATAGGCACTGAGAGATTAAATAACTAGCCTGAAGTTGTACAGCCAGTGAGTGCAGAAGCCTGGATTTGAACCTAGAAATTCTGGCTTTAGTATTCAAGTACTTATCTGCAGTTGGGATTCAAACCTGCAGGTGATGACATCAAGCCACCCAAAGTGAGCGTGTTTACTGAATTTACAGCCTGAAAAGTCACCTGGTCTTTTGGCAGTAGGCATTTTTATCTTTTGAATGGGGGTGATCAATGACATGGTTGTCCTGCTCTATTCTGTATCGTGGGTATGCTCCTCCCTCCCTTCCCTCCAGCATGTATCAATAGGTAAGGGAGATGGTCTCTGCCCATGGTAACTTGGGACAAGTATGTACAACACAGGGGAAGCAGTGTGGTCACAATGACAGTGAGCTTGTGTAGTTAAGGGCTGAAGTGAGTGGATGGCACAGAGATCAGAGAAGGAAGAGCTGGATGAGGCTTGGAGATAGCCTTGTGGATTTCATCAGTAGATCTTAGTTCATTTAAATCAGTGGATATCAAACTTGAGCATGACTCAGAATTATCTGGAGGACTTAGTAAAATAAAAATGGCTGTGGTCACCATGCAAACAATATAAATGTATTTCTCTCAGTTCTGATAATTTCACAATATAGGGTGTCCCCAAAAATGTATACACACACTTTGAATAATTAATTATAAAGGCAGTGTTTATTAAAATAAATTTCATTTTCAAAATTGAGCTATCAGCTGTTAAAGTGTGTGTACATTTTTTTGGGACACCCTATATATACATATAGCAAATCATTATGTTGTATACCTTAAACTAACACAATGTTATATGTCAATTATATCTCAATAAAACTGAGGAATAAAATAATTTTATATGATTAAAAAAAACCCCAGATGGCTGTACTCCATCCCATTTACCAAGTTTCTGATTGAGCAGGACTGGAGTGAGGCCTGGGAATTTGTACTACTAACAAGTTACTTCTGCTGTCTATGGACCACACTTGGGAAATCACTGATAACCAATAGGTAAGATTTTTTAAAGTGTAAGAAAAAGGAAATGAGTGAATGAATGTGATTTGTGTATTAGTCAGAGTAGGTTAACTGTCATAACAAATAAGCCCTACAGTCTTTGTGGTCATAAAACAGTAAAGTTTTATTTCTTGTTTATGTTACAGTCTAGTGTGGGTTAATAGGGGAGTGCTCTGCTCCACCCAGGCATTCACTGGCCCGGGCTCCTTCTATCTGTGACTCTTCCACTCCCTGGGGACTTCAAGTCCTTCATTAGAGCTTCTGAATCTAGCCAGAAATTGAGGGAAGAGAGAATGGACGGTAGTGCAGAAGGCTTTTATGCTCTTGGCCTAAAGGAGAAACATATTACTTCTGCCTATGTGCCATTGGCCAGAACTCAGTTACACAGTTCCACTTAATGCAAGGGAGTCTGGGAAATGTGTCCCAGCCCCATGCCTGGGTAGAAAAGGGAGCAGAGAATGAATATATAGTGATCTTTGGCACAGCCTGCATGAGGATCCACAAGGAACTTGGTTTGACTGGAAAAGAACATTCGTGTTGAGAGAATAAGTGAATGTTTCATGCTCTTCCAAGGAAAGAGGCTGCAGACAGCTCAGGTCATTATTTAGCATCATTATAGTGTAGCTGCGGAGTGGGAAAAATAATCACCAGATTTATGTGCAGATGCTCTTCATTGAAAACCTGGATAGCTGACATTATAAAGTTACACAACTTCTCAGTACCTGCTTTTTTTCTCTATATAATTTTATATGAAAATCACTGGTCCAGTGCCAAACATGTAACAACACAGAGTAGTTATTTCTGTGTTCTCTGCACTCAGATGGACAGATGGAACCAAGCTATTGTGGCATCGGGAGCCCCTTCATGTAGGCAGCTGTGGGATTCATCTTTTAAAGGACACAGCCTTGGCAGTCAGATGGCTGTTTCAAAGGCTGTAGCATTATGCCTCAGACATAACACAGGGAATCAGGCCGGCCCAGCAAGGCCTGAGGGAGCAGTCTAGGCCGGAGACCACAGCCAGTCTTGTTAAATACTGGGTTTTTGGAGTTGCGCTGCCTGAAATCAACACCTTTGTGCCTCAGTTTCCTCCTATGTAAAAAGGGGCTGATCATATTACCTACCTCATTCAGTTGTTGTGACAATGGGATGAGAAAAAGCTAAGGACTGTACTGAGAAGTATTGGATAAAGATTCATGAACTTCCTAGCCCCATTTGGTATTCCATCATTTTTCCCTCTTGGCGTCATTAGCTGAGGCCAATTTGGAGGTCCTTTGAGCATATAAACCCTTTAGCCTTTGAATGGCTAAAGGGTTTAGTCTTAGAATGGCCATCCTAGGCCTAACAGAACCCTCTCCTCTCTCCATAGCTCAAGTGTCTTTCAGTGATTTGGGGGCCCCTGAACTGTCAATGGACATGAATGCAGTCTGAGGGAGGAGTTGGTGAGGAATTCTCCAAGCTCTTTTTCCAGGCTGCGCCTACACATTTGATTAGTGGTCCATGGCCAAGTTGACCCCCGTAACAGAGATGAAAGTCTCCTGGGCTCCTCAAAAGCAGTACTAATGCCCCAAAGGCCCCCTCCCCATCCTAGCACCAGCACAGATCTCCATCTCTCCTAGTTCCTTGCTCCCCTCAGGTCTGGGCCCTTTAAAACCCCTTCTCTCCCCCTTGTTCAAATGGTGCAATTGTGGGTGATTGAAACCACATTTTTATATGTGTCAAAATCAGTTCAGCCCTTAGAAAGAAATCATAATATAAATTGGATCATATATCCTAAGTGGATGCCACCAGCTAATTCGTTTGTTAGACTGTTCAACTACATAGGATTAAGTGAGTGTTTACTTTTAAGCAGTTACATGTGGGTCTCATTAATGCACACTCTGGTATGGCTTGTGCCTAATATCTTGTCAAATAGGGGAGTGTATAGAAGGCCCTTACAAACCACCCAACTGCAGGGAGCCATTACTTCTCCAGCAGCCTCTAGTGATTAATGGGGTGGGGCTAGGGGGACTGCCTGCCTTTCTCTGACTTGATGTTGCAGAAACTGGATGTCTTGCACTTTCATTGGCCTCTCTTTAAAGCAAAGGAGGGCAAAAGGAGGGCCCGCACATCTGCTTTAGTACAAAGGGACAAAGGTTTGGAATCCCATTGTGTATAAGTGGGTAGAAAGGGCTAGAAAAAAAATCTATTTAGAAGGCCCCTGCCCCCTTTTGAAATGCGCAATCATAAGTTCCTTGTAGCCTCAGACAGGTGGTGGTCTATACCCTCATTAGTCCAATTGGGGACATTCTCAGGCCCCAGCCCAGATCCCCTGAATCAGAATCTGATTTTTCATGTTCAACATCTGAGCCTTAAAATTGAACACTCCCTGGTCTAAACCATTGTTCTCTACCTTAGCTGCACACTGGATTCATCTGGAGGGTTTCTTAAAATGCTCGTGCCTGCATCTCACCCCTAGAGATTCAGAAGTAATTGGTCTGGAGTGGGCCAAGCATTGGGATGTTTAAAAGATACCCAGGCAATTCTATTGTGCAGCCAAGGTCAGGAAGCTCTACTCTAACTGTTGATGCCTCAATCCCTCCCTATTTCAGGGGAGATTACAATGCCTGGTTTCCAGGTGGCTGGCAGGGTTGGGGGAGGTAACAATGGGACCAGCCAGCACACCAGGGGCACCCAGATGTCCCTCTTCCTTTCTCCCTTCACCACATTTCTCTCTGCCCTTTCTGACTTCCCATTTTCCTGCTTCCTGAAAAGAGAAGTTTCTTTTGGTCCCAAGTGTGAGAATGTTGGGAACTGGTGCTGAGGAGGGTTTGGAATCCGTCGGCATTATTTTAATCCAGAATTGTTTTATTGCCTGTCTTTGTGTTGTTGCAACATTATAGCAAGAGCTTCATTTGTAACTGGTTTGTTTGTTTTTTTAAACCCCTATTTCATTTATTTATTTTCAACGGCCAAACAGTGGGAGCCGAAGTGTGGGGAAGGAGTTTGGAAATGCTTCCTTCCTGGTACCTGTACTAGAATTCAGACTCATATTGTCTATGAAATTTCAGATGTGTATGCTGTTGGCTGGTCCTGGTGTAGACTGGAGCCCCCAAGGCGCAGCAAACATTTCATTTGGCCACCAGATTTGTCTTTTATAAGGGGGTAGGTAAGGTGTTTTTAAACAGCTCCCCTCGCCTGTCCAGCCCACACAAGTTGGCAGAGATTCAGTTTTTCCAGCTCCTTCCCACTTAGCACAACTAGAAACCCTGGAAATAATGTGAGTTTAAATAATGCTAAGTACTCTCTTAGCCCAAGGGGAACTACTGCCTTAATTTCTGACATCATAGCATTGTGTTGCCGCTTTTTGTGTTTTAGGTAAATGAACCATTCAATTTGTACTTTTTGTGTCTGGCTTCTTCCGCACAGTATCATGTTTGTGAGATCTACCCATATTGTTGTGTGTAGTTGAAGATTTTTGTAGGGAAGGATTTTGTCCAAATATTGATCTTGGACTCTGAGCAGAGTTAGGACTTGAGTAAAACTAAATTTAAAAGCAGGTGTTTTTTTCTTCTTATTATAGAAACCTAAGATCTGTAAAATGAACAAAATTTAAAAAGTAAAGATCAAGAAAATAAAATAATGAAATAATTTCTAAATCTATCACCCAAAGAGAATCACTCTTAATGTTAGTGCATATCCTTTAGTATTTTCTCTGTACATATTTTTTTAAATGGGCTTATAGTTTACATATTTCTTTGTAAACTGATTTTTTTCACTTATTAGAACAAGAATATCTTTTTGTCACCAAATATTCTTCTACAACATCCCTTTAATGGTTACATAGTTTTCTCTTTGTATAGCAAAATTTGGCTTAATATAATTTTAACTTTTTTCACTTGAGATTCATGAACTACCATAAACAGCTTTTATTATCATAAAATGCAATAAGTAATAAATATTGCCATCTCTTTAGAAAGAAAATGGGCTTTAATTTTTGTCCTAATGGTGTCTTTGACTGCTGCAAGGTTGTGGGTGTCAGTGGCTGCTGGGTGGTGAAAAGCTGGGTGGCCATAGTTCTCCAGCTGGAAGGGTCTCCATGTATTTTTGCAATGAAGGCCAGTGTTAGGTGTCTAATGTCCTGACCTCTGGCTATTTTCAGAAAGTCAAGAGCTAAGGGGTGATTTTTCATTAACTCACCTTTAGGTTGGGTTTATGAATTTCCTCTTTCCTGCCTGCGAAAAAGTCAAATTGTGTCCACTAGGCATTAGGGCCAGAAGATTCTAATTTTGAAGGCACACTTTTTAATTTTGTGAAATAATTCAATTGTGTTAACTAGCACCTGTGAGCATTGGTTCACCCCCCCCCTTTTTTTTACCAAAACAGATTAAATAGAAATTGGATTCCTAATTCTTATGTAATCTAACTGAGAGCCAAAGAGACAGGTGGACATTGTAGTTTTTATTGGGGATGCCATTAGAGTGTTTATAAACCACAGAACTACTTTGGAGAACTTTAAAGCACTTTGAGCCAATAAGCTCATTAATGATGAGGAAAAGGAAATAAAATTTCATTGTCTTTATACACATGCTATGGCTGAAGTCCAAGTAATTTTGGCTCATATCAACATTTGCTGGCTAGCACTTTGAGAACAAATAGATATAGTATTAGCAAGATTTTGAGTCAACAATAACATTTGGACTTTGGCCACACGCACACACACACAAGGGGGCGAGAGAAAGAGAGTTTTCCAGTCCTTTATTTTTTAATCATAAAACAACAAGAAGAAACTGCTATATCTGAAACATTTTAGGTCCTTCTTATGTTTGCTCTTAAGAGGTATATCTATTTCTGCTTAGAAAGATCTGTCTTTATTTCATACAATAAGTGACTGGCCTTCCTGGGATTTCAGAGGTCTTTTAACTCCACCAGTGTTTCATCCTCCCCATCCCCAGCCTTGTTGAGCTGCTCATTACAATAAAGGTTTGTGTTGCTTCCTTTTGACCCTCTTGTGCAATAAGTATGGCAGTATATTTTCTTTTTAAAAAATTTATCTTTATTGTTGAAAGTATTACAGATGTCCCCTTTTTTCTCCATTGACCCTTCCACCTGGCATCCGCCCCCCCCCCCAGGTGGCAACCTCCTGAATGAGATGCTGGGGAGAAATATGCTATAGGATATTTTTAATTATACTAGAAAATGTTTTAGTAGGACATTTTCTTACTATGGTTGCAGCTTCTATGAAAATTTTCATTGCTATCTGGAACAAAAATCTTTAGAGTTGTTAGATATTTCTTCTAGAGGTAAGGGCACCTTGACACTACCTAATGCCAATTCAACTTATCTCTCTCTAGCCCTGGGGCTATGGAACGTTTTATAGGTGTTACAAAATTATAGAGGTGGATAGAATTTCTAAGATGATATTCTGTGATGAGATGATTTTCTATCTAGTGTTTGCTCTCCTAGGAATGAGAATAATCCAGCTCCCTTTCTCCTCTCATGGATATCCACTGTCGTTTGGGGCTATGAGTTTTGTCTTCTACCAGTATTTTATGGCCGTTTTGTGCATTCCAGCTCACATAATGTCTTCTCAGAATAGTGAACCCCGCCTGCATTCGGAGAGTGAGACACTTGCATCCCCAGACCTGCTTATGGCAAATACTTTCCTTACGAATGAGGTTCCTCTCTTTTTTTTACACCTCCTTCACTTTGATCTTTTGCTTCTGGGTTTTAATGAGCAGGAGCTTGGTGAGGTTAGGAGAATTTTTGTCATTTGTATCCTTAGAAGCAGGGAGTTGAAGGTACCTATGTGTGTGCATGCACATGTGCAAGGATGTGTGCATGTATATGTGTGCACCCATGTGTACTTATTTATGTGCACATTATGTAACCTGTTTACATATGTGTGTGTGTTTCTGTACACCTGTGAGCATGCATTTGTATGTGTATGCACATTCATTGCTTTATATTGTACCCTTCAGATGTCTCTGGAGGCATTTAAGGATATTGTCCAGGTATAATAATAATAGTGAATCTTTATGAAGTATCATGTTTCAAGCACTGTTCTAGGCATTTAATCCTTATAACACCTAATGAAATAGGTACTATTGCTATGCCCCGTTTTCAGATGAAGAAGCTGAGGCACAGAGAAGTGAAGAAATTTACCTCAGGTCACCCAGCTAGGAAATGGGAAAGCTATGCTTCAAACCCAGGCTGTCTGTCTCTAGCTCTTATCTTGCATACTAAAGTAAAAAGGATGTCCCTAGAGGAAGTAAGACCTCCCCAACTTCCTCCAGATAAAGCTGAATCTTGTTAGGATGCAGCTCATCACCTGATGGCTGTGGGCCTGCTGTCCTACAGAAGTTTGTTAAGACACTTAGGAACCTAGGGCAGTAGTGTTCATGAGTCAGAGACAGAAGACCTGAGTGCAGCATGTTGGCGTGTTCAGAGACCTTTCATCCTCTCTAGGGTTGCTTTTCTGGTGCCCCTTTTTGGTATTCAGTTGTATAAATGAAATAGATCACGTGTCCTTGGTCACTCCCTATTGCTCCCCTTTCTTCTGCATCTCTGCTTTAATATGCTTGATTAGGTACTTCAGAACTCAAGAGAGAGAGCCATATCATTTATATGACATTCAAAACAAGGGAAAGCTAATCTATGGGAGAGGTCAGAAGAGTGATTATCTTGGTAGGGACCCAAGGGAGCCTGCTGGAGCACTAAAAATAGTCCATATTTTGACCTGAATGCTGTTAACCTGGCTGTGGTGATATGTAAAAATTCTCTGAGCTGTACACTTAAGATTTATGTACTTTATGTAAGTGACATCTCAATATAAAAGTAAATAAAATGGATGCATCTATGTTGACCTGGGCCAACATTGTAGAACCCATGCCAGGAGTGCCAGAGGAAAGAAATAGACACATATAGGTGAGATTTAAAAGAAGAGTCAGGGTTTTAGAGATATAGATAGCTCTTAACTGTAAAAATCAGAGGTTATTTCCTGGAAAATGTAATTGCTTGTATTCAGCAGACACTAATTTTATTATTCTTAATTTCTTATTTATTTTCATGATTTGTATTCTGTCTTCTAATACCCCTGACCACTTGTGTTTGGCTTGCCTTCATTTAATCCTGGCTGTGCTTTTTAAAACGGTTGCTGCTGCCACCTCTCCCAAATTCAGAATGACTTACAAATGTTTGAACAGAGAAACAAAGAAAATGGGAGACATGGTCTGGTTTGTTGCAAATGGCTTTTCCTGCCAAGCTGTGGGGAACCGTATTTGGGCCAGCTTTGCCTTCTTAATTGGAACCATAGCTTCTCAGATTGCCTTTAGATTGCAAACTTGAGGGCCTGCCACCCTCCAGGACCATTTTACACTAGGACACTGTGTACCAGGATTGTCACTGGCCTGTAAGGAAGGACAGCAGCATTTCCTTGCACTGAAAGGGAAGTTGCAAACCTCTAATTCTGTATAGGTTTTATACTTCTCTGCTACTCTCTTCCTACCCCACTCTGGAACTGTAATAATAACACTAGTTAACATTTATTGACAGCTTACTATGTGCCTGATGTAGTTCTAAGCATCTTGCATGCATTAATTCATTTAATCCTCACCAAATATGGAAGCTGTTATTGCTAATGCCCTGTTATAGAGAAAGAAGTTAGACACAAGGAGAGAAAGTCACTTGTCCAAGGTCACATAGCTGGTAAGTGACAGAGACAGCATCTGAACCCAGTTTGGTTCCAGAGTCTGAGCTCTTATCCATTATTTAAATAAAATCGACTTCCAATGGAGTGACCCCCACAGCTATTTCCATGCTACCTAGACCTGTGCT